>NC_058368.1:215012842-215621592 GCF_018350175.1 Felis catus | reverse complement strand
TTTATTTTAGCCACTGCATCTGTTAATTTAAAATATATCTCTAATGAGCAAGTATAACATGTTCTTAGTTGATCAAAAGAGTTGTCTGATTTTTTTTATTGGTAATCTTAATTCAAACATATAAAATGAATAATTGACATGTTTGGATCTTGGTTTTTGGTTTTGTGTATACCATTTGTTCTTCTTTGTTATTTTTCACTCACCTGTTTGTGGCAAATATATCCTATACTGACTTAACTATATCTTTGATTTGGTAAGCTAGTGATTTTAGTATGCAAATGATATTACCGTATGTCATGAGAATTTTATTTTATTTTATTTTATTTTTTAATATAATTCATTGTCAAATTGGTTTCCATACAACACCCAGTGCTCATCCCAACAAGTGCCCTCCTCAATGCCCATCACCCACTTTCCCCTCTCCCCCACCCCTCATAAACACTCAGTTTGTTCTCAGTATTTAAGAGTCTTTTATGGTTTGCCTCCCTCCCTCTCTGTAACTTTTTTTTCCCCCTGTAATAAGAATTTTAAAAACATATCACAGTATTATTTACTTTGTTCAAATACTTGACCAAAATTTTTGTATTTTACTTTCCCTTCATTATAAACCTAACATAATTTATTTTAAAGAAATAACTAGAGTGGGGGCGCCTGGGTGGCATAGTAGGTGAAGCATCCAACATCAGCTTAGGCCATGATCTCGTGGTCTGTGGGTTCGAGCCTGGCCTTGGGCTCTGTGCTAACAGCTCAGGTCCTGGAACGTGTTTTGGATTCTGTGTCTCCTTCTCTCTCTCTCTCTCTCTCTGCCCCTCCCCCTGCTCACTCTGTCTCCCCCATCTCTCTCTGTCAAAAATAAACCTTAAAAAAAAGAAAAATCGCTAAACTCTAAATATAAAATTGTGAACATAAAAAAATTATAAATATAAAAAAACACTAAAAAATCTGTTATATATTTCTCTAGAGATATCCCTTTCCTGGTGTTTTTATTACATACTTTAAATCTGGCTATTTGTTAATTTTTCCCTCCTCTTAAAGAACTTCTTTTAACTACTTCTGGTAGTGAATTTACTGGATAAAAATACTTTCAAGTTTTGTCTGGAAATATCCCTTGAGACCTATCAAAATTCAAGCAATATTTTCAGAGAATATAAAATTGTAGCTAAAAATTTTTATTTTCTTTTGCCATTTGACATTCCATTTTCCCTGATGGGAAGTCATTAGTCATTCATTTTGTTGTTCTGCTATATGTAGTAAATCCTTTTTCCTTGTTATTGAAGAATTACTTTTTGTTTGTTTTAACAATTTATGGTATGCTAGATGTGATTTCATGTATTTCATGTATATATGCATTAGTGTCTTTTATCAATTTGGAAATTTTCCATTCGTTATTTCTTCTAATAGTTCCTCTAACTTATCTCTTCTCTCCTTGGAAGCTAGTTATATATAGGTTTTCCATTAACTATTGTAGCACATATTGGAGATGATTTGTTTTCTTACAGTTCTCACTCTTTATTCTCTCTTTATTCCACTTTGAGTATTTAGTTTTACCCATCTTAAAGTTCACTGGCCTTCCTATTCTGAATCCAAACTGAGGTTAAGCCTATATAATAGAAAGTATTCCAACTTAAATACAAAGAATAAGCAATACAGTAACACAAATAGAAAATTACAGTTAAATGCAATGTAGTGAAAAAACTTAGCATGCATGTAATTTGATTTATAATGAAAAAAGGGGAAGAAAATAAGAGTACAAAGAATATCTAAAGATATACTCACCACAAATTTTCTAAAACTGAAGAGATACCACACAAAAGTTAATAAAGTATTATGAACACCAAGCAGTGTAAATGAAAATAAAATGACTTATATAAACATCGTAGTAAAATACCTGAAAAAAAAAGAAAATGGTAAGAAAATTAAATGTAAAAATTTTAAATTAAGGACCAATAAAACTGACATCTGACTTTTCAGCAGAATCAATGCAATCCAGAAGACCGTGGAATTATATCATTAAAGCCCTTTAAGAAATGCAAGATTCTATAAAGAATATTCTTCAAAAATTAAGATATTTTTAAAGAAAAAAGGAAGTAATTTTTAAGCAATATCCCTACACTATACTTCTAAAAAAGTGAAAGAAACTCATTCCAGTCAAATATAGGGATTTTAAAAAATGTACTTGACAAGGAATTGAATGTCAGGGTAGACAAACTTGAAAATTTTAAGTGAATGTGCCAGGTAGATGAATGTTGATAGAACATATTTAAATTAGACAAAGATAAATTAAGAGATCTAATATACAAAGAATATAGCAGTATAAAGGGAATAGAAGTAATTTTCTTACCACACTATATTTTTAAAGTGATGGGATTACATACATTTCAGGGCAGTGAAATGTTGCAGAGTGATGTCCAACCTGCCAGTATTTTGATCCAGGGGAAGTTAATGAAAATTGAAGCAGGTTAAAACCAACCTTATATTTTTGGTTATTTTGAAGCCAGCCTTGCCTTTTGGTTGTTTGTTTTATTAAAGTGCATTGTAAATAATTGACATGCGAACAAGACAGTGAAAAGCAAAACAGCAAAAAAATCAATAGCTTTCTGCAAATTCACTTCAAAGTATATCTGGTCTCTGGTGCACTTGAATCCAGATGAGTTGTAAGTCTCAAAATTCCAAGTCTATTTCTTGTATCCATACAGTGTGCATTTATTATATTCTTTATTCCAGATTTAGTTAATTCCCTCTATCTACCAGTTAATTTTACTATCAATCGAAACTCTTCATCTTCTTTGGATATTTAAAGGTTTGATAGTATTTATCTCTACTTTCAGTATTTCTCAGGGGAACCAACATCCCAGAATATAATGCCAATTATTAGCCCCACTCACATCCTGTCTTGTTTCTTAAAATGTTACCTCATTAGGGATATACAATAAAAGATCTAATGGAGTATGTGCAAGTTTTAAACAAAAGTATACTGCAATAGAAATATAGCTATCAGGTTTGTAACCAGCTTGAAGGGCTTAGGGAAGGTGTTTGTTTGTTTCTTTCTGTGTTCTTCCCCAGGCAGCAAAATATTTGTAAAGACTAATTACATTAGTGCCTTTTATTAATGGCCTATAAAGTCTAATTTCTCTCTGAAACTAAAAAAAAAAAGTTTAACTCTTTATTATTAGGAACTTTTCTCCTAGTAGGTGGCAAAATGCCAATTCAAGCTATATTAATCAAAAATAGAGTAAGGCATAATAATGATGCTGCAGTAATTCAGGAAACTCAAAAAGTGCTGAACTAAAATCAGAAATATAAATCCTTTCAAACTCTATTTTTGTGCCTTTCTCCCCACCCCCCGTAGGCTTTGTCTCACCTGCCCCGTATCTGTTTGCTCCATTTTCAAGTTCACACAGCAGAAAACAGCCAGTATCAGTAAGTTGATATCTCCACCATACCAGAAAGCAAGTATTAAAGAGCACAGTGGGATCTGGAAGTGTTTGTTCAGTTACCCAAAAATATCCTCATTTGCATGTCTTGTATCTGATTCCCACCTCTGGTCAATAATTTATGCACTGGAGGCAGTGTCATCCCATTTTAATCTGAAAAGTCCCAAAGTAAACATGAAGTGAGAATGAAAATAGAGAGTTTCCAAAATAGCCTGGGGAAAGGGAAAAAAATGGTAAAGAACTAGAGAAACATGTCAGTTCTACCAAGATGACAATTTTTGTTCTCATTATGATTTTGTGTGTGTGTTAGGACTTTTTAATAGAAAACTGGAATAATAACAGAGTGTCCAGTCAGTGCTTTAAGCTAAAAGAATGAAAACAAGTGACAAAATCAACTTGCTTTAAAAGTTTAAAAATTGGTCTTTGCTTAAATATGTTGCATTATTGTTATATGAGAGTAAAAGAGGATATATATACATATGTATATACATATATACATACATATACATATATACATATACATACATACACATACATATACACATATATATATATATATCCTCTTTTACACTCGTATAACAATGTGTGTATATATATGTGTGTGTGTATAAGTAACTTTGGTATTGATATATTTCATAATGTATCTTCATCAAGGCTCTGTATCTTTCATTTTTTATTCCTTTTTCTGAAACATTATGTTGTTTTGTTACTTCCAGAATATAATATAGTAACACAACTCCTTTGGTCCTTCTTGAAATACCAAGTAGTTGGTCTAAAAACTAGCATAAATCTTTTAAAAATAATGCTTTATTAAGCATGCATACATATTTATGCCTGTATTAGGAAACAAATAGAAAGAAGGTGAAAGGCGAATGCAATAAAAAAAAAAAGACAACTTCTTAGAACAAAAACATAAGTTATTGTTTTCATTACACTCCTTCAGGCTTGAACATTAGAAGGGCTAATTTAGAGTTGCATATCTGGTGTCAAACAAAATGAAGAATCCGACCGCATAAAGCAAAGTACAGTAGACAGTGGGTGGTGTCAGCTTCCCTCCTGTCTCCTCAGGGAGCAGACGTTGCAATATCATATGAAAGGTAGTGGAATAATGCCAAAGTTGCCAGGATCCAAATATATGTAAATATGGTGCTTAATTCTTTTGGCTCCTTCTGCTAAAATTGAGTTGTCTGATATATGTGTACCTTTGCAGGTTCTGTAGTTTAAATTGTGTTCTCAGAAGCTGCTGGAATTTTTTGTAGTTAATGTTTTATGGAGTAGTTACACACCCGGAAGAATCTGATTCCGGGTGTAGAAAAGCCATATTTGTACAAAATCAAGTAGTTTCAGAAAATGCTTCAGTAGAATAAGGCCATATTAGGGTGTCTGCCAGAAATTATTTTTAGAAAAAAACTATTTCACTCTAAAGTATTCAATACATAAGATGGGTATGTTACCACCCACCAAGTACAAAACACACACACACACACACACACACACAAAAAAAAAAAGCCCTGTTCTCTATCTTCTACTTTTGTTTCATTTATCATTTCAAATGTATTTAAAATATGCCTTTCATCTCATTTAATTCTTAACCAATAGTCTGAGGTAAACTGTTTGCTGGTATTAATAGCCACATTTTAAACATAATGAAATGACAAACAAATAAGGTTTTAATAGTTTGCCATGGTGACGGAAGGGAAACTGGATTGTAGAGTTTGTATTTATTTCTACATCAGTTTTTACTACTGCCGCTCTGTTTTAGGAAAAAAAATGAGAACTGATTTTTTTGAGAAATATTTGGATAAATGTGTTAAAAATATTCATCTGAGTAAACTTAAAGACCAGTTGGCTTCAACCAATGACTACTGAATCAAGCAGCATCCCATCTAGCAAATGGAAAGGAGCAATCCAAAGAGATAAACAAAACAGGAGACATTCATAGGTGGAAGGGGACAGGAACAAGGAAAGAGTGAATTATCTCATCTTTGGGGGATAGAAAGGCTTATCAGGTGTAGTAGCTTAGGAACACTGACCAGAACATTTCAGATTGACTGTAACATGGATAACATTCCTGGGAGTGACTGAAATTGCACTTAGGTTAAATATTAAGTCTTGATTCGCTGATGTAGAGTTTAGCACAAGTGACTCCGCTGTAGGCCTATTGCCTTTTCTTGTTGTAATTTCCTCCTTTTGATCAAACTCTCAGATTGAGAGACATGAACAAAATTTAAGGCATTAGCACCCCTCCCAGCCTCTACTCTGAAGTTCTTGCACTTTTTGCTTTTTGTTGATCCTCTGTGTGGTATTCATGCTTTTTTTTTTTTGCTTAAATTCTGCGAAATTAATATTCACAACTTTATATTTACAAATTTATTTCAGTCATTTTCTTCATACCTTTTCTACCATTTCAGTCTTAGGGAGATCATTTGCTTGGTGATTACCGGCTGCAAACATGCATATAAACTTTTGAGAGAATATAGCACAACAGGGAGACTACTGTTGAGTTTTATAAGTTAAAAAATTACATATACATATATATATTATATGTATATATATACGTATACGTATGTATGTGTATATGTATATACGTATATACCTATATGTATATATATACTTACATGTATATATACATATATACATATATGTATATATGTATATGTATGTATATATATGTATATGTATGTATATATATGTATATGTATATGTGTGTGTATATGTGTGTATATGTATATGTATATGTATATGTAAAATGTATGGAGTGAACTCCAGAACCATGGTCCCCAAAACACGAATCAATCAAAATCAAGTAAGTGAAAGAAAGACCCCATTAAGGAATTATCTTTTTTAAGCCAAGTGTGTTCCTCAGTGATCCTACAGTTTTGGAAGATACTGAGTTTCATTTTCTCCAGAAGTGTTAATCCTGGTGTAGGAACCTGTGTTGGCCACAGAAAAATACCTCCTTGTTCACTAAAAGATAATCAAGCACTATCCTATATCAAGAATGACTTTAGCCAAAGAGTCTAAGAATTTTTGCGTGCAGCTGTTATTTTAGCAGCTCTGCAATGTCTTCAAGAGTTAAGGAGAGATTCCTGGTCACAGCGTCATTTTCACCTATTCCTAGCCAAGGGAGCTATGATCTACCAAAGGAAGCTAAATTTGAAATTTGGTCATTTCCATTTGAGTCTATCACTCTAGACTGGAAAGATAAGAGCCACGGATGCCAGTAACTTTTAATGGTCTGTAGACAACACAAATAGTTTTATTCTGGTCACCCATGCCTGTGTCTCTTTCTTTTTGTAGACCCTGGGTGCAAAGTTCCCTGGGTTTGGTGTTATTCATCACGGACAGGGAAATAGAATCTCTAGGTTAGGTAGTTTGACACAATAGAGAGAGAACTGAGTTTGTTCCAGAAAAACTGAGTCTTTGGGAAATCCAAAAGTAGTTTGTGATAGGTACAACTACAGAATCACTAGTATCACTGAAAATTTAACAGTTGTTTGAAGTTTGGATGACCTCTTCCCCTTAGGAATGCACTGGGAGATAAAGATGATAGCATTGTCTTTCCAAGTCAATGCTAGAGTAAGAAAAAAAAGCAAAAAGAAGGTTTTATGTCTGGCTACTGTGTGAAGTCTTGATCTGGAATCTTGAGAGAAAGCAGTCTATCTCAAGGTCAGCTACTTCTCTTCCTAGTCAACTAGTTTTAGAGGTCTCCAGCATTAGGACCAGATGTCAAGTGGAGACTTCCTCGGCTATGAGATGTATATCCAAGGTTCACCTTCCTGAAGCTTGGCTGCCCTTTGGATAATGAAGACAACCTGATATATTTATTTCTAAGGAGATTCAAAGGCAGTCTTTGTTCTTAATGATACCAAATTAGAACGGTGGGAGAAAATTGGAAATGTTAGTTTGGAGAGTTGTAGCCAGATATTTGAAAAAATTAAATTTCAGAATCCAATCCAACTTCCAGCTATGTAAAAAAAAATGTAATTAGACATGTTAACAGGATTAGAATTTAATATTTACAAAGATATAAACATTTTTCTGTCTATAGTTATCACCATTTTCATCAAAGATAATCATATTAAAATAATGTATGCATTAAATTTGGCCTGATTATTTACAAATGTAAAGTGAGAATAGTGATTGACCATATAAGCTCTTTTTAAGACTCGTTTACTGAAATCTTTTAAAAAAGATACCATGGTTTTTCCAAGAAGCTTTATTGGCTCCATAAAGTCAACTTTTCTTTCTTAGAACTGTCTTGTCACATCTAAGTGTATGCACATTTCTCTCAAATATGACATTCCAATCAAAGCCTTGGTAATATAGTCAACATTTCCAGTTATGTTCTGTAACAAGAACAGGTTTTACTAAATTTAGGTAAATGATGATTTTGCCATTAAAAGAATACTCAAAAGTTTATAAATTCTAGAGGAATCAGGCAGGGTGGAAAAGTAAATGTTTTTATCTTTGTTTACAAAAAGTATGCTTTACCAAATTGCTATAAGCTATGGGAAGCCTAAGAAAAAGTTTCCTTAAATTTTGAAAAGCAAATCATCATAGAACCAGCAATGTTTCCAAAAAGTCATAAAATTATAATCATGCTTCTTAGTTCATATGGTCCTAATAATTAATACTTGTTCTGCTTTAATACAGTTTCTCCACTAGTTCAAGAAATTCTTACCCAGTTCAGTTTTGTCATCTTAAATTTATTAGAAACCTGTACTCCTCAAGATTGTTTCCATGAATCTCCTTGAAAATCACTTTTGCAGGAATAACGCAAAACCATGAAAATAAAACAGTAAGAATCTGTTATTGGGTATGATACTTATATTTAAAGATCTGATAGGAATTTAGTATAATGTAACTGACAAGGAAATTTTGTTATTTCCATGCATACATTTTAAGATAATAACTGGAATCATGACTAATGCTATACCAGGACAAAGCAGACTTTAGAAATTTCATATTTCTGGAACACTTATATCTATACAAACATAACAGAAAGAAAGCTTACTATTCTTATTTGACAATGCTTACCATATAAATTTACATACAAGTTAGCCTAATTAGTTTAACATCTCTTCTTTTTTATAAGGAGAGAGAAAAAAATCTTTTCAGATGCTTCAGGGACTCTGCAAAATCCCAAGGTTAGTTTTAGGTCAAAAAGACTCCCCTTAGAATTAGATTTTGGAAAGTTTGTCAAAAAAATCAAAAGATTTTAAAGCACTTGGTCAAATATGATCATAGGTCATTGTGAAACAATACTTAGTTATCCAGTTAACCAGAGTGAAATCTAAAGACTTCACAGGCAAATACAGAAAATTATTTTCCTAAAGCTAATATTTACAAGTCTTTTGAGATAAATAGATGTTTGGGGTGGGTAAAAAGGAAAACGTGAACTCTGAACTACCTCTAGACCGGTATAGTTTTCAGCGTATAGGTCTTCACCTCCCTAGTTATATTTATTGCAGATATTTTATTCTTTTTTGGTGTAATTTTAAATGGATTTGTTACCTTAATTTATCTTTTTGGTAATCCATTGTTAGTTTATAGAAATGGAACAGATTTCTGTGTATTTTGTATCCTGTGATTTCACTGAATTTGTTTATTAGTTGGTATAGTTTTGTGATGGAGTCCTTAGGGTTCTCTATATATAGTATCATGTCATCCACAAAGAATGATAGTTTTATTTTTTTTTTTTTACCAGTGTAAATCCCTTTTATTTATTTTTCTGGTATTATCGCTAGGGCTAGGACTTTTAGTACTATGTTAAATAAAAGTGCCAAGAGTGGACATCTTGTTTTCTCCTGATCCTGAAGAAAAAGCTTTCATTTTTCACCATTGAGTATGATGTTAGCTGTGGGCTTGTCATATATGGACTTTATTATGTTGAGGTATATTTCCTCTGCACCCACTTCCTTGAGAGTATTTTTAATAAATGGATGTTGAATTTTGTCAAATGCTTTTTCTGATCATGTGGTTTTCGTCCTTCATTGTGTTAATGTGATGTATCATGTTGATTGTGGATAATAAACCATACTATGTTCCTGGAATAAATCTCACTTAATAGTGGTGAATGATACTTTATCGTATTGCTGTATTTGATTTGCTATATTTAGGTGAGGAGTTTTGCATCTAGGTTCATCAGGAATATTGGCCTGTAGTTTTCTTTTGTTATAGTGTATTTAGTTTTGGTATCAGGGTAATGCTGGCTTCAAAGAATGAATTTGGAAGCTTTGCTTCTTGTTCTAATTTTTAGTAGTTACTAGCTCTTTAATTTTTATAATATTTAATAGGTGTTGACTCTTTTTTAAAGATGTGGTAGAATTCACCAGTGAATCTATCTGGCCCTGGGCTTTTGGGTTTTTTGGGGGGAGATTTTTTTTTATCACCAATTCAATTTTATTAATAGTAATCAGCTTATTCAGATTTTCTATTTATTCATGATTCAGTTTTGGAAGATTTATGCATTTCTTCTAGATTGTCCAATTTGTTGGCATATAATATTTCATAGTAGTTTCTTATAATTATTTGTATTTCTGTGGTTGTGTTGCCTCTCCTTCATTTCTGATTTTCTTTGAGATTTCTCTCTCTCTCTCTCTCTATCTCTCTTTTGTATGAATCTGGATAAAGGTTTACCTTTTCAGACCACAAGCTCTTGGTTTCATTGATCTTTTTCTAATTTTTTTAGCTGCTATTTTATTTATTCCACTCTAATCTTTATTATTTTTTTTTCTTACATTAACTTGGGATTTTCTTTCTTTTTGTTTGTTTGCTTGTTTGTTTGTTTTCTAGTCCCTTTAGGTGTAAGGTTAGATTATTTATTTGAGATTTCTCCTCCTTTGAAGTAGGCTTCTATTGCTAAAAATTTTTCTCTTAGAACTGGTTTTCCTGAGTCCCCAAAGTTTTTGACTATCATGTTTTATTTTCATTTGTCTACATGTATTTTTTTATTTCTTTTTTTGACCCATTTGTTGTTTAGAAACATATATTTAGCTTTCACATATTTGTGTTCTTTTGCAGTTTTTTTTTCATGTAATTGATTTCTAGTTTTATACAGTTTTGGTTCACAAAGATGTTGATATGATTTCAAGCTTCTTAAATGTATTGAGTCTTGTTTGGCAGTATAACATATGATCTATGTTGGAGAATGTATATGTGTACTTTAAAAAAAACGTGTCTTCTGTTTTTGGATGAAATGTTATAAATGTATCTATTATTCCCTCTAGCTAATGTGTCATTCACACCCATTGTTTGTGCATTGATTTTCTGTGTGAATAATGTATCCATTGATGTAAGTGGAGTGTTAAAATTCCCTACTATTATTGTATTACTATCAATTTCTCCTCTTCTGTTATTTAGTATTTCCTGTATGTGTTTAGGTACCTCTATATTGTATTCATAGATATTTACAATTGTTGTACTGTCTTGTTGGCTGATCCCTTTTTCATTATGTAAGACCTTCTTTGTCTTTTGCTACAGTCTTTGTTTTAAAATCTATTGTGTCTGGGGCACCTGGGTGGCTCAATCAGTTAAGCGTCCGACTTGGGCTCAGGTTGTGATCTCATGGCTTGTGGGTTTGAGCCTGGTGTCAGGCTCTATGGCTCTCTGCCCCTCCCCAACTCGTGCTGTCTGTCTGTCTCTCTCTCCCTCTCTCTCTCTCTCTCTCAAAACTAAATAAACATTAAAAAATAAAATCTATTTTGTTGTTCTTTCTTTCTTCTTCCATTTGCATAAAATATATTCTCATCCCTTCACTTTTTTAGTCCATATGTGCCTTTAAGAATGAAGTGAGTCTCTTGTAGACAGCATAAAGATGGGTCTTGTTTGTTGTTGTTAATCTATTTAGTGACCCTAGGACTTTTGATTATCACCTTGTTTAATTTGCATTTAAAGTAATTGATAGGTATATACTTATTGCTATATTGTTAATTTCTGGTTGTTATTGTAGTTCTTCTCTGTCCCTTTCTTCTTTCTTGTTTCTGTTCTTCGTGGTTTGATGGTTTTCTTTAATGTTATGTTTGAATTAATTTATTCTTTGTGAATCTATTATACGTATTTTTATTCTGGTTAACTTTGGATTTATATATAACATTCTACATGTATAGCAGTCCATATTAAGTTGACAGTCTCTTATGTTAAAACACATTCTAAAAGCACTAAATTTTTACTTCCTCCCTATGTATTTTATGTATTTGATGTCATAGTTTACATTTTAAATTTTGTGTATCTCTTGACTAATTTTTATAGCTATAATTGATTTTTATATTTTTGTGTTTTAAACTCCATATTGGCCTTATAATTGATTCATTGCCTTCAATGTACATTTTATGTGCATTTTTTCCCTTCTATAATTTCTTGTAGCTATGACATTTTCCTTCCACTTAAAGAATTCTCTCTAACATTCTTATAAGGGTGGTCTAGTGGTGATGAACTCCTTTAACTTCGGGAAACTTTATCACATTTTCAATTCTGAGTGATAATCTTGCCAGGTAGCATGTTCTTGGTTGTAGTTTTTTGCTTGTATTTTTAGCATTTTGAATATATCATGCCACTTTCTTCTGAATTGCAGTTTCTGCTGAAAAAAGAGCTGATAGTCTTATGGGGTTTTTCTCGTATGTAACTGTTCTATTCTCTTGCTGCTTGTAATGTTCTCTATGTTTATCTTTGACATGTTTATTATTGTTTCTTGGTGTGGATTTCCTTGGGTTCATCTTGCTTGGGTTCTCTGTACTTCCTAAACCTGAATGTCTATTTCCTTCTCAGAAATTTTTCAGCCATATTGTCTTCAAACAAGTTTTCTGCTCTTTTAGCTTTCCCTTTTCCTTCTGGGAATCCTATAATATGAATATTATTTCACTTGATGTTTTCCCAGAGCTTCCTTAATCTATTCTCATTTTTATTTTATTCTTTTTTTTTCTTTTCTTTTCGCTATTCAGCTTGGGTGCTTTACTGTACCCTGTCTTCCAGATTTCTGATCCATTATTCTGCATCTTCTAATATGCTGTTAATTCCCTTTAGCATATTCTTCATTTCAGTTACTGTATTCTTCAACTAATTTTTTTTTTTACATTCTCTTTCTGTTGAAATTTTTAATGAGTGCAGTCTTATCTAAAGTTCATCTTTATGAACATTGCTTTGAACTCTTTGTCAGGTAGATTGTGTAGCTTTATTTTGTTCAGTTCTTTCCTAGAGTTTTATCTTGTTCTTTCTCTTGGAACATATTCCTGCCTCTTCATTTTGTTCGACTTTCTGTGTTTGTTTCTATTAATTAGATGGAGCAGCTACTTCTAGTCTTAAAGGAATTACCTGGTGTGGGAACATTCCCTGTGTGGGCTATGTGTGCCTGGCAGCTGTGGTTGGCTTACTAAAATTTTACTGGTCATGGGCTTGGGATCCCAGAGTACTCTGCAGTTA
The DNA here is from genome assembly GCF_018350175.1 of Felis catus. Taxonomy (NCBI): domain Eukaryota; kingdom Metazoa; phylum Chordata; class Mammalia; order Carnivora; family Felidae; genus Felis; species Felis catus. The sequence goes on along the minus strand of NC_058368.1, from coordinate 215,608,738 downwards.
GGCCAAACTGGTTGGTTGGCTGGAGATGAAGCAGGAATGGGCCAGTGGGTGCCAGGGTGTTCTGTGGAGGGGGCTTTCTGGTGGGACAGCAGGAGCTAAAGCATGTGCAGGCCTGATGCTCCAGGGGCACTGCATGCAGGGGATGTCCCAGTGGGATGGCTAGAGCTAAGGCATACACAGGATGGATGGTCTCAGAATGCTCCACACAAAACCCTCAGTAGGACAGCTAGAGCTGAAACAGGTATTGGCCCCCCCATTGTTGACACACACCTAATGGCTGCTTACCTGGAATTCTAGTATAGGCTGAGGCGCCTGGGTGGCTCAGTTGGTTAGCCATTTGATTCTTAATTTTGGCTCAGGTTATGATCTCACAGTTCTTGAGTTCAAGCCCCACATCGGGCTCTGTGCTGTCAGTGTCGAACCTGCTTAGGATTCTCTCTCTGCTCCTCCCCTGATCATGCTCTGTCTCTCTCTTTCTCTCAAAGTTAATAAATAAACATTAAAAAAATCCTAGTATGTAGGAAGAAGATAATTTAGTACCTCTAAAATCATTTATGATTATCATGGAATTTGTTTTCCTCATGTAATCCCTTTCTTCAGAGACTTCATGGTAAAGAAAACATATAAACTCTATGTGTAGTCCTTGAGAATAGGTAGATAAATTCTTCCACTCAGATTAATAGTCACTAAATATTGACTATATGCAATTTCAAAGCCTGTTTTTATTATTTTTTCCTTTTCAATGTTTCCAAATAAATGTGTAATATTTAAATTGTAAATGTGTCAATGTAAATGTATAAAATGTAAGTAATTTTTAAAAATTATCATTAATCTAGGTATTTTCTGAAAAATGAAGAAATTCCCTTTAATTGTCTTGCTGAAACTGTATTTGGTAAATTATCTATTTGAATTTTAAATGAATTCTTCAGATTCTGCATTTTTCCTATACAAAATTGAAATGATTATTTTTCATTTCTGAATTCATTTTCTTAATCTTTGAAAAATGTTTTATTTAAAAATTAATGTATTTATAAAATTCATATTTAGTTTTTCAGACTAAAGAAAAAATAGTCATTTGAACCTCAAATTGTAAAAATTCACATATACATTTTAAATGCCTTTTTTTGGGTATTTTCTCATATTCTATTTATTTTTTTATGCCACTCCTTGCTTTCTGCCCCAGAAAGGCAATAATTCTACTTCATACATAGAGAAAGGATAGCAAATACAAAATTTTAATTATATATGTTTAAAAAGTCAAGTTAAAGTAGTTGGAAACCATTTTTTTACTTAAATTATAAATTCTGTGACTTTTAGGATCTTTTTGTTGGTTAGTTTCTTAAAGTATAAATATTAGTAAACTGGACTAATAGTCATGGATTATTGTTTAATTACAAACCACTCAGATGATGGTTGGCTTTTCTAACTTTCTGTACCTATTATTCCCACATGCTACCCTATCTTAAATTTATTTTCATTTTATAAGAAGAACTTTTTGAAGCATTTTTTAAATATTCTCTCTCATGTCTATCTCTAACCTTCAAACTCTCATCAATGAATTTAAGCCTCTCAATATGTTGCCTCTGTTGTTTCTTTTCTTTCCATCTTTGTATATCAGCCTTTGTACCAGAATTTTGTGAGATAATGGAAACATTCTCCATCTGCACTGTTAAATATAGTAGCAACTAGCAAACCGACTAGCTGTTAGAGCATTCAAAATGAGGCTAGCGTAGCTGAGGAACTAAATTTTTAAATTTATTTAATTTTAATTAATTGGAATGTAAATACTTTCATGTGGCTAATGACTGTCGTACTCAACAGTGTAGTGTTACATCCCTTTATTCTTATTTTCTCATTCTGTCTCCTCTGCCTTCGTCTCTGTTTCTCTCTGGTCTGTCTCTAATTCCGAGTAGTATTTTTTTTTAGAACTTAGGGTTATTTGCTTAACTCAAATCAAAGGCAGAAGCTATACTTTAAATTAAAACAGAAGGCACTGATCTCGTTCGTAACATTAACTCCTCTTCCAGTACCTCTAGGGACTGCTGACTGGAGCTGTTTGAATATTTTGCAGGTTCAGTTGTGATAAACTCTGAGGGGATTTATCATACACATTTTTTTTTCTTGGTCATTGTTCTTGAATTCCGCAAAAATAAGAAGCCTACAGGGCACTTTGAAGTTCATTATTCTTGAGGTGAGCTAAAGGCAAGGAAATCTTACAAATGACTTTAAACTTGTACAATATAGGGCTTTACTCTTGGCTTTTATGGTTATTTTATATTTGCCCACACAGTTCTTCACATGTTTTGACCTAGTCACTCATTGAAGTCACAGATTTTGTATCCTCTTATGTTTCAGAGACTATATCCATTAAAGTTTGTCTTTAATTTATTCTTAATTTTTTTCTTAAAATCTGACATGTCTCTTATTTTTAAGATTAAGTGAAGCCTCGATCAAAGAAAACACCGTTTAATTTTAAATTTTAGAGCACTATTTGCACACCACTTGTATTACAAAGCTGTTTACTTTTTATTTTTCATTTTTAATTAGTTTTAGTTTTTAACTTTAATTCTAGTGTAGCTAACATGCAGTGTTATATTAGTTTCAGATGTACAATATAGTAATTAAACTATTATGTGCATTACACATTGATTATCATGATAAGTGTACTCTTTTTTATTAATGTTTGTTTATTTTGAGAGGAGAGAGAGAGAGAGAGCATGAGCAGGGGAGGGACAGAGGGAAAGGGAGAGAGAGAATCCCAAGCAGGCCCCATACTGTCAGTGCAGAGTCGGACGTAGGGCTCAATCCCAGGAACTGTGTGACAGCTGGATGTTTAACCAACTGAGACACCCACGTGCCCTATTTCACCCATTCCCCCTACAAACCTCCCTTCTGGAAACCATCAGTTTTCTGTAGTTAAGAGTCTGTTTCTTGGTTTTTCTCTACCTTTCTCTCTCCTTTGCTCATTTGTTCTGTTTTTTGAATTTTACATGAGTGCAGTTAAATGGTATTTGTCTTTCTCTGATTTATTTCACTTAGTATTATACTCTGTGGTTACATCCATGTAAAGATTTCATAATTTTTAATGACTGAATAATATTCTAGTGTGTGTGTGTGTGTGTGAGGGAGAGAGAGAGAGAGGGAGAGAGAGAGAGAGGGAGACATCTTCTTTATTCACTCATCTATCCATAGACAGATGGCTTGTTTCCATCATTGGACTATTCTAAATAATGCTGTATAAACACTAGGGTACATATATCTGATTGAATTAGTGTGTTTGTCTTTTGGGGTAAATAGCCATTATTGTGACTCCTGGATCATAGGGTAGTTTTATTTTTAACTTTTTGAGGAACCTTCATTCTAGCAGTGGCTACACCAGTTTACATTGCTACTAACAGTGCTCAAGTGTTCCTTTTTCTCCCAATCCTCACCAACACTTGTTTCTCGTGTTCTTGATTTTAGCCATTCTGACAAGTGTAAGGTGGTATCTCATTGTAATTATGATTTGCATTTCCCTCATGATGAGTGATGTTTAGCCTCTTTTCATGTTGCTGTTGGCCATCTGTATGTTTTCTTTGAGGAAATGTCTGTTCATATCTTCTGCCCATTTTTAAATTGGATTATTTGGGTTTTTTGTTTTGTTTTGTTTTTGAGTAGTATCAGTTTTGTATATATTTTGGATACTAACCCTTTATCAGAGATGTCATTTGTAAATGAACCTGGACCACTTTTTTACACCATACACAAAAATAAATTCAAAATGGATGGAAAACCTAAATGTAAGCATGAAACCATCAAAAATCTAGAGGAGAAAACAGGCAACAACCTCTTTGACCCCAGCTGCAGCAACTTCTTAGTTGGCACATCTCAGTAGGCAAGGGAATTAAAAGCAAAAATGAACTATTGGGACCTCATCAAGGTAAAAAACTTCTGCACTGCAAAGGAAACAATCAACAAAACTAAAAGGCAACCAATGGAATGGGAAAAGGTATTTGCAAATGGTATATTTGATAAAGGGTTAGTATCCAAAATCACTAAAGAACGTAGCAAACTCAACACCCGATAAACAATCCAGTGAAGAAATGGGCAGAAGACATGGATAGATACTTTTCCAAAGAAGACATCCAGATAGCCCGCAGACACATGAAAATATGCTCAAAGTCACTCATCGTTAGGGAAATACAAATCAAAACCACACTGAGATACCACCTCACACCGGTCAGAGTGGCTAACATTAACAACTCGGGAAACTACAGATGCTGGCGAGGAGGTAGAGAAACAGGAACCCTCTTGCACTGTTGGGAATGCAAACTGGTGCAACCGCTCTGGAAAACAATGTGGAGGTTCCTCAAAAAATGAAAAATAGAACTACCCTATGACCCAGAAATATCACTACTAGGAATTTAGCCAAAGGATACAGGAGCACTGATGCATAGGGGCACATGTGCCCAATGTTTATAGCAGCACTTTCAACAATAGCCAAATCATGGAAAGAGCCTAAATGTCCATCAACTGACGAATGGATAAAGAAGATGTGGTTTATATATATACAATGGAATACTACTTGGCAATGAGAAAGAATGAAATCATGCCATTTGCAGCAATGTGGATGGAACTGGAAGGTATTATGCTAAGTGAAATAAGTCAGAGAAAGACAGATACACGTTTTCACTCATATGTGGAATTTGAGAAACTTAACAGAAGACTGCAGGGGAAGGCAAGGGAAAAAACACAGTTACAAACAAAGAGGGAGGGAGAAAAACCATGAGAGACTCTTAAATACAGAGAACAGAGGGTTGGAGCGGGGGTGGGGTGAGAGGAAAATGGGTGATGGGCATTGAGAAGGGTACTTGTTGGAATGAGCACTAGGTGTTGTATGTAAGTGATGAATTATGGGAATATACCCCAAAACCAAGAGCACACTGCATACACTGTATGTTAGCTAACTTGACAATAAATTATATTAAAAAATATATGGAAGTTTTCCTTATATGTTTTAGAATAGTTTGAGAAGACTAGGTATTAACTCTTCTTTAAATGTTTAATTGAAAAAAAAATGTTTAATTAGCCTGTGAAGCCATCTACTCCTAGGCTTTTTTTTATTGGAAGTTTTGTTTTTTTTTTTTTAATTACTGATTCAATTTTGATTCAGTTACTGATTCAATTACTGATTCAATTCAATTGGTAATTGGTCAGTTCAGATTTTCTACTTCTTCCTGATTCAGTCAGTTTGGGGAGGTTATATGTTTCTATGAATTTATTCATATCTACTAGGTTGTTCAATTTGTTGGCATATAATTTTTCATAATCTCTTAAAATTGTTGGTATTTCTGTGGTGTGGTTGTTATCTCCCCTTTTTCATTGTGATTTTGTTTGAATCTTCTCTTTTATGAGTCTCGCCAGAGGTTATCAGTCTTGTTGATCTTTTTGAAGAACCAAAGCTGTGTATTTTTCAAAGGTTAGGTACATGGGAAATTATATTTTTACTTACATACACTGTAGAATTTAGTGCTTTAAAAAAAGTTGATATATTCATGAAGCAAATAAATCAATAAAAGCATTTAAATATTTTATCTAACTCTATTAAGAACACACTAAGGATTTTTTTTTTAATATTTAATTTTGACAGAGAGATGGAGGGGGAGCGGGGATGGGGCAGAGAGAGGGAGACAGAATCTGAAGCAGGCTCCAGGCTCTGAGCTCTCAGCCCAGAGCCCGACACAGGGCTCACACGCACAAACCAGGAGATCATGATGAGTCAAAGCTGGAAGCTTAAGCCACTGAGCCACCCAGGGGCCCCAAGAACACACTAAGGATTTTTTTTAAAGGACTAACTAGGCTTGGTTCCAATCAGACTGGTGAATACATAACAATTTCATGTTGAATTGCGATTTTTTCAGTTAAATAATTCTACTCTTTTAAATTGTGTGATCTGTACTTCCCGAGTTTTCCTTTGCATTAAAAATGTTCTTTTTCCATTTCTGTCACACACACATGTACAGACACACACATAGGTTTTCAAACTTGTATGCTGAGTTTGAAATCTCCTAAATCTTGTAGAATTTAAAACTAAGTTCCCAAATTAGTGTCCTGAATTTGAAAAGCCCTTAAAGTCAATTAAACAGTTATGCTCCCTTTGAACTAAAATATACAACCTGTTATCTATTTAGTTTAAAACACTGTTCCAAGACTATAATTAGTAAAATTTATGTCTTGTAAAGTTTAACTTCTTTTGATTTTTTTCTTTTTTGTTTTGTTTTTGTTTTTGTTGTTAGATTTTTTTAATTGAGGTATTTGTGTTTCATGGTTCTTTGAAGTAATTTTCAGGAAAAAAAGGGATTAAACTTCATCTAGAATTAACTTCTTGCATTAATTTGCATTTATAGATCAATTTTAAGATTCCAGGAAAAACCAGATTTCTCAAATATTCCTAAAATAAATTATTTTTATCACAAGATGGAATAGGTTTTTTAAACTACTTTAATGATTTTTAAAAACCTCGCTTATCATCTTATTAACAATGACAAAAATATATTTGTATTTCCAAAAGTTAAAATGATGTACAGACTGTTTTGTTGCTCTAACTTCAGGTAGGGGGTAAATAAGAATGACAGCAGAATTCAGTGTATGGCAGAATAAAGCCAGATTGCAACAAGCCATTAGATCTTCCTGATGTGACCATTCAGCATATAAAGGTACTAAACTCTGTTGACATACAGATGACAAAATGGCTGACTCAATTCACTCACTAAGTGGAAAACATAGATGTATGGCCGTGATTCAGATTTGTGGCTTAGGTTATTGAACAAGTACTATGTGTTGCAGATTTGGTGAGTAACTTGTGAGCATCACAACAAACAGTGAAGTAAAATCTGCCAATACTAAATGTGTATACTCCATTGTATTTCTTATATAGACTTTTCTCTCTTCTAAATAAGCAAATATAAAAACTGTCAATGGTGGCTAAGAGTTTCATATATACTATGTCCATCCATGTTGTGTTCTTAATGTGATTTTAAGATTTTAAGATTCCCCATGCCTTTGCTAAACAACTCAGGCCAGTTGAAACAATTCCATTTGTGGACAGTTAGTTTATTGTCCAAGTTTATGGAGTCAATTCCATTCTATAAGTATTTGTAAGAACTCACTTTTTGCCATGCTCTATGACAGATACTGGCAAAAAACAATGAGGTGTAGTCACTATCATCAATAAAGTAGCTACTATGTGAGGTGATGGAGTTGTACAACAGAGTAGAGAGGAGGCTTCCGTCTTCAATATCTCATTGCCTATAGAAGTGTGAAGGCAGAACACATTAAGGTAGAAATATTGGCAGTTATATTAGACATTATCACCAAAAATAGAATGTCAGTCTTTAAAAAAAATCTCCAGATCCAATTAAGAGAGTACAATTCCACTGAACTACGAATACTAATCTTGTCACAAGTGCCTTCAAATGGATGATAACTATATGTTTGATAATGTGGGCAGCTTGGTTACAGAACACTATCCTTAATGCAGAGCCTAATTACATTGACACTAGATGGAAATATTTGAGCCTTACTGAGAATAGCTGAGTGACAGGTATTCATATAGATCTGCTATGGTATCGAGAGGGCAGAGTCACAGTCTGATTGATGTCATTTTCCAATCCTGATCTCAAGACTGTTATATAAAAATTGTAAGCTGTCATGGATACATTATATGCTGTGTAGGATATTAGGTTTCAATTCCTTGTCCCATAAAGTTGACATGTTTTTATATTATACAATTAAAAATTGTTAGTCTCTAGCAAAAGTCAATCAACACAGAGGAAAAAGAAGGTATTTAATTTTATTAAAAAGAGTGAAAAGTTAAAAGTCAAGATTGTAGAGAATTATTGGCAAATAGATTGATATTTGTGCTGAATCTTTTTATTTCAGGTTTCAATTTTAGATTTTAAGATATTTAGATTGGCAAAATCATATCCAAGTTTTCTTCGTATATCTATTAACAAGATTTCACATTTCCTGACATGTTATTATTTTAGACATTTGTGCTTAAAGAGCCACCCAAAATGGAATGGGGTATTGAGATTTTAGACTTTAAATTCAGAGTCTTGGGATCATGTCTTCTTTTCCTTTGTATTCCCCAGATATTGTTTTGCAGATAAATCATTTCTTTACAAAGTTATAAGGTTTAATAAATATCTGAATAAAGTAACAAGTAAAGTATAAATTTATATATTTTTTAGCTTGTCCATGCATTTAGGAAATATTCACATTTACAATTTATAGCATAACATCAAATGTAATACTTAGGAAACTATAATATGTAGAAGGCATGGAATATATTTGAATGTTGTGTAACTTGAATTAGACATGAGTTTTCCATCAAAGGACCATGAGTTTCATTTAAATTTTGAGATTTTTTTTTGTTATTAAAACATGAGCCACAGTGTTCTAACACACTCTTTTTCAAAATAGTCTGCGACTTGATAAATTAAATTTTAGTGTGCACTTTTATTAGTCTTAGTCTTTTCTCATGGGGGCTCACACTCTTGTTCTGGAACTCAATGCTGCCTATAGCCTGGGGTAATGTTTTTTTTTATTTGATAAGATAATATCCACTTAATTGAGGAATAGAAACTAAGTCCCTAAATAAGGTTATATTTTTCTCACAAATACTACATAGTGTACTGGATACTGAAGAACTGAAAATTTCCGGTGACTCTTGCTAAACATTAGCCCTATCTATTTCTCATCACCCCTCACATTATGACTAAGATGACTCACCAATTAATGCTAAAACATTGACCAGATTTGCGGAACTGCTGTCTCTAGATATGATCCCATGTTTATTGTAATCTCATACAAATACTCAAAAACAAAATGAATAGGACTAATCTTCTCTAATCCACTATATGTGCACACACACACACACACACACACACCCTAATTATATCCATAATGTATATATATACTAACAGAGCTGAATACATTATACTGTATACTGCACTCAGAAAAGCCACTCTAAGATCATATCATATTGCAATATTTAATAAAGCTGGAGATAGCAATTTTTGTATACGATCTCTTCTTACACAGTACAGAAGGTCCCCAGGTTACAAATTTTCACCTTTACAACAGTGTAAAGACAATGAGCATTCAGTAGAAGCCATTCTCTGAATTTTGCATTTTGATCTTAAAGGCTAGAGATAGTGTAATACTCTCTGAAGATGCTGGGCAGCGATAGAAGCCACAGCTTCCAGCCAGCCACATAAGCATAAGGCCAAAAACCAGATTCAGTTAAAACTATTCTGTACCGATACAACTGTTCTAGTTTTCACTTTTAGTGCAGTGTTCAATTATTATGTAAGAGGTTCAACACTTTATTATATAATAGGCTTTGTACCAATTGATTTTGCCCAATTGTGGGCAAATGTAAGTGTTCTGAACAGGTTAAAGGTAGGGTAGGCTAAGCTATGATGTTCAGGAGGTTAGATGTATAAAATGCATTTTTAAATACCTTTTTGACTTCAGATATTTTCAACTTACAGAAAGTTTATCAGGAAGTAACCACATTACAAGTCAAAGCAGATCTACTGCTTTGTGTATAACTACTCTGTGCTCATAATATTTGTTGTCAATAGATTTAGGGCATTTGGACATCAACGGTGCTTGTCAAAAACTTTATGGTGAGTTGCGGTGATGTTTCAAAACATGGTGGTAAATTTCAAGTTATTTCTAACTCACAGAATTGTAGCTGTATCTTCAGAAACCAAAAAAGAAGAGACCAGAAAACTATACTCAGCGTTTTTCTAAATTTGCAATTTTTTTTTGAAATTTTTGTCTGGGTGTTGCGGTAATTACAATTATTACAGTATTCATTTGATATCAATTCACAGTGGAAGGCATTATTTGTTATATGTATTTTTAAAGACCTGAGTAAAACTCTTTTTATTGATTCTACTTTAAATGACCAGCTCCATTTTAGACATAAAAATAAAGGATATTTGAGGAAATTTATTATCTGTAGGTTTGTAAATTTTTTCTAAATTTTCATAAGATAAAATGTAAGAATGAAATGTTAAAGTTAAATTCGGATGCCTGGGAGGCTCCTCAGTTAAGCCTCTGACTTCTGCTCAGGTCACAATCTCACGGTTTGTGAGTTCGAGCCCCATGCTGGGCTCTGTGCTGACAGCTCAGAGCCTGACGCCTGCTTCAGAATCTGTGACTCCCTCTTTCTCTGCCCTCCCCTCACTCACGCTCTCGTTCTGTCCCTCAAAATATAAATAAACATTAAAACAATTTTTTAAGTTAAATAAAAAATAATTTCCCTTCGTTTATAAAACCATATGTTGTTTTCTTTTTTTAAATCTTTTTTTAATGTTTATTCATCTTTGAAAGAGAGAGAAAGAGAGCGTGTGAGTGGGTATGGGGCAGAGAGAGGGAGACACAGAATCCGAAACGGGCTCCAGGCTCCGAGCTGTCAGCACAGAGCCTAACGTGGGACTCGAACTCAGAAACCATGAGATCATGACCTGAGCTCAAGTCAGACGCTTAACTGACTGAGCCACTGAGCCCCCCCCCCCATTATTTCTTCATATTAGCTCCAGAGAGTGTAACAGTGAATATTAACTGAAAATGTTAATTGGATATTCTATTCATAAGCAGAGTATAATATCAATAAGAAATGTAATCTTACAAGAAAGGCCAAGCATAAAAAATCTAGGATTGTATGCTCCAGTGTGGTGTGGGGGTAAGCCATGGGGCTCCACTGCTCTATTCAAGGAGGTCCCTATTTAGTCATCCCAAAACCATTGAACTTCATGCCGGGATAAGTGTGATCTTACTTTGGGAAATGAGAAATTGAAGTTCAAGGAAATGTAGTGATTTATTTTTCCAAGGTTGAGTGACAAGTTCTGGTGGGATCAGAACCAGAAAATTTTGTACTCCAACTTTGGTAGATCACTCTTTTCTAATAAAGTTCTAACGATATATGGGTGCTGTCCATATACCTCTTCAAGCCAGGCTACAATAGCCTCCACTCCACATAAAATCCTTTGACAGGGGCGCCTGGGTGGCGCAGTCGGTTAAGCGTCCGACTTCAGCCAGGTCACGATCTCGCGCTCCGTGAGTTCGAGCCCCGCGTCGGGCTCTGGGCTGATGGCTCAGAGCCTGGAGCCTGCTTCCGATTCTGTGTCTCCCTCTCTCTCTGCCCCTCCCCCGTTCATGCTCTATCTCTCTCTGTCTCAAAAATAAATAAACGTTAAAAAAAAATCCTTTGACAGCATTGACAGTAATGCCCAGTGCCATTTTAGACAGTGTAACACAAATCCTCCATATTGGCCTATTGGACTTGGTAAATGAGGATATGACATACTGTAGCAATGGTTTAAGAGTACTATAAGTACCAAATGTCCTGTTGAGAGTCCTAGACTCCAACAAGCTATCATTTCTGCTGATCAAAACAAAAAAAGCATGAGAAATTACAAAAGTGCTATTTTATTGGAAACAGCCAAAGAAATAAAGGACAATTGTTGAATGAAGTCCCAAAGATGAAGGTATTATTCATAAGTAAATTCATAGTAATTAGTAAAAATCTCTTAGCTAAGGCTGAGAATCTGAGTTAGGGTCAGGAAAACAGTAAGAGAAATAAAAAAGTGGTTATTTGATCTGCATGGCAAGGTGATTAAAATGTAAACTTCAATTTATATGCCTTCCTTTTTTGTTATGAAGTTTTTATTTTAATCCTGGTTAGTTAACAAATAGTGTAACGTTGGTTTTAGGTGTAGAGTTTATGTGTTTATCACTTACATATAACATCCACTGATCATTAAAACAAGTGCCTTCCATAATAACCATCACTCATTTAACCCATTCCCCTGCCCACCTCCCCTCCAGCAACCCTCGGTTTCTTCTCAGGAGTCTCTGTTTTCTTTCTTAAATTCCACATATGAGTGGAATCATATGGAATTTATCTTTCCCTGACTTATTTTGATTATCATAATAGACTCTAGCTCTATTTACCCAGATGTTTATAGAAGCATTATCAACTGTAGCCAAATTATGGAAGAGCCCAAAAGTCCATCAACTGACGAATGAATAAAGGAGATGTGGTATATATACAGATGATTTTCAAGGTCACATATAACCTTTATCAAAATGGTCTATATTCTTGATTGTTGGGAATCGTTTTAATGTTTATTTTATTTTGAGAAAGAGAGAGAGGGAATGAGAGCATTCCAAGCAGGCTCCACACTCAGTGCCTTAGTGGGGAGCTTAATATGGAGCTTGATCACAGGACCATGAAATCATGACCTGAGCTGAAATCAAGAGTCTGACATTTAACCAATTGAGCCACCCAGGTGGCTAATTCAGAAATTATTAACACATTCTATGGGGCGCCTGGGTGGCTCAGTCGGTTAAGCGACCAACTTCTGCTTAGGTCATGATCTTGCAGTCCTTGAGTTTGAGCCCTGTGTGGAGCTCTGTGCTGCCAGCTCGGAGCCTGGAGCCTGTTTCAGATTCTGTGTCTCCCTCTGTCTCTGCTCTTCTCCTGCTCACACGCTGTCTCTCTCTCTCTCTGAAAAATAAATAGAATTCAAAAAGAAATTAACACATTCTAAAGTTTGAAATTATTCAGAACACATATTTAAATTTTATTTATGAATATTTACTTTTATATAATAGTTATTTACATATTTAAATGGCCAGTGTTTTTGTTATATACAGGAATAATCAGAGCTGAATCTAGAAAATACTTAACTTTTATCTTTAGCAGTGTCATATACTATATAGTAATATAAATGCAGGTATATATGTTTTATGTTTATTTTAATGTAGATATATCTATAAACATATATACATCTATAAGATATATATGTATGTATGGGACACCTGGGTGGCTCAGTCAGTTAAGCATACAACTTTTGATTTCAACTCAGGTCATGATCTCAGTTTGTGAGTTTGAGCCCTCTTGTTATCAGCACAGAGCCTGACTGGGATTCTCTCTCTACCCTTCCCCCATGGGCGCTCTCTCTCTCTCTCTCTCTCTCTCTCTCTCTCTCTCTGTCTCACTCTCCCTCTCTCCCCCTACTTGTGCTCACTTTCTCAAAATAAGCCAATTAAAAACTTAGAAGAAAAATAGAAGTTCTGTAGTTTGTGAAAACGTCATCTAAGTGTTTCTGATATTTTAAGTAGTATTCAAGAAATCTGTGAAACCATCGGTAGCCAAGATTCTTTGGATTATTATCTTCTAGTTAGGAAATTATTTTAGTTCATCACAGTTAGGTATTTTTTCAAGAATTATAAAACATATCTAGTCTGATTTCATAGTCATGCCATTTTTTAAATGGTGCAAGCCAATGAATTATGAATGTTGAGATGGGTTTGTAAATCAGGGGCTCCCTCTATTTTTGTTAATACAGAAACATATTTTGCTTCTATCAAGTGATAATTATTTAGAAGGAAATTTAACCATCATTAGCAATGAATATGGTACCACTGGAATACATGTATAATTTATAAATAAATATACATGTCTTGATTTTTAAATACATGGAGTGTATTCATTATGTGTTTTTGTGTATATATAACATCATGCATATACCACATACATAGAAACACAAAATCTCATGTACACACACAGAAACAGACACAAATATGTATGTGTGAGTAAATACCCAGGCAGTAAGCTAGATGGCTATATAACATATAAAGATGTTAATTTTACATTGGACTCCATGGATTATGATCCCATTTAAATCTTGAGAACTCCAGCAACAATACTGTGACACATTACATGTTATTTTTTTCTTATTGCATAGAATTATTTACTAGTAAATATATGGAATATAATCTTCCATCTTCCTAAGCTACTTACGAAAATGGCATTGGTAAATGAAAAATGGGAATAGAGGAAAATGAGTTTCAGCAAACATTGCTGTTGTGTTCAGTAAAGGTTGAAATGCTTTCTGTAAGAGTGTATAGTTAAATACTTACCTGTCAAAAAAGTTTCCTTATTTTTGGCAATGTGCTTTTCTGACTAAACAGGTATTATGGTTATTTATTTTTTAAATTGAATTGTGCTTGACATGCATAGTTTTAGGTGTAAAACAGTGATTATTTATATACATTAGGAAGTGATAAACCACAGAAGTTTAGCACTATGTGTCACCATACAAAATTGCCAAATATTATTAATTATATTCCCTGTGCTGTACATGGCATCACCATGTCTTATTTATTTTATAACTGAAAGTTTGTACCTTTTAATCCCCTTCTTTTATTTTATCTATCCTTTTACTCCCCTTCCCTCTAGCAACTGAAGATTGTTCTCTGTATCTATGAGTTTATGTCTGTTTTGTTTGTTCTTTTGTTTTGTTGCTTTTCAGATCCATACATATGTGAAATCATGTGATATTTGTTTTCCTCTGGCTTATTTTATTTGGCAAACCCTCTAGGTCCATCCATACCACCATAAATGATATGATATCATTCTGTTTTATGAATGAGAAATATCCAATTGAATATATTGATTATCATATTAAATATATATGTATATATTTACATTACATCTTCTTTATTTATTCACCTGTTGATGAATACTTGGGTTGCTTCCATATCTTAACTATTATAAATAATACTGCAGTAAACATAGTGGTGCATACATCATTTCAAATTATTGTTTTTGTGTTCTTTGGGTAAATACCAAGTAGAATTACTGAGTCATAGAGTATTTCCATTTTTAATTTTTGAGAAACCTCCATACTATTTTCTATAATGATTGTACCAATTTTTATTTCTACCAACAGTGAACATAGGTTCCTTTTTCTTCACATCCTTGCCAACAGTTGTTATTTCTTGTCTTCTTGATGATAGCCATTCTAACTGGTGTTAGGTGATAGCTCATTCTGGTTTTGGTGTAAATTTCCCTGATAATTAGTGATGTTGGGCATTTTCTCATGTACACATTGGCCGTTTGGATGTATTCTTTGGAATAATATTCATTTAATTCCTCTATTTTTTAATTATTTTGTTTTGTCATTGACATGTTTGAGTTCTTTATATATGTTGGATAATAATCCCTTACCTGATAATTGGTATGCAAAGATACTTTCTCACGTTTTGAGAGAGAGAGGAGCAAGCACAAGTGGGGGAGGAGCAGATTGAGAGGGATAGAGAGAATCCCAAGCAGGTTCCATGCTGTCAGCACAGAGCCTGATCTGGGGTTTAATCCCAGGAACTGAACTGTGAGATCATGATTGGAGCCCAAATCAAGAGTCAGTCCCTTAACCTACTAAGTCACCCAGGTGCCCCTAAAGGCAAGATTGATGTAAAATTTAAATCAAGAAAACTGCATAATTTTAAGATACACATTTCTATAAACAATGTAAACACCTTTACTGTTTAGTTTTTTCTAATGTATCACAAAAACTAAAAAGACCTCAAAAACAGACAATATCTCAATTTCCTACCCTGTCCCTCCACCATACACTCTTACTGTTTCTTTTTCCTGATTTATTGAATGGGAGGGGGAGGGGGGCAAAGAGTATTCCTACCCAAAGAACATCCTGACCGCTTCTCACCTTCTGCTCCCTGGTTTTGTATCCCATTCCATCTCATTTATGTACTTGTTTACCCAATCTTTCTTTCCTTTAGTATTGTCAAATTTTTGTTCCATACTATTTCTATTAACATGTGTACATATTCCATTGACTTTAAAGACAAGTAATCACAAAATCTAAACCATAGTACGATACACACAACTTTAGCTCAAATCTTATTTCCTGAACACATTGTCTCTGTACAGGTTATGATTGCCTCACCTCCCATTTCATTTCCTAGCCAATCTTCTCCATTTTCCCAATCACTCTACTGAAAATATCTATCCTTTCAATCAAATAGTTGCTTCCTCTTTCTATTTTTTCTCTTGAGTTATTCAATATTATAGTCTCTTATGTTCACCTTATAAAAAATAAAAAGGCCAGATATTTTACAAGCGAAATGAATTTATTTGGGAATAGCAGAGAATTTCAATTTGACACAAGCGAATTATAGTGAACAATAGGCAAATTCATAGAACAGAGAAGTGTGTGCTTTTATGGAAGAAAGGAGGAAACTAGAATGGACTGATTTAAAGAGTTCAAAGTGGTGATTGCTTCTCATTGGCTGAATGTGGCAGTTTCTCATTGGCTGGGCTCTTGTTGGGAAAGGAGAAATCCTTTCCTTCCTCCTACTGGGGAATGCAAAGTAAGCTTTCTTCTGTTTGGGGTCTGAGTGGTACTGTATGAGAAGTCCCCCTTCAGGGCCTCCAAACTCCATTTTCAACAAAGCTTTCTTTATTTACTTTCATGGTTATCCAACAAACCTTCTTCTGAATTTTGAATCTGTATTGTAGATTTCTTCTCTATAGCCTGATTGTGTAAATGGAGCCTCTTCCTCACCAAAAAAAATATTCAATGAAGATAGTACACCCAGAAATTGAGTACAACATCTGGCACAGCATGGACAAATATTTGTTGAAAGAAGAGAGAAGGAAGGAAGGTGGACAAGTGGGCAAGGGAGGAGAAGGATCAATGAAGTTGCTCTTTAAATTGTCCTATTAAAATATGAAGTTCATTCTTTTTTTTAATAGAAAGTTTTTCTTTTTCCAATAATTATTGGGATTGTAAATGCATATTGTCATTGCATTGAAACAAACAGTAGTTAGAATCCAATAATTTGATTCCCAACCACTGAGAGATGGAAAATTTTAATTACTAGTAACATGTTTATTAAAGTATTGCAGGGGCACCTGGGTGGCTCAGTCAGTTGAGTGTCTGACTTTGGTTCAGGTCATGATTTTGCGATTTGTGAGTTTGAGGACTGTGTCAGGCTCTATGTGACAGCTCAGAACCTAGAACCTGCTTTAGATTCTGTGTCTTTGTCTCTCTCTGCCCCTCTCCTGCTCGCTCTCCCTCTCCCTCTCAAAAATAAACATTTAAAATAAATAAAATTTTAAAAATGAAGTATATATAAAGATATACAGAGAAGTTCAAAAATTGTGACTTTCGGCAAGGAAGGACACTCATCTAGCCATCAGTAGATGAAGAAATAGATCATAACCAGTATGTAAGATTGCCCTCACTTAAACCCTCCCATGATATAAACCTCATTCTCTTTAAAATACTTACTATTCTTTCTAACAATATAATTTTAAATTTACATAAGTATTATCATGTGTTTTTTTTGTGTGTCTAGCTTCTTTTGTTCAGCATTTTGTTGTCTAGGGTGGTGAGATGAGTCTATGTTGTTGTGCTTTGATTATTTGGCTTGTGAATTGGCAAATTACCTACGTGGAACAGTGGTAGAGAATATCAGGCTTCAACTGAGGCATTTCCTTCTTCTAGGATTTAGTCCATCAAATCCAGCCTAGCTTTGTGCCTCTCTGATGCCCACAAATAATATCATTTTAATTTACCAACTTCCTATTGTTTCTGCCCCCCACCCCCCCAGTGGATGAATTAATCTGTTATAGGCTACTCCAGTATTGAGAAAAGCAGAAAGTACCTAAATCTGTTTTTCCTCCACAATTTTGCTATGTGTCTTCCTCCCTGAAATGCCTCCTATGCAATTGTTTAAAGTTAACAGATTTCTGAAGTGACATCATTCAGGGCAAGTGAAGAAAAAAGGCTGCTGTCAATACTATATTAAAGACATTCTTAAAAATAATATGACGTTTGCTTGACCTTCAAGATAGAAAAGCACAGATCATATTAATGAGAATTCAAATTTGCAGTAGGTTTAAGTTGAGAAAATAATACATTAGAGATCACTTGCCCAGATAAATTGTTGTGTTTTATCATTGTCATATTTATTTCCAAGAAAGACTGAAACTTCAACCAAAGAGAAGGATAAGCTCTACTTATAATTGTAATGTGACAAAGCAAAAGATGATGCTATAGCGAAAACCTTGCTTTTCTTTAGTCATGAGAAAGCAAAGTTAAAGACCAATACAGAATGACTGAGATACATCTCACAAATGTAATTACTTTTTTACTATTTTTATTGAGCATGCCAGATACTTCTATGAAGAATTTTACCTGTGTTAATTCATTTGCATGCCTTTAATCCCCCCAACCCCCCCAAGTAATCCTATAAATATGCTACTATAATATTCCCATTTTGCAAATAGGAAAAGTTGGAACAGAGACATTAAAGTCTGAGCTGGCATTAAAACAAAATTTGGAGATTGTAACCACTAGGACATACATAAAGCAAACATTGCTTTGAGACCCAATTATGCCAGTAACTGACCCTTTGACACCTATCTAACTAATGAAACAGAGGCAAAGTAATTACCCAATAGGGCCATAACACCAACATACACCTCCAGTAATATCCATCCTAAGGAAGAATTCTGAAAGAATGAAGCTTATCTACTCTGTCATATAGAAAAGTTGTGTATTTATATGCTAAATTTAATGATTGTTACTCATTAGGACTTCAGTGCCAAGTTTTAGGTTGAAACATTTGAAAGTTTAGAAGGAAATAACATGATGATTCTTAGTTTATGTTATATTAAACTCTCTTGTCCAACAGTTAACAGCTTGCAGTTAACAACTTGCAAGTCAAGCTCTAAGTAATTTATTTCAAAAAAATACACCCCCTCCTTACATTGGACCTCATGGAACTCTCCCTATAAAATCTATGTCTATGCATTTTTATTACAATGTTATAAAATAATGAAATATCCCAAAAAGTACTAATGCATGGTTGGTAAATGTCAAGCACATATTTACCAACAATGGAATTTTAAAAATTATTAGCATTTATGTGCCTGCAATGAAAAAGAAAGAAAAAAATAGTAATTATAGTTACTTTTACTCCTATAGATTTTAGATGCTAAGTACTCTTCTATAGTTCCTTCATTCCCATAAATTTACATTTCTCATCTTGTTGGGGATCCATCCAGATAATTTATATTTTATTATTACTATGTGTATATACATATATACATATATACATATATACATATATACATATATATACATATATACATGTATATATATATATACACACACACATATATACACACACACATAAAATATGAACTTAATAAAGTCATATATGAAATATGTATATTAAAATATTTTAAAAGTTTCCACTTATAAAAGTCACATGAATAACAAATATATTGTTGACATAATTCTGGAATGTGGTTTCTTTTTGGCATTATAAAGTTAAGATGTGTATATACTATTTTTATGAGTATATTCTGATTTACTTCTCTACAAAGATATGCTTTAAGTTATGACCATTGCTTTAAACATATAACTGAATAATTTCATTGTATATGGTTCTTTAGTTTCATTTGCATGTTTTACTACCTGCTTATCACTGCCATTGTTCTGTTGTGGGGCCTGTACATATTTAAATAAGCTCTGTTACCAAATCGTTCTCCAAAATGTAGGTGATTTTTGAGTACCCCTGGTTTCTTTACTTCTGTGTCAATATTTTGTATTGGACAAACTGTTGGGGTAGTAGGATACTACTCTCTATTTGGTAGTAGATATGACATGGTTACTTTTAAACTTGACTTAACAAGTTTTCCTGTTTCCATATGTTCAAGTAGCTGTTAGGTTTTCTGATTATGTAATTTACATTCAAAAGATACTCTTCACTCATTCTTCAAATGGATTTTGAATTATTGTTTATGAGCTTCTATAAATTATATATGCTGTATACTAATGAGTTGTCACATTTATTAGCTATTGGCATTTCTTTCCATTGGTTGTTAGTCTTACAATTATTTTTGATCCGTTTAAATAATTCTTAACATATTATAAACTGTCTAAATTATTTTGCTGCTCATATTCAAGTATTTAAAGAAAAATATATTTAATGTGAGATGGATATTTAACTATATTTGTTTGCCATATGGATAACCAATTATCCTATGATGGTTTATCAAAAGTTCTGTTTTTGCCTACTGATTTACAATATGCAATATGTTGTATATAACACATACCATCTGCAGAGTACATCTGTTTTTTAGCTCTATATTCCTTTCCATGGGCATCACTGCATTAAGTGACAGTTTTACCATTCTAGCTTTAAAAATTCCACCTATTGGTGGCAGAATGGATTAAAAAAATAAGACCTATCTGTATGCTGCCTACTGGATACTCACCTCAGACCTGAAGTCATATACAGATTGAAAGTAAAAAGATGAATAAAACATTTGCCATGCAAATGGAAGTGAAAAAAAGAAAAGCTAGGATAACAATACTTATATCAGACAAAACAGACTTTAAAACAAAGATTGTAGGGTGCCTGGGTGGCTCAGTCAGTTAAACATCTGACTCTGGCTCAGGTCATGATCTTCAATGGTTTGTTGGTTTGAGCCCAGCATTGGGCTCTGTGCTGTCAGTTCAGAACCTGGATCCTACTTCAGATTCTGTCTCTGTCTCTACCCCTCACCTGCTCATGCCCTGTCTGTCTGTCTGTCTGTCTCTCCCTCTTAAAAATAAAGAAAACAAATAAAGAAAAATAAAACAAAGATTGTAACAAGAGAAAATGAAGGGCATTATATAATAAAGGGATGAATTCAATCAACTCAACAAGAGGAAACAGTAATTGTAAATATCTACACACCAACACTGGAACACCTAAATACAGAAAGCAAAGATTAACAAATATAAAGAGAGAGTTCATGGTAATATAACAATATTTGAGGACTTTAACATACCCACTTACATCAATAAATAGATCATCCAGGCAGAAAATCAATAAGGAAAAGTGTCTTTGAAATAACACAATGGGCCAAATAAACATAACATGTATATACAGAAAATTCCATCTGAAACCAACAAATAAATATTCTTTTCAAGTGCACATGGAGCATTTTCCAGAATAGATCAGATGTTAGACCACAAAATAATAAAATTTAAAACATTGAAATGCTACCATGCATCTTTTCTGAGCACAACGGTATGAAACTGGAAATAAATCATAAATAAAAAAAAAACACAAACATATGGAGGTTAAGCAACATGTTACTGAACAACCAATGGGTCAATGAAGCAAAGTAGCAATTTTTTAAAATATGCATAGAAACAAATGAAAACACAGTGGTCCAAACTCTTTGGGATACAGGAAGAGTCCTAAGAAGGCAATACATAGTGATCTGGTCTACCTCAAGAAACAAGAACAAGTACAAATAAACAATCTAACCTTACACCTAATGGAACTAGAAAAAGACCAAACAGAGCCCAAGTAGAGAGAAGGAAATAATAAAGATGAGACCAGAAATGGATGCCACAGAAACAAAAAATAAGATCAAATACAAAGGAGTATAAAAGAATTGTACAAAAAATTATATGCCAACAAATTGGGCAACCTAGAAGAAATGGACAATTCCAAAAAGCATACAATCTTCCCAAATGAAGCAGGGAGAAATAAAAAAAAATATGAATAGACCCATTACTAACAAAATTGAACCAGTGAATAAAAAACAACCAAAAAATAAAACATGAGGACCAGATGTGTTTACAGGTGAATTATACCATTTAAAGAAGTATTAACACCTATTCTCCCCAAAGTATTGCAAAAATAGAAGAGGAGGAAAAACTTCCAAATATATCATATGAGACCAGCATTTCCTGGATATCAAAACCAGATAAAAATACTACACACACACACACACACACACACACACACACACACACACGGCCAATATTCCTGATGAAAATAGATGCAAAAATCCTCAACAAAATATCAGCAAATCATATTCAACGATATATTAGAAGCATCATTCACCGCAATCAAATGGATTTATTTCTGGGATCCAAAGATGGTTCAATATTCACAAATCAATCAACATGACAAATCAACAAAACAAAGGACAAAAATTATATAATTATCTCAGATACAGAAAAATCATTTCACAAAATTCAACATCCATTCATGACAAAATCTCCTCACAAAGCGGGTTTCTAAATTTTTTTAATGTTTGTTTATTTTTGAGACAGAGTGTGACAGAGACAGAGTGTGAACAGGGGAGGGGCAGAGAGAGAGGTAGAAACAGAATTCAAAGCAGGCTCCAGGCTCTGAGCTGTCAGCACAGAGCCTGACGCGGGGCTCAAACCCACAAACTGTGAGATCATGACCTGAGCCGAAGTCAGATGCTTAACTGACTGAGCCACCCAGGTGCCCCCAAAGTGGGTTTATAGACAACATTTTGGGGTGCCTGGATGACTCAGTCAGTTAAACACCCAACTCTTGGTTTTGTCTCAGGTCATGATATCCCAGCTGGTGAGTTCAAGTCCCGTATCTGGCTCTGCACGGATAATGCAGAGCCTGCTTGGGATTCTTTGTAACCCCCTCACTCTGCCCTTCCCCCTTTTGCCCTATCTCTGTCTCTGTCTCTGTCTCTGTCGCTCTCTCTCTTAAATAAACTTAAAAAGAAACATGCTTTAACATAAGGGACATAAATGAAAATTCACTACTAACTCATATTCAGTGATGAAAAACTGAAAGCATTTCCCTTAAGATCAGGAACAAGACAAGTATGTCCATTCCTACAATTCTATTCAGCATAGTACTGGAAGACTTGTTTGTTTGTTTATTTTGTTTTGTTTTTTTTAAGTGTATGTATTTATTTTCAGAGAGAAGGGTGGGAGGAGCAGAGAGAGGGGGGAGAATCCCAAGCAGGCTCCACCGACAACACAGAGCCTGATGTGAGGCTTGATCTCAGAAACCATAACATCATGACCTGAGCTGAAATCAAGTGTCAGATGCTTAACCGACCGAGCCACCCAGGAGCCCCTCAACATAGTACTGGAAGTCTTAGCCCCAGCAATCGGAGACGAAAAAGAAATAAGACATCGATATTGGTAAAGAAGAAGTTAAACTATCACTACTTGTAGATGTCATGATACTTTACATAGAAAATCCTAAAGATTTAACCAGAAACTAACAGAAGTAATAAGTGAATTAGTAAAGTTGCAGGATACAAAATTGATACCTAAAAATGGGTAATGTTGCTATATACCAGTGTAGCAGCTGAAAGAGAAATTAAGAAAATAATTCCATTTACAATCGCACCAAAAAGAACAAAATACCTAGGGATAAACTTAACCAAAGAAGCAAAAAACCTGTACACTGAAAACTATAAAATATTGATGAAATAAATTGAAGATGACATAAACAAAGATATTTCACGCTCATGGATTAGGGGAACAAATTTTATTAAAATATCCATGCTACCCAAAGAAATACACAGATTCAATGCAATCCCTATCAACATACCAACAGCTTTTTTCACAGAACAAATAATACTAGATGTGTATGGAACCCCAAAAGACCCTAAATAGCCAGAGAAATCTTGAGAAGGAAGAACAAAGCTAGAGGTATCACAATTCCAAAATTTAAGATATATTACAAAGCTGTAGTAATCAGACACAGATCAATAGAACAGATTAGAGAGCCCAGAAATCAACCCATATTTATATGGTCAATTAATCTATGACAAAGGAGGCGAGAATGTACAATGGGGAAAAGACAATCTCTTCAACCAATAGTGCTGGGTAAATTGGACAGCTAATGTAAAAGAATAAGCTAGAACAATTTTCTTATGCCAAACACAAAGGTGAACTAGAAATGGATTAAAGACCTAGATGTGACTCCTGAAACCATAAAAATCCTAGGGAAATAAAAAAACTCACATGCAGTCATTTATCTTACATCTGTAACTACATTTTTCTAGATATGTCTCTAAAGCTAGGGAGACAAAATCCAAATTAATATATGGGACTACACCAAAATAAAAATACTTTACACAGTGAAGAAAACTATCAAACAACCCCCAAGAGGCAACGTACCAAATGGAATAAGGTATTAGCAAATGACATATGTGATAAGAGGTTAATATCCAAAATCTATGAAGGGCATATACAACTCAATACTGAAAAAATGAACAATCCAGTTAAAAAATGGGCAGAAGATTGAATAGACATTTTTTTTCAAAGACATGTAGATGGACAACAGACACATGAAAAGATGCTCAATGTCACTATCAGGGTAATGAAAGTCTAAACCACAATAAAATATCACCCTTACACCTTCCTGGATGGCTAAAATCAAGGCGACAAGAAATAAATGTTGGCAAGGATGCAGAGAAACAGGACCCTTGTACATTGTTGGTGGGAATGTAAATTGGTACAGCCACTGCGGTATGGACATTCCTCAAGAAATTAAAAATAGAAATACCACATGGTTCAATAATCCCACTATTGTGTATTGACACAAAATTAAACCAATTTTTTTAAGTTTATTTACTTAAGAGAGAGAAAAAATACAAGTAGGGGAGGTGCAGAGAAAGAGAGAGAGAATCCCAAGCAGGCTCTGCACTGCAAGCACAGAGCTGGATGCAGAGCTCAGATCCACTAACCATGAGATCATGACCTGAGCCAAAATCAAGAGGGGACGCTCAACTGACCTAGCTACCTAGGAGCCCCCAAAACAAAATTTCAACAAATATATACACCCCTATGTCTATTGAAGCATTACTTATAACAGCCAAGATCTAATACTGACCTGTCTCCTTTGATAGACAAATAAGGAAGATGTGGTGTATTTACACACACACACACCCAACATACATGCAGGAATATTATTCAGCCATGAAAAATGATGAACTCTTGCCATTTGTGACAACCATCAGTGCAGGGGAGGGGCAGAGAGAGGAAGAGAGAATCCCAAGCAGGCTCAGTCAGTGCAGAACCTGACATAAGGCACGATCTCAGGAACCTGAAATCATGACCTGAGCTGAAACCAAGTGTCAGATACTTAACCAACTGAGCCACCCAAGTGCTCCCAATTATTCAACTCTTAAGTATATAAACAAATGAGTTGACAAAGTATGTCTTCACAAAGACTTGTACACATATCTCTATAGTAGCTTTGGCTGCAACCACCAAAAATAGTAACAACTGAGCTACCCATCAAAACATGAATAAATGAACAAAATGTATATCTGCACAATGGAATAATACTAAACAATAAAAATTAATTCGTTATACTTGTCAATCCTGATAAATTGGTAGCAAAATAAGGCAGGCATAAACTAATACATATTGTGTAATCCATGTTATATGAAATTCTAGAAGATACAAATTAATCTGGCCAAAAAGATTAGTAGTTGAAGGCATGAAGGGCAAATATGATGGTCTACAAAGTGAGAGTAATGTTCTACAAGTGATTGTGGAAGAAATTTCAGTGGACACTTCTCAAAACTAAAAGAATTACTTTACATAAAATATACTCTTTTGAAGGTGATTTTGTAAAGTTTAATATTCTCTGCCCTACCCCCAAATAAAATAAATCCATTAATATAAGTTATACAAGTCTGTTATCATAGTATAAATTTTAATAATGAAAACGTATGAAAAGATTATCAACACCATTACTTTTCAGGGAAATGCAAACAAATACACAAGTACCTGTTAGAATGTCAAAACAAGTGCTTTATATAGAGAAAATAATTTAAGGTAAATATTTGTAATAAAACTGCTGAAATTGGTAAACAAATGTAACATTTAATGTCAGAAAACCAAAATTTACAATAAAGTACATTTAATTCATTGTTCCCAATATCTTTTAAAGTTAATATTCAATATATTACTTTGAGAGCTTTATGTGATTTTCATTGTTTTCTGATTTTTTAAATATTAAATGTAAGATTAAATTACTCTCTACAGTATGGATATTAGAAATTTTGGCTAAATCTAGAATATGAAGTGAAAATTTAATAGACATATGACCCTGTGTAAAACTCTGTAATAATCTTAACTGAAACCAAGCCTTTTTATAAAAAAAGCTATATGTGTAAGATTCCATTAGAGTGAAGAAGAGATATTTTATTTTCTTCATTATCTTTCTATACACAATGATTTTGTCAGTATTTCATTGTTTTTTTAAAGGATTTTTGATGATATTTTACATATGTGATTTGCTATATATGAATCATTTTAATCTAAAATCTGGACATTTTATTTTTCCAATCATATTAAAAAGATAAACTGTGGGGGTGCCTGGGTGGCTCAGTCGGTTAAGTTTCCGACTTCAGCTCAGGTCATGATCTCACGGTCCATGGGTTCAAGCCCCACATTGGGCTCTGTGCTGACAGCTCAGAGCCTGGAGCCTACTTCAGATTCTGTGTCTGTCTCTGCTCCTCCTCTTGTCGTACTCTGTCTGTCTCTCTCTCTCTCAAAAATAAAAATTAAAAAATAAAAGACAAACTGTGGTGCCCCCAAATTGCATTTTTTCCCATAAAGAGACCATAATGATTTTATGTTCTAAATTGATTCCCAAATTTAAATGGTGGAGAATGCCTTTTCATTAAGATTGCATTTACTGTGATCTCTCTAATAAGACCAAAGTTAAAATTTTAAATATTCCATTCCATTTGTAAAAAATGTGCTAGCAATTCTAATCCTAAAATTTTAGCTGAAGTAAATTTAGAAAAGGAACTTTAATTAAGATAAAGCTTATTTAATTTTAATATATGATAGGTAGTAGTTCTGTCATATGTAGGATTTGGGTGCTAAAAATGGAGAATTTTGGATTATAAAAAAATCGTTTATAGAATAATCATAAAGATGAGTCAAATTATAACAAATGTACCATAAAAAACACATTTTACTGCTTACATTTTTCTTTGTTGTATTGTTTTGACATTGATTTAAAAAGGTAAAAAAAATACACTCTAATTTTTTTCAAATAGAGTCAAGTTTTACTCAAGTTATTTTAGTTGTAATCATATAAAAAAGAAGGTAGACAAAACGATCTTACAGTGCCCTCCAGTTATGTTTCTTCATAGCCTTAGAATAAATGTTTTGATTATTATCTTAGAAATATTAAGTGGGAGTATTAATATTAACATCCCATGCATAATAATCAAAGTAATATCTATTTTATGAGGGTGCAGCTGTTAATTAAGTTTGATCCAGGTGGGTCACCTTGAGAAAATAATGACAAGTCAAAGTGCCAGTGTTTAAGGCTGTACTATTTTATAAGAAAAGGTTTCTTACTGTTTTATACTTTTTGTATTGCTATTACTAACATGGATTTCTTTACATGTTAATAAAAATGTTTATTTTACTCTCATTTTTAAATGAGATTTTTTAGGGTTTTTGTTGTTGTTCAAGCCTTATATAAATACCTAATTACTTAACAGATATTCAAAATAACATCAGATCCTACTAAAAAAATATTGCAGAGAAGGAGAAAAAATACCCTATTGTCTTCTAATGCCCAATTTTTTCTTGATGATCTTTTATTGTGGAAATGTTCCCTTATGAGTTATGTGTCGGTGGTAAGTTTGATGGTTTTGCCTGAACTGTGGCCTGGACACCTTGGAGCGTATTTATTGGAGGTAAGGAGTGAAGTTGGATGTTATGCTATCACACAACCAGTAGGTCATTCAGCCCAATGCTGAGACCATGGCTCAGTCCTCCTCCTACTACTTCCTAATAAATGTCATTGTTTTTCAAGGTTAGATTTTATCAATGTATTTGGTCAGTCTGTGTGTTTAAATTTTTTCTAATGTGTATTTATTTTTGCGAGACTGAAGGAGACAGCATGAGCAAGCAGAGGCAGAGAGAGAGAGAGAGAGAGAGAGAGAGAGAGAGAGAGAGACAGAATCCCAAGCAGGCTCCAGGCTCTGAGCTGTCAGCACAGAGCATGATGCAGGACTTGAACTCTCAACTCTCAAACCGTGAGATCTCATGAACCGTGAGATCATGACCTGAGCCGAAATCAGACACTTAACTCAGTGAGCCACCCAAGTGCCCTTATGTAGTTAAATAGAGAAGGCTACAATAAGCTTTCTTTTGCATTGCCCCTCATCAGACCCTGTCCCTTCTTTGGCCTAGGGTTTATCTAGAACTGAAAGCTATCGATATCTTCATTTTGTGAATGGGCACACAACCATTTAGAAATATTCAAACAATAACATACTTACTAAATGAGAGTAGCTTTAACGCACCCTAAAATTGTCTCAAAAACATCAGTGTTTTAATTCAGTTAGCAAGGAAATCAGTCACTAGATACTAACCAAGAGGTTCTATTGTAAGAAAATATGAGACCTCTATAAGATTGATGGATCATCTGCAAAATATTCAAATGCATGAATATCTTAGAATTAGCATGGTTTTATCACTGTATAAATCAACTGAGACAGCTTTTATTACTCCACTTAAAAATAACTTAAATCCTAAAGGGCAAAAGAAAAGAACTAAAATATTTATCTACTTTTTCCTCCTATCTTTTCTTGTAACTATAGTGAGAAACTTAGTTATTACCTAATAGTTTCATAAAACTTCAAATTTTCTATTCTGAATTCC
This sequence comes from Felis catus, assembly GCF_018350175.1. NCBI lineage: Eukaryota > Metazoa > Chordata > Mammalia > Carnivora > Felidae > Felis > Felis catus. The sequence goes on along the minus strand of NC_058368.1, from coordinate 215,580,368 downwards.
AAGAGATTTTTTGTTGTCGTTTATGGGGGGGGTGGCAAAGAGAGGTAGAGAGAAAGGGCGACACAGAATTTGAAGCAGGCTCTAGGCTCAGAGCTGTCAGCACAGAGCCGGACATGGGGCTCAAACCCACAAACCGTGAGATCGTGACCTGAGCCAGAGTCGAATGCTTAACCGACTGAGCCACCAAGGCACCCCCCAAAGAGGGGATTTTTTGATGATGATTGCAAAACAGGACAGTTGAGATTATGTGGTTGTATACTAAGTCAAACAGAATGTGACATCATTGGAGGTGTTACGCTCTCATCTTTATAAAACCTTTATACCTCATCTTTAATTTTCCTTTAATCTTCAAAATTTTAACTTTAAAAACTTTTGCTCAAGGGAAAAATTCAGTAACTGCTTCATTGCTTCTCGTGTTTTGCTGCAAATTTCAGACACATAAGGGAAGAGCAAGCAAGAGACAAGACAAAATCAACTTGCTCACATAAGCAATAGAAGACAGATGGAAGTCGATTATGAGAAATGGGATAGCATTGGATAGAGAGAGAATTATTGTCAGCTCAGCCATTGATGACTAGCACCTACTTTATTTTTGCCTGGATAGAGTGAAATTTATTTTCCATCACACTTTATATACTGTTCATATGTATTAAATACTTTTCTTTTTTTAGTTAAAATTATCTTATTTAAGTCTCACTACACACTGACTTATGTGTCAGTGTTTCCAATTTCCAGTTTGTGGAAACCAACATTCAGAGAAATTTAGTAATGTACCTGGGGAAGCATAGCTGGGAAAATGTAGAGCTTGGCTGATTCCAGAGATCTCTTACTAAGCCTTGAATTTTTCAAACATATCTCACTCTCTGTGTTCAACTCTTCGCCTACTAAGTGTACCTAAGTACCTAAAGCTACTATTTCATGCAAGAATAAATTGGGATGGAAGGATGTTGTAGAGAAGAGGGCAGAAGCTGTTGTATAGTTTTACTGTACAAATACCTATAAAGGATAAAGGAAACTATATTACAATTATTAACTCCCTAAGGAAATTAAAATACAACATATGCTCTCAATGTAGAAACAAAAGCAAGAAAGGCCCATTTTGGAGACGAACCCTACTTCAGTCAAATGTGCTATACTTTTGGAAACAATGACTTATTCACAATACAAAAATGAGGTTATTATTTTAGATTACATACAACGTGAATAAGAAGTGATCTTGTGACTGAGTCAGGCCTTGTGGTTCTCTTTCCCACCCAAACAGATTCATAATTTGGCCACCTAATTTTTGCAAATCTGTTTCAAAATTCACAGTTAATTCTCAAGTTTAAAAAATACTGATGTTTCCTTTTCTTCCCCCTGATATGTTTGTGCTGTTATCTTTTTGTATAATAATGAATCATATTTTGACACATTCCAGTATTTCTTTCTCACATGCCTTTCCTTTTTTCAGTTCCACATAACGAAATAATCACTGACCCCATTGGCATTCATTTGTACCCTGATTTGTGTAAAGGGACTCTTCGATTGAAGAGTCCCTTTATACTCTCAACTACAGGGGACTGCTGTGATCTTGACACAGTCTATTTGTTTTGTGCCGTTTCGTTTTTCTCTCCACACATTCTTTCAGTGTAATTTCATATGAAAATACGGGTTAGTGGCTGCTTTACTTATTTTTCTGCATCATCAATGGAAATACTAACTCTGACAGGAATAAATATAAGACTTTACACCACCCTACCAGATATCTGTCTTCATGGGTTTATTATTTACTATAATCCATTTACAAAATCTGCCAGTCATTTTTATGATGTGTTATACACATTTCACTCTAAGTCCCTCCTCTTGATTTTGCTATTAACATTTAAGTTATTGTATTATTTGACAAACATATAAGAAGGGAAGAAAGTTGCTGTCCCACTTCATGATCAGACTCAACTTCTAAGACTCAGAAGCAATGACTGTACGATTTCATGTAAGTTTTGCTGGGCCATTTTAGTAGATCACGAAACAGTTGTATCTCGTATCAATTAATCTGCACTTCATTTTCATAATTAAGTATTGTTTACTTTAAAGAAAACTCAGGGGCACCTGGGTGTCTCAGTTGGTTAAGCATCTGACTTCGGCTCAGGTCATGATCTCACAGTTTGTGAGTTTGAGCCCCATGTCGGGCTCTGTGCTGACAGCTCAGAGCCTGGAACCTGCTTCAGATTCTGTCACCCTGTCTCTCTACCTCTCCCCTGTTCAGGTTCTCTCAAAAATGAATAAATGATAAAAAAATTTTCACGACACTCAAAAGGTTCCTAAACACTTTAAAATCTAAGATTAATATAAAATATCAATAGATTTTTCTTAGAAGATCTTCAGAAGTCATTATTGGCAAACCTCCAAATACAAAATAACAAATGGATTTTTGTGACACTTTTAGCATATTAATTATATATTTATTGTTCTTTAGTGCACACTCTTTGTACATATGTCTGTTGCCAATGTCTTGATTGTATAAAGTTGCAGAAAAGTGGTTCCAAGTGTTAAGGTGGCTCTGAAAGTTGTAGAAAATGATCACGGAGAATCCTTCTCTGGTTATTTCATAATCAAATAGACTGTTGGAGTTGAAAATAATCAAGGATTTAATTTAGGCCAATTTTTTTTTTTGCATACAACAGTGAAGTGAGAAGATTAAAACAGATTTAAATACTATATCTCAGACTAGAACTCAGCTTTTTTAGAGGTCCAGAACTCTGATGTGCACCATCCAAATTGTTTAAAGGGAAAAGGCTATGTATTAATTTTCTGTTGCTGCCTTACAGATAAGCACAGGCTTGGCAATTTTAATCACCTTTCGTCTATTACCTCACATTTCTGGAGTCAAGCATCTGAACACAACTTCACTCGCTGCTCTGCTCAGGGTTTCAAAAAGTTACAATCAGGCTGTAAGCCAGACCACATTCTCATTTTGGAGGCTCACCCGAGGCAGAATCTGCTTCAAAGATCATTCGGGTTGTCGGTAGGAGTCATTTTCTCATGACTGTATAAGCGACGGCACTGGCTTTCTGCACATCCGAGGATGGAGGCCACTCTCAGGTCTTAGAGTCCGCTAAATTTCCCAGAGGCCACTTGCAGTGTTTGTTTGTTTGTTGTTTTCTGTTTTTTTTTGTTTTCTGTTTTTTTGTGTTTTGTTTTGTTTTGTTTTTTTGTGAGTGAGCTTCCTTAGCATGACTGCTTACTTCCTCAAACCAGAAAGGACAATATTTCACCTCCAGGAAGTCCTAGTCCCTCTTTTAAGGGCTTTCACCTGATTAAGTCAGCCCAGCACAAAATAGTATCCATTTTGATCAACTCTAATAGAACTGATTGGGAAATTTCATTCCATTGGCAACACCTCTTCACTTTTGTCATATTCTATTAGCTTGAAGCAAGTCACAGATCCAACCCACACGTAAGGAAAGTGATTACAAAGGTATGGGTGCGAATGGATATCATGAGAGAGACCAGCCTAGCATATGTCCAACACAGCTTGCCATCTTAGATCCAAACCGCATAAAAGCAATCCACTGAAACAATGGAACATATACCACATACAGAAAGCACACCTAAACGTTCACACTTTGTCTCCACAATTCAAGACATAGTTTTTGCAGCTATATGCATCCTCTGCCTTCTTTAAAAGATTGAACCCAATCAACCTTATTTATAATTTCATCTTTTGTCTATCAAATTGAGAGAAATTAGTTTCCTCTTCCTTTCCTATCTCTCCCTCAGTTGAGTCAGACTTTTCATTATATTTTATGTCAGCCCTGTGCAATAGAAATACAATGTGAGCCACATATGTAACCACATTAAAAATAAAAAAGAAATATGTAAAGCTATTTTTCATAATATGTTATTTAACTCAACATATTAAACATATTGCCACCTTGATATGTACTCAATATAAAATATGCTTAAGAAACAATTTATATTTGGGGCACCTGGGTGGTTCAGTTGGTTAAGCCTCTGACTTTAGCTTAGGAGGTCCTGATCTCCCAGTCCTTGAGTTTGAGCCCGTATGGAGCTCTGTGCCGACAGCTCAGAGTCTGGACCCTGCTTTGGATTCTCTCTCTCTCTCTCTCTCTCTCTCTCTCTCTCTCTCTCCCCCCGCCCCTCCCCTGCTAATACTCTGTCTCTCTCTTAAAGATAAGCATTAAAGTGTTTAAAAGTATATATATTATTCCCATCAAATCTTCAAAATCTGGTGTCTGCTCAGCAGGCATTGTGAACACTTCTTACCTTATATGAACCAGGGTAGGTCTGTCTGAAAAACATCCTTATAAAATATCCCCTTCCAGCCATGGCCCTATTAATTCATTCTCTTTGTCTATTTTACAAAATGTTTTTCTACAAACAGCTTCTACTTCTTAATCTATCAGTTAAATTACTCTTTTACCCTTTTTCAGCGGGCTTCCACCCTTTAAATCCATCGTTGCACTTGTTAATATCTCCGTGTGGCTAAACCAAATGGAATTTTTTTTTTTCTGACTAAAGCTCTCATCAGCCTGTCACACAGCTGAAGTTTTATTTCTATAACTTCTTATTATTTAAATATCGCGCCAGCACTCATGCCTAGTTTCATCTCTCCATCTCTGATATCTTCTTAATCCTGTCCTTAGTGATTATTAAGCCTGGTCTAAAAGAAACTCATGCTTCTCTACAACCAAAACTTCTTCCAGTATTTCCCATATCAACAAATGGCACAGCTATTGACCCAGGGGTTTTATGATTGTATTATTCTCTCTACATACTTTATATATTTTATAGTTCCAGAAAAAATTATTGAGTTTCTTTGTCAAGAATTATCCCATACAGTAAAAAATGACAGCTAAGGATGACTAAAGATTGCTTTCCTGTGTGTATATTATAATGAGTAAGAGAAAATAATTGTGTATATCATATAATGATTAATGTATCATAATGATATGGACATAATACAATAATACATTTTCTTCAAATCCTTTATTCCACATCCTCTCTAACACTTGTTCTTTGCCATTTTGATAATTGCCCTTCTGACTGGTGTTGAGTTAATGTCTCATTGTGGTTTTGATTTGCATTTCCCTAATAACTAATGACATTTTTTCATTTGCATTGGCCACCTTTAGTTTTTCCTTGGGTAAAAAAAAAAATCTATTCATTCTTCTGACAAGCTTTTAATCAGATTGGCTTTTTTTGGTCATTAATTTGTTTGAGGTCTTTGTAAATTTGGGGTATTAACCCCTAATTATTTTCTCCTATTCAGTGGGTTGCCTTTTCACTTGGTTTATGGGTTCTTTGCTGTGCAGTTTTTCAATTTGATGAAGTCCACTTGTTGACTTTGCTTTTGGAGTCAGGTCCTAAAATCAGTGCCAAGACCAGATGTCAAGGACTTTACTGCCTATGTTTTCTTCTAGTAACCTAATGGCTTCAGGTCTTACATTCAAGTTTTTAGTCTATTTTTATTTAATTTTTATGTATGGTGTAAGATACTGGTCTAGTTTCATTCTTTTACATGTGGCTGTCCAGTTTTGTTTTTTTAAATAACATTTATTGAGGAGATCGTCCTTTTCCCATTGTGTATTATTTCCTCCTTTGTCATAAATTGGCCATATTTGGGTGGGTTTATTTCTGGGCTCTTTATTTTATTACGTTAGTTTATGTGTCTGTTTTTACGCCAATACCATACTGTTTTGATTATTATAGCTTTGTAGTATAGCTTGAAATCAGGAAGCATGATACCTCTACCTTTGTTCTCCTTTCTCAATATTGCATTGGCTATTTGAGGTCTCCTGTGGTTTCATACAAACTTTAGAATTGTTTGTTTTATTTCTATAAAGTTGCCATTGAAATTTTGGTAAGTATTTTACTGAGTCTGTATATTTCTTTGAGTATCATGGACATTTTAACAATATCATATTTTCCAGGGTATGAACATGGAATGTCTTTTATTTATTTATGTCTTCAATTTATTTCATTAATACCTTACAGTTTTCATTACACACGTCTTTTACCTCCTTGGATAAATTTATTTCTAGGTATTTCATTCTTCTTGATGCAATTATAAATGAAATTTTCTTATCTTTCAGAAAGTTTGTTATTGGGTATAGAAATGCAACAGTTTTGTATATATTTTTATTATATTCTGTAACTTTACTAAATTCATTCATTTGTTCTGTGTGTGAGTGTGTGTGTGTGAGTGTGTGTGTGTGTGTGTGTGTGTGTGTGTGTAGTCTTTAGGGTTTTTTATATAAAGAATGATAGCATCTGCAAATAGTGACACTTTTACTTGTTCCTTTCCAATTTGGATGCATTTTTTTTTCTTGCCTAATTGCTTTGACTAGAACTGCCAATACTATGTTGAAAAAAGTAGTAAGACTTGGCATCTATGTCTTATACTTAATTTTAGAGATTTTAGCTGTTCATCATTGAGGACAATGTTAGCTGTAGGTTTGCCATATATGACTTCCATTATTTTGAGGTGCATTCATTCTATATCCACTTTGTTGAGAGTTTTTATCATAAACAATGTTGAATTTAGTTGAATGCTTTTCTGCATCTATTGAGATGATCTTATGATTTTTATCTTTTTGTTAATGCAGTATATTATTTTGATTGATTTGTGACTGTCCAAACATCCTTGAATCCATGGAATAAATCCTACTTGAGCACACTGTATGATCCTTTTAATGTATTCTTGAATTTGGTTCATTAATATTTTGTTGAGAATTTGTGTGTCTATGTTCATCAGGGATATTGGTCTATAATTTTCCTTTGTGTGTGTGTGTGTGTGTGTGTGTTCATGTCTGGTTTTATTTTCAGGGTAATTCTGGCCCTTAACTAATTAGAGTTATAATTTTTTACTACTTTTTTTCTTTTAACCTTCATATTAGGTTTATAAAAGGTTAATCCACTACCTTTATTGTATATTTTCCTTTACCAATGAGATTTTTACTGTAATGTTCTGTTGTTATTCATTAGTGCATTTTCTTTTCAGCTTAAAACTGTCCTTTTAGAATTTTTTGTAAAACTCATTTCATAGTGATAAATTCCTTTAGCCTTTGCTTGTCTGGAAAATTCTATCTCCCATTCAATTTTTATTTATTTATTTATTTTGAGGGGGAGAGAGAGAGAGAGCAGGGAAGGGGTGGAAAAAGAGGGAGAAAGAGTCCCAAGCAGGCTCCAAGCTGTCAGGACAGAGTCCGATGAGGGGCTTGAACTCACGAACTGTGAGATCATGACCTGAGCCAAATACAAGAGTCAGAAGCTCGACTGACTGAGCCATCCAAGTACTCCTCGATTCTTAATTATAACTTTGCTGGGCACAGTATTCTTTGTTGAGAGTATTTCCTTTCCAGCACATTGAATATGTTATGCCACTTCCTTCTGGTCTGCAGTTTCTGCTGAAAAATCAGCTGATAATCCAATAAAGATTCCCTTATACATAATATTTTTTTTTCTCTTGCTGCTTTTAAGATTCTCTCTTTAACTTCAACACTTTAATCATGATGTGTTTTGGTGTGGAAGTCTTTGGGTTCATCTTATTTGAATTGTCTGTGTTTCCTAGATACAGATGTCTGTTTCCTTCTGCAGGTTAGGGAAATTTTCAGTTATTATTTTGAAAACAGGTTTTTTTTTGTACATTTCTCCCTATCTTCTCCTTCTGGGACCACTATAATATACATGTTATTCTGCTTGATATTGTTTGATAGGTCCCTTAAGCTATATTCTTTTTTTTTTTAATTCTTTTTTTCTAGTTGTGCCTCTGGGTGAATTCCACTGCTGTGTTTTGCAGGTCACTGATCTAGTCTTCTCCTTCAGCTAATCTGCTGTTGAACCCCACTAATATATTTTTCAGCTCAATCATGGTTTTCTTCTGCTCTGTGACTCCTTTTAGTACTTTCATATATATTTTATCTCTTTTGAAATTCTCTCTATTCTCTATTCTAATATTCTAATTCTCTATTCATTCTATTGCTGAGTGTGGGGTGAGCATTTTTATGACCATTAATTTGATTTCTATCCAGTAGATTACTTATTTCCATTCATTAAGGTCTTTTTTTCTGAGTTTTTATCAAATTCTTTCATTTGGAACATATTCTTCTGTCTTTTCATTTTGCATAAAATTGCATTTGTTGCTGTGTGTTAGGTGGGAATGTTGCAGGATGTCTTTACCTCAATACCCAAGGTTCATTATCTCACCACTTTGAAGAATGAAGAGGTGGACACAGAATAAAATGAGCAGTAGGCAAAAGTTTATTAGAGTATAAGATTAGAAAGGAAGAATAATATGAAAGATCTCCTTGCAAAGAGGGGACATTAGAAAGTTGAATGCCCATGGACTATAGGCAAGGGACTTTGTTTTATAAGGTTCTGACCGGCCCCCGCTTCCGTTCTCCCTTGTTCCTTCTCCAGTTCTACCCTTACTGGCTAAATAACTAACTGCCTAGCCATTCCTTTTTGATTGGCTTGTTTCCATTGTATAAGGGGTGGTCTGTGCCATACCTTTCCTTGTGGATCATACATTTTATGGTCTACTTATTTTTAGTTAGGTCTTTTGTCAAATTCCTGAGGGGACCCTGAGTGGAGTAGCTGGTGTCTGTTACATTCTTAAGACGAACCTTATGCCCAAGGGAGTTTGCTGTGGCCAGACCCTCCCAACATTGTTCCAAAATATGTGTTTTTCCCCACCCAGGGACCTCAGGTGCTAACCTTTCCCTCTCTGCCTAACTTATCCTGTCTTTCCCTATTATAAAACAGCTGCCCTCTCTCTCAGGCTTGAAGTAGTAGCATTGTGTAGGAAATGAAACTTAGTGCTCGATTTTGCCTTAGTTCTTTGTTATTTCTTGAGCTTCTGTGATTGTCTAAGTAGCCTGGCTTGTTCTTGATGGTTCCTAGTTGTTGAGAGTACGCCAAGACCTGCCAGTGTTCCAGACAGACTGATACCAGGCGGCACCTAGTTTCAGGCTGGTTGAAAGCCAGATCCTCAGGCAGAAGCTTTTAAAGTATGTTAATATATCCAGTCTTGTGGGACTGAAATTGTAAACTCTGCTGACCTCATAGAACAGGAGATCTGGAATTGTCCACTGGGAAACTGTTGTAAAAATTGGAGCTTCAGATGAATGTATAGGCTCCTTTCTGGGAAGTAGCAGTGACCTGTAGTGAGGCTAATGGAGGGCTCAGAGGGTTTCTTCCTGCTTGTGTTTCCTGAGAATGCCTCTGTGGCTTTTAGCATGTGGCCATACTGAAGTCCTTCTCTCAGGTTTAAGCTTCAGGACAAGTAGAGGGGCCTTTTCCACAGGTACATTAAGGGTGCCTTACAGTCTTCTCTCTGTACACGCCTTGACCTTTAGTGATGCTGGGGAAGAGTGCTGGGTGTGGGACATACCCAAACTTTAGTGAGGCTTTGTCTGCATGCACCCACCTGCCATTAGCAAGGTAGAGGGAAAGTGCACTAGCAAATGCCTTCATCCCCAAAGAAAGTCTCAACTGACTCTTGCCCCTTGGGCAGGCACTTTAAGATTGGCAGCTAAATATCCTTCACATAGAATCCAGTTACCTCTCAAGCCACTGCCTTTGCACTAGGTCCTTGGAAGAATGAATGCATGTAAGCTCTTCAAAAGGATGATCTCTGATTCACACTAACCCCCAGATGCTTTAGACATCAACCCCATGGGTTTTCAAATCCATGTGTTTGAACCTTGTTTCTCTAGTGCAGGTCTCAAGGGTTGGGGTGCCCAGTATGAGGCACAATCCCCCAGTCCTCAGGGAGAGATTCTGGACCAATATGATTCTTTCCTATTGTGAGTCACCATGCTGGGGGTAGGATTTTTGGCAAGCCTGTGTCTCCTACCTGTCTTGATGTGGCCTGTTTATCCCTTGTGGAGAAATCTGTTCAGCTAATCTTCAGTTCTTTTTCATTAGGAATTATTTTATATATAGCTGTAGAGTCGGTGTGTCTGTGGGTCAAGGTGAATTTAGGGTTTTCTTACACTGTCATCTTGGACAACCTCCTCTCTATATATCTTTTATTGGTAAGTTTAGTTCACTTACATTTGAAGTAATTAGTAGATAATTGAAAGGACTACTGTCATTTGGATGTTTTCTGTGTATTGTGTAGTTCTTTTTTTGTGTGTTCCTCTCTTCCTCTCTTCCTTTGGGGTTTGATTTTTTTTTTTTTTTTTGTAATCGTAGACTTTGATTTTTTTTTTATTTTCCTGTTTGGTTTCTTTCATAGGTTTTTGTTTATGGTTACTATAGGCTTACCTAAAACTTCTTATAGTTATAACAGTGTTTTACTGTTATAACTTAACTGTAATCACATGCAAAAAATCTACAATTTTATTCCCTCTCCCCCAACTTTTTATTAATGTCAGAATTAACTTTTTTTTTTGTATATCCATTAACACATTTTTGTGGTTACAGGTATTCTTCATAATTCTGTCTTTTAACATTTATACTAGGGACAAAATTAACATACTCATTATCCTTATATTACTGAGTATTCTGAGTTAGACTAAATACCTTTACCTTTTACAGACTTGCTTGTTTCTGTTTAGCATCATTTTATTTCAAAATGAAGAATTCCCTGTAACATTTCTTGTAAGTGGTGATGGATTCCCTTTGTTTGGTTTGTCCTTTGGGCTTCATGAGTCTGGTCGTCCATTTCCCTCTTTGATATGGGAAAGTTTCAACCAGCATTTCTTTAAGTTAGAAATTTACCCTTTTTACTTTTTCTCGTTTTCTTCTCCTTCTGGTACTCATCTGATGCATACATCGTTTCACTTAAACATGGTCTAGAAATCCCACCTACTTTCTTCATTTCTTTATTTTTTATTTTATTTCATTATTTTATTTTATTTTGTTTCTCCAACTCAATAATTTCAAAGGACCTGTCAAGAATGTACTGACTCTTCTGTTTGATGAAGTCTGCTCTCGAAACTTTCTATTGAATTTTGCATATCAGTCATTGTATTCTGCAGCTCCAGAAATTTGCTTGGTTCTTATTTTTTTTTAATAGTTTCTCTTGGTTAAATTTTCATTTTGTGTAAGTATTATTGTCCTGATTTCATTTAGTTATTTACCTGTTTTCTCTTGTGGCTTATTGTGTTTCCTTAAAAGAATTGTGCTGTGTTTTTGCTTTTGTTTTTAGGAAGGTAGTTCAATAAGTAAAGTTCTTTTGATGCTTTATTTATTTTGCTCCTTTGGTGGCATCATGTTTCCCTGGTACTTCTTGATCATTGTATATTTTCATGATGTCTTTACTTTTGAAGGATCAGTCACCAATTCCAGTCTTGGTAGGCTAGCTTGGACAGGGAAATCCCTTTACCAGTGAGCCCAAGCCAGAGATTCTGGGTGGGCTAGTTAGCAGGGTCTGTTCACAGGCAGGTTAATGTTATAGTCCCCAAGCAGCTGGTCATGATGCTGGTGTCCATCAGCATGGCTGATGTCTTTTATTTTCCTCTTTTTTTTTTCAGAAACTACATATTTTAACATAAAAAGTAAATTACTCCATTTCTTATTGTCCTTCTTATATTGAAAGCATTATTTTATTATTTTAATTTCCAATGTATTCTCTTACATTCTTATAGACATGTAATGAAAGTATTTATACTTTTATATATATAAAAGTATATATATACTTTTATAAGTATAAATACTTATAATGAAAGTATTTATTGCCTACATTTGTTGTCTGGCCATTATTCTTTTCATCCCATGATTATTCCTGGGGCACAGGGGAAGCAGAGGAGGGAAATGTTACAAATGACCATTTCCAGGTGTCAAATCATGATTTATGAGCGGGGTCTGGTAGCAGAGGGGTGGCCCTATGCTTTATACTACACTGCTCCAAGCCAGAGAAGTAGAGCTATGAAGGAAGAACGATGCAGCCAAGAAAAAGGAGCAAAGGTCCTGATAAAGGAACAGACTAGATGTATCAAGACCTAAAGAACGTGTCATTGTTACAGGAAAGTGGGCAGTGAAACAGAGTGTCTCAAGGTTAAAAGGAATTAGATGATACAGAGTTTTGTAGTCCTTAGTCAGCGGGTTGTTTTTACTCTAATTAAACATGAACAAGTGGTTATGTTAGGCACTTTTTAAGAGTTCTATGATCTGATTCTCATTATACCAGAAACTTTGTAGCCCTCCTTTAAGCCAAATGCTGCCAGTGTTTTCCTTCTAAAATTGAGTTAGATAATGTGGCACATTGCCCAGAGATGCTTCAAAGATGACTTATTTCCCAAACACTGATATTCCTGTTATCAAATATTTACTCGACTTGCAGCAACCATGAAGTTTTTATTAAAAGAAAGCGCAATTGGAACGTAGCCATGCTTATTCCTATATGTATTACATTGTTGCTTTCATACTACAATGACCAATTTGAGAAGTTGCAATAGAGTGCATGCATCAACCAAACCTAAAATATTTCTTATCTGACATTAAAAAGAAAAGCCAACTCTTGACACCGAAAAAATATTTAAAAGCCAGAATTTATTTGAAATAATAAATTAATAGCACTTTAAGTAAGCCTGATCACAAACTAAATAGAAATCACAGATTAGCAATATAAGAATTTTAAAAAGTGGATTTAACTATCAAAAATACATATTTTAGAAAATAAAACGTTGGTAATAGCACTTTTTTTTAAAAGATTATTTAATTTTGAGAGAGAAGGAGTGTGAGTGGAGGAGGTGCAGAGAGGGAGGGAGACACAAAATTCAAAGCAGGCTCCGGGCTCAGAGCTGTCAGCACAGAGGCCAACGCAGGGCTCAAACTCACAACTTTGAGATCATAACCTGGTCCGAAGGAAGACACTTACCTAGACTGAGCTACCCAGGTGCCCTGGTCATAGTACTTTTTTACAAGAAAATTGACATGTGGGATGGAATAATAAATTTGTCCCAAAAAAGTATCAAGGAAGAAAACAATACTTCTGAATATGTCTATTTTATTGATTATCCTCCCTTAAATAAAAGTAAAGCAAAACAAGAAACAGGCCCAGATAGCTTTAGAGAGTAAGAAGTAAGGATGTCCTCCCAAAATCTTCTTAGGAGAGCAGTATAAAAAAAAAAAAAAAAAAAAAAACAAACATCACCATACATCACACACATAGGCCACAACATCATTTGTGAACCGGTAACAATTTTATTTCGTGGTAACTGAGCACAAGAACATGGTGTTCTCCAGATGTATCTTAGTTCAAAACATTTAGGAACATTGCCTACTACTCTTTTTGATTATCTAATTGAAAAATGGTAATTAATGTTTCCATTAAACTCACTTGAAAGACAGAAATCCGGGGCGCCTGGGTGGCGCAGTCGGTTAAGCGTCCGACTTCAACCAGGTCACGATCTCGCGGTCTGTGAGTTCGAGCCCCGCGTCGGGCTCTGGGCTGATGGCTCAGAGCCCGGAGCCTGTTTCCGATTCTGTGTCTCCCTCTCTCTCTGCCCCTCACCTGTTCATGCTCTGTCTCTCTCTGTCCCAAAAATAAATAAACGTTGAAAAAAAAAATTAAAAAAAAAAAAGAGAAATCCTCATGTATGACTTCAACTTCTAATCAATCTCTCTTACAGTATTCAATTCTGGTCAAGACATTGCTCAAATGTTACATATTCTAGAATCCTCTCCTGTCTGAATTAATAGAATAGCCTTTAGTCGATAGAGTATTTATTTTATGTCTACTAAAAAACACATCAGCCCGCTTTTGAAAGGGGAGTTATAGCTTCTTAAGCTTTTTAGAATATCTTTTATAGTCACACATCTTTATTGTAAATTCAAGGTATTTAATGCACTACAGTCAAAGGTTTTAATAAATGCTCAAATTTTACATGCTTGAAAATTAACACAAAGGAACAAAGAGGATTATGGTAACTTTGTCACCATTTTGTTATTAAGTGGTTCTCGTTACTGGTAGTGATTCTGACCTCTCTGACAGGAATGTCCAAGGAAATGTTTTATTAATGATTGAAGAGCACTTTGAAAATGTGAAGTGCCACATAAATACTAAATTATTCCTGACACAAGGAACTAGACTACACCAGCTGTCCTAGCCATAAATGTCAGATCGTGGGATTATTTCTGGAAAACAGCTATCGTCTAATCCCTGTCACTTCAGTCTTTTGAAGGAGCCAAAAGCACATGCGTTACTGTTAGTCAAATTTAATAAATTCTACTGCTTTCTGTTACAGTAGGATACTTAATAAGATCACAAAAACAGATTAATAATCAGGGAAGGAAGGTCTGGATTGCAAAAGAATTGGTGTGAAATTTCAAAAAGAGAACAAAAATGTGTGTAAAATATCCTAACACATATGACTGATGATTTATGTTTAAAAAATGCATTCTTAATTATAAAAAGAATATGGACTGGTGGGGGGGAGTTGTGATTCAACAGAACAAACATAGGCAGACATCTTTGGAAATAAAAATGATTCTATGAATAGGTTTAATGATTGAAACTGTTGTAAACACGATGTTTTCAAAACATAATAGTCACATTTCCATTAGCGGAGAATAGGACAAATAGAACCTCCATAAATAGCAAAACAACTAAAAAAGATGAACATGAATACACTGAGGTGTAATTTATAATGGTTTTAAAGAATTAGTTGAATGTAAGAAAAAAGAATTTATGTGATGTTGATGCCAGAAACATTCTCTTTAAGTATCCTAAGCTACTTTAAAACTATCCCTATGGAAAGAAAGAAAACAAAAAGACACTATTAAGTTACTATAATAAATGAGGTGTACATTTTATAATATTTTGAGGCAATTTTATAGGCATTCCTCCATTTTACTGTATTTTTTGCACTTTGTAGACATTGAATTTTTTTTTTCCAAATTGAAGTTTTGTGGCAAATTGTGTTGAGACAATGTTGAGGCACCATTTTTTTTAACAGCCTTTGCTCATTTTGTGTCTCTGTGTCACATTTTGGTAATTGTCACAATATTTCCAAATTCTTCATTATTATATTTGAATTGTTGCAATTTCATGACAATACTTTAACAGATGAGTTGCTTCTTAGGGACAGGCAAAGAAAATGGTTTTTTGAGGGGTGCTTGGGTGGCTCAGTCAGTTAAGCGCCCGACTCTTGGTTTCTGCTCAGGTCGTGATCTCAGTTTTGTGAGTTCAAGCCCCACATTGGGCTGTGCGCTGATGGTGTGGAGCCCGCTTAGGATTCTCAATCTCTCTCCCTCTATCTCTGCCCCTCACCTGATCATACTATCTTTGTCTTTCAAAATAAATAAACTTTAAAGATTTTAAATAAAAAAGGAAAGTTCTTTCTTGAGATGGAATCTACTCCCAGTGAAAATGCTGTGAAAATTGTTGAAATGACGACAAAGAATTTAGAATATTACATAAACTTAGTCTATGGGGGCACATGGGTAGCTCTTGGTTGGTTAAGTGTCTGACTCTTGATTTGGGCTCAGGTTATGATCTTGAGGTCTGTGAGTTCCAGCCCACATAGGGCTCTGTGCTGTTGGCTTGGAGCCTGTTTGGGATTCTCTTGCTCTCCTGCTCTCTCTACCCCTCCCCCTCTCAAGTTCTCTCTCTCTCTCTCTCTCTCTCTCTCTCTCTCTCTCTCTCTCTCTCCCCTTCTCTCTCTCTCTCAAAAATAAATAAACTTTAAAAAAAGTTAATGAAGCAGATGGAGTGTTTGAGAGGATTGATTCCAATTCTGGAAGAGGTTCTATGTGGGTAAAATGCTATAAAACAGTTTACATGCCACAGAGAAATCATATGTGATAGGAAGAGTCAATTGGTGGAAAAAATTTCATTTTTGTCTCACTTTAAGAAATATCACAGTCATCCTAGCCTTCAGCAACCACCACTCTGACCAGTCCACAGTTATTAACATCGAGATAAGGCTCTCCACCAGCCAAAAGATTATTATGACTCTGAAAGCTGAGATAATGGTTGGCCTTTTTTTTTTTTTATCAATAAAGTATTTTTAACTGAAATATTTAAATCTTTTGGACACATGCTGTTGTATACTTCATAGACTATAGTCGAGTGTAAACACAAATTCCATATGTGCTGGGAAACCAAAACATTTATTTGACTAGCTTTATTGCAATATTCTTTTTATTGCAGTAGTCTGGAACCAAACCCACAATATCTCCAAGGTATGCCTATATTTAGGAAAGTGAAAAAAGTATTATAGTTTTGGTATAAGAGATAAATTTTAGTGTATTTGTTTTTGTTTTTGTTTTTAAGTAAACTCTATACATATCATGGGGCTTGAAATCATGACCCCAAGATCAAGAGTCACATGTTCTACCGACTGAACTTCTCTGTAAACCTAAAATCACTCCAAAGTGAAAAGTTTATTTTAAAAAAAGTGTAAAGTAAGAATGTTGCTAATTTGAGTAACATGGAGGTTGAAGAAAAATGATTAAAAAATATGATAATATTATCATATATAATATATTAAAATTATAAATGTTAGAAGAGACATCCAAGAGTATCATGGCAAACCTAGTGTTCATTAACTTCCATAAACACAAACTCCTCCTAAAACAATAGAATAAGTTTTAAGTATTAAATCATAAAGGAAATAGGGGATGAAAAAATCAACAGTGTTTTGGAAACTGTATAAATGTCTGAGTTAGTAAGCCTGAATAGCAGAATATTATTTTTTTTTAACATTTATTTACTTTGAGAGAGAGAGGCAGAGCATGAGCAGTGGAGGGGGGGGAGAGAGAGAGAGAGATACAGAATCTGAAGCAGGCTCCAGGCTCTGAACTGTTTGTTAGCACAAACCCCAACGCGGGGCTCGAACTCACAAACTGCAAGACTATGACCTGAGCTGAAGTCGGACGCACAACCGACTGAGCCACCCAGGCGTCCCTGAAAAGCAGAATATTAAGCCAATTGTGAAAAGCTGAGGGGCAATTGGATTTGTAGAATTGAACCCTCATAAGTTTCTGGAATTGGATGTAACCAACCTGGAAGTGGAGGTGATCTTGATGTGATAACAGAAAGATTGATTGTTCTAAATGGAAGTTTTACCCACACTTCACCCGCTCCAGCCATGCAGTCTAGAGACAATTACACTTCTCTATCACAGAAGACTAAACATCGTTCTCTGAAGAGGGTAATAAAAGGCTATGGACTGCAGATAAGAGGAATGGTTTAAAGAAAAGTTTACGTATCAAACATTACGAATATTGGGACCCACCAGATTCTTTCCCTGCTGGAATTCCAGAATTTTCAGTGCAGTTAGCAAGGCATATATTCTTCCAAAGTGGAAAATCTTACCAACTCAAAGAAATGACTAAAAGTTCTGACTTTAAAGATTCCCCAGTGAAATGGTTCAGCCACATGACAACTCAATAAAGACCAAAAAACAAAAAAACAAAAAAAACAAAAAAAAAGGCCGTATCTATATATGCAGATTTTCAAAAAAAGTATTTTAATTTCCCTGCTTTTAAAGAAAAGAAAATGACCAGGGATCACTAGAGCTTTTCTTTAAAAAACTAAAGCAAAAAGTCTCTGTTGTAACTGATTGAGTCTGTGATAAACACTAAAGATTAAAAAAATCAGCAGGAAAAGAACAGAAATTGTTTGTGAAAATAACTTTAGAACAGCTTCTGAGCATTTAAAGGTACAGCATTAATCAACAAATGGCTGCCATAAAAAAGCAACATTGAGAGGGTTAAAAAAAAAGAATTCAATAGACAATAATGTATCAGAATTTAAAATCTCCGATAAAATAGAACAAAAACAAACGAAATGGAATTATTAGGTGACAAAGGGAGAATCCCATCTGCAAATTATACACAGAAACAAAAGTCCTAGAAAGAAAGAAGAGAGAGTGTGGAGGGGAGGAGTTACCAGAGCCAAAGAAGGGACTAGGGACAAGGCACAGAGAATGCCAACAAGTGAATCTGTGTAGAGACGTAACAAAGCGGATCAGCATAGAATTTCAGAAAACGAGCAGCACGATCATATCGAGTTTATCGTCCTCTCCCTCCATGTGCACCTTTCCGCTCTACTTCCTGAATCATATTTTACTCTCTGGAAACTCATTCTTAGGCTCTTTTTCTGGTTCTTCCACCTTAGGTTTGTGTCCTCTTGTTTTGTTTCTGTTGAAGTGTTCCAGGGCTTAAGACTCCTATCTTTTTACTTTCTATTCTCATTTCCTTGGTGTTCTCTTCCAGTTTTATGGATTTAATCTATATGCTGATTGCCAAAATTACATTCACAGTACCAGCCTCTGTCTCAGTTATAGCTTGTAAATGTGTCTAGTTAGTATCTCAAATCAACATGTGCAAAAAATGAACCCATAATTTTCTTCTTCGACTTGATCTGCTCCTGCGGAGGCCATCCTCATCTCATTTGATGGCAACTCTAACTTTTCACGCTTTCGGCACAAAAACTATCATGTCATACTTAAACCGCCATTTTTATTTTTTCACGTCCAACCCTTCAAAAAGTCTTTTTTGCTTGCATTTAAAATGAATGGGGGCACCTGGGTGGCTCAGTCGGTTGAGTGTCAGATGTCTGCTGGGGTCACGATCTCCTTGTTCATGAGTTCCAGCCCTGCCTCAGACTCTGGGCTGACAACTCAGAGCCTGGAGCCTGGAGCCTGCTTCTGATTCTGTGTCTCTGCTTCTCTCTGCCCCCTCCCCGCTTGTGCTCTGTCTCTGTCTCTCTCTCTTTCTCAAAAGTAAATATACACTTAACAAATGTTAAAAAACAGGGACGCCTGGATGACTCAGTTAAGCCACCAACTACAGTTCAGGTCGTGATCTCGTGGTCTGTGGGTTGGAGCCCCATGACGGGCTCTGTGCTGACAGCTCAGAGCCTGGAGCCTGCTTCAGATTCTGTGTCTCCCTCTCTCTCTGCCCCTGCCCCACTCGCTCTCTCCCTCAAAATAATAAATAAACATTAAAAACATTTTTTAAAAATGTTAAAATATAAAATGCATCAAGATTTGAGTACTCTTCATCCCAACTGCTATCTTTGGGTTTATTTTACAATTTCTTATTTTCGGTGATCTTATCACTGTTCTTCCCACTTCATCTGGAGTCCAACGTCCTATTTTCAATAGAGTAGCCAGATTAAACATTTTTAAGGCTGATAATTTTTCTGCAACAGTTTCTTATTCCATTCATAGGAAAAAACAAAGTTCTTGAAAACATTCCATGAGGTCCTTTCATGATGTAGCCATTTGTTCTCTCCCTCGCAACATCCCCCAAGAGGTCTCCCATTCCCGCTAAGCCAACCTCCTTGCTAAATCCTCCGGGTCCAATCTAAACATGTTCCAGCCAAAGGGACTTAATGCTCACCATTCTCTCCACATAGAATGCCGTCACCATCCTATTTGGTGGCTAATCCCTTTATTTAATTCACATCTTTGCTCAGATGTCACTGCACACGAATGGTACAGCGCCTGGTATCGTGTTTAAAATGTATTCTACCTTCTCTATAAGCAACTCCAGATATCCTTTCTCCTGTTCCCCTTTTCATTCTGACCAGGATATTTGTCACCTCCTAATATTCCTCTGAATTTACTTGGTTATTATATTTGTAATTTATATTCTTCTCTTTAATATAAACTCCTGAAAAAGAGGGATTTAATCTATTTTCATTGGGCAATGGATCTCACATGCTTAGAAGACTAACATATACTGGAAATTCTTAAGTAAAAAGGGAAATGCTGTTGGATATATTCATGTAGTCATAATAATATAGCTACTGAATAGTGAGCTAACAAAATTTAGAATGCATCTTTCAGAGGGAATCAAAGTATGAAAAACCAGGAGGTAAGACAGGAATAGGGAAGATACACTAAACTCATTTTTTTACAAATAAATACAATTGTATAGCGACTAAAACATACAAAAAAATCAACATACGCATGTAATTTAGAAATACAACAAACAACAACAAACAACAATACTAAAAGACACAGCCAGACCCATTGAAAGTCCCAGGCTGTAAATAATGGAAGTGAAGTTGATTCTGCAGCAGGCTATTTTTCATCACAGCCCTTATAGAACTAAAATATAATTAACTGTGCAAAGGTAACTTAGAAATGAACATTAATTTCAAGAGATGTTTCCATTAAATACAAGAATGGAAATTAATATAACTTTCAAACATATATGGGGTCAGCAATGAAAAGATGCCGATACAAGTGAGTTCAATTTCCATCTTTCATATAAAGGATCAATATTTCCTTATAAAATATATAAATCAAGAAAGTAGTGGCATTGCAACATATAAAGTTTTGGAGCAATTTCTCAAACAAACTGAAATAGAAACCTCAAATACACCTCGAGGAACAGGGGAGGGAATTGGACTTTCACATGTACCATTGTCTGTCATTCCTAAACTGCTCTGTGTACTATTTGATAGCTAATATATTATTAAAAAGTATGGACTCAATAGTGATAAAATAGAAGCGTCTTTATATCTCACTTCACTTTTTCAGCCATTTTGTAGTTAATCTTCCTCCCTGTGTCTTAATTTTCAAGTGTAAGAAAAATCTCATTTTCATTATTCATACTCCCTTCAATGATATCCCTTCAAGTGAATTCCAGTATTCTGAGTATATACACTGTCTGGTCTTTTCTGATTACATAGATAATATGTGGTAATGGAAGTGATGTCAAGGAGCTAGTGTATTTCTCAGCAATGTATGGAGGATGACACTGGTTCTGAGTTGATCTCTTTCAAGAGCTCCTATTGCCCTCAACTTTAGGAACTTGACCAAAAATCTGATTTAAAAAACCACAAAATCCCCATGACTTTTATTATACATATATGGTACTTGAGGGATAGAATCAAGAGATACTGTGACTCACATCCATTATTTTTGGATTGTAGTCTTCAGTTATGTACACTTGGGGAAAGCGGCGGGGAGAAATGATCATAGATACTGACCCATATCATAAATTTACATCCCACGATATAGCTTCTATACCATTTATTTCACTTTTTATGCAATCTGCTCTTGTATAATTCCTCCTCCCATAGAAAGGTGCACTTTCAATATCTCTTCCTAGCTCTAGAGATGGCTTTGAAGTCCTGACCAAGTCACTCTTATGTTTGGATAGAGTAATTTGCTATCTCTATACTGTAATGATTTTGAAGCACACCTAAATTTTCTAATCTATATGCTCTGCCGTTTCCATGTCTTTCGTAAATTTCATGACATTTATGAAAACGATTAGAAGGTACAAATGCTTATCTAGCATTAATATTCTAAAGGGAGATAGATGTGCAGAATGTCCAAATTATTTAACCTCTATGTCTCAATTTCCTTATCTATAAAGTGAGATAATAGTACCTATCCAATACAAATATTGGGAGGATAAAATGAGTTCATACATATAGGATGCTTAGAACAGCACCTGGGTCATTGTTAGTACTATCAATGCATTTCCCATTACTATAATTTTTTATTTGGCTTTATTCCTACAAAGACAGGTGTTGGCTCTCTGAACCTTAGTTAATTCCTAAGTTCTGAACTCAGAGATCTGTCTGTGTATCTTTCAACTGGCATTTTACAGATTGAAGGAAAACAATGTTTCATACAATACATCAACTAAGTGTAGTTAATGGCATTATGGCATTTTACTTTTGGAAAAATAAGGAACTGTGTGGAAAATAGATTTATTGGTAAGTGGTAAATTGGGCAGAGAAACTGTGGCTAAGAAACTAATTAATATATGTAAATACAAGACTTGCAACTAAGGATGCCACTATGGGACTATAAAGAAAGAGCTTACATGCCAAGAACGCTTCAAGTCAAATTGTTAACTCTTTAGAGGATATGTGACTCTCAAATTCTATTTCCATTGACCTAAGAAAGTAACATAGGAAGAAATGGACATGATAAAGGAGAATAAACTTCATTTGTTTGAATCGAGCGTGGAAGTTCTGAATAGAGAAATCCAAAATAGCTGAGACACATCAAGGTAGGGATTATACTTCAAGTTGACATAAAATCCCGGGTAACAGACTTTAAATAGATACCAGAGATAAGTCAGGTACCCATGTATTTTAGCTGGCAGGAAGGAGTACCGTTGCTATGATGCATGAATAACTGGGTGTATGGCAGAACAAACAAAAAAAAACAAAAAAAAACCACAAAAACAAACAAAAAACCCACGTTGTCTTCTATCATGTTTCTATGTGTTTCCTAGAATCAGCTAGGCAGTTCTTGCCTGATGCCTCTCATAGTGAATACGGTTGAAGAGAAGTTGGGACGAGAGTCATTTTTGAGTTTGACATGGCAGGAAAGTCAAGGTGTCTCTGTCACATTGCTGAGGGTTGGTCCTGTTTGCTGGCTGGGAGCTCTCTAGAATTATCGCATGCATTGTCCCCCCATGGCCTCCTCATGTCTCTTGGGCTTCTCATTTCATAACAGTTGGGCTCTAAAACATGTATGTTTCAAGAGATGGATAGCAAAAGCAGCCTGCACCCAGAAGATGGAATCATTTCCTCCATGTTCTATGGAAAAAAGTAGTCACAGAGCTTGCCCATATACAAGAAGAGGTGTCTCCTTACTGGAAGAGTGTCAAAAAATAAAAGGATAAATCTTAATTCATCATATAGTCTTAAAATGATTAAAAATACTTAGCTTTGGACTTACCCTCTTTTCCCAAAGGAAAAGTCTCAAAGGGATTTTGTTTTTGTTTTGTTTTGTTTCTGTTTTTTTAAATAGATTCACTATTAACTGTTTTTATTTACTTGAGGAAAGAAGAAGATAAAATGGTATTGAGTAATGTGGGTGAAGAGACAATCTAGGGCAGGGAGCGATGCCACGGGCTCATAGTGGGCACTGGAGTGAAAGCCCCTAGACAGTGAGAAAACAAAGAGATTGATTAGGTTAGTTCTGGGAAAAAGAGGAAACTGGCACATTTGAGATGACTCCCTATTTATTTTTAATTTTCTTCACCTCCATTACTTAACCCCTTATATTAGCAGCTGGGAAGAAATCTCATACTGGGTAGTCTTTAAGCCTGCTTTCTTATTTGTAAATAATATCTAACCACGTTTACATTTTATGGTAGGTTCTATTCTCTCATTTCGTATTTTAAATCAGATTCTCTGTAAGTAAATTCTGATAGGCAAATGTATTTCTCCCCAAAGTTTCACAGTGCAGAGCTTAGGCTGGATCTGTGTCTTCTGATTCCTAGACTGGGTTACTACCTATACATCACCTTTATTTACATTTTTCAAAACTTCATAGTGTCACCTTTAATTTGCTAATTCACCTGCCAAACTGCTGGCTTAAAAACACTGTTGCAGCCAAATTCTTCCGGTGATCAGTATCAAGACTCTCAAGTTAAAGCCTTACTTGGCCTTCACTGACGCTCTCCTGGCCAATACCACTGAAATTCATTAGTGGATGCTGTGCCTTTGGCAAAAGTTCTGCATGTATTTAGATGTCAAGCAACATGTTTACTACTTCAAGGCAATGGAATCAGGTTACCATGGAGCTGGAAGAGGACAGTGAGCATTAAATCACTGCAAGATTTCGAACTCACGGGCCTATAATCCTGAGGATAGTGTATTGCCATCTTGGATAAATGGCTAAATAAAATTTTATAATGGTTCTCATTTTCAACAGAAAGAGAAATTCATTGCAAAATGTAATCTCTTTCCTCAACAGCTTCCACAGCTTCTGAAAGTACTGGCAATAAGACATGGCAAAATAACAAGAACAATTGGCAGAAAAGTTTTAATTAAATTAACATACCAATCTTCCAAAGCTTAAATTATTTAAATTACTAACAGCACTCTGTGGATGTGACAAAGCAGCAAATAAGACCCTGAGTAAAACAGAATGGCTTCACAGTAGTTATTTTGCCTTTTAAAATGCGTTATCAGTGGATATTTAAGGGGAGAATCTAATTATTTGAGGAGGTCATAGGTGACATGTGAGTAATCAATGTCTAACCATGTAAAATGACCTTCAGTTTATCCCAATTAAGTCAGTTTTCTATGTTATTTGACAGCTTTGTGAAAGTGTATAATATTTATTTTTTTAAAAGCAAAACACATATTGACTCAGGTTGTTGTTGTTTTCTTTTTTCCACCCTCAATTGCTACGGTCTACATTAAAATAGAAGAATCTTAGAATTGTGGAAGTGACAACAAAAGTCCCTCATGTGTTGGAAGCTCCCAATCTGATAGACATGGGCTACTGTATTTTTCTTTTCCTTAATGGATTTGACAAGCCTATGAGATTATGGAGCTTAGGGTGTATGTAACTGAAATAGGAAAGTAATGAGCACAAAAGAAGCAATCTCTTGAAAGTTTTACGTATACCTGAAAATTGAAGTCACATTCATGCTTCCTTCTGGAGAGGGATCAAAGACAAACTCAGAGCATAGAATATTGAAGAAAAAAGTAATGTGGATAAAAGCTAGTTGAAAGCAAGGTAAGTAAGATCGCAAGGGAGCTTGTCACCCACTTGTGCACTTGATCAACTAGAAGAGGGTACTTGAACATAATTCTCCGAGCTAGCTTTCATTTTGCCCTTCCTGCATCTACCACAAGGTCAGTATCATTTTCTTTAACCTGACAGCTTGAGGGGGACATTGCTGGAACTCACAGCTCATAAGCATCACAGCATCCTTTCCTGGTTACATGAGAATATACTGGACTGAGAGAGATGAATGAAAGGTACTCTTTTAGCCAGCCGCAGTCTTTTCTTATTTATTGTAAGTGATTAAAAGGTACACTGTTGTATACTTAATATATTTACCCGTTTGTATCAAGATTACATGTCCCCATGTAATATTCATACACCAAATATGAAAAAAAATATGTATTCATATCCTTAATTTTGTAGCTGAGGAAACTAAACCAAAAAACTAAGTGGTGTGTTAAAATGTACAGTAATAGTTTTTACTTGCTCCAACATGACGCATTTCCTCTGCCCTTGAAGAATGCACGTCACTTTATAAATTATGATGTAATTAAAAATAATTTCTCATTTTCCTATCTTTGTCTTATATGTTTCTTGAAAAAAAATGGTGAAGAACGGTAAAGTAAGAAAGTGAACTGCTTATTTGCTCAGTAGTAATTTTGTCTTTAAAATGAGTCATGTTCAAGATGGCAGCTAATCAGAAAAAGAGAACATAAAAGAACCAGTAATGAACACCAACCACGCTTCAGCCAGGCCTATCAAAAGAAGACTAATCCATGACAGCATTCTGTCTATGATAAACCTACTTCACCTCCTACTCTCATTTTCAATATTACTGCCTAAAGCTGGGTTTGCTTTTAATACAATCATCACTCAAATGTGCCACGGAAAGGGGTAGAATAACCAAATGCATTAATGTTTTCCTATAAAGTCTGGCGAAAGTTTATTTCTGCTTCTCTGTGGGTTTATTTATTTATTTATTTATTTTTAATTTAATGTTTATTTTTTTAATTTTTTTTTTAATTTTTTTTCAGCGTTTTTTTTATTTATTTTTGGGACAGAGAGAGACAGAGCATGAACGGGGGAGGGGCAGAGAGAGAGGGAGACACAGAATCGGAAACAGGCTCCAGGCTCCGAGCCATCAGCCCAGAGCCTGACGCGGGGATCGAACTCACGGACCGCGAGATCGTGACCTGGCTGAAGTCGGACGCTTAACCGACTGCGCCACCCAGGCGCCCCTAATGTTTATTTTTGAGAGAGAGATAGAGATAGAGAGAGAGAGACAGAGGGTGAGTGGAGGAGGGGCAGTGAGAGAGGGAGACAGAATCCTAAGCAGGATCCAGGCTCTGAGCTGTCGGCACAGAGCCCAACCCGGGGCTCGAACTCACCAGCTGTAAGATCGTGACCTGAGCCTAAGTAGGATGCCCAACCAACTGAGCCACCCAGGCGCCCCTCTGCTTCTCTGTGTTGATAGGCTTGCTTCCTTAAATCTTTGGTAGATGAGTAAATTAAATTAAGGGAGACAGAAATTGAGAAATTCATGACTCAGTACACAAAAACACAATAAAAAATATTTTGGGGATGCCTGGGTGGCTCGGTTGGTTAAGCCTTTGACTTTGGCTTATGTCATGATCTTGCAGTTCATGGGTCCAAGCCCCGTGTTGGGATCTGTGCTGACAGCTCAGAGCCTGGAGCCTGCTTCGGATTCTGTGTCTCTCTCTCTGTCTCTCTCCAAAAATAAACAGTAACAAAAAAGAAAATATTCTTGAGAAGGACTGAAAACAGTAATAAAAGAAAGAGTGGATAACAAGAGAGCATTATTTTTGTTATAAAAAAGTTTTTTCAAGTTTTTGGCCAAAATTTATTATTAGAGGTTATACTTTTCTTTGTAAGGGTAAAAACTACAGGACTCAATGCTTAAAACAAACCAAAGGTTTACAAATAAGCACATTAGAGTATGTAAGAATGTTATACATGTACATCAAAATTCTAATAGTTATCTCTAGGGTTTTTAAAAACGAGACACTTTTTAAAAATTTTTTCTGATAAACTTACAAAATTTTGGAATTCAGAATAATATCTTTATATATATCAGTGTGCATATATCCTTTTAAAATTAAATATATATAGTTAATATATATATATTTTATATTTAAAATTTTAATTAAATATATTTAATACATTTAATTAAATATAATTAAATATATTTAATTTGTATATATATTTAATTTTAAAAGGATATATGCACACTGATTCACCAAAGTATTTGGCATCACTGTTTTCTATTTCTTCCTAAATTAATGTACTCATATCCTGATAGAATAATACATACATTTCAGTGGGAAACTACTTATGCCTTAGCTTTAGTTCACACAGTTCAGATAGACTTACTCCATACTCAACTTTACAAGCAGGCGATTTGTTAAAAGGAATAAACTCCTCCTATCCCTTTGGTCACAGTCCCTATCCTCATTAGTGTAAGAGAAAGTCAGACCCAGGGGACCTGCTTACTCTCCCTACTGGACATGAGGCTAAAGTGATGTCACACTAGACGTCACTGCCTTACCCTTATAGGTAAGGGGAGAAGCCCTGAGAGTAAGTCAACAGGAGGAAAAGACATAACCAAGAGATATAGAAGTAATAATACAAAAATAAAAACTTTGGGCATGGAGTGGCTTCTCTGTTAATGAGATTTTTGAGTGTATCCCTGAGTCAAATAGTTCAAAGGTTAATGCAGCTTCCCATTTAAAGAACGGCTGCCGTTATCTAAATAAATATTCAGAATAGGATTTAGATTGTGAAGATTCTAAGAGTTTGATGGCAATTATGAGGTCTTATTTTATTTCCCAAGCCACAGCATCCAAATATTAGCCGCATTAGTGTGAAAACACAGTAGTACCATTTAGGAAATGCTGAACACTTTATGTACGATAACCTGTGGGAGGTACAAGATAATAATAAAAAAAAATTCCCTTCACTGTACTGTAATTTCACTTGCAACATTTTGATTAAATTGCTTGTATTAAATAAGAGCTAGAAAAATGCTGATATAATGTGAAACTTGAAGGTATGATCTAAAATGCATTTAACCTGCAGAAAATTAATGAAGCAATGACAATAAGATGGAATAATTTGGTATTTACATTGTTACAAGTGGGCAACTTCCAGACATTAAATTAGGGGAATTAGAGCAATAAGTGCTATTTTTAAAACAGATTCTTCTAACATGGGAAATCTAAACAGAGTAAAGACATTCACATTGAATTTTTTTTTTTTTAAGAAATCACCTAAGGACATTGTTGTTGACACTGTGTTCCTCTAAACTCCTAAATGCATGCTTATGTACTATTATGTTGGGAGCTTTTATAAATTGCCTTTCTTAATAACATCAAAAACATTATGTTTGGGTGCAATACTTAAGTTTTTTAATGTTTATTTATTTTTGAGAGAGAGAGAGACAGAGAGACAGAGCATGAGCAGGGGAAGGGCAGAGAAAGAGGAAGTCAGAATCTGAAGCAGGCTCCAGGCTCCATGCTGTCAGCACAGAGCCCGATGTGGGGCTCAAACTCATGAACCATGAGATCATGACCTGAGCTGAAGTTGGAGCTTAAGAGACTGAGCCACCCAGGTGCCCCAATACTTAAGATTTTTTTTAACACCTAAGAAGATACAGTAAAACTCATTTTCCACTAGCAGACTTGGAGGGATATTTGTTTTAGATATTCCTCTCATGCATGGTTTGTTTTGCTTTCCACAGTTTCAGTTACCAACTATTAACCATGGTCCAAAAGCAGACAATCGTCATTCTGATATTCTGTTAGGTCAGTATTAGCCTAATGCTACGTCAAAATACCTATGTCATTCACCTTACTTCAGCTCATCATGTGGGCATTTTTATCACTGCACATCATTACAAGAAGGGGGAGTACACTACAATATTTTGAGAGAGATTGGAGATCACATTCACACAACTTTTATTACAGCATATTATTATAACTCTTGTATTTTATTATTTTTATTAATCTCTTACTGTGCCTAATTTATAAAACTTTATCATATATATGTATGTATGGGGGAAACAAACATAGTATATACAGAGTTCAGCACTATTTGTGGTTTTAAGCATCCACTAGAGGTCTTGAAATGTATCCCCCATGGATAAAGGGGGACTACTGTATGAGAAAATATCCTCCTCTAATCCAATTCAATCTCAGAGCTGTGTGTAGGAAGAAGATGATTAAAGAGTATTTGTGCATTTTTGGACAAGAGAATTGCTCTTCTCTATCTTCCCTCATTTAAGAACATCACCAGCTCAAAAGTATGTACATAATCAGCTTTGCAATGATGGAAAGCCAATTACATCTCACATCTTGCCACCTCAGAATTCTAATGGCTATTTATTTGAACACTAAACATAGAACATAAAGATTGTTGTGACTAGGACCATCCTGATGATGTAGGATTAAGTATTCATGGTTATTCTGAAAATGTAACTTCTCTTTCAACTGGATGACGGGATAAAATACATGTATGTATTCATTCATTTTTAATTGAAGTGTAGTCACACACTGGAAGATTTACCTTTGTACACTGTACAATTTACAATGGATTTTAGTACATCACTATAAAACCATTACCACTAATTGCCCATTTTTAACACCCTCAAAGGAACCAATGTACCCATTAGCAGTTACTCCACACATACCCTCTCTACCTAACAACCAGTAATCTACGGTCTGTCCTTGTGGACCCGCCTATTCTGAACATCATATGCAAATAAAATCATGCAATGTCTAACTTTTTGTGTCTAGTTTCACTTATCATGATGTTTTCAAGATTCATTATTGCTATAGCATGGATCAATGCTTCTTACACTCTTATGGCTAAATAATATTATATGGATATGCTATATTCTGTTTATATATTCATCAGTTGACAGATATTTGGATTGTTACACCTTTTGGCTATTCTGAGAAATACTACTATAAAAATTTGTGTGCAAGTATTTATGTGAACCTATGTGTTTAATTTACTTTTGGTGGAATTTCTGAAAATTGCTGGACCATATAGTAACTTTCTGATAAACATTCTGAAGCATCTCCAACTATCTTTCTTTATAGCCGTGGCATTTTATGGTCCCATAAGCAATATATGAGGGTTCAAATGTCTCCACATCCTTGCCAACACTTGTTTTCATTTTGTAAATTATAGCCATCCTAATAGGTGTGAAGTTATATCTCATTGTGGTTTAAATTTGCATTTCCCTAAGTGACTAACGACACTGAGCATCTTTTTGGGCTTATTGGCCATTTGTATATCTTCTCTGGAGAATGTTTAATCCAAGGACTTTTTTTCATTTTTTCACAGGATTGTATGAAGAGTTTACCTAAGCTACTCCATGATATTACTGCCCTGTCATCCATTTTGTATGGCCAAAAAGTAATCATATTAAAGTGACACTGGCTCCTTCATGTAAATGCATGCCTTTGAGAGCAGCCTGCAGAGTCACAAGTGAATATATGTTTTTGATGCTACCTTCCCAATAGCCCTTGTAATCAACATTCTCCCAGTGCTGCCTTCTTCTGTGCACCTTAGAAAAGATCCTCATGTAACTTACCAAACTTACCTGGTCTTTTGGATTGAATTGACCAACCCACCCTTAGGCTAGAAACCCCATAGCACTTCACCCATGGAGTCTAGTGAAGGCATGTGTCCCCATGTCTGTCTATGTCTTCATCTCTCCCCATGTGGCCTTTCAAGGTATGTTGGGTACTTCCTCCAGGACTCATGAGTAGTAAACTTCTCTATTTTAGTTCCTCTTGTATTCTGTTGTTGAAACTCAGCTCACCATCTGCCTACTCTGTTCTACTTCATAAGTGTTAACTGACAAGGTTGCTAATCTTTCAATTTCTGTTTTTGTATTTAAACAGAATTTCTTATAGAAAGCGTACAGATAGACCTTGTTTTAAAATTTATTCTGTAAATCTCTGCCCTTTAATTGAATTTTTCCCATTTATTTTTATTTAATTATTATTTTTAAATGTTTATTTATTTTATTTTTGAGAGAGACCATGCGCAGGAGAGAGGCAGAGAGAGACAGAGAATCCCAAGCAGGCTCCATGCTGTTAGTGCAGAGCCCAACACGGGGCTCGAACTCATAAACTGTGAGATCATGTCCTGAGTTGAAACCAAGAATTAGTTGCTTAACTGACTATCGAGGCGCCCCTCCCATTTATTTTTTAAGTAATTTTTGTTAAGGAAGGACTTTTTCCATATAGCTATTTGTTTTTTGTATATTGTACATGCTTTTTCTCAATTTCTTCATCACTTTATTTGTACCTAGTTAATTTTTTTGTTGTATAATATTTTGACTCTTATTCTTTCCATTTTGCATATATTTAGTTATATTTTTAGTAGTTATCTTGGAGAATGCAAGTAATATCTTAAATGTAATAATATACTTCGAATTTTACAACTTAGCTTCAATAGTATGTAAACATTTTTTTAAATATATCTCCATCTCACCTTCTTTATTTTGTTATTGTCACAGATTGCATGTTTCTATGTGTGTGTAAATATTAATATGTTTAAATCACATAGGAGATAAAGAGGAGTTACACGCTAAATATGCAATAACACTGGCTTTATGTTTACTTATGCAGTTACCTAAATTAGTGTCCTTTCTTAATATAGCTTCAAGTTACTGTCTAATATCATTCCATTTCTGCCTGGTTCCCTTTAATATTTCTTATATGAAAGGTCTACTAGTAAAGAATTTCTTATCATTTGTTTATCCAAGAATGTCTTAATTCCCCTTCCCCCCTCATCCTTAAAGGACAGTTTTCCAGATACAGAATATTTGGTTGACAGGTTTTGTTTTTGTTTTGTTTTTCATCTTCAGCACTTTAACTTTGCCATCCAATTCTGGTCTTATTTTATTTTATTTTTTTCAATGAGAAAGTAGCTGTTAATCTTATTCATGGTCCCTTGTACATATGATTTACTTCCTTCTTGCTGCTTTTCAAGATTCTTTGTTTTTGTCTTTTTGGCAATTTGACTCTAATGTGTCTCTGAGTTTTTCATGGCTGGAGTTCATTGAGCTTCTTGGACATGTATATGCATATATTTTATCCAATTTGGGAAGTTTTATGCCACTCTTCCTTCAAATATGTTTTTTTTCTCTCCTTTTCTTTTTTCTCCTCTTGGAACTACCATTAGGTATATATAGATGCATTTGATGGTGCCCCACAGGTCTCTCAAGTTCTATTAATTGTTCTTAACTTTTTTCTGCTCCTAGGAATACTTTATGTTCAACTTTTCCTGATTCTTTCTTCTCCCTGCTAAAATCTGCTGTTGAATTCCTCTAGTGAAATTTATATCTTCACTATTTTACCTTCAGTACCAGAATTCTGTAATTTCAGGTCTAGAAATTCTATTTGTTTTCTTTCACAATTTCTCTTTGTTAACATTCTCTATTTGTTCAAACAACTTTTTATAATTTCTTTTTCTCTTCTTTCCTTTCTTTTTCTTTTTCTTTCTTTCTTTCTTTCTTTCTTTCTTTCTTTCTTTCTTTCTTTCTTTCTTTCTTTCTTTTTTTCTTTCTTTCCTTCCTTCCTTCCTTCCTTCCTTCCTTCCTTCCTTCCTTCCTTCCTTCCCATGGTTCTCTCTAGCACACTGAGCATATTTAAGGCAGTTAATATAGACACTAACTAGTAATGTCAGTGTCAGGGCTTCCTCAGAACGTGTCGCATTTTTTCTGTGAATGATTCATATTTCCCATTTCTTTGTTTACTTTGATTTTTTTAATGATAACTGGACATCTTGAGTACCACTAATTCAGTAAGGCTGCAAAGCATCTTCTTTCTCTCATCATGGATTGCTTTCATTGCTTATTGAAAGTTGCATCATCATTTTGCATAGTTTCTTTTCCACAATAACTTTGCTTAGTCTGTTTTCCTTGTCATGTGGGATCACTGATGTTTCTGCCCATTATCTCTTCGGTCAGCCTGTAACCTGGCATAGATGTCCATAAATGTCAAGAGACATAAGTAAATGAATGAATGAATGAATTAATTAATTAATTAAAAAGGGTGTTTCTTTGACTCTTACAACAAAGGCTGGGAGGGAAGTTGCTACAAACTGAAGGGATCAAAACAAAGGCAGGTGTCTGCATTGATATCTTGGAACTGCTAGATTGACCAAAACATACAACCCCAAATTTTGGAGGACAAAGTTGTTTCTTCCTATCTTAACACCAGCCAACCTAGGAATGTGGACCACTGTCTTTATGGTTGAAGTAAACCTGACAAATGGGGAAGGGTAGCAGGTTTTGTACATGTTGTTCTCTTACCAAAACTATGCAGACTCTTCCTTGATTTAGCATTCCCATCATAACTGTATCTGATCAGGTTCTAGAGTTCCAAGATTGTTGATTTTTATAATTTTTTTCAGCTAAAATGTTTAGTGGAGAAACCAATGCCTGAAGATTCCTATTCTACCATTTTATGTGATGTCACACCTACACTGTATTTTTGATATCTATTTTACTATTGACTAAAGATGTTGAGCATCTTTGCATGTGATTATTGGTCATTTATATATTTTCTTTACAAGAACATCTATTCGAATATTTTGTCACATTTCAATTGAGTCTTTTTAACGTTGAGTTGTAAGAGTTTAAATTAAAAAAAAATTAGTCTTTATTTTTGAGAGAGAGAGGGGAGAGAGAGAAAGAGAGAGACAGATCATGAGCTGGGGAGGGGCAGAGAGAGAGGGAGACACAGAATCTGAAGCAGGCTTCAGGCTCTGATTTGTCAGCACAAAGCCCCTTGTGGGACTCAAACCCACAAATCACAAGATCATTACCTGAGCCAAAGTCAGATGCTCAAATGACTGACAGGCACTCTGACAATATGTATTATTTTTAATCACAGAACTACAGTGAGTTTTAAATAGGAAGAATTCCACTTGACTAAGCTTATTAAAATAACAAGCAGCTATCATTTCTCCTAGAAGAAGGACAGGACTTTTTTGTCTAGATTCAGTACAAGTTTGAAAATAATCTTTATTGTATAGAAACCAAAATTTAAAATCAAGTTAGTCTTTCTGGGGCACCTGTGTGGCCATGAGATCATGAGCTGACCCGAAGATGGACTTTAACCAACTGGGCTACCCAGGTGCCCCAAGAGTAATTTTTATATTCTGAGCACTAGTTACTTATTAGACATATGATTTGCTAATGTAATCTTCCATTCTGCTTTTTTTCAGCTTCCTGATCATGTCTTTTGAAGAAGATTGTTTGAAAAGTTCATGCAGCTCAAACTATCAATTTTTCTTTTGTAATTGTGTTTTTTTTATCTGCCCATTTTTAAAATTTTAATTCCAGTATGGTTAACATACAGTGTTATATTAGTTTCATGTGTAAAATGTAAGGATTCAACAGTTCAACATGTCACTCACTGCTCAACAACGTAAGTATACTCTTAATCCACTTCATTTATCTCACCCATCCCCTCATCCAGCTCCCCTATAGTACCCATCTGTTCTTTTGGTTAAAAGTCTATTTTTGGTTTGTCCATTATTTACCTTTGTTTATTTATTTTGTTTCTTACGTTCCACATGTAAGTGAAATAGTATTTGTATTTCTCTGACTTATTTCACTTAGCATATATTCTCTAGATCTGTCCATGTTGTTGCAAATGGTAAGATTTTGTTCTTCTTTATGGCTGAATAACGTTTCATTGTGTGTAATACACATGCACACATACACACATATATACACACCATATTTTCTTTATCAGTTTATATATCAATGGATAATAAGCAGTCTTGGACTGCTTCCATAGTTTGGTTATTGTAAATAACGTGGCAATAAATATAAGGGTGCATATATGTTTTCAAATTAGTGTTTTCATATTCTTTGAGCAAATACTCACTAGTGTGGGTGTGATTCCTGGTGTAGGGTACTTCAATTTTTTAATTTTTGGGGGAACCTCTTGCACAGTGGTTACGTCAGTTTGCATTCCTACCAACACTGCAGCAGGACTCTTTTTTCCTCCACATCCTTACCAACATATGTTTTTTCTTGAGTTTTTTATTTTAGCCATTCTGACAAGTGGGAGGTGATGGCAAATTGTGGTTTTGATATGCATTTCCCTGATTCTGAGTAATGTTGTACATCTTTTCACGTGTCTTTGGCCCATTTTCAGTTGGATTATTATTATTATTTTGGTGTTGAATTGAATAAGTTATTTATATACTTTAGATAATACCTCTTTATAGGATATGTCATTTGCAAATATCTTCTCCCATTCAGTGTGTTGTCTTTTAGTTTTGTTGGTCATTCCTTTTGCCACGCAGAAACTTTTTATTCTGATGTACTCTCAGTTGTGTATTTTTGATTGTGTTCCCCTTGCCTCAGGAGATATATCTGGAAAGATGTTGCTACAACCAATGTCAGAGAAATTACTGCCTGTGTTCTCCTCTAGGATTTTCAAGGTTTCAGGTCTCATTTTTAGGTCCTTAATCAATTTTCAGTTTATTTTTGTGTATGGTAGAAGAAAGTGGTCCGGTTTCAGTCTTGTAGTCCAGTTTTCCTAATATTTGTTGAAAAGACTATTTTTTCCCATTGGTTATTCTTTCCTCCTTTGATAAGGATTAATTGACCATATAACTGTGGATTTATTTCTGGGCATTCCATTCTTTTCCATTGATATGTTAGTATATTTTTTGTGCCAGTATCATACTATATTGATTACAACAGCTCTATCATATAACTTGAAGTCTGCAATTTTGATACCTCCAGTTTTGTCTTTTTTTTTTCACGATTGCTTTAGCTATTTGGAGTCTTTTGTGGTTCTATAGAAATTTTAGGATTGTTCTAGTTCTGTGGAAAATGCTGTTGGTGTTTTGATAGGGATTGCATTAAGTTTGTAGATTGCTTTGGGTAGTATAAACATTTTAATATTATATGTCCTTTCAGTTCATGAGCATGGAATGTCTTTCCATTTGTGCCCTCTTCAATTTCTTTCATCAATATTTTCTAGTTTTCAGAGAATAGGTCTTTCACCTCCTTGCTGAAGTTTATTCCTAGGCATTTTACTGTTTTTAGTGTAATTGTGAATGAGATTGCTTTCTTCATTTTTCTTTCTACTGCTTCATTATTAGTGTATAGAAATTTAATGGATTTCTGTACATTGGTTTTATATATTACGACTTGACTGAAAACATTTATCAGTTTAGGTCGTTTTTGGCGGGATCTTTATTGTTTTCTATACACAGTAACATGTCATCTGGAAATAGTGAAAGTTTTACTTCTTCCTTACCAATTTGAATGACTTAATTTCTTTTTGTTGTCTGATTTCTGTGGCTAGGACTTCCAGTACTATGTTGAATAAAAGTGGTGAAAGTAGACATCTTTGTCTTGGTCCTGATTTTAGAGGAAAAGCTCTCAGGTCTCTGTCATTGAGAATGATGTTCTCTATGGGTATTTTTCATATATGGTCTTTATTTTGTTGATGTGTGTTCCTTCTAGACCTGCTTTGCTGAGGGCTTTATCATGAAGGGATGTTGTCCTTTGTCAACTGCTTGTTCTGCATCTATCAAAAAAATATATGGGTTTTATCCTTTCTCTTATTGATGTGATGTATTGCGTTTATTGATTTGCAAATATTGAACAATATTTGCATCCTGGGAATATAGCCCACTTGATCGTGGTGAATAATTATTTTAATGTTTTGTTGGATTTAGTTTGCTGGCATTTTGTTGAGGATTTTGGCATTTATGTTCACCAAAAATATTGGCTTTTAGTTCTCTTTTTTTGTTGTGTCTTTACATGATGTTGGTATCAGGGTAATACTGACCTCCTAGAATAAATTTGGAAGTCTTCCTTCCTCTTCTATTTTTTTTTTTGATAGTATGAAAAGAATAGATATTAACTCTTCTTTCAATGTTTGTTAGGATTCACTTGAAAAGCCATCCAGTCCTTGATTTTGTCTGTTGGAAACTTTATGATTACTGATACAATTTCATTGCTACTAATCACTCTGTTCAAAATTTCTATTTCTTCCTGCTTCATATTTAGATCATATTTTTTTAGTAATTTATTCGTTTTTTCTAGGTTGTCCAATTTGTTGGCATATAATTTCTCATAATATGTTCTTACAATCCTTTGTATTTTTTTTATGTCAGTTGTTATTTCATTTCTGATTTTGTTTCAGTCCTCCC
Organism: Felis catus; assembly: GCF_018350175.1. Lineage (NCBI taxonomy): Eukaryota > Metazoa > Chordata > Mammalia > Carnivora > Felidae > Felis > Felis catus. The sequence goes on along the minus strand of NC_058368.1, from coordinate 215,543,739 downwards.
CACCCTCCGACCTCTCTCTCTTTCCCTCTTGATCTCCCTCTTCCACTCTCTTATTTTTTATAAGTCTGTCTAGAGGTTTATAAATTTTGTTGATCTTTTCAAAGAACCAGCTGCTCATTGCATTGATCTGTTCTCTCTCTCTCTCTTTCTATATATTTCTGCTATGATCTTTATTATGTCCTTTCTGCTCGTTTTGGGTTTTGTTCTTTTTCTCCCTTCTTTAGGTATATGATTAAGTTGTTTATTTGAGTTTATTCTTGCTTCTTAATATACGCCTGTATTGCTACAAGCTTTCCTCTTAAAACTACTTTTGCTGCATCCAAAGATTTTGGACTGTTGTGGTTTCATTTTCATTTCTCTCCATGTAATTTTTGATTTCTTTGATTTCTTGGTTAACCCATGCATTGTTGAGTAGCATGTTTTTTAACCTCCACGTGTTTGTGGTCTTTCCAATTTTTTTTTTCTTGGAGTTGATTTTTAATGCTTTAAAATTTTTTCACCTATTTTTTAATGTTTTTTTAAAAATTTATTTTTGAGAGAGAGACAGAGCATGAGTGGGGGAGGGGCAGAGAGAGAAGGAGACACAGAATCTGAATCGGGCTACAGGCTCTGAACTGTCAGTGCAGAGCCTGATGTGGGGCTCAAACTCGTGAACCATGAGAACATGACCTGAGCCAAAGTCGTCTGCTTAACTGGCTGAACCACCCAGGTGCCCTGATTTTTAATTTTGTAGTGTTGTGGTCAGAAAAGATGCTTGGTATAGCTTTGATCTTTTTAAATTTGTTGAGACTTGTTTTCTATCTTAAAAGGTGATCCGTCATAGAGGACATCCAAGGTGCACTTCTAAAAGAATGTGTATTTTTCTGGTTTAGGATGGAATGTTTATATATATATATATATATATATATATATATATATATATATATAAACATCTATATCTATATTATATATTATTTATATACATCATATATATATAAATCCATCTTGTCCAGTAGGTTGTTCAAAGCCACTGTTTCCTTGTTAATTTTCAGTTTGGATGATTTGTCCATTAATCATCCAAATGATGGATGGATGGATCCAAATGGTGGATGATTTGTCCACACCATAAGTATGGTGTTAACATCCCCTACTATTACTGTATTACTCTCAAATAATAGTTCCTTTGTTTGTTATTAACTGTTCTATGTATTTGGTGGCTTCTATGTTGAGTGAATAAATATATACAATTGTTATGTCTTCTTACCGGGTTCTGTTTATTACATAGTGTCCATTTTTGTTACTTGTTACAGTCCTTATTTTAAAATTTTTTGGTCTAATAGAAGTATTGCTAGCCTGGCTTTCTTTCGAAACTATTTGCATGATAAATATTTCTTTATCCCCTCGCTTTCAATCTGCATGCATCTTGAGGTCTGAAATAGGTCTCTTATAAACAGCATATAGACAGGTTCTGTTTATTAATTCATTCTGTAAGCCTATGTCTTTTGATTGGAGCTTATAGTCCATTTGCATTCAACATAATTATTGATAGGTATGTATTTATTGCCATGTTATTACTTCCCCTGTGGCTATTTTTGGTATTTTCTCTGATCTTGCTCTTTTTTGTTATTATGCTTGGTGGAATCTCTAAGTTCCGTAAGTCTATTCTTGCTTTTATCTTTTCTTTTTTTTTTTTCCGCCTCTCACCTGCTCAGTTTGATTACTTTGCATTACTCTTTCTTGCAGGTCACTAATTGGTTTCTCTGCTTCTTCTATCCTGCTATTTGTTCCATCTAGTGTATTTTTAATTTTTTTTAACATTTATTTTTGAGAGACAGAGACAGAGCACGAGTGGGGGAGGGGCAGAGAGAGAGGTGGGACACAGAATCTGAAGCAGGCTCCAGGTTCTGATCTGTCAGCACAGAGCCTGATGTGGGGCTTGAACTCATGGACCGCAATATCATGACCTGAGCCGAAGTTTGCCGCCCAACCGAGCCACCCAGCACCCCTTCATTTGGGACATATACCTCTGTCTTCCCATTTTGTCTAACTCTCTGTGTCTGTTCTCTGTGTTAGGAAGACAGCTATGTCTCTTGCTCTTGAAAGTAATGGCTTTCTAAAGAAGAGGTCCTGTAGTGTCCTGAAGTGCAGTGTCTGAGGAACATGGCATTTCAAGGGATGTCTCCTATGTATTTTGTGTGTACCTTACTGTTATGTCCTAGCCACTTTTTCCTCTAGTCCAGTAATCTGCATAGGCTCTCTTTGCTTATTGTGAGCAGTGGTTGGTCCCCAGCCAGGGTGGGACATATAATTTTAACAAGGTACTTGCTGGTCTGCTTGTGAAATTTGACCTGTGGCCACTAATGTAGGAACCAGGACTGTCTGGGTGGTGGATGCACTCTTAGCAAGGTGCACCTCAGGCTCCCAAAGTACCTGTCACCACTGCCACTACAGGGACAGATGCCTTGCAAAGCACACTGGTCTAGAGATGCAGTATTGGCAATGTGTGTGCTGGTTTCTAGGGGAAAGAAACCAAAATGCTATAACTGAGGCAAGTGTGACTGGAAAGGGCAGATCCGCTGAAGCATGGGTGGGGAAGGACTTGGTATAAACATAGCAGGTAGTGAATGTTGGCATTGTGCTGGTTCCCCCAGGTTGCCATGTGTTTACACTGGGGTCCAAGGGAGGAAAATGGTGCTTGTCTACTCCCTTATTCCTTGAGGGGTCTTCCCTTGATTCCTTCTCCTCCAGACATGTCTGAGATAAGCTCACAGCTCCCCCCCAACACACAGTCCTGAAAGTCTGTAGACTATGTCTCTGCCCTTCCTAGCCCCCTTGGATGTTGCCTCTTCTCTATCTCAATTGGGGAGTTTGTTCTGACATGCTTTAGGTCATTTTTCCGGGTTATTTATGCTGCTGTGTTATCTAGTTGTATTCAGGACGAGGTGAGCTTACGGTCCTCCTATTCTGCCATCTTTCCAGCCTTTATTATTTTGTTTTGACATATAAGATATAACTTCATGGGGCGCCTGGGTGGCTCAGTCGGTTAAGTGTCTGACTTCGGCTCAGGTCATGATCTCATGGTTCGTGAGTTCGAGCCCTGCATTGGGTTCTGTGCTGACACCTCAGAGCCTGGAGCCTGCTTTGGATTCTGTGTCTCTCTCTCTCTCTCTGACACTTCCCCCCCCCACACACACACACACTCTCTCTCTCAAAAATAAATAAACATTAAAAAATTTTAACAAATCTCATTGAAGAAGATATAACTTCATGTAATCCAGCAACATAAAGAGGTGTATGAATTCTAAGAATTTTATCATTTTATTTCTTACACTTTGGTCTTTTATCTATTTTCAGTTTTGTTTGTATATTTGTTGGTATATTGTATAAGGTACAGGTTCAACATTATTACTGGCATGTGGCTATCCACTTTCTAAGGACAATTGTTTAATGACTATTCTTTCCCCCCTTGAATTGTCTTGACACCCCTATCAAAATTAATTGAACTTAGGGGAAATTAATTGAACTTAGGGTTAAGCATCTAACTCTTGATTTTGACTCAGGTCATGATCTCATGTTTCATGAGTTCAAGCCCCGCGTTGGGCTCCCATGATGACACTGTGGAACCAGCTTGGGATTGTTTCTCTCTCCTTCTGTCTCTACTCCTCCCCTGTGCACATGCCATGTGCTCTCTATCTCAAAAGCAAACTTTAAAAAATTAATTAAACTTAAAAGTGTTTATTTCTATACTCTTTTATTCTATCTTTATGTCTGTATCAATGCTAATCCATGGAGACTTGATTACTGTTGTTTTGTTGTAAATTTTGAAACAAAAAAAATAAATCTTCAAATATTGTTTCATTTTTTCTTTTTGTTTCCTTTTCAAGTTTATTTTGGCTATTCTGAGTTTTTTGCAGTTCCATATGAATTTTTGTATCCAATTATAAATTTCTGCAAAATTATCATCTGGGATTTTGGTAAAGTTTGTGTTAACTCTGTGAAATAATTAAGGTGTTTACCTTTTTAACAATTTTAAGTCATCCAAACAATGAACATAAGACATCTCTGCATTTGTTTTAGTTTTTAATGTCTGTTAACAATATTTTGTAGTTTTTCATGTAAAAGTCATATACTTCTTTTGTTAAATCTACATCTAGATAGTTTACTTTTTGATATTATAAATGAGATCATTTAGTCAATTTCATTTTCTGATTGATTTTGGCTAGTGCTTGTAAATACAGTTGGTTTTTGTTTATTAATCTTGTACTCTGAAGTTTTGATAAATTCAGTTATTAGATGTAATAATTTTGGGGGAAGCTTAGTATTTCCTATATAAAATAGCATATTATCTCTGAATAGAGACAGTTTTAGTTCTTTCTTTTTAAATTAGATGCCATTTATTTCTAGTTGTTCCTAATTGCCCTGGATAGAACTTATAGGACAAAGTTGAATAGAATAGATGAGGTGAGAGCAATCTTTCACTATTATGACTTTAACAATGAGTTTTCTTTAATTCCCTCTTTTTTTTTTTTTTTTTTTTTTTTTTTTGTAATTGCCCTGGCTAGAGCCTGTAGAGCTACTCTAAACTGATGTAGTGAGAGAGGACATTATTGTCTTGTTCTTGACTTTATAAGAAAGCTTTTCGTCTTCGTTGTTAGCAATGAATGAATTCTGTGTTCGGCTTCTTTTTTTTTTTTAAGACCATTTTTATATCTTTTGTTCTCTTAATATAGTGGTTTACATAGACTTACTTTCATTTGTTGAAACAATCTTGTATTTTTTGGATAAATCCCACTTGGACATAGTGTTTAATCCTTCTAATATTGCTCTGAATCTGGCTTGCTATATTTTATTGAGGAATATTATGTCTATAAGAGATAATGTTGTATAATTTTCTGTTCTCGTGATATCTCTCTCTGGTTTTAATATCATTGTACTTATGGCCCCTTGAATAAGGTGAGCCATGTTTCTTCCTCTTCTATCTTTTAGAAGACATTACGTATCAGTGTAAATTCATCTTCTTTTGTAGAATTCTTCAGTAATCATCTTGTATAAAAATTTTCTTTGTAGAGCATTTTTTATGGCCAATTCAGTCTCCTCACTTGTTACAAGTATATTCAGATTGTCTATTTATTCTTGAATTAGTTTCTGTTGTTTTTATCTATCCAGAAATTTTTTTCATTTGGATTATCTACATTTTAGGTGTACAATTGTTTATAGTATTTCCATATAATTCTTGTCATTTTTGTAAAGTCAGTAGTATTGCCCCCTCTTTCATGTCTGATTATAGTAATTTGAGTCTTCTCCCTTTTTATATTAGTTTATCTGAAAGTTTGTCAATTTAGTTGATCTCCTTGAAGAACAAATGTTTAGTTTTGCTGAACTGATTTTTTTTAAATATAGTACTTATTCTCTTATCTCTGTTCTTGTATTTCTTATATCTAATCTTCTATTTGCTTTGAGATTAGTTTACTCTTCTTTTTCTAGTTCTTAATTGAGAGCATTAGGTTATAAATTCAATCAATTATTTTTAAGAGTTTTTTAATGTTTATTTATGAGAGAGAGAGACATAGAAAGCTGCAAGAGTGGAGGAGAGGCAGAGAGAAAGGGAGACCACAATCCCAAGCAGGCTCTGTGCTGACAGCAGAGACCTATGTGGGGGCTTGAACTCATGAACCATGAGATCATGACCTGCACTGAAGTCGGATACCTAAATTTAGGTGTCCCAATAAATTATTATTTTAAATGTTTATTTTATTTTTGAGAGAAAGTGAGCACACAAGCAGGGGAGGGGCAGAGAGAGGGAGACAGAAGATTGGAAGCAGGCTTTGCACTGACAGTAGCCAGCCTGATGTGGGGCTTCAACCTATGAACCACGAGATGATGACCAGGGCCAAAGTTGTAAGCTCAACTAACTGAGCCACCCTGGAACTCCCCACCCTTCAAAATTATTTTTAAATAGCATTTATAACAATAAATTTCTCTTAAGAAATGCTTTATTAGTATGTTTAGGTATGCTGTGTTTTTCTTTTCACTCCTCCTCTCAAATTATTTTATAATTTCACTTGTGGTTTCATATTTTACTCAGTAGTTATCTTGGAGAATGTTATTGAATTTATATATCCTTTTTCTATTGGAAGAATATATTTTGTAATATTTCATTAAAACTTTTGGGACTTGTTAATATGACCTGACATATTATCTATTCAGGAGAATATTCTATATGCACTTAAGATGAATATGTTTTCTGGTGATGTTGGGTAGAGTTCTGTAGAAATGTTTACTTATAGTTGGTCTGTAACATAGTTCAGATCTATTTATTATCTTATGTTAGATATTCTATACATTATTAAAAGTGCAAAAATATCCATATATTTTTCTGAAATCATTTCTTTCCCTTCAAATTTATGAATTATTGGTTTATGTACTATAGGGATCTAATATGAAGTACATATGTATTTATATATTTTAATTAACTGAAGCTTTTAGCATTAAAAATATCTTTGTCTCTAGTAACAATTTCTGCACTAAATTCTATTTTGTCTGATATTAAACATTGCAGGTCTTTTTTATTATTGTTTCATGGCTTTTTTTTTCTATCATTTTATTTTCAGTCTGTGGTTTTGAAGTTCAGTTGTCTCCTAAAGGCAACATAATGTTAAATTTTGATTTTATCCATTCTGCAAATCTTTATTTTTATTGTAAATTTAATCCATTAGAATTTAATAGAATTAATGAGGCAAGATTTATGTCACCTAGTGAGCTATTTGCTTTCTATAAGTCATACATTTAATTTGTTTCTCTATCTTTAAATTACTACTTTCTTTTTTTATCAAATAGGTATCTTTTTAATGTACATTTGTTATTTGACTACATTTTTGTGATGTTTTCCCAATGGTTGTCCTTGTTCTTACAATTAACATCTTGAATTATGACAGTCTTCAATTGATACTAACATTTTCAAGAGTATACAAAAATATATTCCTTTATCTTAATTATCTCTCCCTTCTTTGTGCTGCTATCAGAAAAATTATATCTTTGTACACTGCATGACAGTTCAGATTTAGAAATATTGATTTTCATAATTGTCATTCAATTCATATAGGAGAAAAAAAGCTTCAAAAACCACATTTATGCTGCCATTCACCTATGCAGTTATCTTTAACGGTGTTCTTTATGCCTTCCGCAGGATTCAAATAATCGTCTGCTGTCATCTATTTCAGCCTGAAAGATCACCATTCGTACGTTTTTCTTTCTCTAGAGCAGGTCAGTTAGCAACAAAATCCTCAGTTTTTTTTTTTTTAATCTGAGACTTTCTTAATGTCCATTTTTTCAACAGAGTTCTAGATACATAATTCTTGAATTACAATATTCTTTCATATTATTTTGACTATATCATTCCACTGCCTTTTGGCTTGTATGGTTTCTGATGAAAAAAGCTGTCAATCTTTTAGTGGAGTCCTTGTGTGTGATGAGTTGTATCTCTCATGCTAATTTCGAGGTTCTCTTTTTGTTAATGTTTATAACTTGGTGTGGATCTCTTTCAGTGTATCTTATTTGAAGTGTGTTGAGCTCTTAAAAGATAGCAATATTAATTCTTTTTATCAAATTTGTGAAGTTTTGGTCCATTGTCTTTTTTTTTAAGTTTATTTGAGAGAGAGAAAGCACATGCAGGGAAGGGGCAGAAAGAGAGGGAGAGAGAGAGAGAGTCCCAAGCAGGCTCCACACTGTCAGCACAGAACCCAGTGCAGGGCTTGAACTCATGAACCATGACATCATGACGTGACCCAAAACCAAGAGCTGGATACTTAATCAACCGAGCCACCCAGGCACCCTGGTCCATTATTTCTTCAAATATTTTTTCCATGACTTCTTTCTCTTTTCATTCTGATAATCACATTAAGTCTATGTTGATACTCATCACATTGTGCCACAAGTCTTAGAGAATTTTGATATTTTTAATGTTTTCTTTCAGTTTCTCAGACTAAGATAATTGAGACTACCTGAGTAATATCTGATAATCAACTGAGATAATCTCAGTTGAGTTCTCTTCAAATTTGTTATTTCTTCTGCTAAGTAAAAACTGCTCTGGGGCCCTTTTACTGAATTCTGCATGCTGTTTATTATGATTTTCAACTTTTAAATTTCCATCTAATTTTTTAAATGATTGCCATCCTTCATGGATACACTATATTTGATAAATATCACTCATATACTTTGCTTAGTACCTTAAATATGTTTTTCTTAAGTTCTTTGAACATATTTAAGATAACTGATTTAATGTCTGTGTTGAGTTTAAGTCAAGTCATCAGCTTCCTGGGTTTATATTGACTGCTTCCTTTTCTTTGTATTGGCCATACTTTCTTATTTCTTTGTATATTTTGTAGTTTTTAAACATGGATATATTAAATAATATATAATATGACAATTCTGGAAATCAGACCGCCTCCAGCATTTGTTGTTATTGCTATTTGTTTGTTTAGAGGCATTTCAAAGTTAATTATGTAAAGAATGTATTCTTTCTGTAATTGAATTTTCACTGGAATTTCCTTTTGGGTAGCTTAGTGAACAACTAATGTATTTATAGTGATTTCCTTAGATGCTTGTGATTAATAACCTTCCCAATTTTTGCTGAGGATTTCTGTATGTGGGCTGTGGTATACCTACAAGTCTTAACATTCAGGCTTTAATCTGTGCATAACCTTCTAGGAATATGTAAAAATTCACATATTCACAGTCCACAGCCTTATGTAGACTTTGTATTCCCCCCATTTTTTTGTTTTTGTTTTTATTTTTGTTTTTTAAGTCTTTTGGTTAGCTTATTGTTTGTTCCAACTTTTATTGTCTGGAATATCTGTAATGTTAAACAATTGCCACTGATCGGCCAGAAAAACATGTCTGGCCATTGGTGAATTCTGAGTCAGGTCAAATTAAGACTTTTTTTTTTACTGAAAATTTCATGGAATTACCAGACAGGGCAAATATTGACAACCGAGAATGGAGCTTAAAAGAGCTCTGATTTGCATCTTTTAGTGCTATCATGCTGCTGCTTTTCACTGTGATTTCAGGCAGTTGGTTTTCTTGTCTAGTCATGAGCAGGGAGAGAGAGAGACAGAGACAGAGAAAGAGAGAGAGAAAGAGAACAATAGGGCAAGTTAAATGGCACAATACTCAGTGCTCTGGTGCCTTCATTTCTAGATTTCTTGACTTGGGGTCCTCAACCAAAGTTGTCTTCAGAAACCTCCTTATCAGGGTAAGAAGGGGATTTCTTATAGATCCTAAGTACCCCTTAAATACTTACTACGTTTCTACTTCCATGTCTTTCCTCTCTTCCTACCATCGTCCATGCACCCCTGGCTTCACAGTCCATAAATCTGCAGGAATGTTTTGTTCAAAGACGCCTCTACTGTAAGACAATCTTCATGTCTTGCTGATCCACCTGATCTTTGCCTGGCACACCATTCATTAGGGAAACATGGGATGCAGCACAGTGTTGTCACTTCTTCCTGTTTAGATGCTTGTTTATAATATTGAAGTAAGTGACTAAGGCTTAATTCTTTCATTTTGGCTTGCTGTGTTTAATCCATTACTCCAACACCCGCCATCTCAGCTATCTCTCCACCTCAACTGTATTCCAAACAGTACGATTCTATGGATGTACATCTCTACAGATATTTCTAAATGGTTATCTGTATCCACATTCAGTTAAATATGAGTTAATACTGCAGTCTGTGATGCTGATCAGTAGCCGTATTATTTTAGTCTCTTTTTCTTCCTTATGTTCAATCTCCCATTCCAAAAGTGAGAAAACGGACTCCTACCATCCTTCATCTATTTATTTAATTATTCAGTTGTGTCTATGTATAATATCAGAATTATTAACCCATACCCGTGAAAAGCAACTTTATCAACTGGATGCAGTTCTCATGTACAGTTTCCATTGCCTTTAGTCTAAGAGATTGCATTCACTCCAAAATTGCTTATATTAGCAATCTCTTGTACCCCTTCCAGTGAGGATAACACATTTCTAATACAGTTGAATTGTTTTTTTTCCATATTCTGCATCGCATCCTGGAATCCTCTGCTCTGTTAAAGGACTTAAATTTGTTTTTCATTTATTAAGGTTCAATTATTGTGCTCTAAAGTTCTGAGTATTGACCAATCTGTAGTGTCATGCAGCCATCATTACTGCCTCATACACTGTAGTTTAACCACACTAAAATTTCCCAAGCTTCACTTATTCAGCCTTCTCATGGACACCTGGGAGTCATCAATTTCTCTACAATTATTACAGTTTACCTTTTCCAGAATATCATGTAAATAGAAAAATAGTTTCCATTGCTCGACTTGCTTTCTAACAACAAGTATTGCCAGGTTTTGGATTTTAGGTAATCTAATAGGTAGGTACCTGCGTGGTGTTATTCTATTCTGTAAATCCCTAATGACAAGTGATTTTGAGCTTGAGTTCAAATGATTAATTACCATCTGAATGTCTTCTTTGGTGAGGTGTCTATTCAGATATTTCGCACATTTTGATTGGATTTTTTTTGTTTCATCGAGTTTTAAGAGTTCTTTGTATAATTTACAAATAGTTTCTCTATGAGATTGTTTTAATAAAGTATAATTAACCTACAATGTTATATTAGTTTTAGGTTTATAATATCATGATTTAATAATTCTATACATGATTTCTACATATTATTTAAAGCTCATCAAAATAAGTGAGCTCTTAATCTCATTTATTTATTTTACTCATTCCCCTATGTACTTCCCCTCTGGCAACCAAAAAACTGATGGCTACAGTTCTCTATATTTAAGAGTCTGTTTATTTGTCTCCTATGTTTATTGGTCTATTTGTTTAAGTTCCACATGAATGAAATCATATGGTATTTGTTTTTCTCTGACTTATTTCATTTAGCCTTATACCCTCTAGGTCCACCTATGTTGTTACAAATGGCAAAATATCATTCTTTTTTATGGCTAAGTAATATTCCATTGTGAATATGTGTCAGTGTGTGTGTGTGTGTGTGTGTGTGTGTGTGTACATATACATATCTTTATCCATTCATCTATCAATGGACACTTGGGTTGCTTCCATATCTTAACTATCATAAGTAATGCTGCAGTAAACACAGGAATACATGTATCTTTTTGAATTAGCATTTTCATTTTCTTTGGGCAAATACCTAGTAGAATTATTGTGCAATCATATGTGCAATTCTATTTTTTAATTTTTTTAGGAACCTCTGTACCACTTTCCACAGTAGCTGCCCCAATTTGAATTACCTCCAACAGTTCACTCAGCTTCCTTTTTTTCCACATCCTTACCAAAACTTCTTTTTTTAATATCTTTATTTTGACAGAGATATAGACAACAAACAGGGGAGGGTCAGAGAGAGAGAGAGAATACCAAGCAGTATCTGCACTGTCAGCTCTAGAGCCCAAAGTGGGGATCAAACTTAAGAACCATGAGATGATGACCTGAACCAAAATCAAGAGTCAGATGCTTAACCAACTGAGCCACTCAGGCACCCAATATCTGTTATTTCTTTTGGTTTTTATTTTAGTCATTCTGGAAGGTGCAAGGTCATATTTGTTATAGTTTTTATTTACATTTCCCTAAGATTAGTGATGTTGAGCATCTTTTCATGTGTCATCTTGGCCATCTGTCCTCTTTGGAAAAAAAAAAGTTTGATCAGATTTCCTGCCCGTTTTTTAATATCACTGTTTGAGGGTTTTTTGTCCATATGCTTTGAGTTGTATAAGTTCTTTACATATTTTGGATATTACTCCTTAATCAGATATGATTTGCAAGTATCTTCTCATAGTCAGTAGGTTGCCGTTCTGTTTTGTTGGTAATTTCCTTTGTTGTGCAAACACTTTTTTTTTTTTTGGTATAGTCTCAATAATTATTTTTGCTTTTGTTTTCTTTGCCTGAGGGGACCTATCCATAAAATGTTGCTAACCTGATGTCAGAGAAATTACTGCCTATGTTTTCCTGTAGGAGTTTTATGATTTCAGGTCTCACACTTAGATGTTTAATTCATTTTGAATTAATTTTGTGTATGGTGTAAGAAAGTGGTCCAGGTTTCCCAGCACCATTTGTTGAAGAGATCTTTTCCCCATTGTATATTCTTGCCTCCTATGTCATGAATTAATCATATAAATGTAGGTTTATTACTAAGCTATTATGTTTCATTGATTTATGTGTGTATTTTTGTGAGAGTACCTACTATTTTGTTACAGCTTTGAAGTATATTGTGAAATCTGGAATTGTGATACCTCCAGTTTTGTTCTTTCTTGATATTGCTTTGTGGTTTCATACAGATTTCAGTACTATTTGTTTTAGCTTTGTGAAAAATGTCAGTATTTGGGTAGAAATTGGATTAAATTTATAGATTGCTTTGGATAGAATGGGCATGTTAACAGTATTGTTTTTCCAATCTATGAGTATGGAATATCTTTCTATTTGTGTCATCTTCAATTTCTATAATAGGGTTTTGCAGTTTTTGGAGAATAGATCTTTTACCTCACTACCTTGGTTAAGTTTATTCCTAGGTATTTTATTTTTTTGATGTAATTTCAAATGAGATTGTTTTAATTTCTCTGATTTTTATTAGTGTATAGAAATGCAGCTAATTTCTGTATATTTTGTATCCTGTGACTTTACTAAATTCATTTAAAAGTTCTAGTAGCTTTTTTGGCGGAGTCTTTAGGGTTTTCTATATATAATATTTCTGCAAATAGTTTTACTTATCCCTTATCAATCTGGATGCCCTTTATTCTCTTTTCTTCTTTGTTGTGGCTAGTACTTCCAGTACTATGTTGAATAAAAATGGTGATAGTAGACATCCTTGTGTTATTCCTGATTTTAGAGGAAAAGCTCTCAGTTTTTCACCACTGACTATGATGTTAGCTGTGGGTTTTTCATATGTAGCCTTTATTATGTTGAGATATGTTCTCTCTACACCTCCTTTGTTGGAAGTTTTTATCATGAATGAATAGATGTTGTACTTTGTCAAATGCTTTTTTCTGCAGCTATTGAGAAGATATGATGACCCTTGATTATCCATGGTTTTATCCTTTCTTTTTTTAATGAACTGCATCACATTGATTGATTTGAAGATACTGAACTACCCTTACATCCATGGGATAACTGTATCAAGCATGACCCCATCATAACTTGATTACATCTGCACCAATTCCATTTCTAAATAATGTCACGTACACAAGTTCAAGATGGACATGTGTTTTGTTTAAGTCACCCTATTCTGTTCAAAAGCATGGAAAATACATTATTCCTTAAGTTTTACAACAGCTGTTGGAAAACAGGATCCCTCATAGTTAAGACATCTTTATACATTTTTTTTTTAATTTATGTAAGACAAGAATGCTAAATGGGACTGATTTGGGATAAATGCTCTTCCTCAGGTAAGATAAAACAAGTAAAGTCTTTGCTCATAGATTAGCTTATTGTCATGGAGAATATTCTGTGAATATTTGAAAATGTGTATGCTATTGATGGAATAATGGCCACTCAAAGATATCAGGTCTTAATCACTGGAACCTGTAATTGTTAACTCAGAAGGCAAAAAGCTCTTTGCAGATGTGATTAAGTGTATTGACATTAGGCATATTATCATCAATCTTCCAGGTGGGCCCTAAATTTAATCATATGTGTCCTCATAAGAAGCATGTAAAGGAAGAGGAGACAATGTGGCCACAGAAGCAGAGATTGGAATGATATGGCCATACGTCAGGGATACAGCAGCCACCAGGACCTGGAAGAGCAAGAAATGAAGTCTCCCTTCAAGTCTCCTAAGGAAGAACAGCCTTGTTGACCCTTTCAGGTCAGTGAAATTGATTTTTAACCTCTAGCTTCCAGAACGGTAAGATATACATCTCTATTATTTAAGTCTTAGATTTATGATGATTTGTTACAGCGGCCCTAAGAAACTAATATGGTTACCTTCCCCATTCCTAACACCAGAGAGGATTTTCTTGACTCTTCATTATGAGAGAAACTTGGGATATTTCTAGATATAAAACTCATGAAATTTGGGGGTTCCCTAAAGAATGTAGCACCCAGGAATTTCTCACTCAACACTCAAGTTGCTGCTGGACTTGATGGACTAATCAATGTTACCACTACAGAGGCCCTACCATTTCATGGCTTCTGTAGCTTTTTCTCCAGGTAAGCAGATTTTTGCTGTGACCATGTGAGTCTACCTGTTTTTCTAGACTTTGGAATGGTGATTTGCCCTACAAACTGGATTCCATATTTAGTACTAAATTATGCATTAATTTCTGGGTTTTTCAGGATTTTCCTGTTGTGTGTCTTAGATGGATGACTTCAATGTTTGTGTGTGTGTGTGTGTTAGGGCTGAAACAAGAAGTCCTGTTAGGTATATCTTTTAAATAAAATAAGTATAATGTTCAAATTATGGGAACAATTTACTGTGCTAGATTATCTGAATTCATTCAAGCTAAAGCAAAAGAAATAATAATTTTCACAAAATATAATCATTTATCTTTAAGTCATGTTTATGATTAAATGTATTTAATTTGGACAAATGTATGAAATTTCTGTCTAGTAAATTACCTTCCTTTTTCTATTTCATAGAGTTACCTATTGTTTGATTTTAAAACTCCAATAGAGTTTTAGATTTCTCCTGAAATTGTTTTTATATGTGTGCTTTATTCAGATATCATTAGCTGATAGTATATAATTAAAATGTGGTTTTGTACCCTAGAAGTGCTTTATGTGTAAATGCATTGTATGAAGTTCTTGTATAAATGGTGTCTGTGAAGAAAATGAGCATTTAAATATTTGCAAATTTCAAGCAAGTTTTATTTCTGGAAAGAATATATTATGGTTAAAAATAATTAAGAAAATAATGGAGTGAATCTATCTTTAATGAGCTCTCTTTTATTGTGTATATTTATCTTTCACAATCATAATTAATACTGACATGCAATTTGTTAGCAAAATACTGAACACATTTCATTTGCAGAGGAATCTCCTTTAATAGTATTAGTCAAAATGTATTATAAATAATTTGCATTTTGTACAAACATTTTCTATTTTAATGATCAAGTTAATTTCAATATTTCATATTATTTTTACATGCACTTCACTTTATATCTTTGCCAGCATTGTCCTTGTCACAAGTAAGGGCACCGGTGGACAAAAGTTATTCTACTTTCACTGTTAAATAATTAAGATCTATTTTATCAAATAGTCATTTTCAACAGAACAGTGTGGTGTGTTGATTAGGTAATATTCTGACAGGTACATTCATATGTCAAAACTCTGCAAAGTGTTCAATTTCATGTGCACAGATTGTTGCACAGTATCATACACAATTAAATAGTTAAAAACACTATGGAAGCAAACTCATTGGCAGGGAATTTTAATATAATGTGTTCAGTGCTATGAATGACAATGCAAAGGGCACAATGAGAGTACTACAGAGAGGCACATGGCTTCATGGCTGTTAGAGAAGGCTTACAGAGGATTTGAATGCAAGATGAAGTAGAGGGATGAATAGTGTATTAGCTTCCTAGAGCCGCCATAATGATTTACCACAACTGGGTGGCTTAAACCAATAGGAGTTTGTTTTGTTATACTCTGGGAGACGTCTGAAATGAAAATGTCAGTCCTGTAACACTTTCCCTGAAATTTTCAAGGAAGAATCTTTTTTTGCCTCAGCTTTGGCAGTTCACTAACAATCCTTAGCATGACTTGGCTCAAAGTTACATCATTACAATTTCTGCCTCATCTTTTAGATGGCCATCTTTTATCTGTATTTTTCTGTGTCTTTGCATCAAAGTTTCCTTCTTAATCTCACAAAGATACTAGTCTTTGGAATTAGGGTCCACTTTTATAAGCATAACCCCATCATAATCTATTTCTAAATAATGCCACATTTACAGGTTCAAGAGGAACATGTATTTGTTGAAGTTTCTTGGTAAGTCACCCTATTCTGTTCAAAATCTGTTGGAAAACAGGCTACCTCATAGTTAGACGTCTTAGGGAATCTAAAGGCAAAGATGACTCTACCTGGTCTATGGACTATTTAGGGAAAAGGAGTGCACTTTTGTAATTGTAGTGGCCCTTTTGAGAAACCTTTAACTGAGATAATTATTTGAGAGTTTCTCAAACTGGTCAAAGACAAAGAAATGCATATTTTAGTATTCAGAAGTTCTAAGAGATAAAATGACTACAAAATAGTTCTAAAAAATCTTTATGGTATGCAAATAGAAAATTTTTAAACAATGTTAGCCACCTGAGTGGGTAAACTTAGTCTATATCTCAGAAACATAATTTGAACCCAACTATTCTTTTAAGTTTTGTACCAGAGACATGGCTATTTTTTAATAAAACCTATATGATCCCTGTTTACAAATATTATGTATATATACATTGCATATGTATATACACACATATTATATATATGTATAATGTATATATGTATATATAGAATATATATAATGTATATATACATATATATATATATATGCAAAGAGGTCTATTTAGTCGAGTTATAGAAAAATAAGTGCTTATGTATTTGTAAAACTTTAAGAAATACAGAAATTAACCCAAAGGTTTTTCAAGTTCACATGACCCAGGATAATCTGTAATCTATAGAAGCTAGTTTAATTTCTTGATTTAATAAAAACAAGCCTGTCTTCAGAGTTGTCAATACTAAACATAATTGCAAACATGTAACTTGTTCTACCTTGGTTTTCTAATCAAATAAGCTCATAATCTCTGTGTTAAAAGTTTGTCAACAAGAAAAATGAGGTGATTAGTTATTTATTGTCTAATCCAAGCATAACAACAAATATTTTAAATAAATGTAAATGAGCACAAAATTTCTACTCAAATGCAATGACTAGATTATTTCCAAATAAGATAATATACTGAAACATTAAATATAAACAAATTTATCCATTTCGTCTTTTAATTTTTAGAGAGTGACAAAAGACTTTTGGGTCTATTACTATTTTGCTACACTAAAAATTATACTATAAAAAACATGTCTCTGTAGTTGTTTATTAACTTGCCTGTCCTCAGATGATTACTTCTTAGTTTTCATTAGGAAGTAAGGATTATTAGGGCTAAGAAACGACTAGAAATAAGAATGAAAGAAAGCAGTTGTATATAACACGTAGGTAAAAAAAAATGGAATGTAATTTTGGATAAGAAAAGGCCTAAAGGACACGGACTTTTGTATTTTTCAAGGGAAAATAAGTAATTTTGTCTGAAAATATTCCAAGATACAGAAATTACAGAAGGTTGGTGGAAAATAGATCTTGAGAAAATAATTTTATGCGTGGTTGAGCTAAAATTGAAATGGTTTAAGTTAGGTTATTTAAGTTTATTTCTTTTGAGAGGGGAGCAGGAGCATAGAGAAAGGAAGGGAGAATCTCAAGTGAGCTCTGTGCTGTCAGTGCAAAGCCCCACATAGGGTTCGATCCCACAAACTATGAGATTATGACCTGAGCCAAAATCATGTCACTTAACTGAGCCCCAGGCATCCCCAAAAGAGTTTTAATATCAAATGTATGCTATTACAGAATTAGAATTTGGTTTTCTGTTAAAAGGAAAAAGTATTTTTTAAGATTATTAGACTGAACTCAATAAGAAATTATAAACATAGTTTCTTTATCTTTAACGTGATCTACCTAGAAAACTTTGTTTCTGATGAAAAACATTGTCTATATCAAGACTCTGATTACTTAGAAAAATAACCAAGGCTTTGAACAACTATGTAACTTTCTGTATTTGCCTTTTAAATCTTCTAATAACCACTTTGAATGGATAACTAAGTATTATTTCACAGTGACCCAATTTCGTGAAATGTTTTAAATCTTTTGACATTTTAAACAAAATTCTGAATGAAATAAAAAGATAAGTGTTCATTTAGTTATTTGATAAATTGAATGGAAATATTGTCAAGTGTAATTTTAACCATCTTAGATCATATTTTATGGTGTATCATTAAAATGAGTAATACAGAAATTATGTGAAATTTCTAAAAATCTGATCTATCCTAGTATAATGTCTTTTAAAATGTGTGTCACAGAGGAGTGCCTGGGTGGCTCAGGTCCTGATCACATGGTTCATGAGTTCAAGCCCTAGGTCAGGCTCTCTTCTGTCAGCACAGAGCCTGCTTCAGACCTTCCGTTCCCCTGCACCTTCCCCACTTGTGCTTGTTGTCTCTCAAAAATAAACATTAATTTTTTTTAAAGTATGTCACAGAAATAGCCAAATTTCCTTGTTAATTATATTATAATAAACCATTATCAGATCTTTAACCATGGTTCTTTTTAAGTCCTGGGTCACTCATATTTTTTGTTTTACTCTGATGCTTTTGCAAAAATATTTGTGCACTAATGAGTCATTCTCAAAGGATTCATGGAAAACACTCTGACAAGTACTCTAAAATGTATGTTTCTGCTAACTTTAACATTGTAAGACTGAACTGGGTAAGAGTTTCTAAAATTCTAATGAAAAAATGATTCATAAAGCTGCTAATCCAAGATGAAGCAATATAAGAATTATAATTATTAGGACTTCATTTAAAACATTACTGATTCTTTAATGTTTTGTTTTCCAGACTTAAAAGACCCCCTATTCCTCTGTCTTTTAAGAAATCTACAAATTAGGTAAAGTATATTTTTGAAACAAAACTCGATATGTATATCTTTTTCTCTCTACCTGATCCCTGCAGAATTCAGAAATCCATTAAATATTCTTACTTTTCATGATAATATATGTATTTGCATAAGTTCAATAAAAATCTGTTCTCCTTGAACCAGAACACAATTGGACAATTCCTTAGGTTGGCCTCCTAGCCTTAAGAGTTTTTTAAAAGTCCAATCTGAGATTCCTTATGAAAAGTTCTAATAAAGCAGATTTAAAAGAACCTATCTGGCTCAATAACCTTTCTTTCTTTTTTTGTAATGGTTATTTATTTTTGAGAGAGATACAGAGTGTGAGCTGGGGAAGGGGTAGAGAGAGGGAGACACAGAATCCAAAGCAGGTTCTGAGCTGCCAGCACAGAGCCTGACGTGGGGCTCAAACTCAAAAGCTGCGAGACCATGAACTGAGCTGAAGTCGGATGCTTAACCAACTGAGCAACCCAGGTGTCCCTGGATCAGTAACCTTTCTTGCTGCACCTTGTCAATTAACAGGCCAAGTTTATTAAAACCAAACTTATTTGCAAATAAGTTATTGTGGTTATCTATGAGAAAGGGAGATGATTATATAGACAGAGATTATGTTTCAAGAATATACTCTTACAGAGATCAGATTACAGTTCTGTCTTTGAGGTTTTGTTGTCTACTTGTAAATTTCAGAGAATTCATTACAATGAATTATGGGGGGACAACCTTCATGCCTGCTATATAGTCCATTCAAGAAAGTTTAAGAGTACCTGCGGAAATCATCAAAAACTGTCAAACTAGAAAAATCCATTAGATTAAAACTGCCGTCCAAGGGCATCTGGGTGACTTAGTCTATTGAGCATCTGACTTTGGCTCAGGTCATGATCTTGCAGTTCGTGGGTTTGAGCACTGCATCGGACTCTTTGCTGACATCTCGGACGGAGCCTGGAGCCTGCTTCAGATTCTGTGTCTCTCCCTCTCTCTCAAAAATAAATAAACATTATAAGAAAAAACTGCCATCCTCCTATCATCATCTGAAAATGCTTTGAAACTACTCTCTAGAACTTTTCTCAACTGTATGTTTTCCAAACTTAAAATTACTCTGATTGTTCCTATCCTATAAAGACCTTATTTAGGTGGAAGTTCACCTGCAATACTGTTGCTTGAAAAAGGATACAATGAATCTGATAATGTTTGCTGATATATCATATTGTGCTCATAAAAATGACTCAGAAAAAATTAAAACCCAATTACACATTATTCAAAAAAATTGTAGATTGACTTATAAAGATAAAATCTGAATATAAGTGGTTAAATCTTGGCTCCAGGGAATCTGCTCCAAGAAATATCCTCTGTTTATTCATCATATTAATATCTCTAATGCATTATATACTCTCAGAGGGTTTAATGCCTGCCAGCAACTACTCATATACAAGATGGTATCCATCAGGATCAGACAACTGCATGAAAACAATAATAATCATGGAAGCGTTCACAATGTTGTGTGAGAAGATACTGAACTCACCTTCTCCTACAGATGTGATGAATTTACACGCACATATAAAGCAATCCTCCTGAAGGAAAACTAAAGGCTGATCAAACAGCTTCAGCACAACAAATAATAGAGGGGCAACATGGAAAAAGGCAGGAGGAACATGATAATGAAGAGAACCAGACCCATGATGACAAATTGAGGAGGGAGAAGTATTATATTACTCAGGAGTCCGTGTGCAGACTCAGCCACCTAGAGATTCCAACAAATGAGCATGGAATTATTCATACTTTACCTGAGATTGAGGCACCATTAAACACCATATTTTATGCTCCCCCTCCCACCTTGGTTGGAAACAAGGTCCAGGAACTCCGAACTCTAGCCAACCTGCTAAAGCTGATCCATTGTACCCCAAGCCCCTCGTCCATCCCAGGTACAGGTGTTCCACCAAGGTGGCCCCAATGTATCATACCCTGGGACTCCCTAGCCTTCACCTACTCCAGCTGGGTTGCCAACACCACCAGGAAAATACAGACTACACAGTGATGTTCCTATTTAAGGCCACAGTTTTGAGACCACAAGAGATAACAGCTTCATCTAATTTGTAGCAACAAACACAGAAAGCCAAATCAAATGAGCCAGAGAAATGTGTTCCAAAACAAGATAAAACCCCTGGAGAAAAATCCCTAAGCAAATGAATAGAAGTAATTTACCTGACAGGGAATATAATGTAATGATCAAATACATGGTCCACAAATGGTTAAAGAGTGAAGGATCACAGTGAGAACTTTGACAAAGACTTAGAAAATATAAGAAATAATCAGAGCTACAGAATAATGGATCGATGCTTTGAAAGGCAGACTACTGGAAATAGGCCAATAAGAATAGCCTATTAAAAAACTAAAAACTTAAAATATCCTCATTTTAAGTGTCCTCTAGGGCAACATCAAGCATACTGACATTCACATTATAAAGGTCCCAGAAGAAGAAAGAGACAAAGGCACACAAAACTTAATTGAAGAAATAATGGCAGAAGATGTCCCTAACCTGGGAGAGGAGACATCCAGATCCAGAAAGTACAGAGAGTTGCAAACAAGATGAACCCAAAGAGATTCACACCAAGGCATTGTAAAATTAAAATGCAAAAGTAAAATAATCTTAAAGGCAGCAAGAGAAAAAAATAACATACAAGAGAAATTCTGTAAGCTTATGTTTCAGCAGAAACTTTGCAGACCACTACAAAGTGGCAGAATATATTCAATGTGCTGAAAGGTAAAACTTACAAATAAGAATATAAGAAAGGTAGTTACTCAGACAAGCAAAAGTAGACAGATTCCATTACTCTTAAGCCAGCAGGAATATTAAAGGGACCTCTATAAGCAGAAGTAAAAGACAAAAACTAGAAATAAGAAGGAAATATTATATATAAAATAATCCCTCACTGGTAAAGCCAAATATACGGAAAAGGCAGTCAACCAGCCATTTAAGAAAGCAAATATGGAGGTTAACAGAAAAAAGTAGCAAAATCAACTACAAAAGGTATTCAAGAGATGCACACAATAAAAATATGCATAATGACAAAAACATAAAATGGGAGGGAGTAAATATATAATGGTTTTAAAATGCACTCAAACTTAAGACACTGTCAGCTTAAAATAGAATACTCTGTGTGTGTGTGTATCTATATCTATACATATCTACCTACCTATCTCATGGTAACCACAAAACAAAACTTATAGAAGATACAAAAAGAGAAAAAAAATCCAAGCAAAACACTAAAGAAATCATCACGTAACAAATGGAAGAGAATAAGTAGCAAATAGGCAATTAGTACAAACCTATCAATAACTACTTGAAGTGTAAATGGACTTAATGCTCCATTCAAAAGGCAGAGAATAGTTAAATGGATAAAAAATAAATAAAACAAGACCCATCTATGTGCTGCCTACTAGAGACTCACTTAAAAAATGAAGGGGTGAAAAAATGAAGGGATGAATAAAATACAGTACAAATGGAAACAAAACAAAGCTGGAGTAGCAATACTTACATCGGACAAAATAGACTTTTATTTATTATTTTTTTAATGTTTCTTTATTATTGAGGGGCAGAGAGAGGAGGAAACACAGAATCCAAAGCAGGCTCCAGTCTCTGAGCTGTCAGCACAGAGCCTGACTAGGGGCTTGAACTCACAAACTGCAAGATCATGACCTGAGTCAAAGTCGGATGCTTGACTGACTGAGCCACCCAGGCGCCCCTATTTATTGTTTTTTAATGTTTATTTATTTTAGAGAGAGAGAGTGACAGAGTACTAATGGGGGAGGGGCAGAGAGAAAGGTAGACAGAATCCGAAGCAAGCTCCAGGCTCTGAGCTGTCAGCACAGATCCTGAACCATGAGATTTTGACCTGAGCCAAAACCTGACGCTTAACCGAGCCAACTGGGCACCCCCTCCCCCCCTTTTTAAGACAAAATAGGCTTTAAAACAAGTATCAATAAATTCAAGAGAACTGAAATTATGTAAGGCATTTTATCTGACCACAGTGGTATAAAATGAAAAATCAATTACAGGAAAAAAAAACTGGGAAAAAACAAACATGTGGAAACTAAACATTTGAAATGTAAACACAACTTAAAATCTACAGGACACAGCAAAAGCAGTTCTAAGAGGGAAGTTCACAGATACAAACCTACTTCAAGAAACAAACAAAAAAATATTGAAAGAAATTTATAACTTTACACCTAAAAGAAACAGGAAGTTAGAAGCCCAAATTTAGTGGTAGGAGGGAAATAGTAAAGATCAGCACAGAAATAACTGAAACAGACTTAACAATAACTGAAACAATAGAAAAGATCAGTAAATTAAGAGCTAAAGATAATATTGAAAAGATAAAATTGAAAAGTGAAAACAGAATGATAATATTCACGGATGCTGTTTACTAATGTTAGAACAATAGGGACTGGTACTTTTTTAGGGGCTGAATTGAGATGGTTTTGGTAGATGGTATCATTTCACTTTTCTAGAAAACAAGAAACACACACGCTTTTTGTCTAATAACCCAATTTGGAAATTTTATGTAAACAAACAATTCTAAGTGTAAATGTAACTGTATAATAAAATAAGCATAGTGAAAGAAAAGAAAAGAAAAGAAAAGAAAAGAAAAGAAAAGAAAAGAAAAGAAAAGATAAAATTGATAAACCTCTAGCCAGGAAAGAAAAAAGAGAGGATCCAAATAAAATCAGAAATGAAAGAGAAGTTACAAAAGACGACAAAGAAATACAAAGGATATTAAGAACCTATTAGAATTATACCCTGACAAATTGGTAAACCTAGAAGAAATGGACTGATTCCCAGAAACACACAACCTCCAAGACTGATAATAAAGAAATAGAAAATATGAGTAGACCAATTGCAAATAATGAAACTGAATCAATAATTTAAGCCCTCTCCCCCAAAAAAGTCCAGGACCGGAAAGTTTTACAAGTAAATTCTACCAACACTCCCTGCCACCCCTAAAAAATAAGGTAATAACTATTCTTCTCAAATTATTCCCCAAAAATGAGAAGGAAGGACACTACCAAACTCATTGTAGGAGTCTAGCATAACTCTGATATCAAAACCAGATAAAGACACCACAAAGCAAGAAAATTACAGACCAATAGCTCTGATGAAAATATATGCAAAAATCCTAAATAGTAGCAAGCCAAATTCAATAATACATTAAAATGATTGTACACCATGCCCAAATGCGATTTATTCCACGGATGCAAGTGCATCTCCAAGTGAATCAACATCATGTACCATCATGTATCCTTCATGTACAAAATGAAGGATAAAAATCATATGATCATCTCGATAGATGCAGAAAAGGCAATTGACAAAATTCCACAGTCATTTATGATGAAAAACCATCTAAAAAGTGGGTACAGAAGGAAATATCTTAACATAATAAAGACATATACTCCAAACCCACAGCTAACAGTATACTCAAGGATGAAAAGCTGAAACTTTTCCTCTAAGATTAAAAATAAGATCCTCAGTCTTGTCACTTGTATTCAAAAAGTACTAGAGGTCCTAGCCAGATTAATTAGGCAATTAAAAACTTATAAAAGGCACTCAAATTGGAAGGAAGAACTAAAGCTATCTGTAGATGACATAAAACTGTATACCAATACCCTAAGTCATATATACACATATATACACATATACGTATATATCCAAACTATTAGAACTGAGAAATGAATTCAGTAAAGTTGTAGGAGACAAAATTAACATATAGAAATTGGTTGTGTTTTTATACACATTTAATGATCAGAAGGAGAAATTAAGAAAACAGTTCCATGTACAATTACATCAAAAAGAAGAAAATACTTAGGAATAAATTTAACCAAGGAGTTAATGACCTGTACTCTGAAAACTATAAGACATTGATAAAAAGGAATTGAAGATGACACAAATGAATGGAAAGAGAGTCTGTGCTCATGGATTGGAAGAATTAGAATTAGTATTGTTAAAATGTCTTTACTACTCAAAGCAATCTACGTATCTAATTCATTCCATTCCCTGTCAAAATAACAATGGCCTTTTTTTTTACAGAACTAGAATAAAAAGATCTTAAATACAATCACAAAACACGTTGAATAGCCAAAGCAATCTTGACAACGAACAAAAACTGTATCATGCTACCTGACTTCAAATTATACTACAATGCTGTGGTAATCAAAACTGTATAGTATTCTCATGAAAGCAGACACATAGATTAACGGAATAGAAAGTCCAGAAATAAAACCATGCATGTATAATAAATTATGACAAATGAGGCATGAATATATAAAGGGGAAATTACAGTCTTTACAACAGATAGTACTGGGAAAACTGGACAGCTACATGAAAAGAATAAACCTGGACCACAATGTTAGACCATATACAAAAATGAATTCAAGATGGACTGAAGACTTCAATGTAAGACCTATAACCATAAAACTCCTAGAAGAAAATAGCAGTAAGCTCTTGGACGTCAGTATTACCAAAATTTGTTTGGATTTGTATCTTCACAAAGGGCAACAAAACAGACTTTAAAACAAGTGTCAGTGAAGGAAACAACAGAATGTAAAGGCTATCTACTGAATGAAGAAGATATTTGCAAACACAAACTGTGAGGATCATTTCATAAAGTATGAAAATACCAAATTACCCCAATCTACTACTGAAATTGACAGGAAATTGTATGTCAGTTATAGTTCAATAAGAAATTATGAAAAATACTTAAGACTTCCCAATTGTAATGCAAAGCTTGTAAATCTAATGTAGTGGACATTTTATGTACTCACGCAGATCCCTTAAATTCTTTTTATCTGTGGGCTCACATCCAAGCTCTGTACACATTTTCTTCTAAGGCATGTTCCTAATAATGTCTTTGGATGACTGTCCTTGGCTTGGAGCTTTACTGCTGCATGCAGAGATCCTATAGCTCCCGGTAGGTCTCCAACCTTCAAAGGAGGAAGGAATCTATGTGCCTGGCTCATTTTCCTGAATTTGGAACTGTGAAGTATAACTCACACTCTAGAGCCCACCTGCAGGGTCAGGCTGACATCCATACTTTGCATGAAACCACCTACTTGGTTTCCTCCTTTTCCCAATCCTGATTCCTCTGTCATTGACCAGCTTTTCCTGGAAACATATTGTTTTAAATCACTTGTACATGTATCATCATCTCAGGGTCTTCTTCTGGATAACCCCATTTAAGCCACTTTACTATTAATTGACCAGGAATTTAGAAGAATTTTGGTAGAGAGAAAATGGAAATACAGTAATGGAAAATGATCAGAAAAATCTAATAAAGTTAACATTGGAAGTAATTATATTAGGAACTATTTGAAAAAACAAATACCTAAACTCTGGGTCTTCCAGATCAAATCCCTTGTCCCATAAATACTGAACTAAAAGTTGCGTTGCTTATCAATCAGAGACTGACAATATGGACTTGCACCAAAGACCCAGAGCAATATCATGTCTAACATACTATCTGCAAGTACACCTCCCAGCAGGTGTACTTCTACTCTACTCCCCAAACAACTGGACCTATTACTCTTGATTCAGTTATTAGGACAAAAGAATGGCAGTTTTAGATAAGTTATATCCAGGAAGTTAAACTAAAAAGACTAAGGATAGAAGGAAAGTTCTATTTCCTTCTACAGCTAACATCATGCTTAATGGTGAAGGACTGCTTTTCCTCTAAGATAGGAAGTCAAGAATTCCCATCTTGTTCTAGCCAATTCAATAAAATAAAATAATAAATCTAAAATAATCATTGCTACTAAAGAAAAGCAAAACGTTTACTCTCAAAATACATGATCATATTTGTGGAAAACCTTAAGGAATGCACATACACACACACACACACACACACACAAATTTAGTGTTAGAAGCTAAACCAATGAGACTTCTAATATAAACTTTGTAATTTTGGATTAGGGAGAATGATCTCAAATATTATAGCAATAGCATAAATAAAAAATTACAGATAAACTGGAATTCATTTTTAAAACAAAACCAAATGAAAGCAGGTGGAGGTGGCAGAGTAAGTGGAACTTGGATTCACTCACCTTCCTCACAGACTCACAGAGGGAACAACTACATGTAATGCAACTCACTCTGAAAATAACTTGAATGCTGGCAGACCAGACATTACACAGCTGAAACATAAAGAAAATGCCACACTGAGAAGAGTAGAAGGGGCAGAGACACAGTCAAGAATCAAATCCCTGATTCAGGGACCCATTAGGGACATCACAGGTACGAAGGCTCTACCCTGAGGAGATCAGTGAAATGAAAGACAAGATGATGGAAGTATGAAACTGAGCAGTATTTTAAAAAATAGGTTAAGGGACCTCTGACAACATAAAGAGTATTAGCATTCACAAGATAGGGGTCCCAGAAAGAGAAGAGCAAGATAAAGGAACAGAAAATTTATTTAAGGAAATAATAGCTGAAAACTACCTTACCTTGGGGAAGGAAATAGACATCCAAGTCTCTGGAACTGAAAAGAGCCTCAAACAAGACAAACCCAAGGAGCTTAGCACCAACACACATAATAATTACAATGTCAAGTATTAAAGATAAAGGGAATCTCAAAAGCGACAAGAGAAAAGCAAATAGTCATGTACATGGGAAACACCATAAGGCTATTGGCTGATTTTTTAGCGGAAATTTTGTAGACCATAACAGAGTAGCATGATATGTGTTCAAAGTGCTGAAAGGAAAAGATCCCTACAAGCAGAAGTACTTTACCCCACAAGGTTGTCCTTCAAAATTTAAGGTGATTTAGAGATATAAATTCCAATTATAATAAGTCATGGAGATGTAAAGCATAAGGACTATAGTCAACAATGTAATCACTTTGTATAATCACATATGGTAGCTACACTTATTGTGATATTTCAGAATGTTTATAATTGTTTCATCACAATGTTGCATGTTGTACACCTGGAACTAATATAGTATGTAGAATATATTTTAAGTAAAAATAAAAATGATTAAAAATAAAAAGGAAATAACAAAAAAACTTTGTACCTCTAGACATAACAATAAGAATATGAATAGACAAGCCATAGATTGGGAGAAATTATTTTCAAATTACTTACTTGACAAGGAACCTATATCCAGAATATATTACTTACAACTCAATAATAAGAAACTCTATTAAAAATTCACAAAATGCCAAATGTTTCCCTGAGGAAGACGTATAAATGCCTAAAAATGGCAGGAGAAGGTAAGCAATCTTGTAAGTTGTTAGAGAAATGTAAATTAAGCTGACAATGACATATCTCTGTTAATTCAATATTATGGCTACAATGAAAAACTCACACAATACCAAGTGTTGGTGAATATGTGGAAAAATGGATTCCTTGGTCATTGCTGGTGGGGATATAAGATGTTACTGATACTTTGGTAATTAGTCTGACAATTTATTTTAAATTTAAACTTACCATATACCCCACTGGTCACATTCTTAGTAATCCACCCATGAGAAACAAACACGTTGAAATTATTCATAATAGTCAAAATTGGAAATAATCCAAATGCCTATTCACTTGTGAATGCATAGATGTCATGTGATATATCCATATAATGAAATACTATTTTGCATTAAAAAATACTGATGTATGTTACAACATGGATATATCTCAAAATTCATTCTCTAAATAAACTAAGCCAGTTGCAAAAAGAATATATATTCTATAATTCCATTTATGAGAACTTCTTAGTGTTCAAAAAGGGAAAATTTAAAAATAGAGAAAGAAGACTCGTGGCTGCCTCAGCTGGGCAGTAGGGGGAGAAATGAGGATTATCTGTACGGGCTCCATGGAAGTATGGGGGCTGGTGAAAAAGTTTTAAAAGTGCATTGTTGTGATAATTCATGATTGAACAGCTCTATGCATTATAGGCATTTATTAAAAATCATTAAATTGTTAATAATCTATCTAATGAAATATAAAGAGGACAAATCAAACCAGGCCTAACAAACACAACCTTTTTATGATACCAATGCACAGTTAGTATGACTGATCAACCATCTACATGAGGTAAACACAAAAGCAGATATGGAGATAAAGTTCCTAGGCCACCTAACAATGATCATAAACCCTGAGCATAATAACTCTGCTGTAGTTAGTGAGGGCAGTGCACAAAATGTTGCTGGACCTCCTTTAAACCTTGTGCAGCAACTATGTTCGGTTACTAACTGTGGAGGCGAGAGAGAATAGAAGTAGGTTGTTTACAACATTTTTGTTACTTTTATTTATTTAATTTGAGGGGGAGAGAGAGAGAGAGCATGCCAGCGAGCAAATGCAAGTGGAGGAGGGGCAGAGGGAGAGGGAGTCTTAAGCAGGCTCCACATCTAGCATGAAGCCCAAGGCAAGGCTCTATCTCAAGAACCATGTGATCATGACCTGAGCCAGAATCAAGAGTCTGACGCATAACCAACAGAACCACCAAGATGCCCCATTTTTTTGGTTATTTTTAATAACTCTATTGCACCCTGGATAAAGCCAGGTAACAAAATATATTAACTTTTTATAGATGAGGAACTTGACTAAGAAAACTTAAGTAGTTTGCCCAAGGGTACACACCTATTAGATGACAGAACTAGAACTTGAATCCATGTAATTCTAACTCCAAATTCCAATTTTACTATGCTTGCTTTTACAGTATTAACAGAGAAAACATAAAAAGGCATGGCCTTTGAAATTTCAGTTTTAAGCCCACATATGATGGTATGAAAATGGGATCGTGAAACATCTCCGGTGGGTCTGGCCATGTCCCTCATGGAGCATACATTCCAATAGGAGACAGAAACACATAAGAAAAAAATATACATATTTACATCTTTGTCACAAGTGCTATGAGGAATCAGATAAAATTATGTACAATAAAATGGTTACTTATTTAAATAGTAGTGACCTCTCTAATGAGGTGACATTTTAGCAGACATCTGATCAGAAGGAGCCTGCCCTGTGAAGAGCAAGGTTAACAGGAAGGAACAGTGAGTCTCACAATCAGAGAAGGGCATGTGTAAAAGCTCTGCATCCAAAAACATCACCAAAAGGATTCTGACAAGGCTGCGTCAAGAGAAAGTGTAGCATGAGAGGACATTGCAGAAATAGGCAGGAACCAGGCTTGCAGAGCTGTACAGATCATCACAAGGTGTTTATAGTAGAGCAAATGTATGCTAGAATGAAAAACATTTGAAAGTTTTTGCAGGAGAGCTCCATTGGATACATTAGGATATTCTATTAAAGTTCAATATATGCATACTCGGTCACCTAGCATTCCCACCATATATAAATGTGCGGCCCAAGACTCCACACACACACACACACACACACACACACACACACACACACACACATGTTCACCAAAGGACATGTACCAAAATGTTTAAAGCATTCTTATATGTGATAGCCAAATATTGGAAACCACCCAAATGTCCATCAACACTAAAATATAAATAAATCATGGTATATTTATGCAATGGAATACGGTACAATGATGAAAATGAAAAAGCAAAACAAAAACCTTACAACCATACAAAACAATATGGATGAATCACTAACAGTATATTGAGAAAATAAGCCAGACACACAGAAAAAGCATATACCATATGGTTCCAGGCATATAACAGTGAAAACAGGTAAAACTAACTTATGTCATTCATGTCATGACAGTATTTAATTTTGGGTGACATAGGAGATTTATAGGATCCTTTAATGTTCAGTTTCTTGATCTAGGTTTTGCACATCTGAGTGTATTAGGTGAACATACATCAATCTTTGTAATTATGGTATGTTACTTTCAATGCATATTTCTTTTTTTTAATATATGAAATTATTGTCAAATTGGTTTCCATACAACACCCAGTGCTCATCCCAAAAGATGCCCTCTTCAGTGCCCATCACCTACCCTCCCCTCCCTCCCACCCCCCATCAACCCTCAGTTTGTTCTCAGTTTTTAAGAGTCTCTTATCAATGCATATTTCAATACAAATGGTGGAAGTTGTGAAAAATAAAAGCCTAAGACACTTTAAATGACTTGTAGGGAAATTTAAAACAAATATTGAAACTACTAGGAAAGAATAAAAAAGTGGGAATTATAAATGGCCTGTTTACAAAGTTATATATATGTATATGTATATATACATATATATACACATATATATGTATATATACATGTATACATATATATGTATGTATACACACACACATATATATGTGTAAATGATAAATAGATCCATAAGTAAATGGATAAATAGAGGCAAAGATTGATAGATATGGAGATAAAAAGATATACATACACTAGTCTTGAATTAGATATAGTTCTCAGTGTGAATATGTGGATTTTAATTAAAACAATAATTTATATATAATCTCCATTTAATGTACTCATTGTTATTATTCTCATCCTATTCCATGGGTTTACTTTTCTCTTATTTTTCCTCATACTTTATTAAAATAGTATGTTAGATTACTGATAGATTTTGTTTTTCCTTAACTTAGCATTTATAGCTATACATTCTACTCTAAGCAATGCTTTATCAGCACCCCGTAAATTTTGGTATGTAGTTTTCAGCTGCAATGTTTAAAATTATGTTACTACATAGAAAGCAAGTGCAATGAGTATGCATTAAATGAAGCTTATTAATCATATTTAATTAAAGGGAATTCTTAATTATTAAGAAAAGTACCAAAAAAAAAAAAAAGCCAAAGTGATAGACAACAAGAAAGATAAAGAGATAAAGAAAAAAGATAAATTAGTATGACATTCAATGGAGGCTACCAGATATATGAAAAGAGATGAACAACAAAGGTGAATTTACAAACACACAATATCAACATCAATCACAAGTTGTAACATTTTATTTATTTTAATTATTTCTTTAAGTTTGTTTATTTTGAGAGAGACAGAGACAGCACAAGTCAAGGAGGAACAGAGAGAGAAGGAGAGAGAGAATCCCAAGGGGACTCTGAGCTGCCAGCACAGATCTGGACACAGGGCTTGAATTCATGAAACCACCAGATCATGACCCGAGCCTAAACCAAGAGTCAGGAACTCAATTAAGTGAGCCACCCAGTTGCTCCACAAGTTGTAACATTTTTTTAAAAAAGTGCATGTAGTTTGTCTACCATATAGTCTGGTACCTTACTAGTTAAGTTCTAACATGTGGCTGAAAAACACTAATATCTATGTATTTCATCTAAAAGAAACAATCCAATAAGGTTTATCCTGACTTAAAAACTATAAAAATGTGTCCAATCTTCTGAGATTTCAGAGTAAATAAAATTAATTCTCAGGACATTAGTTCTGTGATTGAAATTCTTACATCTGTACAGGAAATGAAATTTTCCTACTAAAAGTTCAAGTGATAAATAATTTTTAATAACTGGTGGCTTAGTGTTTTTGATCCTTGCTGTTTCTAACAGGTTTTTCATTTTCCCTGAAGGAAGGGTCATATTTTGCTTTTCCTTCTCAAAATACAGTACTGTTTTCTCTCTCCAGTATGAGTGTCTGGAGAGGCTTATGAGTTATTTTAGAAACTGCTAATGAGTACATATTCACTTCCATAGTTTCTTTAATTAATAATGACATAATTATAGTATACTTTAGGGTGTGTGATCTCAAGTGACAGGTCAAAAACAAGACTGTCATTTATTCAACAGAGTGAATAAAGCACATGATATGTCAAGAAATAAAGGGAGAGACTCTTCTCTGGCTCTTTTGGCCCCGCAGTACTCCTTTATGCAGTCCCTGTTGGTGGAAGAAAAGTGAGTTTTCTCTTCAGTAAATGTGGGATTAGGAACTTTTAGCTTCTCCCTTCCTCCCTCCCTTCTGAATAAGACTGAATGCAGAGAACAAATACACTGGTCTGGCCTCAGCTTGATGATACAGTTGATACCTTTATCCAACTAATCTGATCCATGATTTTGGTTAAAGCAAAAAACTGAAAATAAAATTAGCAACTGTATACTCGTAACCCAGACTTGCCTCTCTGTAATTGCTCTTCGGATGCACACAGTGTGATAGTCTCCACTTTGGGGGACAATTGTCATGGTTCAGTGCTGCCTTTGGCACTGCATCCAGTGTGAGGACGAGATATAGCACATTTCCTTGCACCTAAGTCACCCTGGACTCTGCTCTACCAGTGATACAGCTGCTATGATTATATGTCTGAATCATCATTTTTATAATCTAAAATTTGAAAGACATCAATTTTATGAAACAAACAAATATGAAAATGGAAAAGGTTGGTATTTTTTCCACTATCAGCATTTAAGATTTGAAGTTTCCTTTCTAAACAGTTTACAATTTTCAGAAGAGAAATTCTGATTTTAAATGATACCAACAGAAATGTGTTTGAAAATGACAACTCATATTAACTAGCAACACTTAAAAGTTTGGTGTATATCACTTACTTGCACAGGGACTCGTTTGTCCCTCTTCTTTAATGCAAGTAGCTGATTAAAAATTAATAACCTTATTTTTTGGCACTGTGCTACAAAACACACTTTATGTATATATCATGTATTGTTATGTGTGAAGCAGCACTATTTGTACACTTGTTGGAATTTTAGATCATGTACATAAGCACTTCACACGCTTTCAGGCCCATAGACATCTACCTTTTGTGTTTTACTCTTATGAATACTTTCTCATTGCCTTTTAAGAAAGCAAATAACTTATATATATGTATGTATATATATATATATATATACACCTATATTATATATATATACCTATATTATATATATAGTATATTATATATAATATATGTATATTATATGTGTATATGTATATATGTATATTATATATTACATGTAATATATTTTGTATATGTATATAATATACATGTATATAATATATATTTTATATATATGTATATAATATGTTATAATATATAAATGAATAAATGAATACATATAAATATATATTTATATAATTTATATTATATAAATATATATTATATATTTATAATATATAATATATATATTTATAATATGTGTATTATATTTCTATATTATAATAATAAATATGTATTATTAAATAAATAATAAATAATATATAATAAATATATAATATATAATATATAATATATACAATATACAATATATAATATATAATATATAATATATTATATTATAATATAATAATAAAATAAATAATAAATAAATAAAATAATAAATATATATTTATATCTATATATATTTATGATATATACACTAAATATATATATATAAGTGAATAATATATATTATTTATTATTAAATATTATATATTTTACATATATAGACTATATATATAATATATATAGAAAAAATATATATATATATATAAATGAATAAATGAATAAGCAAAAGAATGAGCCAGAACCTTTTGGCATTGAACTTCCATGTTAGTTTATGAAATCTTTAGGAAAAAAAAGCATAAAATGTACTCACTGTAGGGAAGGGAGCAACAAAAGAGAAATGACTGTCACAAGATATGACTCCGTATACACATTAAAGCAAATGTAAGGAATAAAAATCTCTCATATTCTCTTACAGATTTAGCCCATTTTAGTTCCAATTGGTTTTTGACAATTTTAATATTTATTTTTCTTTTCTGTTCAAATGTATTTATAAGCATAAGAGACAAAGTGAATAAAGGAAGGTAGTGTATCAGAAAAAATTAGTTTTGTGCACTTAATTTTACATGCTGTGTCTTTCATTTATTGCCTATGTGACATAGCAATCCATGTGAAATCTCATGTATAGATATATATAACATATTCTGAATAAATATATATAAATTTTGAAGATAATAAAACTCTAAAAGCTGTGTCTTTCACAAAAGTGTGTGTGTGTGTGTATACATATATATATATATATATATACACACACTATTAATCACTTATAATGTGTCAAATTAATTTTTCTAGAGCTACAGATTTGTATTCATATAATTCATATAATTTGATATTTATATAATTACCATATATGTATTATTACTCTTAGAATTTATTATAATATTGTCATCAGAAACAATTTTTAAATTTTTAGCTTTTTATATTTTCATTTATATTATACTCTCTGATACTTTATATTATTATTATACAGATGAAATATAATTTTAAAGTCTATGGAGTAATGAAACTCCTAGAACTGATACATGAATTTGACAAAGTCGCAGGATATAAAATCAACGTATAGAAATTTGTGGCATTTCTATACACAATAATGAAATAGCAGAAAGAGAAATCAAGGATTTGATCCCATTTACAATTGCACCAAAACCCATGAAATACCTAGGAATAAACTTAACCAAAGAGGTAAAAGATCTATATGCTGAAGACTATAGAAAGCTTATGGAAAAAAAATTGAAGACACAAAGAAATGGTGAAACATCCCATACTCATGGATTGGAAGGACAAATATTGTTAAAATGTAGATACTACCCAAAACAGTCTACACATTCAATGCAGTGTCTATCAGAAGCTTCAAAATTTCCTTTGTGAATTGCTATATTCATTCTATCATCTACCCAAACTGAGATAATAGTAGCGAACTCAAGCAAAACAAGATCTGCCTGGGTATTCATCATGCAATAATAGCAGACAGCTACAATCTTAACAGGAAAAATTTCTCCTAAGGATGCTGGGAGCCTCTCCACCACAATTTATCTTTGAGAAAATATTACTTTATAACTCACTGCAAAATTTTGTTGCCTAAAATCATAACACAGTGATCTTTGAAATTATATTCATAAGAAACATCCTCCTTTTGTCTGGTGGACCAAATCACTTTGAAAAAAAATTGTTTTAATTTACAACTCAGGAAAAGAGCTTCAGATGAATTTTCTGGACTCAGGGGCCCATGGGTGGATCAGATGGTTAAGTGTCCAACTCTTGATTTCGGCTCAGGTATGATCTTACTGCTCATGATCATTTTGAAAAAAATAAACATTTTGAAAAAAAAAAAGGGTTTCTGGACTCAATCCCAAATCAATGTTCACACTGAAATTTCCAAGGATATGGGATTTTCAGATGACTCTGCAGTAGAGACCTGATGCGGTTCCCACTTTATACACAATCTTTTTTTTTTTTTTGAGCCATATAAAAGTGTTGCTCAATTAAAATACACTTAAAAAACAATATTTCCCAAAATACTATAATCCATTTTTACTTTGTTGAGTTGTCCCATGGTTGTTTCCGGGTTTTTTTGTTTGTTAGTTTTTGTTCTTCTTTTTTTGTTTTTTGTTTTTTGTTTTTTGGGTTTTTTTGGTAACTGATTTGTCTAGGGCAATTTATTATCCAAAATTTCATGTTCAATGTGGATGACCCAAGGACTGTTCTAGTTACTGGAGATACAATAGTGAATAAAAAAGATATGTCCCTTTCCTCATAGAAATTACCTGGTAGTAGGGAATGCAGGACAGAGTAAAAGAAAATAATACATAATTAATATAACTTGAATAAAAAAGCTTTATAGTAAGATAAATAAGGCAAGTGGAAATATTAGCTCAGGAGGGAGAAGAATGTGGATAAGGCAGTCAGGAAGATCTGTGAGGAAGTGTTATTTGACATGGATCATGGAATATGAATAAGAATTGGCAGATAGAGGTAAGAAAAGCCAAATTAGGGCTAAATCATGAAAATTTTATAGAGATAAGTTTTATTTCATTCTAGATCTAATGAGAAGTTTTCAGGAGTTTTGGAAATAAATTTTGGGGAAATAAAAGTGGAAGAAAAAGCCAATTTAAAATCTCTTGAGAAGTAAAGGCAAAAAAGTTAGAAATGGAGGTATTTTGAAAGGGGATTCAAAACTAGCACCAAGCACATACTTAATGTAATAAAGGCCATATATGACAAATACACAGTTAACATCACACTCAATGGTGAAAAGCTGGAAGCTCTTCCTCTAAAATCAGTATCAACACAAGGATGTCTGAAAAGTGCCTCTTGCCATTTTTTAAATTTTTTTAATTTATTTTTTAATTTATATCCAAGTTAGTTAGCATATAGTGCAACACTGATTTCAGGAGTAGATTCCTTAATGCCCCTTACTCATTTAGCGCATCCCCTCCCACAACCCCTCCAGTAACCCTTTGTTCTCCATATTTAAGTCTCTTATGTTTTGTCCCCCTCCCTGTTTTTATATTATTTTTGTTTCCCCTCTCTTATGTTCATCTGTCTTGTCTCTTAAAGTCCTCATATGAGTGAAGTCATATGATATTTGTCTTTCTCTGACTAATTTCATCTTCTTTATCCATTCATCCATCAATGGACATTTGGGCTCTTTCCATATTTTGCTATAAACAAAATAAACAGTGCTGCTATAAACATTGGGGTGCGTGTGTCCCTTCGCAACAGCATTACCTGTATCCCTTGGATAAATACCTAGTAGTGCAATTGCTGGGTCATAGGGTAGTCCTATTTTTAAGTTTTTGAGGAAACCCCATAGTGTTTTCCAGAGTGGCTGCACCAGCTTGCATTCTCACCAGCAGGGCTAAAGGGATCCTCTTTCTCCGCATCCTCGCCAACACGTGTTGTTGCCTGAGTTGTTACTGTTAGCCATTCTGACAGGTGTAAGGTGGTATCTCATTGTGGTTTTGATTTCTATTTCCCTGATGATGAGTGATGTTGAGCATTTTTTCACGTGTTGGTTGGCCATCTGGATGTCTTCTTTGGAGAAGTGTCTATTCATGTCTTTTGCCTTTGCCCATTTCTTCACTGGATTATTTGTTTTTTTGGGTGTTGAGTTTGATAAATTCTTTATAGATTTTGGACACTAACCCTTTATCTGATATGTCATTTTCAAATATCTTCTCCCATTCTGTTGGTTGCCTTTTAGTTTTGCTGATTGTTTCCTTCATTGTGCAGAAGCTTTTTATTTTGATGAGGTCCCAACAGTTCATTTTTGCTTTTGTTTCCCCCTTTTATTCAACATAGTACTAGAAATCCTAGCTTCAAAAGTCAGAAGGAAGGAAGGAAGGAAGGAAGGAAGGAAGGAAGGAAGGAAGGAAGGGGCATCCAAATTTGGTAAGGAAGAAGTAAAACTATCACTATTTGCAGATGACATAATACTATATAGAAAACCCTAAAGACTCCACCAAAAAATAGTAGAACAAATGAATTCAGTAAAGTTGCAAGATATAAAATTATATACAAATTATGTTGTGTTTCTATATAGTAATAAACTATCACAAAGAGAAATTAAGGAATTGATCCAATTTATAACTGTATCCAGAAGAATAAAATAACTAACAATAAATTTAACCTAAAAGCCAATAACCTGTACTCTGAAAACTATATGACATTGATGAAATAAACTGAAGACAACACAAACAAATGGAAAGATATACCATATTCACAGATTAGAAGAATATTGTTAAAATACCCATACTACCCAAAGTGATCTACAGATTCACTGCAATCCCTATCAAATAACCAATGGCATTTTTCACAGAACTGGAAAAAATAATCCTAAATTTATACAGAACCACAAAAGACCCCAAATAGCAAAAGGCAATTTCCTTCTCTCTCTCTCTCTCTCTCTCTCTCTCTCTCTCTCTCTCTCTCTCTCTCTCTCTCTCTCTCTTTTTAACAGTACTTATGTACAGTTTATTTTGTCTTTAGTTTTTTCTAAAATTACTTAGGTCAGCACTTTTTCCCCTCTCCCCAGTCAGAAAGTTTTTTTATATATTATAATAGTTATTTTTTTAAGTTTTAATTTTAATTGCAATTAGTTAATGCAGTGTTATATTAGTTTCAGCTGTACAATATAATACTTCCAAAACTCACCTGGTGTTTATCACTAGTGCACTCCTAAATTCCCATCACCTATTTAACTCATCCCCCAACCACAACCCCTCTGTTAACTATCAGTTTGTTCTCTATAGTTAAAAGTCTGTTTCTTGGTTTGCTTCTCCCTCTCTCCTTTTCCTTACACTCATTTGTTTTGTTTCTTAAATTCCACATATGAGTGAAATCATATGGTGTTTGTCTTTCTCTCTACTGACTTATTTCACTTAGCATACTGCTCTCTAGCTCCATACACACCATTGCAAATGGCAAGAGTACATTCTTTTTTATGGATGAGTAATATTCCATCACACACACACACACACACACACACACACACACACACCACATCCTGTTAATCTATTGATCAGTCAATGGGCAGTTGGGCTATTTCCATAGTTTGGCTATTGTAGATAATACTTCTATAAACATTGAGGTGCATGTATCCCTTTGAAATAGTATTTTTGCATTTTGAAGGTAATAAATACCTAGGATTATAGGGTAATTCTATTTTTAACTTTCTGAGGAAAGTTGATACCGTTTTCCACAGTGGCTGCACCAGGTTGCATTCCCACCAACAGTTCAAAAGGGTTCCTCTTTTTCCATATCCTCACCAATGACAAAGCAAACTTGAGAAAGAACAAAGTTGGAGGTTATCACAATCCCAGATTTCAAACTGTACTACAAAGCTATAATAATCAAAACAATATGGTACTTGCAAAACAAAACAAAATGGACATGTAGATCAATGGAACAGAACGGAGAGCCCAGAAATATATTTATGTTTATATGCTCAATCTTCAACAAAAAAGCAAGAATATACAGTGGGGAAAAACAGTGTCTTCAAGCAAGAGGTGCTGCAAAGAATGAAACTGAACTAGTTTCTCACACCATACATAAAAATAAGCTCAAAATAAAGACCTAAATGTAGACTTGAAACCATAAAACACCTAAAAGAAAACATTGATATTAAACTCTGGACATTGTTCTTAGCAATTTGGGGGCAGGAGATTGGGGAGGGGGATCTGTCTCCTCAGCTAAAGGTAACAAAAGCAAAAATTATAAAAAGTATTATCTCAAACTAAAAAAATTTTCACAGAAAAAGAAAAAGTCAGTAAAACAAAAATACAATCTACTGAATGGGAGAAACTGCAAATAATACATTTGATAAGGGGTTAATATCAAAACTATATACAGACCACATACAACTCACTAACAAAAACAAAAAAAACCCAAACCCAAACAAACCAAAACAAAAAATACAATCCAATTAAAAAATAGAGGACGAGGATAGAAAATTTTTTCAAAGACAACATACAGATGGCCAACAGACACATGAAAAGTTGCTTAGCATCACTAATCATCAGGGAAATGCAAATTAAAATCACAGTGGAATATCCTCTTATGCCTGTCAGAATTGCTATTATCAAAAAGACCAGAAAAGTGTTGGCCAAGATGCAGAGACCTTGTTAATGGGAATGTAAATAGGTATAGCCACTATGGAAAACAGTATGGTGATTCTTCAAAAAATTAAAAATAGAACTGCCATATGACCCAGTAATTCTACTTCTGTGTATTTACCCAAAGAATAAGAGAACACTAGTTCAAAAAGATGTGTACTCTCTTATGTTAATTGCAGCACTATTTATAATAACCAAGATATAGAAGCAACCTAAATGTTCATTGACAGCTAAATGGATAAAAGCTGTGATATACACAATAAAATATTACTCAGCCATAAAAAAAGAACAAAATCTTGCTATTTGTGACAGCATAGATGAACTTTGAGGGTAGTATGCTAACTGAAAAAAGGAACAGAGATAGACAAATGCCGTATGATTTCACTTATATGTGAAATCTTAAAAGCAAAACGAATGAACAAACAAGACAGAAACTGACTCATAAATACAGAGAATAAACTAGTGGTTGCCAGAGAGGAGAGTGGTGGGAGGGGGGATAAGTAAAATAGGTGAAGAGATTAAGAGGTACAAACTTTCTGGGGCACCTTGGTGGTTCAGTTAATTAAGCATCCGACCTTCTGCTCAGGTCATGATTTTGTGGTTCCTGAGTTTGAGCCCCTTCTGCTACGTGCTGACAGCTCAGAGCCTGGAGCCTGCCTCAGATTCTGTGTCTCCCTCTCTCCCTACTCCAACCCCACTTGCCCTTTGTCTGTCAAAAAATGAATAAACATTAAAAAATTTTAAAAAAATAAGTACAAACTTTGTTATAAAATAAGTCACAGGGATGTAAAGTACAGCATACAAACTAGAGTCAATAATATTATAACTTGATGGTGACAGATGGTAATTAAACTTATAGTGGGAATTATTCCATAATGTATATAAATGCCAAATCACTGTGTTGTGTAACTGAAACTAACATAAAATTTTATGTCAACTATAATAATAAAAAAAATAAAAACTATGACCAAGATTTTAGCAACTGGGAGGATTTGAGATTACATAAAAATCTAAGAGAAAAAATATTTGAAAAAGGATGAGGTGAGGAGCACCTGGATGGCTCAGTTTGTTAAGCATCTGTCTCTTGATTTCGACTCAGGTCAAGATCTCACGGTTCATGAGATCAAGCTGTATGTTGGGTTCTGCACTGGCAGTGTGGTGCCTGCTTGGGATTCACTCTCGCTCTCTCTCTGCCCCTAACCTCACTCATGCACACACTTTCTCTGTAAAAATAAATAAATAAACATTAAAAAATGATGGGTTAATCTTTATTGGACTCGTCCTCCCGTGGTAAATAACTTGAGGGCTAACAATATTAAATAATAAAGTGCATACTTTGGACAACAGGCAGCACAAGACTCTGACCACTGAGAAGGAAAATAAATTAGGTGAATCCAATAATGGTCCCAGTGCACCGTCTGAAGGCAGTTCTAAATTACAGCACAGAAAGAGACCAAAGTAGACTTAACATTCTCAGTGGGCTAAGGAAAGAGGCTGCACTTCACATGTATAAGGGCACTGGAAATTGAGTTGCAGAGAGCCAGAGAAGAAAGTTTTGCATATGAATGGTAGAAAACTTCCTAAACTTCTCTTTAAGGAAAGAAGAATTTGATAGTAGTAGGATATATAATTATCAGAATTCATAAAAGATTTTGAATAGCTATGTTTCATAATAGAC
Source organism: Felis catus (assembly GCF_018350175.1). Lineage (NCBI taxonomy): Eukaryota > Metazoa > Chordata > Mammalia > Carnivora > Felidae > Felis > Felis catus. The sequence goes on along the minus strand of NC_058368.1, from coordinate 215,502,130 downwards.
CAAGTGAATATATGTTATAATACATTCAATTACATTCTTCAGATGATGTGTTTCAAAGAGAAATTAACCCCAAAATAAAAATTGCTCTCAACCTGCCATAACAAAGCTTGAAAACAGCCACAAAAGTGTGGAGATGAGCGTCTAGGAACAGAAAATACAATTAGAGAAACAAAGCACTCCAAAACCATAAAAAGTTAAATGTTAGCATCTAGTCAAAATTTACTCAACATGCAAGGAAGCAGGAAAATGATATAAGCAAGAGAATTAAGAAAATGAAAATTTATAGAGATGAAAGTCATTATGAAATTAAGACAAAAAAAGGGACCTTAAAACAACCATCTTTTAAACATATTCAGAGATGCAAAGGAAATAATAAACATAATGAGGAAATCAATGGAAGACATAAACATAAAAGAAATTCTAGAAATACAAAATACAATATCTGAAATTTTAAAGAGTAAAAAAATTGATGGGATAAAATAATGGGATAAAAGTAAATTTTATAATAACAAGAGAAAAGACTCAAAAATAGAAAAAAAAATTGAAAATAAGATCTTCAGGATACTCTGAGACAAAAATAATGACTGAGTAGAAAAGTATTTGAAGAAATCATAGAAAATGTTTTTCCCAAATTTAGTAAAATGTATAGAGCCACAAATTCAGTAAATTAAACTAATCACAAACAGAAAAGAAACAGAAAATGTCATGATTCAGTTATTGGTATTAATTCATGAAGCTTAAATTCATAAAGGCACCCAGAGAAAGACTGATATATAAAGATAACAGAGATGAGGATCGCAGATTTCTCATATAAGTCATACTGGTAAGAAAAACAATATCAAATACCATTTTAAATCACTGCAAGAGGAAAAAAAATCTGTTAACCCAGAATTATTTAGCAAAAATTTATCTCAAAATAAATTTGAAGAGTACTTCTGAGTAATGAAAGCTAAGATAACCATTACATATGTGCATTTAAAAGAAGGTAAAGCAAATTCTCAAAAGAAAAAAATATTCCTTACAAAATGTTATATTTACATTGAAGAATAAAGAGCATCATAAAAATACATATGAACAAATATATAAAATATTTTCTTAATTTTATTCTCTTTAAAAGATAATTGTGTAAAAGCAAACAAGTAGAATATGTTTTTAAAATTATAGCATGTAATATTATCACTTATGATTGTTTTATGTCAACCCTAGAGAAAGCACTAAAAATATAAACAGGAAATTATCAGTAATAAGTGAATAGAATACTTAATGTAAAAGCAAACAGAAACGGAAAAAAAGAATAGGTGATAGTGAACATGATGCTAGGTTTAAACCAAACCCTAACAATATTTACAGTAAATATAAGTTGACTAAATACTCCAGTTAAAAGTTTTATCAAGCTAAATGAAAAAGTCAGATGTGGCATATGATATGTATGTAATCCCATTTTAAATAAAAGGGACATAGGTTAAAATAATAGATTATAAAAAGATAATCATCCAGATGCAATCTGAGGAAACCTGCATAGGCTAAACTAATATCAGGCAAACATGAGTTCAGAAAAGTGAATATTACCAGGGACAAAGAAAGATGCGTCTTTCTGACAGGATGGCAAAGAGAAGTAGATGCAGCCAAAATTATAGAGACTTTTTAGTACTCTGCTCATAAAAATTAATAAAAGAAGTAGGAAAAAAGTAATTAAGGACAAAAGATGAATTGGTCAATATTAACTAACCTAAGTGGCATTTATATAACACTCTAGCAAAAAATATCTGATTACACATTTCTAAGTCATGGAACATGTTTCAATAAATGCAAAGATTTAATAAAATAGAATAATGCTTTTTCCACAGAGGAAATAAACTAGGCAACAATAAAAGATAAAGAGGTACCCCCCCCCCTAAATATGTGGATATTAAATAGTACACCTCTAAATAACAAACTAATAAAAGATGGGATACTGGTATTTGTTTTTAATGAAATCAGATATAAAAATAACACATCAAAATATGTGGGAAGATGTCAATGCAGTATTTAGGAGACAATATATAGAATTAAATATTTATATTTAAAAAGATATGTAAAAGTAGTGTTCCAAACTTCTACTTCAAGACACTAAAGAAATAATAATCTAGAGCCAAAGTCAATATAGGAAGGTAAAAAACCAAAAAAATCAATGAAAGGTAATAGAGAAAAAAATATTTGACAACAAAATTCAATACCTAAGGAATTCATGGTAAAAATTTTTAGCAAGGTAAGAATTAAAGGAAATATCCTCAACTGTTAAACCTACAGCTAACATCATTCCACTGGTGAAAGATTAAATCTCTCTCCAATAAGATCAGAAACAAGTAAAGAATGTCTTTACTTAACACTTCTATTTAATTTTGTACATCATTTTTTTAAATGACTGCAATAAGACAAGAAAAATAAATTAAAAGCTTGTGGCTTTGAAAGAAAGAAATTTTCTTTATTTGCAAAGGACATTATCTTTTATGTAGAATAACATTAAGAATTTTCAAAAAGCCATCAGAACTAATAAATGTAGCAAAGAAGTTTATTAAATTAAATATATTTTATATATCCCCAGCAAAGTATATGAGATTGAAATAAAATACCATATGCAATGGCATAAATTTAAAATGTGGGGAAGTCCTGAGCATAAAAACTACATAACCTTGCTGAGGACATTAAAGAGGACCAAAATCAGGGAAGTCTGTGTGGCTCAGTTGGATAAGTGTCCAGCTCTTGATTTTAGCTCAGGTCATGATCTCACAGTTCGCAGGATCAAGCCCAGTTGGGGTCTGTATTGAGAGCACAGAGACTGCTTGGGATTCTCTGTCCCTCTCTCTTCTTCTCTCTCTTTCTCTCTGTCTCTCTCAAAATAAATAAACAAACTTAAAAAAAAAGACGAACAAAATTAATGGAAAAGTGTTTTACACTCATAGATTAGAAGATTCAATATTGTTAAAGTATCAAATCATTCTATTAGTTATAATTCCAATCAAAATTCCAGCAAACTCTTCTGTAAAATTTAATAAGCTGATTCTACAATTTATATGGATATGGAAAGTTCTTATAGCCAAACAATTTTGAAAATGCAGATCAAACTTAGAGGACTTGTAACATCTAATTTCAAGAATGCTATAAAACTATGCTAATGAAGACAATATTATATTGGCATAAAGATATAATTATTTATCAAAATTTACAGAGTAGAGAGAGAAAGTGCAGAAATAGGTACATACATGTGTCTGATTTCCAACAAAGCACATAAATGTACTGGCATAACAAAAACACCCTTTTTCCACCAAATGGTTTTGAATTGTTGGATATTGAAGTAGAAGAAAATATACTTGAGTCAATCATTACCTCATATAATATACAAAAATTAACTCCAGAGGATCATAGAACCAATAATATCTAAAGCTACAAAAGTTCTAACATAAGAGAAATATTTTTGTATTCAATGGTTTGGCAAATGTTTCTTGGAATAGATAAAGCATTCACCATTAAAAAGACAAAATTAAAATGTTTACTCTTCAAAAGACACAGGAAAATGAAAAGTTAAGTAAGACTGGACAAAATATTTGCAAAACATACATTTGATGGACTTTTTTAATGAATATCACTGTGAAACACTGTTCTTCTTTCATAAAAAAATACTTCATCTCAATCCAAGAAACATCAGTATTTACATTGCCACTACATTTCTCATATATTCAAATGTATATACACATATATCTATGTGTATTACACTCTAGAATCTTGTATTTCTGCGCCATTTCTTCACAAAATGGTTTAAATTCTAACCTTGTAAATGATGGTTAATATCTTTTGGTTACAAAATAAGCATAAATAATATCTATTCCAATTAAAATGTTCCTGAACTTTGAATGCCAATATCACTTCGGTAAAAATCTCCCTTTGTTTTGATGAACACATTCAGAAGCACATCACTTTTACTTGTATACATTAGAAAATAATTGTGTTTCTCTTGCATATTTTATATTTGAAAATCCTAACCAGTGAAATTTCATTTGGCATTTATCTATGTCTTCTAACTAATATATTTATTTAAAAAAAATTTTAACGTTTATTCAGTTTTGAAAGAGAGCACGAGTGAGGGAGGGGCAGAGAGCGAGGGAGACAGAATATGAAGCAGGCTCCAGGCTCTGAGCTGTCTGCACAGAGCCCGACATGAGGCTCGAACTCACAAACTGGAGATCATGACCTGAGCCAAAGTTGGCCGCTCAACCAACTGAACCACCCAGGCACCCCAATAACGAATATATTAATTTGGCTGTCAATTCATCTCTATTCTCAAGGATAGGATATGCATAATAGTGAAATCTTTCCATTTAATGATCAAGAATGTCACACCATCATTTATCAATACCAGAATAACTAAAAAAATGATTTTCAATGATTGTCCAACATTTTCTTTAACAACAAATAAAGATTATGTTCTATAAATGAATAGGAATTTATACATTCCAATCCTCAAGGATGTTATATGTCAACAAGAGATAAGGCATACATATAAAACTGCAGTAAAGTCAAAATGTGATAAGCCCTATGAAAATTTTAAAGTGCTATGAGACACAAAAGAAATGAATTTCTGATTCAAGATAAAATTTTTCAGGAAGAAGGAGTATTTTCAAAGGGACAATGGGTAGAGAGATATCTACTAGAGGTGATAAGCATAGATAAAAACAGAGGGTAGGGTGAGTAAAAAAAATACAGAGGTTGACTTAGCTGAAGAGCAAAATCTACCTGAGAAACAGTAGGAGCAAAAGCTGGAGAAGAAGGTTCGTTTAGATTTTGGAGAATCTTTAATTCAATGCTTAGTTGCCCATAATTATTCTACGTCCTAAGATAAATATTCTAGGTTTCTTAGTATTTCATGTTAGGGGAGTGTATTCAGAGACAAGTTTTATGAACATAATCTACCAGTAATTGATAAAAGAGATTAAAAGTTAAAAACCCTAATTTCAAAGCAATTGCACTAGAACAGACGGAATGAGTAAAGACTGCGCTAGAGTAATGCGTTTAATGTACAAAGAAGGCAATAGTAACTAAAAATGATAATATTGACTATGAATATGAGGAACAAAGAGAATGAATGTTTGAAGGTTCTTTAAGATTTCCAACTCGAGTGGTCAACAAGAGAAGATGCATTTACATAATTATAGAAATCAGTCTGATCATTTTATTTGGGATTTGGAAAGACTGTGGGTGAATTTTCAACGTAACTTAGTTTGTGAAAAGAGAGTAAGAGTTCTTTTAGTCAATTAAATGTAGGAGTAAAAGAGCTTTTAGCTAATTAAGTGTGAGATCTTTTAGCCAGTTAAGACCTGGGTCTGTGGAGAGAAAATGGACAAAGAAAAAAGAGACACAAGCCAGACTCTCAAATACAGAGAACAAACTGATAGTTGCCCGAGGGGAGGTAGGTGGTGGTAGGTGTGATACAGATAAAGGAGATCAAAAGTCCACCTGAGTACTGAATAATATACAGAATTGTTGAATCATCATATTGTAACCTGAAACTAATATAATACTGTTAATTATACAATAAAAATTTAATTTTAAGGCATGACCAGTAATTAGCACATAAAACCTTCCTTGCATTACTCATCAAAATGCAAGTAATTTTGATCACTTATCCAAAATTTTGCTATAATATTTACATATATCAAAGTGATAATAATTAATGTTAAAGAAGATGCTGTGTAATTCTTTGAAAAAAACAAAACAAAACTAGGAGGCCAGATTGGTGCCCAGCTATGGGGACTTTAAAGAGTTTGAGATGGGTCTTACATATAGCTAATAAATCATCTGCTAATTCTGAAATCCTCATCCTTTCAGTTGCTGGGATCAATAACCTGCTGACACTCATAGCTGGGCCCCTTCTCAGGAACTGCCCTTAACCAAAAGGAACTGCCTTTCCCATGGCTATAACTTACCTCAGAAAGGAAACCCACCGATTTGTTGAAGCATCTCAGCCCTTTTTTTTAAATTTGTAAATGGCCATCCAAATTTCAGAGCGCCATGTAGGTTTGGCTGAGGCCTATGTGCATCCCCATTCTCAACTTCTCCCTGTGTGCAATCCTACCCTACACAATCCTACAAAATAAACTACCTTCACACGTTCACACAAATTTGCATTTCAGAGTCTATTTCCAAGGGAAACTGATTGACAACAATTGGTAACAGAAGTCATTTTTGGAAACAGATCCTAAAATGGGATTTGGAACTGGATTTTCTTTGGGTTTTCTGACACTTAGGGCCCTATCACTCACTGATGGTGATTGGAGAATTTTGGTTTGTCTTAATTGACAAAGATTTACTGGTGCCCATTATATCCCTATTTAATTCCCAAGTCTGGTCTCTAGGAAACAAACAAACAAACAAAAACAAATCAGAACAACAAAAAAACCCAACAACGAATGAATACTGGAAGAGAGTGGATCACAAATTGAACCAGCAATAGCTTCAATTGCAGATGCTGTCCCAAATGTGTTATCTCTGCTAGAACAGATTAACAGGGTCTCAATGACAAGTTATGTGGATATTAATATCATTAATTCATTAGTTTCCAATCACAGTTATACACTGCATTTATGTGGGGAAGGGAACATTAAACATTAAAGTTCTGCCTTAAATATCTTTGTTAACATGTGAGCTTCTGTCATATTATCTGAGGGGATCCAGAATTTCTGAATGTTCTACAGAAAACCACACTGATATTAGTTGAGAGATGCCTTGAAAAGGCAAATTACCAAAAGTTACACACAAAAAATATAACTTCACGTACTCCTGAATCTGTTAAAATAATTGAACTTTTATTTAAAAACAAAACAAAACAAAACAAAACAAAACTTTATGCCCAGAAAATCTCAGACCAAGACTGTTCTGGGTAATTTTTTTTAAATTTTTTAAAAATCTTTATTATATTTGAGAGAGAGACAGAGAGTGAGCAGGGGAGGAGCAGAGAAAGAGGGAGACACAGAATCCAAAGCAGACTCCAGGTCCCGAGCCGTCAGCACAGAGCCCAACACGGGGCTTGAACTCACGAATCGTGAGATCATGACCTGAGCCGAAGCTGGGCACTTGTAACCAGCTGAGCCACCCAGGCACCCGTTTCAGGTAAATTTTTATCAAACATTTTAGAATGAGTCATACCAATCCACACAAAGTGTTTTAGACAATAGAGGAGGCATAAATACTTCTTAGCTCAATTTAAGAGGCTTGCATAACACCACATATCAATGCCAATTAAGGAGTTGTGTTTTTTGTTTTTTGTTTTTGTTTTTGTTTGTTTTCATGGGAGAAAACTCATTTTTCCACCAAAGACACTTGTTTCAGATAGTTCACCAACACAAATAATATTTATACTTTTACTTATTTTTTTTTTCTCATAATGCAAATAAACACCCTAGCTTAAAAATCTGACCTGATTTATTCCAAGTGCTGATGCCTAGGCCATTGGAAACACAACTGCCATGGTTAAACTTGATTCAATTGATATTGCACTAAGCCCAAATTTTAAGCTTTATTACATGGATAAAGAAACTAAAAAGTACATGCCTACTTAGGAAAATTTGATGCACATAAATTCTTTAAAGTGTGTACATTTGACTGTATACATCATTTATTCATTTAGAGACAATTGTATGATACAGAAAAATATAATCAGTAATGCTTTAAAAAATAAAAATAATGTTATGATCTTTATAGTCTTATTCAAAAGAAATAAAATGTCTGGTAATTATTCTGATGGCTTCTTCCAATTTGGTAGGGTTAGAATTCTCCATGATTAACTTGTTCAATGATATATATTTTTTAATTTTTTTTTTGTTTATTTTTGAGAGAGAGAGACAGAGTGCGAGCAGGGGAGGGAAAGGGAGAGAGGGAGACACAGAGTCTGAAGCAGGCTCCAGGCTCTGGGCTGTCAGCACAGAGCCTGACATGGGGCTCGAACCCATAAGGGTGATATCGTGACCTCAACACAAGTCCAAGGCTTAACTGACTGAGCCATCCAGGCAACCCCATTCAAGATATTTTAAAGGTACTCATACCAGTAAAATTTTGGAAGCTTAATATCCTCTAGAATTCATACGGAATATTACAATGTGAGGGAGTAATTACCAGATCTTCATGTCAATCTATTGTACGTTCTCTCAGAAGGAAGTAAAGCCATCTAAGTAATTGAAATAAGGTCAAATAGTGACCTGGTAAACAGAGAATCAGAATAAATACAGTTTAAATACAAACTTTTCAAGCCTAATCCTCCATTCTTTGGTATAGTATTGTGTTGTACCTTGTTCTGTTTGAGGTACCCTGTCCTCTTACTCATTTTCTACTTTTTCAAAAAGGATACTTTTTGTATATTTGTGTTAAATAAAGGTCACCTCTGATCTATGGCAAATTCTTCTGAATCCTTTAGAAATGTATTTTCCTACTAGCCTCAATCTGCCGGGATGGCAGGGGAAGACAGAGAGAAAGGTCAGCATATTCCTTAATTGTGCAAACTAGCTGAAAGCCTTTGTTCAATTACTCTTTCTTATGTTTCACCAATTTTCTTTCTTTTACTTTCTATTTTATTTGCTCTCTCAACAATCTCATATCAAGTACTTTTAGCTTCTTTAATAACTTCAGCAATTCCTCCTAATATATATACATATATATATGTGTGTGTGTGTGTGTGTGTGTGTGTGTGTGTATATATATATATATATATATATATATATATATATATATATTTCCTCCTCCAGCTCACATGGCCTATTTTTCAATCTGATCTAGCAGTTTTAAAAATTGATGGACTCCTGTGACAGCTAAACCTTAGTGTAATTATTCATTAACACTGTGGCACTATACAGGACCTTGTCACCTGGCACTGTTTCATAAATTATACCCTAAATATTTTTATCTGAGTATTGAGGTAGTGAGCCTTGAGATAGTAAGCCTTGAGACACTGAAGACAGTGTCTCAATTAATGAATCTAGTTTTTGCATTTGTTGGGAAGTCTAAATCTCAGTCCCTTCCTATAGTCTCAGACATCACCCAGACACCAATTTCACTTGTTCCTCTAAGTAGATGTGGTTGCATGAGTCTTCCTTCCTTTCCTTTTTCCTTCCCTTCCCTTCCCTTCCCTTTCCTTTCCTTTCCTTCCTTCTTCCCTCCTGCCTTCCCTCCCTTCCTTTCCAGTTGTACTGAGATATAGTTGGCACACTATATAAGTTTAAGGTGTATGGCATAAGGACTTGACATGCACATACTGCAAAGTGATTAAAGTAAATTTAAATAAATAGGTTAACACCCTTCCCCTCATATAGTTACAATTTTTCCTTGTGATAAGAATTTTTAGGATCTGCTGTCATAGTAGCTTTCAAATATACCATAAAGCAGTGTTAACTATAGTCATCATGTTGTACATTATATTCCCAGTACTTACTCGTTTTATAACTGAAAGTCTGTACCTTTTGACCACCTTGACTCAATTCTACCACACTCCACCCTCACATTTCAGAAGCTACAAATATGTTGTCTTTTTCTATGATTTTGGTTGGTTTTACATTCCACATAAGTGAAATTATACAATAATTGTCCTTTTCTGGCTTTTTCACTTAGCGTAATGACCTCAAGGTCTGCCCATGTTTTCACAAATGGCAGGATTTCCTTCATTTTTTAATGGCTATATGTGTGTGTGTGTAAATATATGGACATTTTCTTCATCCTTTCAACTGTCTCTATACACTTAAGATTTTAAGATTTTTATGTCCTGGCTATTTTAAGTAACGCTGCAATAAACATGGGCAGGCAGATATCTCTTTGACATACTATTTCACTTTCTTCGGATATATACCCAGAAGTGAGATTGCTAGATCTTATAGTAGTTCCATTTAAAATTTTAGAGGAATATCCATACTCTTTTCAACAGTGGCTGTACCAATTTACATTTCCACTGACAGTGCGTAACTATTCCCTTTTCTCCACATCTTCACCAGCATTTGTTACCACTCGTCTTTTGGGTGGTAGCTATTCTAACAGGTAGGAGGTATTATCTCATTGTAGTTTTGATTTGCACTTCCCTAATGACTAATAATGTGCAACTTTTGACGTATCCGTTGACCATTTGATTACCAACTTTGGAAAAATGTCTATTTGCCCTTTTCCCATTGTATTTGACAAAACAGTTGGAATATCCATGGGGGAAGATAGACTCTTCAATAAATGGTACTGGGAAAATTGGATACTAACACGTAAAAGAATGAAATTAGACGCCTATCTTATACCACTCACAAAAATTACTCAAAATGGATTAAAGGTTTAAATTAAGACCTGAAACCATGAAACTCCTATAAGAAAACATAGGAGAAAAGATCCTTGACTTGGGTTTTGGAATTTTTTTCTTTGATATGGCACCTAAAGCACAAGCAACAAAATAAAAACAATTGTGACTATAACAAAGTCAAAAGCTTCTTCAGAGTAAAAAAAAATGATCAACAAAATGAAAAAAGAAACTTAAAAGAATGGGAGGAAATATTTGCAAAGCATACATTTTATTAGAAGTTTATATCCAAAATATGTTTAAAAACCACATACAGCTCAATAGCAAAACGACAAAGAAACCAAAACCGAAACCAAAAAAAAAACAAAAAACAAAAAAACAAAAAAACAAAACAAAAAAAAAAAACAAATCATCCAATTTAAAACGAGTGTTCCTTTCAATGCTAAGAACACAGCAGAATCACAAGCCCACTTGAGAATCCACCATAATCAGTAAGCATAAAAGGACTGAAGCTGGGGTAATTTTATTTTCTGAGTTTTTCATGTTAATGCTTTGAACATGCACCGTCTTTCTGAAAACATCACTGTTTTCTCCAAATTCACACGAAATGGATTTGTCCTCAAAATAAGGATGAAACAGAAACATTTGGAGGGCTTATAAAAACACAGACTGCCAGGCACCCCCTCCACCTCTAGAGTTAATTAGGAAGGCACCCCTTTATAAACCAGGAAAAGGGCCCTCACCAAAAATCTAAGCATGCCAGAACCTTGATCTTCCAATTCTAGCTTCCAGAACTGTGAAAAATAAATACTTGTTGTCTAACCATCCAATCTATGGTAATTTGCTATAGAGTCCACGCCCACTAACAGAGTTTAAGACTTTGCATTTCAAATAAGTCTTTAGGTGATGAGACTGAACAGGGGCCACATGTGAGAACCTCTGATCTAGCGCCTTTCTGCCTCATAGCAAATAGCATCCCACACCATTTCCAAGGGGGAGCCCTTGACTTGTGTTAATTGGGGCCCTTGATCTCCAGATTATTCCCTTGTTCCTTTTTATGTATCATTGTCTTTTTTCTCCAATTCCTTGCTATTTATTACCAAATATAATACAAATTTTATTGCAATGTTTTTTCCATATGAATACTCTTTTCAAGATGCCATATTCATTTATTGTTACAATGAATCTATATTCAACATTTCATTTCTTCACTGTTCACTGACATTTATCTCGACAACACAGATAATAGTTCTTGCATGGAAGCTTTCTCCTCATCAAGTAACATTTTTTTTTTCTCACTCAGTCTCTGATCTCTCTTTTCAAAATAACTGAAATGTCTGTTTCCTGACAATTAGCTGAATTTTAATGATTTTCTGAACTTTATCCTCCTCTATCTTGAAGCTTCTCACATCATCTCAGTATTGCTTTAACTGCAATGCATGTACCCTGTGGAGCTCTAACTCTGGAGATATTTTGTTAGGGAGATAAAAGTGAGGAAGGAAGCTGCGGTTCTCTAGCAGTTTGAACTGGAGGTACGCTGTGTATTGCATTAACTTCTAAGTGATATACAATTACGAGTTTGCATATTAAATGCTCTAAGAACTCCTGTAAGAGATTCAGCTGTGCTTAATTCAGTATTTCCCAAGTTTATTTAGATTTAGAATGTCTCTTTAAGTGATGTATGTTGATATCCTTAACGAATACTATCTTGGTACAATGTGAAAATACTCTCTATGTAATTGGATTGTTTTTAGCAAAAAGATAACTTTTATTTTTAATTTTAGTTTTATGCAGATATCCCAGTATCTCTATTTCTTGCCACATCCACTTTGGACATAGTTGTTCTTTGTATATCTAATGCTAGTAAAACCATCATCTTTATAGATGCTCAATGAATTTATGCTGATGAAAATCACTTACAGTGACATATGCATATTTAAGTCATTTTGCATACACTATCATGATTTCATTTAGCAATGCTTATTACAGGGAACTAAGTTGTATTGCACAGGGATTATAATAACATAGCTGGAGTATCAATTTGAATCTGTGCACTAATCCTTACTTGTGTGATTTAAAGCAAACTATAAAACTTGCAAGTCTCCTGAAAGACATCAAATGACCAATTGTATGCTAATCCTTAGTGTAGTGCATGGTAGGTAATAAATTCTCAACACATCGCAGTTTTACAATCAATTGAGTAATAGGTTTCCAAAACACAAGTATTTTTTTAAAAGAAAATTATTTTAACAATTATTAAGCCCATCCATTAATCTACAATCTACTTCTGATGTGAAAATAGCCATTAGAAAATAGCAAAAATGTCACCATTAACTTCTATTTCAAGGCGCTATAAGAACTGTCTTTTGAAACTTCCCTGTTATTTGATGAAAACTCATTATATGGCACAGCTTTTTTTCTCTGAGAATTTGCAAAATCTTGAAGCACAAATGTTTGGGTAGTTTTGCTTCTTCTAAATATTTATTCTATATTTATTCTGAATTTCACATACTAAAATATATCCTTTTTGAAATATTATTAGAAAGTAGTAAAGAAGATTCCATATATTTCTTTAGGATAAAACACAATGCCTGGATCTATTGTACTTTCAATCTTTCCAGAGGGAGGAGCTAACATATACATATGTATGTGTCTATACACACATATCTTAAAGTATAAATATTAAATATGTAATAATATGTATGTAATATTGTAGATCATAAGACTAGCACAGGCATCCCTGTTTTATTGTACTTTGCTTTATTGGGCTTCACAGGTACCATTCTATATAAATATAAGAACACCATTGGTGCCACTTTCCAATAGCATTTGCTCATTTTGTATCTCTGTGTCACATTTTGGTAACTCTCATGAGATTTCAAACATTTTCATTATTATTATATTTGTTATGGTGATCTGTGATTTTTTATTATGACCTGCTGAAAGCACAGATGACGGTTAGCATTTTTTAGCAATAAAATATATTTTTAGTTATGTACACTATTTTTAAAGACCTATCATTTTTGTATAATTAGTATACTGCAGTGTAGTGTAAACATAACTTTTATATGTACTTGGAAACCAAAAAAGTCTTTGACCCGCTTTATTGAGATACTCACCTTATTGCCATATTAGCTTTCTTATAGTGGTTTGGATTTAACCCATGATATCTCTGAGGTATGCCTATACAAGAAATTACCATAGATCTTTTCTAAAAGTTTATTTTTATTTATTTTGAGAGAGAGAGATGGGGAGCAAGTGGGGGAGGGGCAGAGTGAGAGGGAGACAGACTCCCAAGCAGGCTTCACACTGTCAGTGCAGAGCCAGATGTAGGAGACCATGAACTATGAGATCATGACCTGAGCTGAGATCAAGAATCGGACGCTTAACCAAATGAATCACCCAAGGTCCTGTAAAATTACTACATATCTTTTATCCAAACTCACCATTCCTCTAAGGTTAGATACAGTATATCCTGAAGACAAAAATATGCTATTACCTAGCTATAGAACAATTATTAAAATCAAGAGATTGAATACAAACACTATTATCTAAACTAATAATTTTATCAATTATATTAATACTGTAATTTATCAAAAATTTTCCTTGCTAGGATCCAATCAAACATCAAGCACCGTATATCATTGTCAGGTCTATTTAGTCTACTTTAATCTGAAAAAATTACTTAGTATCCTTTATTTTATTTTATCTTTTTACCTTGACTGTCCTATGAACTAAAGTAAGATATTTTTACAGAATATCCCTTAATTAGGACTTATACAGTATTTTTTAGGACTCTAATTGTGCATTTTGGTAATATTGGTACAAACATGATGTGTCCATCTCGGGGCATCATATTAGAAGCCGCATGATACTCGTTTATCCTAAAATTAGTAATGTTAATTTTGGTCACTTGGATTAGGTGATGTCCACTACATCTCTCCCATGTAAAGTTTTTCTTTTTCACATTGTCATTAATAATTTGTAGACATGCTTTAAACAAATATTTTAATTCTTTATACTGCCATAATGTTAGCAAGCATTAGTGATTATATAAGTTTATCATTGCATTTATATTGATAAATGGAAATTTTACCATTAATTTATTTATTTATAATACTAATAGTTAAGGATTTTTATTTATTCAATGAATTATAATCAATTGCTATCATTATTTATTTTGAGGTCCAAACTACCCCAAATGTTCTCAGAGAAAATCTCATCATGCTGTTCTTTACTTCCTTTTCCTCTGTCCCCATTATTCTTGGGCTATTTTCTTCATTTCTAGAATGAGGAGATATTCCAAGTCATCTTAGGCTTTCTTAGCATAAGCTTAGGAAAGAGACTTTCCTCTAAGGATCCCTAGACTATTCCCATGGAAAATTGTATCTAGAATTAAGACATAGGAAAAGGCAAGCATATCTACACTCACCACTCCTAGTCAATGTTGTGCCAGAAGTCCTAACTAATGCAGTAAGAAAAAAGAAGGCCATAAAAAGTATACAAAGCGGGAAGGAAGAAATAAAACTATATTTGTTTGCATATTATATGACTGTCTAGGGCGAAAGTCCCAAAGAGTGAACAAAACAACTCCCGGTAACTAGTAAGGAAGTATGGAACAATTGCAGGATATAAATTTAATACATGAGTCATTTGCTTTCTTATACATCAGTAACAAATAACCAAAAAATGAAAATTAAAATACAGTACTATTTCAATTAATACCAAAATCATTTAATTACAGGTATAACAAGATTTATATATAAAGAAAACTATAAATATCTGATGAATAAAATCAAAGAAGATCTAAGTATATGAAGAGATACTACACATAAACAGTCAGGAAGACTCAATATTGTAAACATATCCGTTCTTCCCAAATTGACATATAAATTCAACACAATCTCAATTTTATCTAATTTTGTGGATATCAACAAATGGACTCAAAAATATAAATAGAAAGGCAAAACACCCAAAATAGCACACACAACGTAATAGGAGGACAAAGTCATAGGAATGACAGTACCTGGTTTCAAGACCTATTACAAAGCTACAGTAATCAAGATAGTGTGGTGTAGGCAAAATATCAAATAGATCAGTGAAACATATTAGAGAGCCCAGGAATAGACCAATACAAATACAGTCAACTGATCTTTCAAAAGGAGTGAAAGTAATCAATGGAGAAAGGAGACTATTTTGGGAAAAAAAATGGTGTTGTAAAAACTGGACATCCACATGCAAAAAGAAAAACAAACAAAAAAGGCCTTATACTTCTTACAAAATTAACTCAAAATTGATCAGAGACCTATATGTAAAACACAAAACTGTAGAAATCCTAAAAGATAGGAAAGGAGAAATATCTGTTTCTTAGAGTCTAGCAATGACATTTAGTTAAAAATGCCTAGGGGCGCCTGGGTGGCGCAGTCGGTTAAGCGTCCAACTTCAGCCAGGTCACGACCTCGCGGTCCGTGAGTTCGAGCCCCACGTCAGGCTCTGGGCTGATGGCTCAGAGCCTGGAGCCTGTTTCTGATTCTGTGTCTCCCTCTCTCTCTGCCCCTCCCCCGTTCATGCTCTGTCTCTCTCTGTCCCAAAAATAAATAAACGTTGAAAAAAAAAATAAAAAAAATGCCTAAGGCGCCATCTTAAAAGAAAAACAATTAATGTTCATTAATAATAAAAACTTCTCTGTGAAAGACAGTATTAAGAGAATGAATAGACAAACAATGTAGGGAGATTGCAAAAGACATGTATCTGTCTGATACATGACTATTACACAGAATATATTGAGCTCTTAAAACACAACAATAAGAAAACATTCCACACAATTAAGAATGTTACTAAAAAGCAATCTCACCCAAGAAAATATACAAATCGTAAATAAGCATATGAAAGGGTTGTGAGCATCATGTGTCCTGAGAAAACTACAAATTAAAACAACGAGATACCACTATACACCAACTAGGATGGCTAAAATCTAAAACGCAACACTAAATGATGGTGTGAATTTGAAGCAACAGGAATTCTCACGTATTGCTTGTGGAAATACAAATGGTAACGCCACTTTGGAATACCGTTTGACAGTTAATCCAACACTAAATACAGTCTTAATACTATCCAGAAATCACACTCCTAGGCAATTACCCAAATGAGCTCCAAACTTATGTTCACACACACACACACACACACACACACACACACACACACACACAAACTGTACATAATGTTTATAGCAACTTTATTAGTGGTGGCCAAACTTGGAAGAAACCAAGATGTTCTTCAGTGGATGGATAACCAAACTATGGGAAATCCATACAATGGTATACTATTCAGCAATAAGAAGAAATGAACTCTGAAGCCATGAAAAAAAAATATGGTAGGATGTTAAATGATATTGCTAGGTGAAAGAAACCCAGATAAAAAATGTTACATACTGCATGATTTTAATATGTGTCTGTCCATAAAAGCAAAACTAGGGACATAGTGAAAAGATCAGTGAATCCCAGGAGGTCAGAGTGCGGGTGGGAGGAGGGAGAGAGGAATAACTACAGCAAAGCAGAGAGAGAGAGTAGGACTCTCTAAGAGAGGATCCATGCCCATATACGTTTGTCAACGTTCAAAAAATGTACAACACAAAGATAGAAACAATGCAATTGTGAAATTTCATTGATAATAAAGTATCAATATTGGCCCATCAATGCAACAGAGCTGTCATTCTAATGAGAGATAATAATAACGAAAACTGAGGGAGGAAGAAACAGGAGTAGGTTTATGGAAAGCCTTTGTACTGGTTTCAATGCAACTGTAAATCCAAAATTTCCCAGGAAAAATATATTAATTTCTTTAAAGCAAGATATAGATGCTAGGTATACTCATTGATAAAGGTATGTCATTGCTTCTAGGTGTTCTTAAATATATGTATATTTGTGTGTGTGTATATGTGCATTTGTGTATATGTGTTTTTTTTTTTTTGAGAGAGAGAGAGAGAGAGAGACAGACAGACAGACAGACAGACCAGGGGAGGAGGCAAAGGGAGAAAGACCATGCTCAGCACAGAGCCTGACACAGGGCTTGGCCCCACAACCCTGGGATCACACCCTGAGCTGAAATCAAGAGTTGGACCTTCAACCTACTGAGCCACCCAGGTGCCCCAGGTGTTGTTAGAAAGCAGAACTAGAAAAAAAAATACAAACATACATGCACATATAAAACATACTTACACATACATACATATAACATTTATGTATGAATTATATATTCATATATACATACATATATAAAAATATTTAAAACTACATGTATAGATTTATATAAAGCTATTTTCTATACAAAGATTGCTATGTAAATTATACTTATAATCATTAATTTATACTCATACCTAAAATTCCAATTTAGATCTACACTAGGGGGGCATTCTTGTCTATTTCTACATTTGTGATCTCCTGCTTTCTACATTGTAATCTGTGATAAAAGAAACTCAATAAAATTACTAATTTTTTAAATCTAGAATTCACAGAAAATATTTGAGAAATCCTAACTCATACCACTATGGAAAACACATCTATTAAGTTTATTTCTATATTTAAATTTGATCATTCAGAAAAAAAATGATGATTCGTCCATGTACTTCTACCAATGTACAGAACATTTCTCTTATGCCACAAAGTTTTCTTGTTCCTCTTATCTCAATTTCTCATCTGGAGGCAACCAAATTTCTGGGGGTGTTTCTCCCTATGAAACATTAATTTTATCTCAAACAGATACCCCCCCCCACACACACACACATCGTCATTTATGTGGATTTTCTATGTCCTTTTTCTGATCCTCTGCATAGCAGCTTGAGATTCATCCGTGGTCTTAGGCATAAGAATAATTCACTTTCTTTTTTACTGCCATGTAAAATTTCTTTTTCCTCCTTTCCTTCCTTTTATGGAATAATCAAGCATTTTTCAATTATTTTCTCTGTTGACATTGTAGCTACAACTTCTTTTTTGCTTTTAGGTTTATTTTTTTAATATCTGATCAATTTTTCACAGTTTACTCAGTGTTAATAATTCATTACTTACATAAAGTATAAGAATCTGCATATATATACATATATGATATATATAATAATTATTTTATGTAAGGTTAGACTGTGTGTCTTATAAGCTGTCCTGAATCTTTTATGAGAAAATGAATGTTAATAAAGTAAAACAAGAGATGTTTTGTTGCTGATGAAATTACTAGCTTTAAAATATTATTATTTAGGATGCCTCAGTCGGTTAAGCTTCCAATTTCCACTCAGGTCATGATCTCATAGTTCATGACTTCGAGTTCTGCGTCGGGCTCTGTGCTGACAGCGCGGAGCCTAGAACCCACTTCCAAGTTCTGTGTCTCCCTCTCTCTCTGCCCCTCTCCCGCCCCTGCTCGCTCGCTCGCTCTCTCTCTCTCTCTCTCTCTCTCAAAAATTAAAAAAAAACATTAAAAAATTTAAAAATATTGTCATTTTTAATGGATATGAACATGTTAATGTAAAAGAAGCTTAGAATCTAAGAAATTTCAGCAAAAGTTCTTATTGAAACCAAAGTCTTTGATACTATAGGCAAATTTTAAACTTCATCAATCACAATCACCTATTTTTGCTTACTTTATGAAAAGTACTTTATTTTTTTGAATGGTGCTATAGGAAGTCAGTTTTATGTGTTTTTTTCCAAAGCAAAAGAACTTTGAAATTTTTTAAAGTGAAGGAATGAACAAAGATTCTAAATTAGGAGTAAGTCCTTTGTTCTGCTTCTATATAGATAAGTTTAAAGTATTATCCATTCCAGGAGTTATTTTAAAATATGTTCCAAAGATACATTTAAGCAAACTTAAAGAAATCTGTGTCTATATTTATCTTTTCCTTTTTTTTTTATCCTCATTTAAGTTTTATAAAGCTATCATCCCTGAGAAGTGAGGTGATAATCTGACACCATACATTCGTCTATTTTGTCCATTTAAATTCTCCTGCATTCTATAGTAAAACTAGCCGTTTCCAAAAATGAGACAATGAATTCACACACAATGAAATTTAAAATTTTATTTTCTTGTCAAAAGTCCAAATTCTATAAAAGGCCTTAGTCCTAACATGGATTTTGGAGCAGTCTTTGTTATCCAATGACTTCCAAGTAGAGCAATAGGGTCCAAGTTATTCTTATTTCATTTCCTCCAAATTTCTTTGGGCTGCCAGGGAATGAGGTCTATAAAAATTACAATGTGTGTGATCATCAACATCTACAGTAATTATTATCTCTCATTTTCAGTTAAAATGAAATAATATTTCATGACTACCTGGAAAAACCCTATTGAAATGAAATGTAATTTTAGGCTGATTTTTATTAGCATCTTTACTCAGTATACTAACAATGATGTGTTAGTTTTTAAAGAGAAACCTTTATTCCCTATTAAAAATATTTTTATTCTGTGAAAGCAGACACATTAGTAACACTGAACCTCTTAGTAACTTTTTCCTTACTCTACTATTGAGGAGGCAAATTTTCTTGTTCGATTGCTAAATTTAGAAAACTGGGTGTGTGTAGGGCGTGGAATTATTACCCTCAGTTTTCCATTCTTACCTGTATTTGGAATTACGTATTTACTCTTTATCACGTGGGCTTTTAATCCCTCATATGATTTCTATACTTTGCAGTCCCACTGATTTGTATATATTCACATGACTTGCTTTGGGAAAGAAAATGTGATCAGAATTGTAAACAGGCTACTTTTGAGCCAAGCCTTTAAGGGGTTTGTTTCCATTCTGTGCTTCAGTGATCTGTTGAGAGAAAAGCATGTTCAGCTACGTGCAGGTGCAAAGAGAATGTGGAAACCCAGGGGCAGACTTGAAATTCACTGCAACCTTGGGGCTCCTGGGTGGCTTAGTCAGCTGAATGTCCGACTTCGGCTCAGGTCGTGATCTCACTGTTCATGAGTTCAAGCCCTGTGTCAGGCTCTGTGCTGACAGCTCAGCCTGGAGTCTGCCTTGGATTCTACGTCTCCCTCTTTCTCTGCGTGTCTGTCTCTCTCTCTCAAAAATAAATAAACATTAAAAGATAAATAAAAAGAAACTCACTGCAGCCTTAAGTCAAGTCCAGTAGGTTGGTAGCCTGAAGATCTACTTACACACAAAGAGAAAAAAAGTAAACAACAGGTATTGTTTTAAACTACTGACTTTAGAGGTGGTTTGTTATAAAGCATTCTTGTTGCATTGAGAAGCAATAAAACAAAATTTGTCTGTGATCTGTGCTATTTCTACTTGGGAGTAGCTTGCTCAAAGAGAACACCTGTCGGCTCTTCTCTACAGAGTCAGACCTATCCTGTCTGAAACTGTCATTGGGAGGATAAAGGTGCTGAATGCTGAACTTTATTTAATAGGTCCAGTTGGCTCTCAGGCTAGTCAAATCCTCATGCTTATTTTCTAATAAGGATGGCATATGTATTGTATATTTACTCTTTATTCTTATATTTTCAGAATAAAATAAGGAGGGTGAAATATACTGGAGATGTATTGAAAGCATTGGGAAAATGTTCATAACTGTGAAACCTCTCTTCCCAACAGACATATCAAATGATCTCAGACACATTTCTTTTCTGTTTACAATAAAATATCTGCAGTTAAAGCTGGGCTTGAAAACACATCCAAAGGATTGAAATGCAGCAAGGGGAAAAATTATTAGAATATGTTCTTCAACATGTAGTGAGTTTCCTAGGAATCCATTTACAGACTAGCTCATCATTTATATAGCCATGTAAATCCATTAACATAGATTTCTTTTTAAACAAGTGATTCATGTATTTAAAAATCAAGGACAATATTTTTTTAAAAAAGTGTTTCTTTTGTGGCAGCAGTGTAGAATGAGACTTTTAATATTTGCTAACAATTCAGTAACCCAGATCTACTCAACTGTCAAATATGTGACTCACTTCTGAATATCACCTGAAATGTCAGCTGTTTATCTACAGTGTGAAGAAATCAAAGGTGCAATGCTAGTTAAAGAAGGCTCTTTTTCATTGCAGAAATCTACAATCAACAAAGTAATTGCTAAGAAAAGTCCTTTACTAAAAATGCATCCAATACTTGCAAAATATACGTCCTTTCTTTGAACACATGGACTATTTACCAAAAGACATAGTTTATATAAAGAACTATAAAACAAGTCTTACCAAATACCCGAAAATGTAAATCATATATGGTATACTCATTTGACATAATTGAATTAAACCAGAAACCAAAGATACAACTAGGAAATTTAAATTGAATTTAAATGTGTGAAATTGAGTAACATAAAATGTATAAAAAAATTGCAATGGCAATTATACTTTAGAATGAGAAGTAATGAAAACAAAACATCAAGTTTGGGGAAACTGCAGTTAAAAAAGTGTTTAAAGAATACTTTAAATTAAATAGTGAAAAGAAAAACTAAAACAACAATCCAAACTTTTATTGTAGCAAAGAAAACAATAAGAGAGACATGATTAGGTCTAAGTAAAAATGAAATAATAAACATTTTTCAAAAAAGAAAATCAATAAAGCCTAAGACTGACATTTAAGTGTTAATAAAATTTATATAAACACTGAAAATCAGATCACAAAAAGAATACCAAACCACAAACTACTTACACTATATAATAGATCCTTCAGTCCCAAATGATAATAAGATGCTAATATAAACAACTTTGTGGTGATACAGTTGACCTGTTAGGTGAAATGTACAAAATGTTCAGGAAAGAAGAACGCTTATGAAAACATAAACAAGAAAAAATAGAAAAATCAATTATTTCCCTATATTAAAAAATAATTGAACCCATATATTATGAATCCAGAATAAGCATATATGAAAATCTCACAAGAAAAACAAATGTAAAGGCAATATGTTCTATTAACACATAACCACAAAAACTCTAAAGAAAATATGATGCAACATAATTCAGAAATACACAAAACAATAATATATTGTGACTATATGAGATTTATTTCAATAATTCAAATTAGTTTAACATTCAAAATTAATTCAAAGTGATCCAGCATATTAACAGAATAATGGAGGGGAAAAAGAACTTTTGCCAAATAAATATATTAAAATACTTGGTAAAAAAGAGAGAGAGAGACAGACAATCACTGAGAAATCTAAATCAATTCAGAACTTTAAAAATTTGCAATCTGGAAAGATAAAACAATATTAAATGAATATTCTACTTAAGAATGAAAAATCACATATTCCTCTGAGTTTAATAGAAAAGAAATTTCATTATCTCCACATTTTTTTTTTTGTAATATTGTACTTAAAAGTCACCTATGCAATAAAGCAAGGACAAAAGAAATTAAGACTGGAAAAGAATTACAGCTGTCATTATTTTTAAATGACAAGATGGTCCACAAATAATGCTCGATGATAACTACAAACAGATAAAACCTAAAACTAATGTATAAATTTGGTAGCTTTACTGGAAAAAAAAATAACATCAAATTTCTATTTATTTTTAAAATATTAGTAAAACTGTCATTATGCCTTCCTTATTATTCAGTTTATAGAACAGACAACTTTTCAGATATTAAAGTTATTCACATATTTGACTCTTGAATAAAAGCAGATTACTGTCTTATTATACATCCTATAAACCTAAGCATATACCTAACAAAAGTTATGCAAAACCAGTACCTTACCGTAAAAACTACAAAACACTGCTAAGTGAAATTAAGGAAGACCTAAGTAAATGCAAAAATATTCAAATTTTATGGATTAGAAGACTTTACAAAAGATATTAATTTTACCAAAATTATTTAGAAATCCAAAATAAGTGTAAGTATAACCTCCATGGCTTTATATGGAATCCTTTTTAAAAATCTTTCATTTAGGGGCGCCTGGATGGCTCAGTGGGATAAGTGTCTGACTTTGGCTCAGGTCATGATCTCACAGTTTGTGAGTTCGAGCCCCACGTCAGGCTCTGTGCCGACAGCTCGGAGGCTGGAGCCTGCTTCAGATCCTGTGTCTCTTTCTCTCTCTACCCCTTTCCTGCTTGCACTCTGTCTCTCTCTGTCTCAAAAATAAACATTTAAAAATGTTTTATTTATCTAAAGTTTATAGGAAATGCAAAGTGCCTAGAATATCCAATAAAAGGAAAAGAGGAACAAAATAACAGGATTTACACTACCTGAATTAAAGACATACTACAAAGCTGCTCGAATTAAGAGAATATTAAGAGTACTGTCTCAAAAATACAACAGAGATTCTAGAAACCAGAAATAAATAAAACTCACTGCATTTATTTTGAATATAATTATAGCTACTGAAAAGGAAACTGAGTAACCATAAAACATAGTGTACTATCACCATTTCTACTCCGCTTGAAGATAAAAAGAACTGCAAACAAACGCTGAATCCTATGCAGTGCATGATTTTTTTTTTTCACCTCAGTGATATGAGTGAGCAATTCTGAGACAATTTTCTGTTTTACTGTCTGAGTAAGCAAATGAGAAATATATTGATAAAACCGGAAGACACACTTATAACTGTCAGAGAAAGGAAGTAAGAAATGTTAAGCAAGGGAAGGCAAGGAAGAATGTTAAGATCGTGTAACGGCTAGAATTATTAGTATGTACTTATAATTTGAAGATACATTGCTAATCCATGATAGATTGATGACATGTAATAAATGAAAGACTGATGAAGTATGGTATTTAGATAATAAATGATTGATAGATGGGGTGCCTAGGTGGCTCAGTGTTAAGTATCCAACTCTTGATATCAGCTCAGGTCATGATCTCATGGTTTGTGAGACTGAGCCTCATATCAGGCTCTGTGCTAGCAGCATGGAGCCTGCTTGGGATTCTCTCTCTCCCTCTCTGCCCTCCCCCACTTGCACAGTCTTGTGCGCACTCTCTGTCTAAATAAACTTTAAAATAAATGAATAAATAATTGAAACATGATGGATATATGATAATTTATTGATAAGTGATAGATGACTGGGAGATGATTTATTTGATACATAATAGAGCAATCACTCAGGCTTTCTTATCAGCTTGTCCAGATGAAGGGCAGAAGAGAAAGAGGGTAAGGTGAGCCTTAAAAACTATCCACAATCACGGAGACACCAGGCACACATGGGCACAGAGGTAAGGCACACAACAAGAGGCAGCAAGCCAAGGAGAAAGGCTTCAGAAGAAACCAGACCTGCCAGCACTTTGATCTTGGACTTCTAGCCTCCAGAACTGAACAGAAAAGTAATATTTCTTTAAGTGGCAATGAATGAAGCCAGATCCATGGAAAAAAAAATTGAGAAACACCCAGGAAAACCAAAGTTCAAAGTGGTTAAGCAGTTTGTCCAAGGTACTACTGGTAGTGGAGGGAAGGAGAATGGCACAATAGTAGGACTCTAGGCTCCTCTTATTCCATGAACACAACTAGATATCTATCAAATCATTTTAAATACCCAAGAAATCAACCTGAAGACTGACAGAAAAAACTTCACAACTGAAGGGCTTGAAGAAGCCACATTGAAGAAGGCAGAGATTTAGACAAAATGCCAAAACAGACAAATTCAGGGGCGCCTGGGTGGCTCAGTCGGTTAAGCGTCCGACTTCAGCTCAGGTCACGATCTCGCAGTCTGTGAGTTCAAGCCCCGTGTGGGGCTCTAGGCTGATGGCTCAGAGCCTGGAGCCTGCTTCTGATTCTGTGTCTCCCTCTCTCTCTGCCCCTCCCCCGTTCATGCTCTGTCTCTCTCTGTCTCAAAAATAAATAAACGTTAAAAAAAAATTTCAAAACAGACAAATTCACTCCAAATGAAACAACAAGATAAGGTCATGGCCAGAAATCTAAATGAAAGAGATATAAGTAACATGTCTGATGGAGAATTTAAAGCAGCAGTCATAAGAATACTTGCTGGTCCACGGGGCACCTGGGTGGTGCAGTCGGTTAATCATCCGACTTCAGCTCAGGTCACGATCTCGCGGTCCGTGAGTTCGAGCCCCGCATCGGGCTCTGGGCTGATGGCTCAGAGCCTGGAGCCTGTTTCCGATTCTGTGTCTCCCTCTCTTTCTGCCCCCCCCCCATTCATGCTCTGTCTCTCTCTGTCTCAAAAATAAATAAACGTTAAAAAAAATTAAAAATAAAAAAGAATACTTGCTGGTCTTGAAAAAAGGAGAGAAGACTTCACAGAGATCCTTGCCGTAGAGATAAACATCGGTCAGAAATGAAAACTACAATGATTGAGATTGGAACATACTTAATGCAATGAATAGCAGGCTGGAAAAAGCAGAGGAATGAGTAAGTGACATAGAAGATAAAATAATGGAAAATAATGACACTGAACAAAAGAAAGGAAAGAAATATGGAACACAAGAATAGACTTAGGGACTCAGTGACTCCATCCAACATACTAACATTCATATTATAGGAATTCCAGAAGAGGAAGAGATGTAAAAGGAAGCAGAAAATTTATTTGATGAAATAATAGCTCAAACAATCCCTAATCTTGGGTAGGAAACAAACACACAGATTCAGGAGGCACAAGAACTCCCATTAAAATCAATAAAAGCAGATCAACCCCAAGACATACTGTAATTAAACTGGCAAAATATAGTGATAAAGAAAAAAATCTTAAAAGAAACAAGACAAAAGAAGTTCTTAATTTTTAAGGGAATACCCATAAGGCTAGCTGCATATTTCTCAACAGAAACATGGAAGGCCAGAAGGGAGTGGCATGATATGTTCAAAGTGATAAATGGAGACAATCTACAGCCAAGAAACCCCTATCCAGAAAAGCTATCATTCAGAATAGGAGAGATAAAGAGTTTTCCAGACAAACAAAAACTGAAGTAATTCAAGACCACTAAATCAGCTATCAAAGAATTATAAAAGGGGACTCTTCAAGTGGAAAGACCAAAAGTGACAAAGACAAGAAAGGAACAGAGAAAATCTCCAAAACCAATGACAAAACAAGTAACAAAACAGCACTAAATTCATATCTGTTTACACTTACTCTGAAGGCAAATGGACTAAATGCTCCAATCAAAAGACTTAGGGTGTCATAATGGATAAAATATAAGATCTATCTATACTCTGCTTACATTAGACTTATTTTAGATCTAAAGACACCTGCAGATTGAAAGTGAGGGGGTGGAGAAACATTTATTATGTAAATGGACGTCAAAAGAAAGCCACAGTAGCAATACTTATATTGGACAAACCAGACTTTAAAACAAAGACTGTAATAAGAGATGAAGAAGGGTGCCATAACATAATAAAGAGGACAATCCAGCAAGAGGATCTAACAACTGTAAATACTTATCTACCCAACGCAGAAGTACCCAAGTATATAAAAAAATTAATAACAAACATAAGGAGCCAATTGATAATAATACAATAATAGCAGGGGACTTTAAAATGCCACCTACATCAATAGACAGATCATCTAAACAGAAAATCAACAAGGAAACAATGGCTTTGAATGACGCACTGGACTAGATGGACTTAACAGATATTTTTAGAACATTCCATTCTAGAACATCAGAATACAAATACTTTTCAAGTGTACATGGGACATTCTCCACAACAGATTATGTGGTAGGTCACAAATCAATCTTCAACAAGTACAAAAATATTGAGATCATACCACACATATTTTCTAACCACAACACTATGAAACTTGGAGTTAACTACAAGAAAAAATTTAGAAAGACCACAAATTCATGGAGGTTAAACAACATGATACTAAACAATGACTGGGTCAACCAGGAAATCAAAGATGAAATAAAAGAAATACATGGAAACAAATGGAAATGAAAACACAAAGGTCCAAAACCTTGGAGATATAACAAAAGCAATCCTAAGAGGAAAGTATATAGCAATACAAACCTACTTCAAGAAGGAAGAAAAATCTCAAATACACAACTTAACCTTACACCTTAAGGAGCTAAAAAAAGGAAAACAAATGAAATCTAATGCCATCAGAAATAAAGATAATAGAGATTAAAGAACAAATAAATGATATAGGAACAACAAACAACAACAACAACAAAACAATACAATGGATCAATGAAACCAAGATCCAGTTCTTTGAAAATAATAATAAAAATTGATAAACCCCTGACCAGACTTATCAAAAAGAGAAAAGACTCAATTAAATAAAATCACAAATGAGAGAGGAGAAATAACAACCAACACAATAGATATAAAAACAATTAGAAGAGAATATTATGAAAAACCCTATGTCAACAAATTAGACAACAATAAGAAATGGAGAAATTCCTAGAAACATATAACTACCAAAACTGAAACTGGAAAAAACAGAAAACTTTAACATATTGATAACCAGCAAAAAAAAATTGAATCAGTAATCAAAAATTCCCAACAAACAAAAGTCCAGGGTCAGATGGTTTCACAGGAGATTTCTACCAAACACTTAAAGAATAGTTAAAAATATTATTTCCAAACTATTCCTAACATAGACAAGGAAGAAAAACTTCCACGTTCACTCTATGAGGCCAGCATTACCCTGATACCAAAACCAGATAGAGAATTCACTAAAAAAGAAAACTACAGGTCAATATCCCTGATGCAAATGGATGTAAAAATTCTCACTAAAATTGTAGCAAACTGAATGCAGCAATACATTAAAGAATCATTCACCATGATCAAGTGGGATTTATTCCTGGGCTGAAAGGGTAGTTTTTATTATTATCATTAATTATTATTTAAAAATTTCTTTTAATGTTTATTTATTTTTGAGAGACACAGAGAGAGAGAGAGAGAGACAGAGCACCAGCTGGGGAGGAGAAGAGAAAGAGGAAGACACAGAATCTTAAACAGGATCCAGGCTCTGAGCTGTCAGCACAGAACCCAATGCGGGGCTCAAACCCACGAACCATGAGATCATGACCTGAGCCAAAGTCGGATGCTCAATGGACTGAGCCACCCAGTTGCCCCACAAGGGTAGTTAAATCAACCTGATACACCATATTAATAAAATAAAGGATAAGAACCATATGATTCTTTCAATAGATGTAGAAAAAGCATTTGACACAGTAGACCATACACTCATAAAAAAAAAAATCTCAACAAAGTAGGTTTATAGGGAACATATCTCAATTTAATAAATGCATTATATAAAAAACCCACAGCTAATATCATTCTCAAAGGGGAAAAATGCAGAGCTTTTCTTCTATGGTCAGGAATAAGACAGGGATGTCCACTTTCACCATTGTTATGGGTTACATAAGTACTGGAAATCCTAGCCTCAGCAATCACACAAAACAAAGAAATAAAAGGCGTACAAACCAATCAGCAAGGAAAAAGTAAAACCTTCACAATTTTCAGATGACATGATACTCTACATACAAAACCTGAAAAAGAACCAAGAAATTGCTAGAACTGATACACAAATTCAGTAAAGTCCCAGGATATAAAATTAACATACAGAAATCTGTTGCATTTCTACACCCCAATAATGAAGCAACAGAAAGATAAATTAGGAAATTAATCCCATTTCCACTGAACGAAAAACCATAAGATACCTAGAAAAAAATCTAACCAAAGAGGTGAAAGATTTATATTCTGAAAACTATGAACATTGATAAAACAAATGGAAGAGGACACACAAAAAATGGAAAGACATTCCATGCTCATGGATCAGAAGAATATTGTTAATATGTCTATACTACCCAAAGCAATCTACACATTTAATGCAATCCCTATAAAAATATCTCCAGCATTTTTCACAGAGCTAGAACGAACAATCCTAAAATTTGTATGGAACCGCATAAGACTCTGAATAGCAAGCCAACCTTGAAAAAAGAAAAGCAAAGCTGGAGGCATCACAACTCTGGACCTCAAGTTATAATACAAAGCTGTAGTGATTAAGACAGTATGATACTGGCATAAAAATAGACACATAGATCAATGAAACAGGATAGAAAACTCAGAAATGGACCCACAACTATATGGTCAACTAATCTCAACAAAGCAGGAGAGAATATCCAATGGAAAAAATTTCTTCAACAAGTGGTGTTGAGAAAACTGAACAGCAACATGCAGAGGAATGAAACTGGACCACTTTCTTACAACACACAACACACACACACACACACACACACACACAAATAAATTCAAAATGGATGAAAGAACTAAATGTGAGACAGGAAACCATTGAAGTCCTACAGGAGACAGGATCTCTTTGAAATTGGCTGCAGTAACTTCTTACTAGACATGTTTCCAGAGGCAACTCTTGTAACTTTATCAAAATAAAAAGCTTCTGCAAAGGGAAGGAAACAATCAGCAAAACTAAAGGCAACCAATGGAATGGGGGAAGATATTTGCAAATGACATATCTGATAAAATATTAGTATCCAAAAATCTATAAAGAACTTATCAAACTCAACACCTAAAATCAACCCAGTTAAGAAATGGGCAGAAGACATGAATAGACACTTTTCCGATGATGACATCCAGATGGCTAACAGACACATGAAAAGATGCTCAACATCACTCATCATCAGGGAAATACAAATCAAAACCACGAGATACCACCTTACACCTGTCAGAATGGCTGAAATTAACAGCACAGGAAACAACAGATGTTGGCAAGGATGCAGAGAAAGGGGAACCCTCTTGCACTACTGGTCAGAAAGCAAACTGGTGCAGCCACCTTGGAAAATAGTATGGAAGTTCCCCCAAAAAGTTAAAAAAAGAACTACCTTACAATTCAGCAATTTTACTACCAAGTATTTACTCAAAGGATACAAAAATACTGATATAAAGGGCACATGTGACTGATGAATGGATAAAGATGTGGTGTGTGTGTGTATATATATATATATATATATATATATATATATGTATATGTATATATATATAGTACAATGGAATACATATATATATTATATATATACAAATATATATATATTATGTATACAAATACATATATTACATATACAATCGAATATTAGCCATCAAAAAGAATGAAATCTTGTCATTTGAAATGATGTGGATGGAGCTAGAGTATATTATGCTAGTTGAAATATGACAGAGAAAGACAAATACCATATAATTTTACTCATATGTGGAATTTAAGAAACAAAACAGATGGAAATAAGGGAAGGGAAAAAAAAAAGAGAGAAGCAAACTATAAGAAACTCTTAACTATAGAGAAGAGAGGATTACTTACTGAAGGAGAGGTGGTGGGGAATGGGCTAAATAGGTGATGGGTATTAAGGAGGGCACTTGTTGGGATGAGCACTGGGTGTTGTATTTAAGTTATGAATCAATAAATTCCATTCCGGAATCCAATATTACACTATATGTTAAGTAACTAGAATTTAAAAACTTACAAAAATATATAAAGGAATCATTTGCAGAACAATCAATCAATAAATAGTTTCCCACTTCACTATCTAAAACTAAAAACTAAATTCCATATTTCTTGTTTAACAAGACTCATAAAATGTCTTTGAAGAACGATGTAAGTAATGTAGGCAAATTTTGTAATTTTTTTGTATTGTTAAGACTAAATAGGAAGCATAGTGATTTCATTTTTTTCCTTCTAGGATTTACCCAATAAAAAAACACTTTGTACAAAATTTGACGGGTTCTGACATGTTCATGCAGTATTTAGTTTCATAACACAACAGAGAAAGTACTTCATTAAAAAAGGCATTTATCTTTCTAAACTTATTTACAATACCAATAAATGTTTATTTAGTTGGTTAAATAAAACTATGTTTTCATGATTTATTATTATAAAAATATATCTTATTTTATGTGATATTTTTCTTTTTCTTCATGAATAACATAAAGCAACATTGTGTTAAATGACAGATGTGTTTAGAGCTGGGAGCAAATTATACTAGAAGACTTGAATGATGTTTGCAAAGATGTTGCTTTGCGTATAAATCTCTTCTAAATATTTGTAAATGTTTTAAAACAATAAAAAATGGAAAAAATAGGGAATATAAAATAAGCAACAATTTTAGTAATGTACAAAATCTATCAAACTGACATACTATAAGGCTGCTTTATCATACTGGTGTACAAATGGATGCATAATAATTCCAAGTCATAGGCTGAATAGAGTGTCATATCATGATTTTACTGTGAGATGGCTCAGTAGAACTCAGATATAACTAGGTGAATATTTCCATAATCTGTATGCTGAAAGTATGTATACACACTCACACAAGTATTCTGTCATATACTCAAATGTATATGTTTGTTCCTTCAGAATCATCTTTCAACCACCCATATATTTACACAAGAGTCAGAGCCACTGACCCTGGGAGACATGAATTGAATTTGTAGCAAGAGCAAAGTGCAGGTGTACAGAAAGAAGGTATTGCAAAAACAAATTCAGAGGTAAGAAGTAAGAATAACTTAAAAAATAAATAAAACAAATAATGTGTACATTATTATTTAAAGCAAGAACACTATTCTTAATGTTTATTTTTCAGAGAGAGAGAGAGAGAGAGAGAGAGAGAGAGAGAAAGGCAGCACATGAACATGAGCAGAAGAGGCACAGAGAGAGTGGGAGACAGAGAATCCAAAAGAGATTCTGAGCTGCCAGTGAAGAGCTGACATGAGGCTCAAACCCATGAACTATGAGATCATGACCTGGGTCGAAGTCGGACACTCAACCAACTGAACCATCCAGGCGCCCCAAAAGCAAAAAAAGCTATTTTGATGGTTATCATTTATTAAAACAATAGTTGATATTAAATTTATTTCTTTATTAGTCACTGTATGGAGCCCTTTAAATGAATTAAACTATTAAAACCACATAGGAACCCTTGGAAATGAAACAAATAATATCCCCATTTAAAATATAAATACACAAGTTTATGGGGCGCTAGGGTGGCTCAGTAGGTTAAGCATCCAACTTCGGCTCAGGGCATGATCTCACAGTTCGTGAATTCAAGCCGCGCATCAGGCTCTGTGCTGTCAGCTCAGAGCCTGGAGCCTGCTTTGGATTCTGTTTCTCCACTTCTCTCTGCTCCACCCCACTCACACTCTGTTTCTCTCTCTCTCCAAAATAAATTTAAAAAAAAATTTAAAGAACCCATGTCTTTAAAAAATAATAAATAAAATAAATATAAACACACAAATTTATAGTGAAATTAGCAAGCAGTAGATCTGGGCTTTAGACTTACTCTCACCCCAAACCTTGCTTATCTAATCAATTTTCTCCTCCACATCTGTTGTCATACTGTAAACTTTTTAGGGTACATAGGACTTAATGTATGCTAGCTAACTCTTCTAATATTCACAGTTCTGCAAAAGATGACCATTTATTATCATCATGGACCCCATATCGTACATGGAAAAAACAACACAAGTATATATGTATACATACTTAAACAATCTGCTTCAGTTTACATGGAGACTAAAGGGCAAAGCAGAAATTTAAACAGACACGTTTGACTGAAAGCCTATATCCTTAACTACTGGACCATTCAAGTTTCCATGTTGTAGATAATACCTGTATAGTCATAAATATCAAATTTGCTCCATTACAGAAGTCAGCTAGAAAATGTGGCCTCAAATTAAATGTAATTTTTGATGTGGCTCACAGGGGGGTGATGGTAACAATGAGAGACATCTGATAGTTGCCTTTTTTCACTAATTATTCTTTTTTTTAATTTGTCTAATGTTTATTCATTTTTCAGAAGGATACAGCATGAGTTGGGGGGGTGTGGGCAGAGAGAGAGGTAGACACAGAATCTGAGCTGTCAGCACGGAGCCCAATGCAGGGCTCAAACCCACAGACCTTGAGGTCATGACTTGAGCCAAAAACAAGTCGGTCGCTTAACCTATTGAGCCACCCAGGCACCCCTTTCACTATTCTAAGCTCTTGTATTAATCTCAATGCAGCTGAAATATATTTTCTGTCAAGTATGTAAATATACGTTTTTTAATTCTAAAATTTAGGGAATGATCGAAGTCAGTTAAATTTTAATCTCTTGGGGACAAACCAAAGCTTCCTATTGTAAAATAGATTAATTTTTTAAATTGATTTTATACTTTGGTTTATTAGTAATTTAATATTCTACAAATATTTTTAAAATTTAACTTTATGAGCGCATGTGTGGCTCAGTCAGTTGAATATCCAACTCTTGATTTTGGCTCAGGTCATGATCACAGTGTCCTGGGATCAAACCTCATGTCAGGTTCTGCGCTGATATTCTCTCTCTCTCTCTCTCCTCTCTCTCTCTCTCTCTCAATCTGCCCCTCACCCACTTGCACTGGCTATCTCTAATTTTTTTTTACCTTATATTAGAAATATTTCCTCAGCATTCAATTTTTTTTCCATTGGATCATTATACTTGAATACGTTTGTAGCATTTACCTACCCAATACACCTGAAGGAAATAAAGATAAAATGAGTATAATATTTTTAGTGGTATCTGATTTTTAACAAAACAAAAATACATATATGTCACAGAATACATTCAATATTTCTTTACCAAAAATGAAAGTAAGTCAATGACTGAAGAAAATATTTTTGGTGTATCTCCTTGGATACCATTTGATATTTTATTTGGGAAATTCAGTATTCTAGAGGATTACAATCACATAGCTTTATACATTTTATACATTTTAAATGTATATTTTTTTTCATATTTTACCACCATATTTAAACACAATCCAAACTATGTATGTATGTATGTATGCATGCATGTATGTATGTACCTATCCATCTATCATCTATCTATATCTTCTGTACTTTACAGGGATCTTTTTAAATAAAAACCAAAAATATCTTCCCATAACTAAATGACAAAGAGTCTACAAACAACTTGGGTTAAAATTGGCAAAACACTCGAATAGATTTCTAAGAAGCTATACAAATGGAAAAAACACATAAGATGCTCAACATCGTAAACCATTAGGGAATAAAAATAAATCCATAATGAGATACCACCCCCACCCATTAGGAGAGCTACTATAAGACAAATCAAAACAGAACCTAACAAGTATTGGTGAGGATGTGGAGAAACTGGCACCTGTACACGGTGGGAATGTAAAATAGTGCAGCTGCTATGCAAGTCAGTTTGGTGGTTCCTCAGAAAATTAAAAGTAGAATTGGCATATGATCCAGCAATTACACTTCTGAGTATGCACCCCCCAAAATTGAAAGCAGGGTAGCAAAGAGATATTTTTACACCTTTGTGCATAGCGACATTATTTCCAAAATCCAAAGTGTAGAAGCAAGCCAAGTATCCATTGAGAGATGTGATTAAAGAAAATGTGGTACATAAATACAATGGAGTATTATTCAGCAATAAGAGGAAAGAAAATTCTGGCACACACCTACAGCATGAATGAATCTTGAGGACATTAAGCTATGTGAAATAAACGATTTACATAAAGACAAATGCTGCATTGTTCCAGTTATGTGATTGGCAGAATCAGAAAGTTGAGCAGTAGTTGTCAGGGGCTAGGATTAGAGGAGAATGGACAATTATTATTAATGTATGCAGAGTTTCGTTTTTGCAAAATGAAAAGAGTTCTGGAGATGGATGGTAGTAATGTTTGCACAGTCAGGTAAATCTAGGTAATATCACTAAAACATACACTTAAAAATAGCTAAAGTGATCAATTTTGTGTGTGCATTTTACCACAATTAAAAAAAAATTAAGGGGCGCCTGGGTGGCGCAGTCGGTTAAGCATCCGACTTCAGCCAGGTCACGATCTCGCGGTCCGTGAGTTCGAGCCCCGTGTCAGGCTCTGGGCTGATGGCTCAGAGCCTTGAGCCAGTTTCCGATTCTGTGTGTCTCCCTCTCTCTCTGTCCCTCCCCCGTTCATGCTCTGTCTCTCTCTGTCCCAAAAATAAATAAACGTTGAAAAAAATTAAAAAAAAATTAAGTTTATTTATTTATTTTGAGAGGAAGGGAGAGAGAGTGCTGTCACCCAGAGCCCAATGCAGGGCTGGAACTCACAAACTGTAAGATCATGACCTGAGCCAAAATCAAAAGTCAGACACTTAACCAACTGAACCACCCAGGTGCCCCCCCCCAAATTTTTTAAAAGCGAAAGTCCTTGTCAATCACTTATAATTCTAGATATAACATTCTTTATGTAAGTAGATATGCTGTGCCCAAATCCAGTATTGAAATCATAATGATCTCCACATACTTGAAAATTTTGACTTTTCTAAAGTTAACATAATAAATAAAAACCCAAACATTTCCCCAAAGGCAAAGAAAAAAATGGCTTTAAAGAAAAGAGGAAATGACACAGAAATGCAGAATTCTGAAACAATAAAGAACTTGGTAAGTACATTGCTTAGCTAAATAAGTAGTAACTTTAAACAAATCTGGCAAATATTACCATCCTTCAAGTTTGTATATCACTATCAACTGCAGCAAAATAGAATTGAGATAAAAATAATTGACATTTAGCTAATGATTAACTGAATAATTCTCCATGAAGATTAAGCAATCACAGATGTTTATGCACCAAATATACCTTATGTTGAAATACATAAAGGAAAAATTGGAATAATAGATATATGAAAAATCTGCAAAGTTATAAATTTTAAAATTCCTCACTTTGAAACATCTGACAAAAAAGAAAGAAGCTATAAAGGATATCTGAAGAACACAGTTAAGAGCTTGCCTACAAATACACAGAGATAGAACATTCTTTTCAAAAACCATTTACAAGTCTAGATCACCTAAGTAGGCCTGCATCCCTAAATCTCTTTCTGAAATTAAAAAGTCTGAATTTTAATGAATTAAAGAAAAAATGGAATGTAAGCATTATAGTATAAATTAAAATATTCAAGGGAGAGGAAGAAGACAAAGGACAAGGAGGACCAAAGAGACATTAATATATTAGAGATTTAAAAATACTCCAAAATCTTCGGGGCTCCTAGGTGGCCCAGTCAGTTAAGCATCTGACACTTGATCTCAGCATGAGCAGGAGAGGGGTAGGATCCGACAAAGGCTGTGTGCTGAAAGCAGAGAGCCCCATGTGGAGGTCGAACTCACTCACGAGAACCATGAGATCATGACGTGATCCGAGGTCAGTTGCTTAACCGACTGAGCCACCCAGGTGCCTGAGGGACATGAATTTTTTAAGTGGTGCCTGCTTAAAAAAAAACACTCCATATTTCTTTACCTCATTAGTATTTTGGTTTAAGTCCTGATTAAGATTTTTTAAATAAGGAGGAAGAGGGGAATGAGGTCCAAGAGTTGGAGATGATGAGAGAGTATAAAAGGCCCAGGGAGTAGACAGGAAAGTGAAGAGCGACAGGTCTGTACTTTTCATCCCTGTGACTTATTTTATACCAGTAGAGGGAATATAGTCAATAGTATTGTAGAATCCTTGATGGTGACAGATGGTGATGACATTTATCACGGTGAGCACTTCACAATGTACACCATCATCAAATCACCATGTTATACATCTCAAACGAATATAATATTGTTTGCCAACTATAGTTCAATTAAAAAAAAGTTGCAGTGATTTACAGATGATGAAATTGTCACCATAGGAAATCCAAGAGGACCTCAAGACAAAATTTTAGAATTAATAAATGAGTTTATGCCAGAAGTTTTGCCAGAGTCAGGAAAATATTACAAAATCCATAACGTTTCTACTTGTGGGTGATTAAAATTAGAACATTTAATAATAATGAAAGATCACATTCAAAATGGCAGCAAGACAAATGACGCTTAGAAATATATCTAATAAAATGGGCGTAAGATTTTTATGCACAGAGGAAAAACAAGGGAAAGATATACAATGTGTACGACTTGAACGATTCAAATTATTTAGATGCCAGTTTCTCCCAAAATCATTTATAAATTTAGCACAAGTTTAGTAAAGTTTAATAAAAATGTAAGTATTGAATTAGTAATTTTAAATTTTATAATAAATTGTTAGGATTCCTGAATAGTCAAGATAATTCTAAAAGAAGGAATTAAGACAGACTCATACCTTATCTTATGCCAATACGTTTAAAGTATGGTAATCTAGAAGAATGAATAGTAAAAAACAGAAATAATCATCAAAAAAGAATAAAGGGAGCCAAAAAGATTATTTATTTATATATGTATGTATGTATGTATTTTTGTTTAAATGTTTATTCATTTATTTTGAGAGAGAGAGCGAGAGAGCAGGGAAGGGGCAGAGAGAGAGGGAGACAGAACCCCAAGCATGCTCTGTACTGACAGCACGAATGACAAGATCATGACCTGAGCTGAAATGAAGATTTGGATGCTCAACTGACTGAGCCACCCAGGGGCCCCCAAACAGGTTGAAACATATATGCAATTTGCTCATACTTATGCCAACAGACATACTGGGGAAATTGGATATTATTCATTACATTTTATATATTGGCTTTTATTGTAAAAAAAATATATAACTGGACTCACAATACACACACACAAACACAATAGGTTAATTAAAACCCTAAACATAAAAAGAAAATCAGAAATAATATAGAATATTAAACTCTTGTCTAATGTAAGGATAAACTAAACGACATTCAATAACAAAAGCATATAGAAAGTAGACTTTCCAAATTAAACAGAATGATTTTTTTAATGATAAAAGATATTGTAGGTGTTTAAAACATACAGTAGAAGAGATCTTAAAATATGAAATGGAAAAATTGCCATCCTTTGGGGTGCCTGGATGGCTCAGGTGGTTGGGCGTCTGACTTCAGCTCAAGTCATGATCTCACAGTTTGTGGGTTCGAGTCCTGTGTTGGGCTCTGTGCTGACAGCTCAGAGCCTGTGTCTGCTTCGGATTCTGTGTCTCCCTCTCAATCTGACCCTCCCCAGCTCGTGCTTGCTCTCGTGCTCTCTCCCTCTCTCTCCTTCTCCCTCTCTCTAGGTTTCTCTCTCTCAAAAATGAATAAACATTAATTTTTTTTAAAAAAAGAAAAAATTGCCATCCAGCAATTATTTTAAAGTCATATCAATATGAAAAAGATAAACATCAGATAACAAATTTAAAAATTTGTTAGATAGACATAGACCTAGACATGGATGACCCACTTAAAAGATGAGATGACAGATAATGTAGACGGTAGATAAAGTTCCAATAAGAGATGAAAAGAATTCAAGTGCAAAATATAAATGGTCACCTACAGAAGTTAAAAAATGAATGAGATGGGGAGAAATAAGTTCTTCACTTTATTAGTAATGTAGTATATATTTTATGAAAACAATATGAAAATATATAAACTTTTTAAACATTGATTATGACTAACCAAAATACTACCAACTTTATCTTTAAAATTTTGATAATAGCAATAGCATTAATAATTAACACTGTAATCAGTAAAGGGTAGAGAAACCAGTAGCAAATGCAC
Organism: Felis catus; assembly: GCF_018350175.1. Taxonomy (NCBI): domain Eukaryota; kingdom Metazoa; phylum Chordata; class Mammalia; order Carnivora; family Felidae; genus Felis; species Felis catus. Next base: position 215,463,510 of record NC_058368.1, on the reverse strand, counting down.
ACACACAAAAAAAAGATTCCTAGATATTAGTGTGAACAGTTTTGAATTTTGCAAAAAAATAAAAATAAAATAAAACTAATGAATGGGAAATGAACAATGTAATCTAGATTAAAAAAATCTGGTAGAAATGAATTTGTAGCTTTATTTTTGCTTTCTAGTTACATTTTGTATAATGTATGTAATGTAATGTATGTAAACTACTCATCTATCCTTCATAATTGCAAATTTGTTTCCATTCTTTATAAGGTGTATCTGGTAGCCAGTTTTCTATTTATAGCACTACAATCTTACTGTAAAATTAAAGAAAAAACTTAATGTTCTATTCTAATATTTACACAAAGAGTAAATGTATCTTGACTTGTATGGGCATGCAATTATAATTCAATTATTATTCTCTTCAGCTCAGTAAGAATCTCTTGAGAAAAGCATTCAAAACATTTTATAATAGTATAATACAGCTTCAGTTACTTTCCTCAATAAACATTTTGAATATATACATAGTTCTAGGCTTCTTAAAGCATTTTGATTCAATACCTCTTCCTCCTCAGTATGTTACATAAAATCAGATTCATAAAGTATACGTAAATAGTAGTTTCAAAAAATATATACAGCAGTTATAGACTGTGAAATCAAATATTTTAATTTACGATGTTTGCTTAAATGTTTTTGCATTATTTTTCAACACAGACTTAATGAGAAATCTAGAACGATATTCTGATTTTAGTAATTCAAAATATTTTAGCACTTTCATTTAGGTATTTCCTCCTTTAGAGCAGTGATTCCTAACTAAAACTTTCTTAAAATATATTTTACGTATTTGATTTTTGCACTAAATACTAACAAATACAATTCATTTGTTCCAATGCTTGTGCAGTTCTCAGAAAATAGACAAAATATGCACATATATTAAGACTGCATTTTTTTTTAGAAAGGATGACGCTTGTGGCTGACATCTGTATTAGGCTCCAGAAAAACAGGCTAATATGATATATAGATATAAGAGGAGACTTATTATGAGAATTGGCTCATGCAATTTGAGAGATTGAGAGAGATGATGATGTACCATCTAAAAATATGGAGACCCAAGAAAAGCTATGCTGTAATTCAGTTAGTCCAAAGGCCCAAGAACCAGGAACTCTGTGTTCAAGGGCAGGAGAATGTATGCCCCAGCTTTTGATATAGTGAGACTGCCCATCCTCTGCATTTTTGTTCTATTTGGGCTTCAGAGTGGATTGGATGTTATCTAGTACCCACCACCATATTTGTGAGAAGGATTTTCCTTACTGAGTCTACTGATTCAAATGTTAATTACTTATGAAGACTCCCTGGAAGACATACCCAGAAATAATGTTTTACCAGCTATCTGGTCATCCCCTAGGGCAGGCAAGTTGACACATTAAATTAACAAATAGAGCACCTCATAATATGTGTGCACCACAGAATACTGCATGGAATTGATGTGATTGGCAATCATTTGAAGGACACTTTGATTCTCATATTCACTAATTTTAAGCGGATGATTATTACTTATATAAGCATTATGATAATGTTAAGAGACACAGGTACTGATATTTTGCAAGACTTGGTTCCATAAAACAGAGGCACTACAGGGCAAATGTCTTGGCACAGAATACAGATATTTGAGAAGGTTTAGAAAAATGAGAATTATTTTGATGGGCATGGCATCAGTGTGCCATAAGAATTTTAAGTTCTAACACATTTTAAGATAACTTTTGAGGAAAATATTTTTAACTATGACATCTATTTTTTCATAATTATCAATGTAATATACATCTATTGTGGAAAATCTAGAAAATAGATTAACAAATGCAGTTAATGAAAAATTGGCCACAACCATATTTTTGCTCTGTATTTGTCTAATCCTATTTTTAAGGTATGCAAAAATGTTTAATAATTATAGTGATCATTCAATACTTAAATATTGTGAAGACTTACGATTATGAACTCAGCATTCATTCTTATATATTTTGTTATGGGAACAAATCTATATTATCTATAAAGTGTTTGAATCATTTTTGTTTTAGTTGCCTACCCTCAAGAAAGTAATCACCATGACTCAGGTTGAGGTTTATGAATGGGTCTTTAATGACAGAGGTGGCTACTTTTCAGGTTTTTTTCATTGTTCTCCTTATTACATTTTCAATAAAAATATTTAATAAAATGTAAAATATATTGATAAACTCCAATAAATAAATTATACCATGAACTTTCTTTATCTGACTTTATGGTCTATGATATGAATCCAATCTAGCTTTAACAACTCCTTGACTGCCAATTATGTATAACCTGTAATTAATATTTTCTGATATATGTGATATTTCTTCCAACCTTGACAGAGTGTCACACATGGAAATTCCCTTGCAGCACTAAAAATGACAACTATGGACGTGCACACTGCTACTACTCTTATGCTTCACTAGTCCTCGGATGGACTGAACACGGCAATTGTGCCCTAGTGCAACCAACTTGCAATCTACATATTTACTTTGAAGAATCAGGCATCTCCTCATATACGCTTATGTATTTGACCAGGTTACGATTTGTTTACTAAAGAAAAAGTGACTTCTCCCTTTGCTACCTTGTTATATTATTTTGTTTGTAATGAAGAATTCCTATCAGATCCTTAGCTTCTATTTTTAAAAATATTAACATAAGGTTTATGATATAGTTCAGTACTTATAAAATGCATTTCTCAGACGATTATCATTTCTGATATTAACAGGTATTACAGAAGGACTCCATCATAGAAAGGGTGTAGATAATACTTAGTTGAAATATTAGTGAGAGGGTTGTCTGCAGATCTTTTCAGTCTTTCATGTGAAATCAACATTTTCCCCCCTTGTGCATCTTTGAAAGAAAAGATGAATTTAAGTTTTAAATAGAAGTAAATGATGCATATTGCATTTGTGAATTAAAATGTTGAAAATAAGGAAAAGATATATAGAAAAGAACAAAAATTATGTGAAATCCTGTTAGTATGAGATTTTAGTAAATTTTAATTTACTATAATTCCTATTAGTAACCTATTTTGTATCCGTTATACATTGTTTAATGTTGAACATACAAACATATATGTGAGACAATGTATTCAAAGCAAATTTTCAAAAATATAAGAAAGAAAGGGTATGTGTTCTAGAAATATTGTACAAATTTAAGTTCTCAACGAAAATGCTTGGAGGAGTCTGAACCAACGCTAGGTTCTTGTTTTTAACTCTTGTCATTCTCTCAGATAAAAATATATCTCCTTTGTATTTCCTATCTTTCATAATTTCCAAGAATTAAGTTCTTCAATGGAATCTTTCACTTTTTTTGAAATCACTATTCTTATCTTTTCCAGTGTTTCCTTCAATGTGTCCACAATCAGATGCAAAGACAACAGACTTCCATAAGGTTTTTATATTTATTTAGTCTTCTTTTTTTTTTTAATCCACACTTGTTTTCACGCATTCCTTAAAGAATAAATACAGTTGAAAAAAAAGCCGTTCTGGGTTCTAAGTTGCTTTTATTATGAATCTGTTACCTTCATCCCCAGGAATGGAAATCAGAATAATGTTTGTTTAAATGTGTGATAATGTTTTGTTTTTCTTCCCTTTTTCCTGAAATATTAATAGAGCGTGATATTCTTTTTTTTTTTTTTAATTTTTTTTTTCAATGTTTATTTATTTTTGGGACAGAGAGAGACAGAGCATGAACGGGGGAGGGGCAGAGAGAGAGGGAGACACAGAATCGGAAACAGGCTCCAGGCTCTGAGCCCTCAGCCCAGAGCCCGACGTGGGGCTCGAACTCACGGGCCGCGAGATCGTGACCTGGCTGAAGTCGGACGCTCAACCGACTGCGCCACCCAGGCGCCCCTAGAGCGTGATATTCTTAACTGCAAAACATGTCAAAGTGTTTGCTCTTACTTTAATGATTTTGGTTTACAGAATTAATAATCTTCCTGTGATATTAATTCTCATGTTCCTATACCATGTGTCTAACTTATGGACACAAACATTCCCTTCTCTTATATAAATGTATTTCCTCCTAGATAATTAATTCTGCATTGTTATCCCCATTTTAACTCTAGTCATGTTCTCAATTTCCTTTAGATATTATCTTCACCTCAAAGTTTAGGATTTTATCTAATACCAATAATTAGCCTCCTTTCCTTTTTCTTTTTTTTAAGGTTTATTTATTTTGGGGAAAGAGAAAGAGACAGAGACAGAGAGTGCATGGGGAAGGGGCAGAGAGAAAGGGAGACAGAATCTGAAGCTATAGCCTCTGAGCTCTCAGCACCGAGCCTGACACAGCGTTTGAATCCACAAACCGCAAGATCATGAATGGCCTGAGCTGACTCAACTGACTGAGCCACTCAGGCGCCCCTAGCCTCTTAATACTACTGTTGCACCTTTCAAAATTATTCCACATGGCAAACACCACACTGTTTTATTATTTATCCGTTTTTAGGCCTGATTTTTCAATTATACAGAAATCTCCTAGAGAAGATGCTTTTATTCATCATTGTATCAAAAATTTCATTTAAAATACATAATACATTTAGTGTATTGTTAAAAATATGAAACTAACAAAAATTACAAAAATCTTTAGAATTTAAAAAATGCACTGAAGTTTAGTTAAATTTAATTAAATATGTTTTGATAATATTGGGCTGCTGTATTATAATTTACAAAAGATAAAATTTACGCAAAGAAAATCTGTAGATTTTAAAGTCAATATAATGATATTAAAGTTGATTCATTGTCTTAAAGGCACAAGTAAATATGTTTGATGAGCTTGACGTTTTTTTAAATCACAGAAAAATAGTTTTTAGCTTTATGTATCATATCCTAGAAAACTCGACACTTTAATAACAAATGAAGAAATATATTTTGGGTCTTCCAAGTTTTATGTAATTTTTATAAGTGTTCTGATAAATTAACACACATTTCTAGTGATATGACAAACAGAAGATATTCTAAGTGGGGCAAATTTCTATTGAGAGTGGATCATAAATTCAGAAAGTCTAGATTCAATTTCATATTAAATAACTATGAGCATAAAAACTTAGAAATGTATATATAATATCCTTCTTTAATTTCTTCTCTTATAAATGGAAATCGATGAAATAATAACTATTTCATCATTATTATATTTTTATTATCAAATTATTTATGGTTATTTGATTATAATGTGTAATTATTTGATTTACTCTAACTCCTTTTTTGTTACTAAATTATTTGACTGTTTATTATTTATTTACTTATTATTTAGCATCAGAAACTATTAAGTGGTTAATTGCACAAATAAAAATATATAAAATGATAGTTTAATTTTGATAATGATGATGCTATATGATATCATTTGTTATATGATGACATATAAAAATATGCACTGGAAAAGTTTGGAAACAATCAGGCTAAGGAGTATACTCATTTGAATTTCAATACCACTTTGGAGAGGCTGGTGATGGATAAAACATCATATTTTCTTATTCTCATCACTTGCACTTGGTATGGATTGCTGAAATAGGCAAATAGAAGACCTGTCCATCCCTTTGTAACCCTTGTTAATATAACCACCAATCAAAAGAAAAAAAAAAGTCTGTTCACGTTAATTTAGTAATTAGATTTTTTAGCAGTTAGTTCCAGATAGGTATAATTTTTTTCTTAAGTTAGATAAATTTTATGAAAGACTTTACACTTGCCTTAAGATTTACTTCTCCATATATTTCTCCCAGGGATATAAATCTATGAACTAATGAAATCAAACTATAGTTAATGTAAATATCTCTGCTATTCCTTACAGATTATCTGATAGTGTCAAGAAATATTTTATGTCAATTTCCACAAAGGAAAAAAATAAATATATATTATAAAGATGACTGGGGAACTAGATAAGCATATAATTTAAAAATACTGAAGTTAAAAAGGGTGATCACTTGGGTGAATGAGAACAAGCCCTTAAAATAAAAGCTTACAAGGAAATGGGACAATTATTAATTTTAAATAAAAGTGTGCTTCCAACAGGATTTAAAGGGGTACTACAGCCATGAATTAGAGCAAGAAACGTAAAGGTGGATTCTCTACCAAAAGTTACATGAGATGACAACACTATACAAAATTTGTCACCGTAGTGAGGAAAACAGAAGTTGGAATCTGAAGATGATGATATTTGAGAATAAAGCAATGACATCAAGTTTGGCTTGACCTAGAACTACCTGGGACAACAACATCTGGGGCTGGTTTTCACATGAATGTTTGTTTGGAAATAAAAAAAATGAAGATGAATATGGAATATCATATCTGCCTTGCTGGTTGTGAAACTTCTGATCTGTGGAACCACATCTGGCCATCGGTTGCTGAGAGCGGGCATGCAGGCCATACGATGCATGCACGTTACTGGAATCATATACAAAAAAATGTGGGACACTTAGACTGGTTTCTCTGCATCAGTGTGATGTGCATTCCCATTGACTGTCACCCTCACGCGCCCCATTCTGATGAGGAATACACGTGGGTAACCGAGAGCCAACTGATGAGATGGAAATGCTGACCATGCTGGATTTTCTGTTCAGTTTCTTTTTGTAAGTCAGGTGAACAAAATATTATTAAAAACGTATGCTTCTTTCAAGTTGGATTGCCAGTCAACAACAGTGATATTTGCAGATAATGAAGTAATATATGAGAGCCCTCTTAATATCATCAGAATTACACTTGGAATTAACTGAGCTAATAGAGGCCCACATCAATAATTAAAGAATACATTAAGTCTGATAATTTGAAGTGTTTCCTATGTTGTAGAGAAGAATTTGGTAAAAAGTTATTAAAACCTAGGTACATTCTAATTTAAACACCTTTAAAAATAGTGGACTGAAAAAAAAAGCAGTAAATAATAAGGAGAAAGTGACAACAGCAATGCTTAGAATTTCCCTAAGTGTGCTTCTCCATGAAAATGGACATCAACTGTGAATAAGGGGAAATAATGGGATGGAAAAGAAAGCTACATCCATCCATCATCCCTTCATGGGTGGAGGCAATTAAAAAATATGGTTTTTTAAATGTTTATTTATTTTTGAGACAGGGAAGAGAAAGAGCATGAGTCGGGGTAGAGGCAGAGAGAGAGGGGGACAGAAGATCTGAAGCAGGGCTGACAGCAGAGAACCTGATGCGGGGCTCAAACTCATGGCATGAGATCATGACCTGAGCCGAATTCGGACACTTAACCAACTGAGCCATCCAGGCACCTCAAGAGTATTCTTAAATGTATAATTAATGTAAAATTTATTTTTTAATATGAAATTTATTGTCAAATTGGTTTCCATACAACACCCAGTGCTCATTCCAACAGGTGCCCTCCTCAATGCCCATCACCCACCCTCCCCACCCTCCCATCCCCCATCAACCCTCAGTTTATTCTCAGTTTTTAAGGGACTCTTGTGGTTTGGCTCTCTCCCTAACTTGTTTTTTTCCTTCCCCTCACCCATGGTCTTCTATTAAGTTTCTCAGGATCCACATAAGAGTTAAAACATCTTTTAAAAAACTACCAGAGAGGGGCACCTTGTTGGCTCAGTCAGTTAAGCCTCCTACTTTGGCTCAGGTCATGATCTTGAGGTTTATGGGTTAGATAGAACCCACGCTGGGCTCTGTGCTGACAACTCAGAGCCTGGAGCCTGCTACAGATTCTGTATTTCCCTCTTTTTGCCTCTCCCCCCACTGGCGCGCACGCTCGCTCACTCGCTCTCTCTCTCTCTCAAAAAATAAACGTTAAAAAATTGTTTTAATTAAAAAAGAAATTTAAAAATTAAAAAATCTCAGAGAAACATACTGCCCATCCAAGAAAATTACCAATATAAATTCCAGAAGTGAAGAAGTTATTATAAAAAATATAGCAATAAGTGTAAAAAGAGAGGGAATTAGAAATGTATTTAAATAATATACAAATTACACAGTACATAAATTACAAAATTGATGTGAATATCAAAATTGGGGGTGTAAATTCCAGTGAAAAAATAATCATTTTTCATTTCTAAAATTTCAATTCATGAGATTTATGAGAACTTGAAATGTGAAAGTTTTTCCAAAATCTGTAACTAACAGATTTAAAAAATAGGTGTTAATATTTTTTAAATGTTGTTATTAATATTTTTACCATCATTATAATTTTCATCATCATCATCATACTTCTCATTGTTATGTACGTGTCTCTAGCGTTAGGACATATCTAAAAAATGTCACTTAAAATTGAAAAATACTCTGTAAAACTCATAAAACAGTAACTTATTATGAAGAACTAAGAAAATATTTCTTAAAAGCACTTAAAGTCTTTGATCATTATGCAAAATGATACGAAAATAATATGAAAATAAAATGTTAAAAATATGAGTAAAATGGCAGCTTTTCTCCATAAAAATATGCTAAAGACAACTAGATATTTAATGTATGATAATTAGCCACGCTGTGGTTTGAATAAGCAACCGGCATCTAAAGAAATCAATTAACAAGAAACATAGAACCCTATAATTTTGTTAATTTTGAGCAAAAATGAAATAACGTGAAGAAGAAAAGTTGCTAAAACTTGCAAAGAAGGGTAACAAAATAGAGGAAGGTATGCATTTCTAAAGTCTCAATAGAAGTCTTCTTCAATTTTCAGTTGAGTATCTGTATGAAAATGTATGAAATGGGTTCACTGAAGCCAGGAAAGACAATTTACAGGAAGAAAGAAATTAAATCCAGATATCAAACAAAATAAAAAATTGAGTTCACAGTATCTAGAGCAGAGGGACTTTGGAAATAGAGAGGGCCTTATGGTGAAACTATAAGCATACCTTAGAAGTGGGACTAAATTATCTCAAATGTAAAGAGCACTCTAGACTTAAAACAAAAGGGCTTAGAAGCAAGCCTTTCACACAATCAACCTGGTTTGTTAATAAGTTAATAGCTCACCACATAGGAAGTCCACAACTCTTTGGCATTATACTAAAAACAAAAAACAAAAACAAAAAACATAATCACCCATATAAATTACCTGAAAGCCAATCAAAACTTGCTAGACATACGAAAAGCAAGGAAATGTAACACATAACTAAAGAAAAAAATCAGTAACTAGAAACAGACTAGAAACAACAGGACAGAATTAGCAGACAAAACTTTAAAACAGGATTACTAACATGCTCCGTGGATGCAGAGATCTCAAAGGAAATGTCTTACAGCGTATCGTCTTATTATTACCCATAAGAATTCCAAGTATTCCTAAATGTAAGATGGCCCATTAATGTCTAAATCTATAAATTTATATCAAAACATGTTGATAGGTTAGGATTCACGTTTGTGGAAGTAAAATCATATCTAGTTATTATCACACAACTACCTTTCTCTATAACATTTAGGAAGCTAGGCTGCTAGAGTCATTAAAAATCATACCTGGAATCTCTTAATATGATGGTGTCAGTTTCTAAATACAAAAACAAAATAAAGGAACAAATAAAATATAACCTCAAATCTGAGGATCTTGGATAACTAGCAATATATCAACGAGGATTAAAAAAACAAAACACACATGGTATCAGCAACTTTGACCACATTAGATGATGAGAAGAATCAGCAACAGTAAAAAACAGATGAAAAACAAAACAAATGTTTTGTTGTTGTTGCTACTATGTTAATTCTTCCCCTTTCCTTTGTTCTCCATTAAAACCTCCTCCTCAGCATCCTGGCTTTTTCCTCAATTTTCTCAGTTTCATCCTGGGCCAATGTTTAGAATCCTGGGACAAAGTTCCCTGGAAAGAATGCAGTTTATTCTCTGCTAGCACAACTCTCCCAGTTCTCCCTTTAATTCCCTGACATTTTCATATATCCCTACACATCAAACATGATAGGTTTAATAACTGTAGATATTCTAGGACAAGAAAAATTTCAACAAAGCGTTATACTGTAGTATTGGAAAAATTGAAAACTGTATAAATTACAAATGTTCTCAAAATCCAGAAAGCAAAACCCTCCAAAATGAAATGTGTCACAAGTTCTCAACATTCCACTTACTGACTAGCCTTGATTTCTCAGTCTAGAGTTCAATTATTATATGGGGTCAGCTTTTATAGTCTTACTTTTCATCTGCCCATCTCCATCCATTCCCTTGAAACACTAAACTCTGTCTCCAGAAATGTCTTTACTTAGGTCTTTGCCATTTATTATGATGTTTTCTGAGGGTTTCTTGTTAAACCTACCAATTCTTATCTCTAACACCTCAAAATATGCAGATAAGTCAATAAGGGAAAATACTGGTTTTACCAGTCTCAGTGTGTTCAGCTGTCCTTTAGAATTTCTGAACAAGTGTGATGATGAACTAGCCCAATGTCTAGTAAAAATTCATGAACACTACCAACAGAACTATTGGACATATTCTGACATCTCCCAAGACCAACGTAAACTCTAAAAGATAGTAAATACAATCAGTAACGAGAAAATATATATACTATTTCCCATCATATATAGTGTAACTATCTATTTCCCATATTTTACAACTCAGACATCTATATTTTCAGAGATCCAGTCATGTTATTTTAAAATGTTTAGTTCTTTATTCTCAACTTGCAAATTATTTTGTCTGGTTGAAATATGTTATTTATAAGATATAACTCATATTTACATAAAGAGAAACTTTAATGTGGATTTTCTGTTATTCACCAGAAAGAAATATTTGATTATCCATTTGGGCAGACTACCTAAGCTCTAGGACATGCTCAAATAGCAAAGATGAATTCTAATATACTCTTAATAATGAATGGGTAAATAATGTGAAATTTTTCAAGATCATCTTAGGAAACTTATAGGAGCTTAGGGAAAGTCACTATCCAGTGTGGAAAAAAAGAGAAGAAACAGAGCCTGGGTGGCAACACGGGTTTGTGAGAAAATGAAACATGGGGAACATAAGCAAAAAAACAAAAACAAAAAAACATATGTACATCGGTTGGTATGGAATATAGTGAAAATATATGCTCTGATGCATTTTTCCTAATGAAATATTGGAAAAATATACATTGCTTATTAAAATACATGTACATTCACACCCACACAGAGGAGTGTTACTCAGCCATAAAAAAAAATGAGATCTTGCCATTTGTGACAACATGGGTGGACCTAAAGGGTATTATGCTAAGTGAACTAAAAGGAAGACAAATGTGTGATTTTACTTATGTGTGGAATTTAAAAATCAAAACAAATGAACAAAAAGCAAAAACAGACCCATAAATACAAAGAACTGGTGGTTACTAGAGGGGAGAGGGACTGGGTGATAGGCAAAAGGGGTGAAAAAGAATGGGAGACACAGGCTTCAATTTATGGAAGTTACAGGAATGAAAGGTGCAGGATAAGGAATATAGTTAATGATATTGTAACAGTGTTGTATGGTGACAGACAATAGCTACATTTGTGATGAGTTTAACCTAAGATATAAAGTTGTCACATCACTATGTTGTAACCTGTACTAATGTGACATCACGTGTCAACTATAATTATATATCTATATCTATATAGATATCTATAAAGATATATACTTATATACCATAAGACATTTACTATGTAGCTTCTTAAGTACTTAAGGATGGATTTCTTGAGAATTCCCCTAAAGATAAGAGAGCTGTTTAAGTTCATAATTTGGAAGAGTCTGCTGGAACATAGATATGTTTGATCCATGTACAGTTAACAAGTACAGCTAATAGAATACCATCAAAAAGTGAGCCAGTACTTCAGCCATATAGCTAACCAATCCATATTTAGTGCTAGGTACTCAGTTGTATTTTCCCCAAAATTCATATGCTGAATCTCTAACCTTTAATGTGACTATGTTTGAAGACATGGCCTATAAAGAGGTAATTAAATTTAAATGGTGTTATAAGAGTTAGGTCCTGATAGGATAGGGTTAGTGTAGTTAGTGTCCTTATAAGGAGAGACACCAGAGAGCTCGCTCTCTGTCCATCTTCCCCCTCCCCCGCCAACTCAATCTCTTCCTATCTCTCACCTCTATCTGCCTGTCTCTGTCTCGCTCATCTCTTTATCCCTGTCATGTGAGGACACAGCAAGAAAATGGATATCTGCAAATCAAGAAGAGCCCTCTCAACAGAAAGTAAATTCTGCCAGACATGGATCTTGATCTTTCCAGCCTCCAGAATGGTGAGAAAATAAATTTCTGTGGTTTAAGCCACCTATGATATGATATTTTGTTATGGCAGCCCAAGCCAATAAATATTTAGTGTACCTAAAACTGCATTTAAGAACAATACAAGTTCATGGTTATTTGAGTGGGGGTGAAGGGAAAACCTCTACTCTGTGCAATGCCGCAGAGATATGCAGATGACAGGGAAATTTTTTGAAGTTAAATAAACTATACTCTTACCAGAAGGAAATGTAATGTATGTTGTGTATGTACGTGTCCATCATGTCCTGCTATGAAATCTGTCACTATGCAAAGTGACAGAAAGACTCCTAGGTGTTCTAGAAACCTAGATGGACAAAAGCTAAGAGCCGGTAAGGTAAAGACTGTCAGAGGATGTTTTAACTGACTGAGATGTAGGAGAGCATGGGTGGCTCAGTTGGTTAAGCATCCTACCCCTGTTTTCAGCTCAGGTCATGATCTCATGGTTCTTGAGTTCGAGCTCCTCATCTGGTTCTCTGCTATCAGGGCAGAGCTTGCTTCACATCCTCTGTCCCCCTTTCTCTCTGTCCCTCCCCAACTTGTACTCTCTATCTCTCTCTCAAAAATAATAAACATTAAAGAAAATACAGTGATATACGAATACAGAGTAGGATTCTTTAATGGACAAAGTGATGACACAATCCTCCAAGCAGAGGGAAAACCATGTGTGAAAATCTACTGGAAATGGAAACATATTTATCCAAAGAAAATAAGGGGAGGGCAGGAATATTGGGCCAATGGAAGCTAGGATTAGAGAAGGAGGATGGGAAGCTATGATAGGAGTTACATGTATTTTTCCATGCCATACATTAGAGATTGTATGCCATAAGATTATAATATGGAGTCACATGATTAGATTTGTATTTCTAAAGATCACTCTAGTCGTGGTGTGTGGAGTGGATTCCACAAACATAAAAGTGGAAAAAGTATTTAGGAAGTCAATGTAGTTGTCCGAGTGTAGATTCAAAAATATTGCATAAAACTGAGACTGAGGAGGACTTCAGAAAGACTTTAGTCCACTTTAGAAAGAGGACTTGGTGATAAATTGGTGAGAGAATATGCAGGAGTGATTTAAGGATGACTCAAAGATGTATAGTTCAAACACAGATGAATGGCTGCCCATTCACTGAAACTGAAGAGTCTGGATGAAGGAAACATTGGTAAAAGGAGAGCTGATTACATTAACTCTAGGGTGTATTTTTAAACACCCAATGGGAATTATTAAATGTAGGCACATTATAAATAACAACAGAGTTGCCTGGACTAGAGATTTTGATTGGGAAGTTATTTCATGTACGTAGCAATATAAGCCAGGAGAGAGAAGAGGGCCTGGTTGACAGTCCTACACGATAGTTGGAATTTATACACAAAGGACCTCAGGGAACAAAAATCTATGATCCTATTTTGACAAAAGAAAGTGACAATAGTCATATTTCAAAAAGGAGGTGTGCTGGGCTGTGTGAAACACTGCTGCTAAATAAAAACAGTTGAGTCTAAAGTTGCTTATCAGATGTATTGGATGGAAATCCCTGGTGTGGTCCTTTGGGGCATTAACCATAAACTCCAAATGGTTTGGAAGTGAAAGGAGTGGAGAAACTTTTTCCACAAAATTTGTTTACGAAAAAGAATGGAGACGTAGGCTAACATTGGTAAAAGGAAGTAGAATTCTAGGTCTTCAAGTTCGTGTTCCAAAGTAATTTTAGGCTTTTAGAGAATAGTTGCAAAGATAGCACAGAGGATCCTCATATATATTGTGAAGAGTTTTTTTTTTAATATGTTCTTTATGAGAGATACATTAAGAACATTTTTTTAAGCTGTCAAAGATGTCTAGTAAATGAGGGGAGTCAGGAGATTCATAGAAGATAATAAGTAATGAATATTACAAGTTTCCTGAAAATTTAGTCATATTCAGGGCACTAACAGAGATGGCCTTGGATGTGTAAATATGGGACAGGAAGAAAAAAATGTGTCTGGGGATTTGGAGCTATGAATTTGAAGAGGTTATGTCCTAATGTGCTCTATTTTTCTGTGTAGTTGGTGAAAAATCTTGTCACCTTAAAGTAAAGAGGAACATGAGGATCTTGAAAGCCCGAAGAGAGTGAAAAACTTAGAACTTGTCCTTTCCCAGTAATTGTGAAAATGCATGAGGAGAGGAACAGGATGGGTTTGCTAGACAGTTGGAGGCAGTTGATTGACAAGGCCATCCGCTTGGCTGGATCTTGTATTATTTTTTTACATGACCCAAGTGGGGCATAAGCCTGGAGATAGCAGTTTAATGAATATGGCCAGATGGACCAGTTTAATGAATATGGACCGAGGCTATACAAGAAAAACAAACAGAAGTACAAACTTGTACCAAAGAAAGTGAGGTAAATGATTCTCCATTTCTTTTCCAGACTAATTTTTAAGCTAATTAGTTTAAGTGTGAAATTTTTATTAATTTTTGGTGTGCACACACACACGCACACACACTCACAAGGGAAAATATATTTACAATGCTGAGCTTTCTTAGTCAGGAGTATGTTAAATATCTCAGTTGTTGCAAACCTTATTTTATGTCACTTTGCAGTGCTAGTTGTTGTTTGCAATACAAATTGTAATTGTGTGCATAATTCTCATTCCACTGGGTGTTTACTCTGATGTCTCTAGAAAATTAAATGTTTAAGTCACCAAATTGATGACTGTTTCTTTAGCTATTGAGCAGAATTCAATAAGAGGGACTCCATGGCCTGTCACTGGAAATGCTTTACACTCTGCTTCTAGAGATGGATCTGTCTATTTGAGCCTATAATTAAATCTTGTGCAGGCTTATGCTAACATATTTACTTTCGACAATTTAAGAAGTCAATAACATCCATTATTATGTATACATTATTGATCTTTTGAATTTTACTTTTCAATTCCACATCATGCATTAAAAAAAACTATTCTTATAGAAAAGTTGTTTTGTTTCCTTTTTGCTAGCCTATTGTGAGTCTAAAAAATAGACAAAATCAAATGAATATTATATAACATTAATTATCATGACATATAATAGTCACCAATATCTATCAATGTTTACAATATCAGTCAATATTTAATATATATCAAATTTGGATTTAAATGTGTGAATTTAAATATAAATATCAGCAGCATCTCTTATTTATTAACAAGGCCACCTTGAGAACTACTCATCTAAGTCTCTATTTCCTCATATTAAATTATATATAATAATATAGGCCTCAAAGAGTAGCTGTTTTTATTTGTCAGTAATAAATTAGTGAGAAACTATTATTGATGTAGAACTTCGTAGACCAGTCTGTAAGAAAGATTGATATATAGGATTCTTTATAAATGTTACATGATTGAACTAAGAATTGTGAAGATAGAAAATATATATTAGTCCATGTTTAGTATGTACTTTTTATGCAACAAAGTGCATAAGTTATATGAATAATTTATTTCCATATTAAACTGAGAACTCCAAACAATGCTTAGAGAAAACCATTCTAAGAGCACAATGATACATTTCTTGAAGTGTTTTTGTTACCTATCAAAGGAAGAAACAAAGTGAGACCCAGGGAAATATAACTAATCAGTTTAAGAACAATAAAATGGTACTATATGGGAACATAATATGCCAGAAGTATGGATTTGAAATGGTACAAAATCTAGGTGTACAGAATCCCAGTTCATTTCCATCTATGCACATATTCTTGTGTATCCTTTAGAAGAGAAACAGCTCTATATTTTAAGAAGGGATGAGACTGTAAAAGAAGGAAAGTAATGAGGTGGGAAAGAGTTTGAAGGGGAAAACAAAGTTCAACAAGACTGAGAAAAGAGAAATGAAGAAGGAAAATATACTTGTATTATAATATTTTAAACAATTTTGCTGCAGAAACAAAAAACTGGTTAAAGCCAAAATATGCATAAGTACCACTTAACATAAAATGTTTTTCAGGGAGTACAACTTTACAAAGTCTGAGAATGTACAACAGATTAGCAATTTATCTGCTGATCACCACCAATCTAGCTGTAACCTCTTCTCTGCAATATGTATTTTTATGGGTATTCTTTTAAAAAAACTAATTCACCCTTAGGAAATATAAAGACCTCTTTTCTTCCCTTTAGTTAAGGAAATTGACAAATATACACATAGAGGAAAAATATGTAAAGTGTGCTCACTACATCGCCCAATTGTGCACATTATTAAATGTCCTTTCTGTACACTCTCACGTTTTCCTGAAGATAATTATTTCAGTGTTTCCTTTGCCTTTTATTCTCTATTTAAAAATAGTTTTCGCCAGGGGCGCCTGGGTGGCTCCGTCGGTTGAGCGTCTGACTTCGGCTCAGATCATGATCTCACAGTTTGTGGGTTGGAGCCCTGCATCAGGCTCTGTGCTGACAGCTCAGAGCCTGGAGCCTGCTTCGGAATTTGTGTCTCCTTCTCTCTCAGCCCCTCCCCAACTTGTGCTCTGTCTCTGTCTCTCAAAAATAAATAAATGTAAAAAAAATTTTTTTAAATAGTTTTCTCCAAATGGTCCTGCAGATCTATTCTACTTTTTCCTAACCATAATATTTTCTTACAGGTAGTTCTTC
Source organism: Felis catus (assembly GCF_018350175.1). NCBI lineage: Eukaryota > Metazoa > Chordata > Mammalia > Carnivora > Felidae > Felis > Felis catus. The sequence continues at coordinate 215,446,743 of NC_058368.1, read as the reverse complement.
CATCCCCTTTTGGACTGGTTGCTCCCTAGTCTTGCTGCACAGTCTTCCTCCTCACACTTTCATTCATCTTCAACCTAGGACTTCCTCCATTATGTAGCATCCATTGTTTTCTGACCTCCATGCTTTCTCATTTTTGATTAATTTATTAATTTTGCCAGAGTCCATCCATCAGTAGTTGTCTTGAGTCCTGGTGTTGAATTTTCTTGGATTCTGTATCAAACGGTCTTGGTGATGGCCAGGATGCCCCTAACCAGTCACTCTGGGTGGTAACTTCTCTAATCCGCTAAAAGAATTAATACTCTTTCATTACACGTCTCTTTCCTAAACACGTATTCTAATATATCATCTACTAATTTCTTCTCTTTCAAAGAGCTGGAGGGCTAGAATTGGTGACTTCCCTTCTGCCGGGTCTTTGGACTTAGATAAATTCCAAACAGGCTCTGCTAAACTAGTTTCCCTTGAGGGCAGGCCTTGTTAAGAAGAACAGATAGAGGCCTATTCCAGAGCAGTGGCTTTTACTCTTCCCCTGCCAGATGTAGGAGATGATTTTTCTCTAACCTTCACTGATTAGAGTCCCTGATGGGACTCCTGGACATAAAATTTGTGAAAGACTGGGGCCACGTGGAGATTTTAACTCCCAAACTAGTGCACACTGGGATTCTAGCAATTTGTCAATCGCAGTCTGTTTTCCTATTAGGATTGACACTAGTGACAAGATTATGTTCCACTTCAGGACTCATCCACCCAATAAGCTGTGATTCTCTGTATTCACCTATCTCTCTAGTCTTAAGGGAAACAGTCTGCCACGTGGTTTTGACTCACTGATGACTAAATAGAGTCGATGACTTTCAGTTTATCCATCTTTTTTCTTGTTGTGAGGAAGACAGTGACCACTCCCAAGCTCCTTACAAGTTGAACTGGACACTGGAAGTATAATCAATCTACAAAAATTGTTACTAATTCTTCCCTTAGCTTGTCAATTAGACTTGTCAGTCACAGTTCCTTACTGTTCCATGCTCTTAATTTGTTCAGTGTAAAAATGAATGTTTCATTTTATTTTTTCCCCTAAAGATAGATCTCTTAATAGTTGGTCTACCTTACCGAATATTTACCAGTCTATTCTTAATCTTTGTATTTTGGGACTGTTTCCTGAAGAATTCTCTCACTAATGTGCCATTCAATACTCCATTTAAGAATTTTCTTTTAGCCCCTGCTATGTGTAAGAAATTGTGCTAAGTACTGAATCCAACGCAAAGAGAAGCAACATGTGATTTCCACATTGACGATCCTAGCAGTCTACTGATAAGGTTTCCCAAACACATACAGAAGGTTCAAAGTGATAAAATGGCAACGCATTAGCTTCCTATGGTTGGTATAAAGAATTATCAAAAGCTGGATAGCTTAAATCTGTAGAAATGTATTCTCTCATGGTCGTAGAGGCCAAAAGTGCTAAATCAAGGTGGTGCAGGGCTACACTCCCTCCAAAAGCTAGATGGAATATCCAGCGTCTGGGGACTTCAGATGATTTTTTGGCTTGTGGGTGCATTGCTCTAATCTGTCTGGATCTTCTCCTCTGTCTCAAAACCCTGTTTTTCTCTCACAAAGATAATGCGATTGCATTTAAAGCTCACCTGGCTAATCCAAGAGAAATCATTCCTCTCAAGATCCTTAACTTAATCATACCTTTGCTATGCAATAGCCAAGGGTTCTGGATAACTGGGCATGGACATATCTTTTGAGGACCATGATTCAATGCATTATGGCCAATAAACACCAAAAGGTATAGGGATAGTGAATGAAGTCAGGGAACTCAAGCTCTTGAGGTAGGTGTATTTAACCAGGCAGAGATAAAGTGTCTTAAGCTTTTGTTTTTTGATTGTATGTTTTTTGTTTTTCCAACAGAATTCATGCTAAGTGATTATTTCTGTGTCTATTATAATCCAAAACATGAACACATGTCATTGACACATCACAAAACCTCAATCAGCATACTGTCTCGATTTAGAGCTGGGTTCAAACCCACAGGTAGTGGAGATGACTGGATTTCAAGGTGATTATAGGATTAATCTGATTTCCTCAGTCACAATGCTCATCACTGATAAAGTCAGAATTTCCATCCGTGTTTTTGTGACATAAAACCCATGATCTCTTAAGGAAAAGAATATAAAAATATTGTAATAAAAATAAAATAATATTAGCCAGAGGACTACCCTATTTTCTTTTTATCTTGAGAACAAAGTATGTTCACTCAGATGAGTTTGCCTTCTTTTTTATTAACTCAGAATCTGAGGACAGCACTCTTTGGATTACCTTACCAGCTCCCTGGTTATCATTTGAGCTACTTCGATGAACTGGTGAGCCAATAAAAGCAGGCTTAAAAAGCAAGAAACTTGGGGCGCCTGGGTGGCGCAGTCGGTTAAGCATCCGACTTCAGCCAGGTCACGATCTCGCGGTCCGTGAGTTCGAGTCCCGCGTCAGGCTCTGGGCTGATGGCTCAGAGCCTGGAGCCTGTTTCCGATTCTGTGTCTCCCTCTCTCTCTGCCCCTCCCCCGTTCATGCTCTGTCTCTCTCTGTCCCAAAAATAAATAAACGTTGAAAAAAAAAAAAAAGCAAGAAACTTTCTGCCATATGCCTTTGGGCCTTTCTGTCAAAGCAATCCTGATGTATCCCATAGAGGCAGAGGAGATGGAACCCCTGAGCCAGAGGTAACATCAGCAGAGCTGATGAAAGGAGAAGCTGTGCTCACAGGCTTTGGTAGCATCGTCATCCTTTCCTATTTATTGATATATTCTTACTGAGGATAAGAAAAGACTTTTTGAGGCACACTTGCCATCGATCAGTTCCAGAATGCTTGGAGGTGAGGAAGCTTGGCTTGTACATGAAGGGCAAAGAATCTACATTCCATAAAGCAGAGCATCACATAAGCTGTTTTGCCCTAAAGCATAAATGAAGATCAAAGTAGTGAAGGGATTTAGTGGCACAAATTTGTCAGATCCTTGTTTTTTGAAAAATAAATCATATGATAAACTAATAATGGAAGACAAAAGACCTGAAAACTCAAAGAGAGCTGGGCTGTTTATCTCCAGTTACAATGCTGTTTGATGAAATTATTTTGGGGTTTTGAGCAAGCTGTAGGCTTTGAGAGATCAAGTTATCATTCTGATAGATTGACCCTTTCTGATTTGTAGTTTTGCTTTCTTGTTCATTGTGTGATGGTGTTAGTACTTCTAAACCATCTGTTGATAAAATGAACAGAAAAAGAATAATTTTATGAAGGTAAAACTCGATCTAAATTTTGTGCATTTATAAAAAATAGAGAAAGTTTAATTGATGGCCCAAGGCCATCAAAAATGGTCATTCTTTTTATCACTTTGCTTGTCTTTATTTTATAGCCTTAGTGTCTGGAATATAGTTTCTTTAAAAAGAAATATGTGGTGAGTCTAAACACCTTGCATTTACAGGATCTTCAATTTTAAACCCGCAGACTCAAGATCTTCTATGTATTCTTGGCCTCTCCTCCAAATATCAGCCTAAGTAGAGGCCTAACTTGTTAAAAGGGAACTTATTTTCTTTTGGTCGCCCTTGCTCACAGCCGATCCTCATTAGGGAAAACAAACCTTACTTTAAAAGAAACTAGTGGGAGTTAAGGGAGAGGTCAATGTAAATTAGTTCAAAGACGGAGACTTCAATAGTTAACTAGAAGAGAGGCAGGAAGCCATATAAATAGAGACATCAATTTGAAAGAAAAGGCCTGGGGCCTGTTTTGTTCAAAGCTAAGCCTTTAAGTGAGCCTCTCTGTCTCTCACACTTTCCTTTCTCTCTTTCACAGATGTTTACCTGTCTATGAATGAGCGCTGTGCATCCTTTTTGAAGTTTATTTCCATGCAACATCTGTGAGAATTTTGGCTTCAGGTCTTACTTCAAAGCTTTTGTACCTAATGATAGCACAAACAGATGATTCAACAGTAACAGCACACCCTCCCAGGAAGGCATTTCCATGTGACACAATTTTTGATGTTTAATAGCAGCATAAATTTTCAAAAGGCAAACAAGGTATATTAGGTGCTTGCTAGGAAAGAATCAACTTTCCTGTGCCAAAAAAAAAAAAAATGCCCAAATGGTAAAATGAGAGATTCTGATGCTATCTCTTCAGCAAATCACTTTTTTTTTTTTTTTAGCTTTACAAATAACGGTTTTGAGTGCTATTTAGTAATTCTCTTATTCCTGGAAGGAAAAACATAGCTAATAGTTTGGACCAGCTCACAAATTAACTGCCACTTAATTTGTGCTATTTGGTACCTTGATTTGTTCTAATCATCTCATATACTCTATCATGTAGCCTTCACAATAACCCAGGAATTAAGTCCTGGAATTATTTTATAGATGAGGAAGCTGATAGTTGAAGGAGTCTTATAACTTTCCCACGGTGACACACCCAGTAGGTGAAACCAAAATTTAAACTCAGCAGACTGACTCAAGTTCATGGAACCACTGTCTACATTGTTTCAAGAATATTCTTGGATTAATGGATACTTTTACCTTTCTTGTGTGTAGCCACTTTTAATATTTTTAAGACATACAGAAGACTGAATATGAAATAACACTTAAGGTTTTATAGGTTTATACTGTTAGCTGAATTAAGATGTACTGTAACAATGTCCAATGATGGTATTTTTTAGAATTTAAACTAGAAAATGGGTTGATTATTAACTTCCCCCCAAAGTAGATCCACTTACTATAGACACACGTGTAAGGCACCATGTCTGTTGTAGTAAAACCATGAGAAATCATTAGACCGTCTTTTGATGCATGGAAATAAGATTCTTTAGTCCACAGATACTCTACATAGATTTTTCCCCCAGTAAAACAATGTTAATTGATATCTACATTTACCATTATAGGTCCTGGATGGCTTATTATTCTGTTCATGACATTTTTTAACAAAATAAAAGCTATTTGACTAAAAAAATCATATAACTTTTGAATCTACCAAATGAATATCACCCAAGTGATTTCAAGAAGTAATGAATATGGAATTCTGTGAGGGTGGTTAGCATATTAGTTAGTAGATAGTGGTATTGCTTTAAGACAAGAGTGGATTACACTGATTTTGAAAACAATTTTTTTTTCATTTTCAAGACCATATATAATATGAAGATTGCTTTGTTGATAACCATCAGACCTTAGTGGTAACCATCAAACAAGAAAATCTACCCTTTCCTCAAAGCATTTTATATTTTGAAACCGTATACGGAAAAACAAACACCATAAGACCAAAACACAGGTAAGTTATTATATAATTATAACCTGCTGTTTCTGTTATTATAGAGACAGGTACAAAAGGTCAAACAATAATATCAAAAGAATTCATTTTAGATGTTCTATATAAATTTAAGAAGCACAAAGTGACCACCTTAAACCATGGGAGAAAGCTCTGAGATTTTAATCCTAGCAATGGAAAATGGAACAGAATTAATTTGAAGTGAGGGCATGGATCCTTAGACACACATTTATTATATTTCTTGTTTTGTCAAGGGATAAAACTAAGACACTGATGTGAAACAAAGACCATGGGATTCTACTAAAAAGACCAGCTCAACAAGGATCTGGAGTAGAAAGAACTTCTGACTTATTTCCATTACCAAGGCTGTCCTTACAGATTTTCTAGGCAGAATTGTTTGGAAAATTAATGCCATCTTTTTTTGCAAGTGCCCCATTGTAAAGTCACTATTCTTAATGACTTAAATAGCAATATCTTTTATTGCCCACTTAAAATGATATATGAAATAATCCACCAGGAGAGGTTACACAGTACCATGTGTTCTCACTAAGGATGCACAGTGCTCACTCATCGACAGGTAAATCTTTTCAGAGAGAGAAAAGAAAGCAAGAGAGATACAAGACACACTTAAAGCCTTAGCTTTGAACAAAACAGGCCCCAGGCCCTTTATTTCCAACTGGTGTCTTTATATGGCTTCCTGCCTCTCTAGTGGGTAATTACTGTACTTCTTTCATTAGGACACCTTTCTCATATTAGACATTTAGCCATGAAATGGACGGGAAAAGAAAAAAAAAATGTTCTACAAGTATAACTTGAAAACACCAACAGCAGAGTCCCAAAGATGACCTTCGTCCACCTACCCCACTTTACATGTAGAAGCCAATAGCCATTGCTTTGACCCCTGTAAATTCTTACTCTTTTAAAATTTCTGTGAATGGTCGAATGATTTGAACAGTCATAGAAAGAACAAACCCTATTAGGAAGAAGGAACTTGAATGGAGGTTTGCATATGGACGTGTGTTGTCCTCTTTCCACATGGATGGAACTATTTGTCAGAAAATGTTTTCATTACCAAGGCCTCCAGTCATTTCTCTCTGGTGACAGCACAGGAAAAAGAGCAAAGGGGCAGCTAACCAGGGAAATTCCTGCACCTGTCAATTGGAAATGCAGTTCTGTTCACAGATTCCACCAAGAAAGATAAACTGATTTCTTAGAAGACATGGGCAGTGAAAGTCCAATAAATTGCTGAAAATGTGCTGGGTTTGTCTTCCAAGAATAGGAAACACTTGTCTACAGATCTTCTTACCTGTAAATTTCAAAAGTACGTACAGTAAAAATTGCAAACACTTTCAAAATAATTCTATTTATAAATGTTTCTTTCAAACATTCAGGATTAGAATAATATGGTGTGGTGCAGGATGGTAGGGAACTATAAAACTGGAAAGTCAAGTTGGGTACATTTCCAATGCTGGGAAGGAACACATTAAAACAGTGATATAAAATATAATTTTCTATAGGAAAAAACATGTAATATGGATTGTATTGAAGGGACTGATTCATTATACATTGAGGGGAAAAAAAGAATATTAGTAACAGGTAAAAAGAAAAGAAACATTTTTGGATAATAGAAGAACACTTTTTCTACCAAAATATCATCTTCCCAAACTGCATGCCATTAAGGAAGTTTCTACTAACGTGTTATAATTTTATTGGGTATAGGATAATATCCAGGCAAAAACATTTCAATATCAAAATAAAACATTTCCAACCACCTACCAAAAATATAAAGTAGAATTTTGAAAAGAACAATGAGTGTCAAAGTTGCTCTGCTATCTTAGCAAATAAATGTTCAAAAATTACCTTATAAATATTAGATATTTTGATCTCATATTCAGTTTTAGAAATTCTTCAGGAAACTTAGTCTTATATACAAGAATGATTAAGATATCATGAGCATATAAATAAAACTATTTCAACTATGGAGATTTACATATGAAATGTGGATACATCTGCAATATGATTTTGATGTTACCTATAATTTTTTTCTGCTCACTTTTCGAACACATGATTTCTTGATTTTGTGGATATATTTCTGGTGTTTTAGGTTCAGAGCTAAAATTATCCAATGTTTAGTAAAATGCTTCAAGTTTGAATCATGGTACATTGTCAATTACATTGTTTATTGCAAATACACATCAAGGATTGTTTTGTCACTTATGTTATAAAGATTTATAAAATATAATTTCAATTCTCAAATGGCTTATGTTCTAATGAAGGAGATAGTGTATAAATATGTCTATTAATATAAGGTGAACATAAAATTGTGTAAAATGATCATATTTAAATTATTTGATATATGCTGTATGTGAATATGTTATATAATGACCAATCCATACTATATAATAATCAGAATTTAAAATATATGATAAAATGTATTAACATGATACATACCTAAGAGTTTATCTATAATTATATAAATACTTAATAAATGAGTTCTTTAAATGAATAAGTAACTTCAATATTATGAATAAAGATAAAAAACTATTTCTAAGCCACTAACAACAAGATCATGACTGCAGCAATTTCTTTAAATTTCCCCAAACTGTTTCATAAAAACCATATAGGCCATTAGAGATAGCAAGTTAAATAATTCACAGATGACATATTCATGGCAGCTATGTGGCAGGAAATCCTCCAAGAACATCTGAGGGTGAGTGGTGTGGCCGAACCATGTGACAGCATCAGATCCACGACAGATCAGCTGCTGCCCAGTGTTAGATTAGAAGACACAGGTAAGCACTGAAGGATGCAGTCATGGGACCCAGGGGAAAAAAAAAAAAAAAGGGCATGGGACCCAGGTCATGGGACCCAGGAAAAACAAAAACTTGATCTCAAAAGTGCCTAGAAAAATCTGAAATACTGTAAGAACTTGCAGGCTTCAGATTTCAGAGACATGTTAAAACAAAACAAAACAAAACAAAACAAAACAGTCTGGGAAACACATTGGGGCAAGGTGAAGATCAACCATAACAGACTAAATAGCCAGGCATCACTGAACATGCCACAAATATGTTTTACAAAGCCAAAGTTCCAGGCCACCTGGGCAACTCAATCAGGTTGAGCAGCCAACTCTTGATTTCAGCTCAGGTCATGATCTCACAGTTTTATGGGTTTGAGCCCCATGTCAGGCTCTGCGCTGACAGCACAGAGCCTTCTTGGGATTCTCTCTCCCTCGCTGTCTGCCACTTCCCTGTTTACATGCTCTCTCTCAAACTTAATAAACTTTTTGTAATGTTTATTTAATTTTGAAAGAGAGAGAGAGAGAGAGACAGACAGACAGAGCAGGAGTGGGGGAGGGGCAGAGAGAGAGAGAGTGAAGCACAGGATATGAAGCAGGTTTCAGACTGAGCTGTCAGCACTGTTTGATGCGGGGATTGAAACCGCAGACTGCAAGATCATGACCTGAGCCGAAGTCAGATGCTCAACCGACTGAGCCACCCAGGCGCCCCTAAAATAAACTTTAAAAAGATAAAAATAATAAAGGCAAAGATCTACCCTGTAGGAAAACTATTGGGAACATAATTTGTGCTAAGAAGATAGGAATGCTAGAAATCCCACAGAAAGATTGTTATGACGCTAGAGGTAAACAGATCCGGAGTAAATAGATCTCAGGAAACAACATTCCAAAATAATACAATATTAAAAGCAAATCACTACTTTAAAAAGTCAAAGCATAAAAAAAGAAAAGAAAAAGTCAAGGCCTATAGCCTTCAGGACAACAGAGTTAGAATCACACTAACCCTGAGATACAGAGCCATGGCCACCCAAAGAGGCCATAGTTTTGAATACTAAGTGGTAACAACAGAAGAGTACATCCTTGAGCATGAAACTTCTCACAAGTCCTCACAAAAGAAGCTCCTACTACTTCAGAAGTCTGTATTTTTCAGAGCTCACCAGAACAGAACCAACTGCACACACACACACACACACACACACACACACACACAACACTTACACCCAGATTTCTTATAAGGAATTGACTCAGTTGATCATTATGGCTGAGAAGATCTATAGTCAATAAGCTAAAGACAAGGAAGAGCTGATCCTGTAATTCCAGTCTGATTCTGAAGGCCTGAGCACCACGGGACTCAATGGTGTCAGTTCCAGCAGGAAGACTGCGGGTTTGAGACCTAAGAACAGCCGGTATAAGGGCAGGGAAATAACAATGCCCCAGCGTGAAGCCAGTCAGACAAGAGAAGTTCCCACTAACTCAGTCTTTTTTGTTCCACTCAGGTTTTCAGTTGATCAGATGAGAGGCACCTACATTAGGAAAAGCAATCTGCTTTACTCAGTCTACCAATTCAAATGTTAATCTCTTCCAGAAACACTCTTACAGACACACCAGATTAATGTTTCACAAAACGTCTGGGCAACTGGGCCAAGTTGATTCACATTAATCACACCTACTATGACACCCATTTCTTTGAAACGTAAGTAGCAGAACAGGAATACAACCCACACAAATATGCTGGCAGAAAAATATGAAATTAGCTGGCAACATTCCATGAGATAGTAACAATAAAATATGACATCACAAAATGAAAGGAAAATTGCAGCATATTTCAAAATCAGTAAAAGTTTTAAAGAAGGTAAGAAAATGATCAATGCTTTGAAAGAATAGCACAAATTAAAAATTTTTAAGTTCATAAGTAATATGTCTGTACAACATAAGAATATGAAAAAGGAGGGATTAACTGAAAGAATGAACTAGGAAAATTATGCAGAAGTGTACCTCGGATTGGAGAAAACAGAGGATTAAGAGACATCACCGAAAACTCAAACTTGATAGGCATGGAAAAAATTTAAAAGACATATTTAGATCCATACTTAAAACTTTCAAGAAGACAATTTTTCCAAATGACTTACCTCCCTAATTAAAAACAATCAGGATATACATAAAATTCATTTTTAAAAAGAGAGTACATAAAATTTAAAGATATTATTTACTATCTGAAAGGAGTAAAATATTGATAAATTAGCATAAATAAAAATAATAAACTTTGCATGGCAAAAAAATAAGATAAAAAACACAAAGAAAAAACTGAAGAATGTTTGCTATTTAAATAAAAGGGAGAAATAATGTATCTCTAATCTATGGAAAAGTCTTAAAAATTGAAGGGAAAAGCAAATACCTACAAGACATAAGACAGTAAAAGAAATAAATATAATAAATTTGTCATACAAAGATAAGTCAATAATGTAATAATATTGAGATATAATTTATCATTTAGTTTGGCAGCAATCTAAAATCTTGATAACATAATCTGTTGTTAAGGATATGGGAAAATCCTTAAGTGTTAGGAATACAAACTGCTATGCCTTCTAAGGAAGACAAATTTGACAATTCCTAACAAAATAAGCATACATTCACCCCTTGTCCTTGCAACCCTTTCTAAGAATAATTTCAGAGACACACTTGCTAAAACACTACTTAGTAACTTGCAGGATTACATAGAGTATTATTTAAAGCAATAGACAGGAAATAACCCATCCCATTCTCCATCAGTAGGGACTGGTTGAATTAACTGTGGTACATCCATGCAATTGAGTTTATGCTGCTACAAAAAAGGAGTAAGGGACATCTCTATATAATGAAAATAATAGGATATGCAGTTAAGAGGGGAAAACGTACAGAACAGTCTCTAGAATACGTAATTTATATGTCATAAAGATTATGCATCACATGCTTCCCATATATATAAATAGGTAAATATAGCTGCAGGTTAGGTTTTTCCAAAAGTTCAGACACAGATGCTGAAATGGGATTTGGGGCACCAATGTTTTTTAAATTTTTTTTTCAACGCTTATTTATTTTTGGGACAGAGAGAGACAGAGCACGAACGGGGGAGGGGCAGAGAGAGAGGGAGACACAGAATCGGAAACAGGCTCCAGGCTCTGAGCCATCAGCCCAGAGCCTGACGCGGGGCTCGAACTCACGGACCGCGAGATAGTGACCTGGCTGAAGTCGGACGCTTAACCGACTGCGCTACCCAGGTGCTCCTAAATCTGTGCTTTTTAAGCCACTGAGTCTATGAGTCTAGTATTTTGTTGCAATAGTCTAAGCTGCTAAGGCAAATTCACTGGGGGCCAGAAGCTTCAACCCTACTTAGAGCTTCTAGAGTGTAGCCACCATGGTGAAACTTCATCTGCATCTCCAGTAGGCCATTCTCTGTCAGTCTGGTCACTTTTGGGAGAGTGTAGTATGCAGAAAGACCAGTAGAGTTTTTGGCCATGTACCAACACTTAAACTTCTTGTGCTTTGAAATCTGGTGCAATTTATTACAGACTCTAATGCTAATGGATCAAATATTTGGTAAACCATGAGATAGTGGGTCTTTCTTTTGAGGTGCATCAGAATAAAAAGGGAAACCCTTATCTAGAATGTGAATCTGCATCAGTTATGAAAGAGTTTCAAAGTCGTCAACTTGCTACCAAGTAGACAGGATATATCAAGAAATTACAGCATTTGGGAGATTGGTTTTTCTTTGCTTACATGTTGGACATTCGGCACCAGCAATAGCTATGTCAGCTCTAGTAAATGAAAATCCATGCTACTGGCCTCCATCTCTGCCACTATAATTACTCTATCCTCTAGAGTAGATGTGTCTTACAAAACTTTCAGGGCACAAGCCAATTGAATAGATCAGGGTGCTATCCTCAAAACAATGGATTCAGGGGCGCCTGGGTGGCGCAGTTGGTTAAGCGTCCGACTTCAGCCAGGTCATGATCTCGCGGTCCGTGGGTTCGAGCCCCGTGTCAGGTTCTGGGCTGATGGCTCAGAGCCTGGAGCCTGTTTCCGATTCCGTGTCTCCCTCTCTCTCTGCCCCTCCCCCGTTCATGCTCTGTCTCTCTCTGTCCCAAAAATAAATAAAAACGTTGAAAAAAAATTAAAAAAAAACAAAACAATGGATTCATATGATGCTCTCTGCAATCTTTAGATAGTCCAGATCCCTGTTAACTATAAGAGAGAAAAAGGTAGTTACTAGTCCAGGGTAAAATGTGAATCTTTATTGTATATTGTAAGTGAAAAAAAAAACTTTTCTTGATCTTTTTTTTTCTTATTAGAAATAAAAAAAGAACGTGCATGCCAAATCAGTAACCACATACGATGAACCTGAGGCTGTATCTGTTCTAACAAACTTACCACATTAGTCATGGAAGCTTCAATCAAGGCAACTACTAGATTGAGCTTGCAGTCGTCTACAGTCATCTTCCAAGACCCATCTGGATTCTGCAGGGATAATGTTAGTAACTTAACCGGGGATATGATAAGGACCACCACCCTTGCATCCATCAGAAAGCTGGCAGGAATCTCCTAAATTCTGCAACATATACAGATACATTTTTTAAATTTATTTTTAATAACGTGGTCAGGGAGGGGACAGTTTCAGAACCTTACATTTGACTTTCTCCCTTTTGGTAGTTATCCACAACCAAGGACCCAATTTGGAGATTGTGTTAACTTCCAAGTATGTGATAACAGTTCAACATTCAGGGTCCAGGGAAATTATCACCAGAGAGCCAATCTAAGCCATATATTTCCTGGCTTCCATATGCCCCCTTATAAATATGAGGGCTATAATAATGTTCCCACAGTTCAATATCATCAAACTCAGCACTATCAAGTGCTAAAAATATGTGGGTAGCCCTCATTTTCTAATTTATAGTCAATTGAATAAGTGTTTATAATCCCCTTTGGGGAAAAACTGAAGAAATAATTACTGTGTACACACCATAGTGCTATGGTGTTGTTCCACTTGAAAAACCAATGTTCACTGGGATCTAACTCTGAACAATGAGCTCAAGTCTGGAAACTCTGCAAGGGATCATATTTTAATTAAGGTGGCCACCCTCAGTTTCTCAGACACCAAACCTTGATTTATTCTGCTGGTTGAAGCTGAGAAATACAATTATTTGCCACCAGTCTCATTTGCCCCTAAGGAAGTCATATTCTATTAACTAGCCCTATTAGTCCCTTTGGATTGGGTTCCTGGGGCTGCTGCTCCAATTCTGCTAGTCATCACAAGATCTATGGTTAAGTACCACCTGGTTTCTGGCAGTTAAGTCCTGCCCTGGACTCTACAGTTTTGAAGTCCATACATGGCCATTATTTTCAGCTAGACAAGTTCTATAACAGTCCTTCCTATCTCTAGTCCTGGATTGAAAAGTAGAGCCACACTGAATTTTTAATGATGTTCCTGCTTTTTTTTACCAGGCTATTCACATTTGGCCTTCTGTGTGTCCTTTGAGTTTTCCCAAGGAATGTTCCCAAGGAATCATCATGCTCATGTTCTGATTGTATATATTATATCCATTCTGGCATGTCCATTTCCTTGAACTTTCTAATCTCTTTATGATCATCTGACATGGCATTTTACACCTTGTGATTTTGCTCAACTTGGCCATTGTGTTTAACATGCCACTGGGAGCCATCTTATTATTTAATTTGCACAATCTCCTGGATCTCTTTCCATGATGCTAAACTGTTTACCTCCAGAGAGTATTCTCAAGTAAATTAAATCTTCCCTGTTTTATCTTCCAATCTTTGAATAAATTATCTTCTAATCAAATGCCACTCATGCTGCCCAAATGATGACAAATATATGTCAAAGGTTTGCAGTATAGTACTTTCTTTTTTTTTTATGTTTATTTATTTTTGAGAGAGAGCATGTGCACGCACTTGGGGGAAAAGAGGAGCAGAGAGAGAGGGAGAGAGAATCCCAAGCAGACTCCATGCTGTCAGCCCAGTGTGGGGCTCCAACTCACCATGAGATCGTGACCTGAGCTGAAATTAAGAGTCTAACTTAACCAATTGAGCCACCCAGGTGCCCCAGTACTTTCTTTCCTTACCAAGCTCAGTGTTATCTTCAGCAGGTTGTTGTGACTTAAACCTAGATAAAGGCCACATCACCAGGAGGGAAAGTGAGGGCATATGTTAAATGGTATGTATGTTGCCAAGCTAATAAATCTCAAGTTTTATGTTTGGCTATCTCTGCACTCCTACTGTAAGACATGAGGGTCTCCTTGCCTCTACTAAGTCCCTTTGGCTGTCACACTTCGGTATTATATTTCTTATCATTCTATAGAGAAATTACAGCACATAAGAGTGTGCCGGTATGGAAACTGGGATTATAGAAAATCAAGAAGGACTTAATGGTCTCCTTGCTTCTGTAGAAAATGAAGAAGGACTTACTGGTCTCCTTGCTTCTGGACCAATTCATGTTTACATTCATAACACTGTACTCTAACTTGTGAATCTAATGATTTTATTCTTTCCCCAAATCTTCTCTCTCTCTCTACACATACACACGCACGCACACACACACACATGCAGTACAAGACTCTATTATATGTGACCTGCCTAAATATTAAACCCATTTACTACTAGCCTCTTTTGTGGCATTTAAATTTTTTAATGTTATTTATTTTTGAGAGAGAGAGAGAGACAGAGAGACAGAGCATGAGCCAGGGAGCAGAGAGAGAGACAGAATCTGAAGTAGGCTCCAGGCTCTGAACTGTCAGCACAGACCCTGACGTGGGGCTGGGACTCAAACTCACAAACCCTAAGATCATGACTTGAGCTGAAGTCAGACACTTAACTGAATGAGCCAAACAGATGCCCCTCTTTTGTGGAATTTTAAATAGAAAAAAATGTATGTATGTATGCGTTGTGTGTGTGTGTGTGTATATACACACACACACATACACATACATGTACATATACACACACGTATATACACATATACACATATACACATAAACACATATATGTGTGATAGCATATAAGATATGACATATATGTCATAAGACACATATGTCTATAAGCTAGACAGCATCAGCAATTATAAACACATGTACAATCATGTTTTGGTTCTATACCAGTTTTCCTTAGCCCTTTACTGGTACAGAAACCAATCCTAGACATCATAACATTTCAAAAAAAAAGTTAGCATAAAAACTAAACAAAATATTATTTAGCTGTCGACCTGGAAATTTAACAATACTTCATTAATAATATAAAAATCTAGTTTGTGGACATGTTTCCATGACGTCTCTTTCAAAATTGGTTTATTGAAATCAGGATTCCAATAGGCACAAAATATTGATAGCTTGGTTGATGATTGTTTTGTCTTTATAGGTTTTTTTTTTCTCTTTTTCCATGAAGTTTGTTTTTCTTTGTAGGTAGTTACTTGCCCTACAGAATTAACAAATTCTGTATTTTTGTTTGCATTCCTATAGGTTTTATTTTTAACATATTTCTTTGATTTTATGTTTTTCCTATAAATTGGTAACCAGGGAAGGGATTTGATTAGATTTAGATTTGGTTGGCAGGTTTAATTCATAGTTGATGTGTTGTACTTCCTGTTTCTTTACATTAGGTGGCACATAATATCTGGTTGTATAGAGCTTTTGTTCTTAAATTTGATCACAAAGTTCATTTACTTAAAATTCCCCTAGACATGCTATGATTCTTAAACACCAGTATATTCAGATGTACTGTTTTCTCTATGGATTTGAATGACCAGAGCATACCTTATATGGCATTATAATAATTATTCATTTTAAAGGAATAAAATAACTGACTAAAATTAATATATAAGAATGGTTATTACAAAATTTGTTGGGATAGGAAAAATTAGAAACACATTCAATAGCAAGGAATAAAAGTACAGGTAAGTTAACGTACTCATAAGATGAGTATCTTTTGTAGATACTAAGATATCTTCAAAACATACTCAGTAACATGGAAAATGTTCTTAATGCAATGTTATATCAAAAAGTACCAAAGATAGGATTCCTGGGAAGAAGCAGACTAAGAGGATAATGAACTCACCTCATTCCACAAATACACCAAGATAATAGCTGCCATGTATACAACTAACTCTGAAAATGGCCTAAAGACTAGAAGAACAGACCTTTCATAGTTAATCACAGAGAAAAGGCCACATCAAAAAGGGTAGCAAGGGTGGAGATACAGTTGGAAACTAAACTCTCCTGTAACACACCCAAAATAGGAGGGACACCACAAGCATGGAGGAACAAAAGTATACACCACACCAGCGCTAGCGCTGGGGAACTACACTGAGGAGAGAGAGAGGGAGAGAGAAAGGAAGTAACAAATGAAATGGGCTACTTTTTCACATCACACACAAAAATAAATTCAAAATGGATTAAAGACTTAAATGTGATACCTGAAACCATACAACTCCTAAGAGAAAACATGGGCAGTAATCTCTCGTACATTGCCTTTAGCAATGTATTTATAGACAGTCGCAAGCAAGAGAAAAAACAGCAAAAATAAACTATTCTGGCTACACTAAAATAAAAAGTTTTGTACAGTAAAAAAACCATCAACAAAACAAAAAAAGGCAACCTACTGAATGGGAGAAGATATTTGTAAATTATATATCCTATAAAGTATTAATATCCAAAATACCTAAAGAATTTATACAACTTAACACAGAAAAAAAAATCCAATTCAAAACGGGGCAGCGGATCTGCAAACATTTTACCAAGGACGACATAACCGACAGATACATGGAAAGATGTTCAACATTACTAATCTTTGGAGAACTACAAATCAAAACCACAATGAATTATCAACTTGCACCAGTCAGAATAAGTAGTATTAAAAAGACAAGAAATGACTAACAACGTGGATGGAACTGGAGAGTGTTATGCTAAGTGAAATAAGTCATACAGAGAAAGACAGATACTATATGTTTTCACTCTTATGTGGATCCTGAGAAACTTAACAGAAGACCATGGGGGAGGGGAGGGGAAAAAATAGGTTAGAGAGGGAGAGAGCCAAAGCATAAGAGACTCTTAAAAACTGAGAACAAACTGAGGGTTGATGGGGGGTGGGAGGGAGGGGAGGGTGGGTGATGGGTATTGAGGAGGGCACCTTTTGGGATGAGCACTGGGTATTGTATGGAAACCAATTTGACAATAAATTTCATATTAAAAAAAAGTATAGCACACACACACAAAAAAAGACAAGAAATGAATAACAAGTGTTCACAAAAATGTGGAGGAAAGGGAACACTCGTGCACTTTTGGTAGAAATGTAAATTTGTGCAGCCACTGTGGAAAATAGTATGGAGTTTACTCAAAAAGTTAAAAATAATAATACCATACAATCCAGTAATTCCACTACTGGGTATCTATTGAAAGGAAGTGAAAACACTAATTTGAAAATATATACATACTGCAGCATTACTTATAATAGCCAAAATATTGAATCAATTCAAATATCCATTGATTGATAAATCAATAAAGATGATGTGATGCGCACATGCGCGCGCGCGCGGGCACACACACACACACACACACACACACACACTATAATATAAAGCCAAGACTTAGATCTTGCCATTTGTGACAACATGGATAGACCTAAAGGGTATGTTAAGTGGAGTAAATCAGACAGATAAAGACATATACCATATGATTTCACTTATAGGAGGTATTGAAAAAAACTAATAAATAAACAAAAAGCAGAATCAGACATAATACAGGGAACAAACTGGTGGTTTGCTAGAGGGGAAGTAGGTGGAGGAATGAACAAAATAGAGAAAAAGGATTAAAAAATACAAACTTCTAGTTATAAAAAAACGGCCATGTGTATGGAAAGTACAGCATAGGGTATACCGTTAATAGTATTGTAGTCATATTGTATGGTTACAGATGGTGACTACAGTTATCATGATGAGCACTGAGTAATGTATAGAACTGTTGAAACAATGTGCTGTACACTGGAAACTAAGCGTTGTAATTATACTATACTTCAATAAAAGAGTACCATTTATACATACTGTTCCTTAAAAAAATACAAATACTTATCAGATGTAATTTCAGAGTAATATGTAATTTTAATATCCTAGTGTTTGTGACAGTTTGTAAATATTCTAAATTTTAAGTTATATAATGTATGAAAAGAACCAATATTACTACATAAAACTAAAAATTAAACTGATTTATAATTATAGATGGCAGAATAAAGTTGTTTCTTGGGCCCTTTTCTCAGTAATTTAGTGCCACCAACAAAAGGAAGATGAAAAATAAGTGTATGCTCATTAAAAATAGAAAATCTAATGGAAGATGATCTTGTTAATGTAATATGACCAAATTGAGGACGAAATCTGAGATCACAGAGGTAACACACATCTCAATAATACAATGCAAAGTTCTAAATGTAAGTGACCAATCTTGTGATTCCTGAACTGGAGTTTGGGAAAAGGGCAAGATTTCCCCAGGAGAATGGATGAATGCTCAGAAAACACATCCCCCAAAAATTGGATGGATAAGGCTTTCCATTATAGAACTCTTTGTACAGCAGCCAAGTGAGGACAACTCAATGTCCACATAGGAATGGGAAATAAATGATGAAGAATCCAGAATATATAAGACTATGAAGGTATTCTGAAAAAGTATATATCTATAAAGAGATATGGAAAAAAGTTTCTAAATTTTATTATAAGATAAAAAGCATGATCCAAAGCAATACAAAGAATACTAGTCCAATGTTTACATTTCTACCAATCTGAATACTTACATTTAGTTAATTTTATGAATTCAATATATAAATAAAACATTTGTATTAATATTAAATTTGGTTTGGTTGAATGCTAAGCAGTTTATATGTTTTATTATATTTATAAGCTTTATTTGTTTTGAATTGCTTGTGATGATTCAATGTAATATTTATCTTCTATGTATTTTATTAAATCTCTTGACTCTATTGATTATTTTGCATTGAAGAAGTTCTCTATTTTGAAATTTCTTTGCAGTTTTTGAAGTTTTTGATATTTTTAAAAAATGTTTATTTTTGATAGGGGGGACAGAGGATCTGAAGCAGGATCTATGCTGACAGCAGTGAGCCTGATGTGGGGCTTGAACTCACGAACCATGAGATCATGACCTGAGCCAAAGTCAGACACTGAAACAACTGAGCCACCCAGGTGCCCTGAAGTTTTTGATATTTAATCAAATCATTGTAACTCCTTATAGTGTAGCTCAGTTTCAATTTTCTCCTATATAATTGTAGGATTTTATGCTCTATACATTTAAGTCCTTATTCCATCTGAATGCTACTTTGATTTGTATTTCAAGATCTATATAAAAAGAGCCATCTGCTAATTAAGTGTACATATTTAAGATATTTGCAAATGGCATATCTGATAAAGGGTTAGTATCCAAAAATCAATAAAGAACTTACCAAACCCAACACCCAAAAAAACAAAATAATCCAGTGAAGAAATGGACAGAAGACATGAATAGATATTTTTTCAAAGACATCCAGATGAGTAACAAACACATGAAAAGATGTTCAACATCACTCATTATCAGGGAAATACAAATCAAAACTACAATGAGATACTATTTCACACCTGTCAGAATGGCTATAAGTAACAACATAGGAAACAATAGATGTTGGCAAGGATATGAAGAAAGGGGGACCCCCTTACACTGTTGGTGGGAATGCAAACTGATGCAGCCACTCTGGAAAACCATGTGGAGATTCCTCAACAAGTTAAAAATAGAACCACCCTATGATCCAGCAATTAGGTATTTACCCAAAGGATACAAAAATACTGATTTTCAAAGGACAAATGCACCCCAATGTTTATAGCAGCACTATCAACAACAGCCAACTATGGAAAGGGTCCAAATGTCCATTGACTGATGAAGGGATAAAGAAGATGTGGTACATATATATACAAGGAATATTACTCAGCAATCAGGAAGAATGAAATCTTGCCATTTACAATGACATGGATGGAGCTAGAGTGTATTATGCTAAGAGAAACAAGCCAGTCAGAGAAATACAAATACCATATGATTTCAGTCATTGTGGGATTTAAGAAACAAAACAGATGAATATAGGGGAAGGGAGAGAAAAGAGAGGGAGGTTTCTCTTTAACCAATATTGTGAAGAATGCCAAGCACTTGAGTGTATAATCTATCAAAATAGTAGGGCATGGGGTATAGTAAAGAGTTTTAGTACCCACTGCTGGCCTCAAGAAGATGAGTGATTGCCTTGGAGAACCTTAAGTATTTATTTAAATTTCAATATGTAACATCTCTGGTTAATCAAAATTGTTCTCATCATTGTTTCATGTATTCTCAGTTTCATGAGGCAAAAATTTGCTCTAAAAAATGTTTTTACCCCTTCAGTCCACCTCCATCTACTCAGTCAACAGAGGAAACTTCTCTTCCATTAGTGGCATTATGCTTTTATCAGATCAAGTGTTTGGTAAATATCAGCTTCATCTTGACTTGTGTCTTCAAAAATATTGGAAGAAGACTGAACCTAGTAACTGATAAATCTTTATGTAACTTTCTGGATTTAAAAAAAAGGGAAAAAAAACCTCTTTGTAATTTGCAAAAGTAGCCAGTGTGATAATTCATTAATTTTGCTTGATGCTTTTGAAGATTTATAAATTAATTTTTTAAGTTTATTTACTTTTGAGAGAGAAAAAGACAGCATGACTCGTGGAGGGGTAGAGAGAGAGGAGATAGAGAGAGAGGGGGAAAGAGAGAGAATCCCAAGCAGGCTCTGCTCTATCAGCGCAGAGCCAGACATAGGGCTCAAACTCACAAACTGTGAGATCATGACCTGAGCTGAAATCAAGAGTCCAACCCTTAACCAATTGAGCCACCCAGGCACCCCTATAAATTAATTTTTTAATGAAAAAAAATTTGTCAACTGTGCTCTTCTTTCACATTAACATGGTAATCTTCGCATTCAATATTTTATCAGTTTTGTTTCATGATATTGCCATTTTATGCAGACTGGATTTTATTGTCTACTTCTCTCAATGTTTCTCTCATCATATCTAGTTTCTATGATTTTATTTTGAATTCTGAACAAGTTGACTGAATATCTGTTTCATTGCATTGATTTTCTAAGGAATATAACTTGTTTACTGCCATAACAGTTTTAAATTTGATAATTCTTCTTTCAATCGGGAATACATATTTTATTTCTAATCTCTAGAATAATTGCATAAATTAAGAGCTAATGATAGCTTCAGGTCATAACGGAGGTGGTGGCTGAATACCAGATTTCTGGACTACTCTGTGGGTTCCAGTCACAACTGGGGCCACCTATCCACAAGGAAGGTCCTCATCTACTTCATCAAGCTCCCTGGAGCTGGAGTCAATATGCTAACTGCTTTCCTGAAGTCACACCAGGGAGAGCACAAGAACCCGTATTCTCTACCTACCCTCATCTCTGCATCAGGTCCAAGCTCTTTCTCTGGAAAGATGGCTACCATGCTCTATTCCGTAGCCTTCATACGAAGACACTTTCAACCCATGATGATATGAATAAAGAAAACCACTACTCTGACACTGTGGACCACAGCACCAATTTGGACCGTTATTCTATACATGGACCAGTAAAATGTAAGTGATTTTAAGCTCATTTCTTTAGCTGCATCAAATGATGTTGTGTAGACTGGTCTTCTAACACTTTGATTTGACAAGAGATGACTTAATTTAGAATGACTTAAGTAAATAATTTAGAAATAATAATAATAAATCTTTAAAAAATAAGTAATAAGAAGAAAACCTTGCCTCACTTCCCCCGACCCCACCTTTTTATTCTTGTTGCCTTGGGTTTTACATTTCCAAGTAAAGAGTCACTGCATTACATAGGTAGTATATATAACAGCCATATACATGTGTTTTGACAATTAAACATTTTTCACACTATATGAAAGACAACAGTTGATCCAATTACAATTAAAGTTCTCACTACTCAGTGCTTTACAAAGAAAATAAATTGGACAAAACCAGTTCAAGACTAGTTCCCACTTTGACTCAGCAGAAATCGACCTAGAGGAGCTATAAGGTGGCTAGTCTTCTATAATGTATAGGTTATTAGAGGAGTATGGAATAAAAAACAAACAAAAATGAAAAAGATGTTCACAAGATGAGACTGCAGAGGTGGTCATAGGCTAAGTGTATATAAGGCCCAGGAACATAACTTGATAACCTTAAAATATTATTAAAAGCCTTGAAAAAACTCAGTGCAGTTAAATCATTGTTGAAAATATTTTCATATGGTGGCCCAGGATAAAGAAAGCCATTTTCTGCCCTAGACAGAGTGGTGGGGTAAAATGGGAAACTGGCAGTATTCAGTATGTAGCCTTGCATTCTTTGTTATACTTCACTGACTTACTTTTTAATATATTTTACCATTGTGGATTTAAGTAGTTTCTGTGAATTGGCTGGGTAAACATTAAAAATGGATATCGTAAGTCTTCTAGTAATTAGAATATTCTAGAACACTAATAAAAATATTTGATGATGTATTTTTTTGTCAAGATGAAAATTGTCAGGTTAATAAAACCAAAATAATGTATTTTTTTAAACTTTGCAAATGCACTGAGAATTTCTGCCATAAGTAAACCTGAACATTATTAATCCATCATTTATAAAATGGATTTGATGATCTATCATGATTTTATTAATCATAATACCTATCAATATATTGCAGAATCAGTACGCCAATGTTTTATTTTAGATTACTTACTAATCCTATTTTTAAGCTTGATTTTATAAATAAAAACACAAGAATTTGAAAATTGTCAGTTTTCCACTATATATAAGAGGTTCATGACATAAATTGGTCCATATGAGAAACTTTCTTTTTAAAGAATGCTGAGTTACTTAACAAGAGACCCAGATAACATGAAATAATATGAAGGGTTTAAAAAAATGTAATTGTGTTTAATTTCTTATATGCTAAACATTTTATCCAGTGACTCACAATTGCTGAAAATTTTCAAAAGATACAGGAAAAGAGAGATTTAAAGAAAAAATATGCAACTTCAACACAAAACTAGCTTTTCCACGAAATGAGGGCCATTCCATGTTCCCATGGAATGATATACACCCACTGGCAAAGCTTTGCTTCTAATCTAATAAAATATACAAATTTAATCAGGGATAATACTCAAATACATTCATTACTTTTTCCTTGGGCATTGTGCATGACACTTAAAAACTTAATTTTATAATAAAACAAGATGCCTATAGCTACATTGGTGAAGTATTAGGAAATTGTTTAAATTGTCGTTATTTAAAACAAAACTTTCTACTAAAGCTAATAAAAATTTAAATCAATACATAAAGCTACATTTAAGTAGATTAAAAGGAAGCTTACCGTTATGATTAAAAACAATAAGCTCAAGAATGTAAAATGAATAAGGACATTCAATAAATAAAATGTATTGATAATTGATATATAATTATATTCTATTTATTAATTAATAATTCAATTTTAGAAGCATTGGAATTTAAGCACATAGCTATCTGTACCATTATTATAAAACAGAGATATCACATATTATATTAATAGGAAAGAATTTTAAAATATTTTTTTAAAAAACTTAGAAAAAATTATCAGAGGCTGTGGATTCAAATAGAATCATTAATAAAATGAGTCTTTGGTTTAGTGCATGCTCCACAAAAGGATAAGGGAGGAGGAGGGAACTAAAATGCTTTGAAAAACTTTCCATCATATTTCTGGAAATCTAGGAGGTCATGTTCATGTTTAGAACTGTGCACATGCCCAGAAGAGACATGAAAATGTACTTTAACCTCTGCTTGACCTTGAGGCTTAACAAAAGCAGTAAGTGAAAGTTATGACACAGTCTTAAACTATTGGCTAAAGCAGTGAACTTGTACCCCAACACAACCCACACCCACACACAGAGCCACTCAGCAAAGTCCTAGAAACCCATTAGTTGAAGGTGTATATCTCCCTTCCACGAAGTTAAGTAGAGGCCAGCCAATACATACAACAAAGAATACAGACAGTATAGAATTAGTCCAGAAAAGTCCTAAACAAAGGATGATAGCAGAGTAGGAAGATTCTGAGTTCATTTCCTCCCATGTACACACCTAAAATGCCTCTGAAGACAAGCAGAACAACTCTTCCACAACAAGGGATAGAAAGCCACACTAAGAAGGGTAGGAGGGGCAGAGACAGAATCAAGAACCAAACCACTGGTACAACCAAACCACAACTGGGAGGAATACCATAGGCACAAAGATCCTCCCTGAGGAGTGAGGGATCAGGCCCCACATTGGATACCCCTTGCCCTGGAGACAGGCAAGGGGAAAATGACCATCATAATGTCTGTCTCTGAAAGTCAGTAGAGCTTAACTCTGGGGGAGCTGAAGGGATATAGGAAGTGGATATTTACAAATAAGTCATGTTGATGAAAAGGACAGAATGGGTAATACAATCAATAACTTTGTAATAATTTTATATAGTGACAGTAACTACATTTACCACAGTGAACATTTCGTAATTATTTGATTATCAAATCGTTATATTGTACACATGAAACTAATATTGTAGGTCAACTATATTTCAACTAAAATTTTAAAATACATATATTAAAAAAACAGCAAATAGCAACAATAACAAAATTGGATGAAGGAGGAAAAGAATTTCCAGAGCTGACACAGAGTCAAAGCCTTTGGAATCAAGGTTACAACATCAGTTCCTGCTGCAATTTCCAGTCTACAGGCATGCCCTGGAGATTGTGGATTTGCCAGTCCTCACAACTACATGAGCAAATAAACCCAAGTCTCCAAAATACATTCCCTAAATATCTCTTTCTCTCGGTTTCTGTCTCTGTTTCTCTGTCTCTGCTGTCCTTTTCTTTCTCTCTCATGTGTTCTTTTTCTCTGGAGAAGCTTAATCCAAAAATCAGAAGAAAACACAGGAAACAAAAAATCAAGGACACCAGAGGAAATTAAAGCTCTGACACATATAGTTACACCAGACAATAAAAACAGAGCCATAGCTAGATAAGCATACAACTTCACACTAAAAACCTATTTGCTGTAGTTCTTATCCAAATACAATATATCTAGCAAGTAACAAAAAATTACAAGGAATACTAAAAGGTAAGTAAAACCATACTCTGAGCCAAATCAGGTAACAGAACCAAACTCAGAAGTGGCAGACGTTTTGAGTTTATCAGGTTGGAAATTAAAAATGAGTATGATTAATGTGTGAAGAGAACTAATGGAAAAAGTGGACAGTATGCAACATCAAATGGGTAATGTAAGCAGTTAGATGGAAACTCTAAGAATCAAAGTAAATGCTAAAAATCAAAATCACTGTAACAGAAATGAAGACTGCTTTTCATGATCTTATGAACAAACTGGACAGAGAAAAGAATCACTGAGCTTGAAGACACCTTAACAGAAACTTTCTAAGTTGAAATGCATAGAGAAAAAATATGAAAAAAAAAACTGAAAAATCTAGGTACTATAGGGCAAGTACAAAAGGCATAATATATGCATGTTGGAAATGCAAGAAGAAAAATAAAAAGGAGGGAAAATCATGTAAGAGGTGAAAATGGCTAAGAATTTTCCTAAAATGGCAGGCACCAAACCAGAGATCAAAGACTCAGAGAATTCCATGTAGAATAACAAAAACCCTTTACCTATGCATTTCATGCTTAAACTACAAAAAAATTAAAGAGAAATCTTGAAACACACACATAGACAGAAAAACGACATCTTACCTAGGAAGAAAGAAGTATAAGATTCATAGCAGACTTCTATAAGCAATGCAAACAACGAAAGAAAGGAGTGAAATAAATCACCAACCTAGAATTCTATATCAAGGAAAATTATTCTTCAAAAGTGAGGGAGAAATAAAGATTTTCTGAAACTAGTAAAACAACAAGAGTATTTGTCACCAATAGACCTCCCTTTAAAAAAATATTTAAAGTATAATGTTAAAAAAGTGTCTACAGAAAGAACTGATGAAGATCAGAAACTGAAATCTACACAAAAGAGGGCATTAGAAAGGAAATAAAGGAAAGATAATTTTTTTACATATAGTTGATTCAGTAACTTTAAATTTTTTTAATGTTTATTTATTTTTCAGAGGGAAAGAGCACGGGGGGTAGAGAGGGGCAAAGATAGAGGGAGACACAGACTTCAAAGCAGGCTCCAGGCTCTCAGCTCTCAGCACAGAGCCGGAAACGGGGCTTGAACTCACAAACTGCGATATCTGACCCGAGCTGAAGTTAGACGCTCAACGGACTGAGCCACCCAGGTGCCCCGAATAACAGCAAGACATAACAGACAATAATAGCTTATTAATAAGTGAAATGCATGATAGCAATACTAGAACAGATGGAGGGATAAATTTGAAACGTTCTGTTATGAAATACCTGCACTACTCATAAAATGGTGTAGTCTTATTTGAAAGTGGACTTCAATTAGTTATAAATATATGTTGAAAACTTCCAGGAAACCAGTAGAATAATTTTTAAAAGAAGTATAAATAATTCTACTAAAAACTGGGAGAAAACAGGGACACCTGGGTGGCTCAGTCGGTTGAGGGTCCGACCCTGGATTTTGGCTCAGGTCATGATCCTAGACTTGTGGGACTGAGCCTGACGTCAGGACCCATGCTAAGTGTGGAGCCTGCTTAAGAGTCTTTCTCTCCCTCTGCCCCTCTCTCCCCACTCGCACACTTTCTCTAAAATAAAAATTTTAAAATAAAAATAAAATATCAATAAATAATGAGAGAAAACAGAATCACAAAAAATGACTAATCAAGTCAGAGAAGGCAGAAGTATGGAAGATTAAAAGAAAAACAACGCAATGAATAAAGAACAGTACTGAAAGAGGTGAGAATTATCCAAGTATATAGATAATTGCTTTAAATATGAATGGATTGAATGCAACTATTAGGGGGTGCTTGGGTGGCTCAGTTGGTTAAGCATCTGACTTCTGCACTGGGCTCTCTGCTGTCAGTGCAGAGCCTGCTTGGGATTCTCTGTCCCTCTCTCTCTGCCCCTCCCCCTCTCTTGTGTGCTCCCTCTTTCTCTGTCTCCCAAAAATAAACAAACATTGGGACGTCTGGGTGGCTTAGTTGGTTGAGCGTCTGACTTCAGCCCAGGTTTGTGAGTTTGAACCCCGTGTTGGGCTCTGTGCTGATGGCTCAGAGCCTGGACCCTGCTTCGGATTCTGTGACCCCCTCTCTCTCCGCCGCACCCCTGCTTGTGCTCTGTCTCTGTCTTTCAAAAATGAATAAACATTAAGAAAGATTTAAACACCCCAAACATTAAAAAAATTCAACTATTTAAAAACAAAATAAAAAAATAGATTTTTAAAAAAGAACAAACTCTGTGTTGTCTGCAGGAAACCCACTTTAAATACATAGACACAGATAGATTATGTAGAAAAGGATGAAGAAAAATATACCATGCTAACACTAATGAAGAGAAAGCTAGAGTAACTATATTAATGCTAGGCAAAGCAGACTTCAGGCAAGGAAAATTATCAGGGACAAAGAGAGGCATTACATAGTGATAAAGGGGTCAATTTCCTAAGAGGATTTAACAGTCCTTAATGTGTATGTGCTTAACAGCAACACACCAAAATAAATAAGGCAAAAACTGGTAGAATAGCAAGATTAAGTAAATAACTCTATAATTATAGCTGGAGAGTTCAACAGACCTCTATCAGTAATTGACAGATCTTGCTGGCAGAGTATTAGTTAGGGTATAGTTGAACTGAAGGGCTATCAATCAAGTGCCTCTAATTGACATTTATAGAATAGTTACCCAACAACAGGAGAATATACATAATTCTCAAGCTCACATGGAACATGCAGCAAGATATATAACATTCAAGTAAATGAATCAGACTTTGGCAAATTGAAAAGAGTTGAAGCCATCCAAAGCATGATCTCAGAACACAATGGAACTGAACTAGAAGTCAATGACAGAAAGTGGTAAATTCCAAAAGATATTTAAAATAACTTAAATTGAATGAAAATACAAATTATCAAAATTGGTGGTATGTAGTGAAAGCAGTGCTTAGAGGGAAATGGAGAACATTGAATGCCTATAGTATAGCAGGAGAAAGCTCTAAAGCCAAAAACGTTAGCTTTCATCTTAGGATACTAGAGAAAGAAGAGCAATATAAACCTCCAAAAAGCAGAAAAGAAATAACAACCTTAAAGTAGAAATCAATGAAGTTTAAAATAAGTAGAGAAAAATCAATAGATAAAATGAGAGGATCTATGAAACCAAAAATCAGGGCTCTTTGAAAACAGTAATGTAATTGATAAACTTCTATACAGACTAGGAACAAAAATGGAGAGAAGACACAGTGACTAGTATCGGAAATGAAACAGTACCATCATTAAAAAAAAAAAGTTTATTTTGAGAGAAAGAGCGAGCACACATGAGCGAGCTGGGGAAGGGCCAAGAGAGAATCCCAAGCAGGCTCCATGCTCAGCACGGAGCCCAATGAGCAATTTGATCTCGTGACCCTGAGATCACAACCTGAGCTGGTATCAGGAGTCAGCTACTCAACCTACTGAGTCACCCAGGACCCCAAGAGTACCATCATTATAAAAGCTAACAGATTATGTAAAATGTTATGATCATAAATTTGATACTTTGAATGAAATGAACTAATACTTGACACAACCCACCAAAATTTACACAAGGAGAAATGGTAATCTGAATAAGACGACGCCTATTATAGAAATTCAAACAATAATCCTTCAAGAAGAGAAAGCACCAGGCCCAGATTTTTTCTTTGGTGATCTCTACCAAATATTTAAGAAAGAAATGAATTAAATGTCTTTAATACACTCTATAAAATAGAAGCCAGTTGAACATTTCCTCACTCATTCTATGATACCAGAATTATCCCAATATCAAAACCAGATACAGACATTACAATAAAACTACAAGCCAACATCTCTCTTAAGGAGATGAAAAATCCTAAAGAGTTATAGGACACTAAGCCCAAAACTTTGTAAAAAGAATTTTCATACTAGACCGAATAGGATTTATTCTGAATTGGCTAAACATCAATCTTCAATTACATCAAAAGAATAAAGAAGAAAATTTTATCCCAGTCACGTTACCTACGTTCTAGTGTCTCATTTTTCACATGTGTAAAATCTGGTTAATAAAGGATGTACTGCATGCAAACAGCTGGCTGTGAGAAGTAGGTGAGGACTCCTTTCTCTCCATTTTACACCAAGATCACCAGGTCTGAGTCCAGTAGGATAATCAGATGTGGCTGTCATACAGTTCAAGGAATGATGGTACAGAGATACAAATATGGACCTAGAATATAGTATCTACGTGGTAAATATTTGTTGAATGAATGAAAAAAATAAACACAATACTATATAAAAATACTGATGAGGGGCAGTTAACTCCGGTGGTTTCATAGAAGACTTCTTGAAGAAACTGATTTTTGATCCGGTTCTTGAAGGATGAATAGGAATCTGTCCAAGGGAGGAGATATGTACCAAATGTCATAGTCAAAGAGCAATGGAGCTCCCAAATGACAGGAAGTGGAACACTGAGGTCAGGAAGATGAGTAATGGTTCCTCCTTGCTTCCTTTAGATCTGTGCCCCAGATTTGGGCTTGGAGTATGCTGGTTGTGGAAATTTGTCATTACACCTGTTTTTATAATATAATTTTCTTTCACTATGAAACATAGCAAAACTTCAGGTACTCCGTCTAAACATCTTATCTTTGGGATGTATTGACATTCTACATTTAGGAGTGCCAGTCTAATATTTAGGTGTTAGGTAGGTATGATTGCTATTCACCACCATTATCTGCTCTGATTTGTCAGTTCTATACTCTACCAGTCATGACATATTTTAAAAGTTGTATTTTAAAATTACATATTTACCACAAAGTAAATAAAGATAGTCATTTTTTTGCAAACTTTTGGTCAAGTATAAATAATAGTATTCATTTGATATGAATTTGACATGAATCAAATGAGTTACTGTAAAATTGTTTTTTAATTTATTTCTAAGAGAAAGAGAGACAGTGTGAGTGTGGGAGAGGCAGAGAAAAGGAGACACAGAATCCAAAGTAGGATTCAGGCTCTGAGCTGTCATCATAGAGCCCAACACAGGGCTCAAATTCATGAACTGCAAGACAATGACCTGAGCCAAAGTCAGACACTTGACCAACTGAGCCATGCAGGCACCCAGATGAGTCACTTTTAAAAAGATTCTATTACCTTTATTTTCTTTTGCCTTTATTTTGCCTCATTATGTAAGTATTTCAAACATTTAGATAATTTTAAAAAGAAAACAGGTATAGTTATATTCACTCTGTACATAAACTTTTAATTTTGAGTGTATTTATTTCCATGACTTCCCTTTGAACACCACCATTTTATTACTGAACCATCCAAACCATCCAACCAGAATTTTTTAAAATTTCTGATTATACATTAGTAAATGTAGTGTTTAGAATAGTTTTCGATTTATAGGAAAAAATGTGAAGATAGTTCAGAAAGTTCTCATGTATTTAATATCCAGTAGCCTCTGTCATAACAACATGTATTAGTTGTGGTCCATTTGTCACAGTTAATGAACCAAAATTGCTATATTATTAACTAATTATTAGCTAAGGTCCATACTTTATTCAGATTTGTTTAGTTTTTACCTAATGTCTTCTTTTCCAGAAACTCATCAAGGATACCACACTGTTTAGTTGTCATGTCACCTTAGGGTCCTCTTGGCTGTTGACAGATTCTAATGCCTTTCTTGATTTTGATGATTTTGACAGTTTGAGAACTAACTGTTCAGGTATCTTTTCAAAATGTCCCTAAATTGAGTGTTGCCTGATGTTTTATTATTATTACATGGGAGTCTGAGATTTGGAGAAGAAAATGCACAGAAGAGACATGACATTTTGATCATATCAAGTGTATATACTATCAACATAATTTAGCAATGTTCATGTTGACCTTGACCACCTGGCTGAGATAGCATTTCAATTTTTTTCCACTATAAAGTTTTTGGTTTTTGTTTTAATTTTTCCTGTACCCTGTCTCTCATTCTCTACTCATTGGAAGGAAATCACTGTGTATAGGCCACATTTCAGAAATGAGAGTTATGTTCCATGTCTTTGAGGGTGGAGTATCTAAATTATTCGCAATTCAATAATCATTTATTTATATAAATATGGCCTCATTGATGTTAATTTTATACTTTATGTTACAACTCAATACACTTAATTTATTTTGATGCTCAAATTTTTCCAGCTTTAGCCATTGGGACCTTTTTCAGTTGGTTCTCTGTCTCTTCAACCTACTCTCATCATTATAGGTGTTTTGTTGCCCTTCCTTGCTTCCTGGCACTAGATGATCCTCTAGGCTCATATGGTGAATTTCCTCCTCTGATGCTAGAGGCAGCCATTTCTTCAGGAAGCACTGGTTCCTTTTATTGAATAATGAGGAATTAGAAACCAAAATAACATTACTAAGTGTACCCATTGCTACTGGAGAGTTCTTACTCCTGAGCCCTCTCAGATGAAAGACAAGGTAAAATATGTGTGTATAACAACATGTGTACATGCGTATATATATTAAAGTATACATAAATAATATACATATTATACATACGTAAATACATACATATATACATATATAAAATATATGCTTATCTGTAAATTGACACTCTAGTAGTGAGAATATTTGATTTTATATATATATATATATAAAATATATATATATTTTACATATAAAACCTGGAGAATACAAATGTATCAAAAATAAATTTGAGATTACTGAAAATTTTCTCACAAACACATCAAAATATTCTTGAATTTTGAACATATACAGCCAGGAAATAATTCTGTTTTCTAGGGCAGTGCTATTATAATAACCATTTATGTAAAGTTTCTCATACACTATAGAATGAGTTTTATTTTAAAAAATCTATATGAAAGAAATTTGCCCCAGATAGAAACTTTTACACCTCTTTAACACATCTACATTTCAGCAATAGCTACTACAAATCTGAATGAATCTTACATGATAGGCATCATGCTAAATACAATGTACATATTAACTTCCATCATACTGAGAGTTGCCTTTAATATAGTTACTATTTCCTTCATTTTACCCAGAAAACATCTGAGTTTTGTGGAGATAGATTACCTCATATCATAGAGTTATTACATAACAAAGAACTGAGTCAAGGAGAGCAAAAAATTAATTTCTTAACCATTTGTTTATATGGCTCTTGCATTTCTGTCTACTTTTTAGAGTAATTTAGAAATTAAAGCTGAATTGTCTTTACTGACTATTTTAGCCATTTAGATTATGTAGGCCATGCTAGTCCCCTGAAATGGTTACAGGTACCACTATTATATGAACATTTTAAATTTTTTTTTTCAACGTTTATTTATTTTTGGGACAGAGAGAGACAGAGCATGAACGGGGGAGGGGCAGAGAGAGAGGGAGACACAGAATCGGAAACAGGCTCCAGGCTCTGAGCCATCAGCCCAGAGCCTGATGCGGGGCTCGAACTCCCGGACCGCGAGATCGTGACCTGGCTGAAGTCGGACGCTTAACCGACTGCGCCACCCAGGCGCCCCTATATGAACATTTTATAGTTTAGAAATTACAGATATATATTTATGTGAATACCAATAAGCTTCTGTCAAGGTCAAGGGCTAGTCCCAAAGGGGAAAACCAAATTAAAGGAGGAATTTGATTATTATCTGCCTCTGTGCTGGAAGGAAGTTCCATGAGGGCAGGGTATTTGTTTTATTCAGAGATCTAGTCCTAAACCCTAGAAAAGTGTCTTGCATGCAGATACAGTTTTGAAAATTACCAAATATTTGTAGGGATGCATAAACTTAATATAGAATCATTTTAAACTGAAATGCTACCAGCTTTTGTCTATTTGCACGTATAAACAAAAACCATGGAGCTCAAATTTCCTTATAGAGCTCAAATGTCAGTAACTCATAACCATTCCTTCTCATTTCTGAGAATCCTTTCAATGTATTCATTTTAATGGAATTGGTTGATTTCAATAAAGTCTATTGTTTTTTTTTTCAACGTTTTTTTTTTATTTTATTTTATTTTATTTTTGGGACAGAGAGAGACAGAGCATGAACAGGGGAGGGGCAGAGAGAGAGGGAGACACAGAATCGGAAACAGGCTCCAGGCTCTGAGCCATCAGCCCAGAGCCTGACGCGGGGCTCGAACTCACGGACCGCGAGATCGTGACCTGGCTGAAGTCGGACGCTTAACCGACTGTGCCACCCAGGCGCCCCTCAATAAAGTCTATTCTTGACAATTATGTTGAACTCTTAAGAATATGATGGCTATTCCATTTGGTGGTTGTGAACATCTTCATGAAAAAAGAGTATTTAACAGATATTTTAATGTCTGCTGGAATAAATTAAATGCAATGTGTGATACAAAATCATTTACAAAGCTCTTTTAGGAACTACAAACTTGTTTCCATGTTTGGTTTTATTCAGCTAGAAAAGTTAATTTCCTGTTCTCTGAAGTGCTGTGTGAAACTGTGATTATAAATGAACTGAATTTCATAAGCCAAATGAATCTGCAATTCTTGTTCAAGTGAAGTCGATACTTGGTATACAACACACACCCAATTAAAATGGTGAAATTTGGGGGCATGTATTATATGTAAATGAAAACATTTATGTGTATGCAAATATATGTATTATATATAAATATGTGAACATTTATGTATGTATATTATATATTTACAAAAGCAAGCCAGAGATTAAATATTATAGACTGAATTATGCCCCCCAATTCATATGTTGAAATCCTAACCCTCAAAGGACTATATTTGAAAATAGAGCCTTTGAGGAGGTTAAATGAGGTCAGTAAGTTTGGAACCCTAATCCAATAAAATTGGTGTCCTTATTAGAAGAGACACCATTAAAAGTTCACATGAAGACACAGCAAGAAGTCAAGCAAGCCAAGGAGAGAAGTCTTAGGGAAAGACCAAACTTGCCAAACACCTTGACTGTGGACTTTCAGCCTCTAAAGCAATGAGAAAATCAATTTCTATTGTTTAAATCACCCAATGTACCCACGGTGTCTTATTATGGCAGCCTTAGCTGACTAACAATTGCTTAAAGGCAAAAAAGCACAAAGAAATTCCCTAAGCAAATCTTGTTGGATGATAGCCTATGTAGAAAACTTTTTTCCTAATATTTAATAGTTTTAGAGCTTGTGCGTGTGTGTGTGTTTGAAAGTACAGCTCAGGGGTGCCTGGGAGGCTCTGTTGGGTAAGCGTCAGACTTTGGCTCGGTCATGATCTCCTGGCTCCTGATTTCAAGTCCTGCATCAGGCTCTGTGCTAGCAGCTCAGAGCCTGGATCCTGCTTCCATTTCTATCTTCATCTCTTTCTGACCCCTCCCTGACTCGCTTACGCGCTCTCTTTCTCTTTCTCAAATACAAATAAACATTTCAAAAAAGGTACAGCTCATGTGATGTTACATGTATTTATACCAAGTAATTTAAAAATCAGCAAAATGTATGCTTATTTATTGTGTCTTGAGAGATGTTATACAAATGAGCCCCATAAGGCCCTAGTATGGTTTGCTTCTTTACAGCAGTCTAAGACTATTAGCTCAAAAGCCTGCTGGTACAAAACTCCTATTCTTACACATCCAATTGCCTTAAATATAGTCCAAATTAGCATATATTTAGCTATTTAGAAGCTGGCCTGCTTCCCATACTCCGTGAAACTGCACCCGGCATCTGCTAGTGGTAAATAAGATAACCCTGGGGCCATCCCCGATCCCAAGCCACGTCTCTCAAACCCAGAAAGTCCCTATCTTGCTGCTGAGTAACACCTCCTGACACTAAGCCTCCTCTTCAATTTTCCTCCCAAGTAATTCCTTTGGCGGGCTCTCTTTCTGGATGACGGTCCTGCCCCAGTGTCCAAAATGTCTCCTTTTGAGGGGGATTTTCTCCTCTGTGGCGGGCAAGCGCTGCTCCAATGAAGTCTTTGTATGCTACTTCCACCTCATGGCATATGCTTTTGCCTGGACCAGGCCTCCACGGCCTTCAATTCAATGCAGTGGGTATGAGTGTCTTAATCACACATAAGCTCATAATCAAACTTAGATCTAGGTACCAATTTTATATAAACCAAAGATGAATCACAAGTGGTAAATTGCTTGTAAGGTGCAGCCACTCACAAGATAATTGGGGGTGAATAAATTAGTGTATGTAAAATATGTGGAATAAGGATTGCAAAATACGTAATGGTACTTAGCAAATATTAATATTCCTGGCGAACTAGACTCAAAAATATTGATACAATTTCTTCAACTTTTGCTGGGCCAACTTTTCATAATCATTTTAGAACTTATTCAGCAAG
Organism: Felis catus; assembly: GCF_018350175.1. Lineage (NCBI taxonomy): Eukaryota > Metazoa > Chordata > Mammalia > Carnivora > Felidae > Felis > Felis catus. Next base: position 215,411,193 of record NC_058368.1, on the reverse strand, counting down.
CACTTTGAGCACCTTCACTATGTCAGGTTACTACATGGTGGAATCTTTCCACATTTTCTCCTCTTTATTTAAATAGAGTATTTCACATGGAACTTTCCTATCATATAAAGAAAATTTCTTGCCCTGATTAGTAAATTTGAATCATAAATCATTTATGCCATTTTTAATAGTTATTCATTTTTGAGAGAGAGAGAGAGAGAGAGAATGAGCAGGAAGGAACAGAGAGAGAGGGAGACACAGAATCCGAAGCAGGGTCCAGGCTCCCAGCTGTCAGTACAGAGCCCGATGTGGGGCTTGAACTCACAAGCTGTGAGATCATGACCTGAGCCAAAGTCAGCCACTTAACTGAGCCACTCAGGTGCTCCTATGGCATTTTTCTATCATCACTGAAAAAAAGTTGACATAGATAGATAAAATACTATTAAAATCATTGAAGGTATAAAAGGAGATGATTCTAGGGTCATTGACAAATGCCTATTTTTCCTTTCATATTAACTCTTTTTGTGATCAGGTTCACTATCTTCTTTTAGTCTGAGATTTCTAGCATTTTGAATGAACTGATTTCTTTTTGATCCTTCAATTTTTATCAGAAATTATATATTACAGCTGTTTACCTATAATTTATTTTTTTTAATTTTTTTTTCAACGTTTATTTATTTATTTGGGACAGAGAGAGACAGAGCATGAATGGGGGTGGGGCAGAGAGAGAGGGAGACACAGAATCGGAAACAGGCTCCAAGCTCTGAGCCATCAGCCCAGAGCCTGACACGGGGCTCGAACTCACGGACCGCGAGATCGTGACCTGGCTGAAGTCGGACACTTAACCGACTGCGCCACCCAGGCGCCCCTATAATTTATTTATTAAAAAATATACAAACCAAAAAAAAAATATCCAAACCATCCAATAAGGGGTTAATATACAAAATATAAGAACTTATACAACTCCACAAACACAACACTACAAATAATCTGATTAAAATAGGCAGAGGACATGAATAGACATTTTTCCAAAGAAAACATACAGATGGCCATCTGACACATGAAAAGGTGTTCAACATCAATAATCCTCAGGGAAATGCAAATCAAAACCACAGTGAAATATCACCTAACATCTATCAAAATGACTAAAACCAAAAACACAAGAAACAACAAGTATTGGCAAGAATGTGGAGAAAAAGGAACTCTCGTGTAACTGTTAGTGTGAATGTAAATTAGTGCAACCACTGTGGAAAACAGTATGGAGTTTCCTCGAAAAATTAAAAAAATAAATATACTATAGGATTCAATAATTCCACTACTGGGTATTTAAGAAAAATGAAAACACTAATTCAAAAAAAAAAAAAAACATATGCACCCCTCTGTTTATTGCATCATTATTTACAATAACCAAGATATGGAAGCAACTTAAGTGTCCATTGATAGATGAATAAAGAAGACACTGTGTGTGTGTGTGTGTGTGTGTGTGTGTGTGTGTGTGTGTGTTTGCGTGTAATGGAAGATTACTCGCCATAAAGAAGAATGAGATCGCGTCATTTGAGACAACATAGATGGACCTAGACAGGTTTTATGCTAAGTGAAGTAAGTTATACAGAGAAACCCAAATATCATATGATTTGAATGATATGCAGAATCTTAAATACACACACACACACAAATGAATAAACAAACAAAAAGCAGAATCATACCTATAAATACAGAGAACACACCTTGCCAGAGGGGAGGAAGTGGAATCATACCTATAAATACATACCTATAAATACAGAGAACCCTCCCCTTGCCAGAGGGGAGGAAGTGGAAGAATGGGCAAAATGGGTGGAGGGGAGTGGGAGATACAGGCTTCCAGTATGGAATAAGTCAGGAGAATAAAAAGTTCATCGTAGGGAATATAGTCAGTGGCATTGTAACGGGGTTGCATGGTGACAGATGGTAGCTACAGTTGTGGGCAGCATAGTATAATGTATAGACTTGTTGAATCACTATCTTATATAGCTGAAATTAATGTAACATTGTGTGTCAGCTCTCCTGAAAAAAATATAGATCAAAACCAAAATGTATGAGTGCGTTCATATCCTAAACCCCTTTGGCAATCGGAGGTCATGTAAAATACACCTCAATTCCAAGTTATGTCAACATCTTGTTTCCAGGAAATTGTTAAATTTTATCTCAATTGACAGAAATGCATATTAAAAAAACAACAGTTAACACTGCTGCATGGCATATAGGAAATTAAATACTAAATACTAAATATTAAGTAAATACGGAATCTTCATCACAAAAAACAACCTTCTTCTTTTTTCCTTTTTTAAATTGTATCTACATGAGAAAATGGACTTTAGCTGAATCTTTTGTGGGAATTATTTTACAATACCTAGAAATCAAGCCAGTATACACCTTAAGTCTACAGTGATGTTTCTCAATTATTACTCAATAAGACGCGGAAAAAAGAAACGGAGATCTGAAAATATTTTATATACACACTACAACTGACTGTAAAATTTTGCCACTAAACTAATGTGAAAATAAAACAGAAGACAAAAGAAAGAGCTTCCATGTGGCAGTATAAATTTCTGTTACTCTTCAAATATTTAAGCCTTTGAAGAAAACTCTGTAAAACGACTGAAGTGTCATTAGAATGCATGGAACTTGCTAGAAAGTCCTTTAAATTTCTAAAGGACTAACATTTTTTAGACTGCATCTTTTTCAGACTAATAAATCAATAGTTAAAGAGAAAATTAGGAAGCTAAATATTCCGATTTTAGAGCTTTTACTGAATTGCAATGGTTAAAAAGGTTTGCAAACAACAAGATGCTTAAATGTATCACCACAAAAGTGAAGAAAGGGAAAATCTAAGTGGCCTTGAATTTGGTAATAGGTTTTTAGATACAATATCAAAAGCACATTCCATGAGAGAAAAACTTAAGTTGGGCTTTATTAAAACTAAAAATATACATGCTGTAAAAGAAACTTTTAAAAGAATAGAAAGACAAGCTATTGACTGGAATAAACTATTTAAAAAAAAAAACACATACCTGACAAAGGTCTTGTATGCAAAATACAGAGAAGGATTTAAAGACTCAACAATAAAAGTATTAATAGGCAAAATATCTGAATACCTTACCATAAAGGACATACAAATGGCAAATCATATGAAAATATGCTGAAAATCATTTATCATTAGAAAACTGAAAATTAAAACAAGAAAAGATAGGACTACACAACATTACAATGACTAAAATCCAAAAATGTAATAATAATAGCTGGCATGGATGCAGAGAAACAGGGACTCCCATTCACTGATGATGGGAAAGCAAAAGGTTTTGGAAGATAGTTTGGCAATTTCTTACAATGTTATACATACACTTAACCATACAATCTAGCAGTCATACCCCTAGGCAAGTTACCCAACTTACTGAAAACTTATATTCACAGAAACCCTGCAGGCTTCAGGTTTCTGATTCTACATATAAGGAGTTTGGAAGTCACCACCCCATACTAACAAGAAAAAAGCTGAACAGACTTCAGAAACCAACAACTCCTCTTAAATCCATAAAAGAGGACACGACACAAACCACCGCCCCTAAGATTGGAGAGAGTCACCCAAGTGCATACAGGTATCAGGACTTACCTGAGCAGAGACTCAGCAGCAGAAGATGCGAAGGGAGCCAGTGCTGGAGGAGGAAAACATGAACTGTAGCTGATTAAGTGCTAGAGGCTCAGTGTGGACATCTCCAGACAGTTAAAAACTCCAGGGGGACCCAGTTACAGGGGCTCTCACATTTTCGTGAATTTTACCTCTAGGAGCCCAACAAGATTCTCACCGTAAGTAGGAGAGAAGAATCCCCTCTGGCTTCCAGTGGCAGCAAGAGAAAAGGAACCATTTTGAAAAACGCCAGAGCACTCTGTTCTTAAGGAGGCCTGCTCTCAGAAGAAACAAATTAACCAGAAACTAATGTGCTGGCTGTTATCAGTCCCTCCCTAACTCACCTGGGAGAAGGTGAAAACCCAACCTCAGTCAAGTATAGCTTTCCATAAAGGAGGAGGAAAGTATCAACTCCAACCCACTTAGCCATCCTCAGCTACCTAAGGAGAGAGGGAAAAAAAGAGAGAAATACTTGTAAAGTTCACAGTCTAAGCTCACTAAAAAACAGAGATCTAATCATAGTAGGGCCAGAGAACACTTCCCTTTTCCCAATACCTTGACACCACATACTAAAAACCTATACACAGCAGTTCCTTGTTCTCGTCTGGCTATCAAGAAAAAAAAATACAAGGCATTCTAAAATGTGGGGAAAAATACAACAATTTGAAGGGACAGAGGAAGCCTCAAAGTGGGAATTATCATACCAGGACTTTTAAAAGAACATTAATATGCTAAGGGGCATAATGGATAGAGTAGTTAACATTCAAAAACAGATGGGCAATATAACAAGAGAGAGAGAAGTCCTAAGAAAAAACCAAAAGGCAGTACTAGAGATCAAAAGCACTAACAAAAATGAAGATTGCCTTGATGGGATAATGAGTGGACTAGATGCAGCTGAGGAAAGAATCTCTGTGCTTGAGATAATTTCGATATAAACCTTCAAGACGGAGAAGCAAAGAGGGCAAAGACTGAATTAAAGAAGAAAAGAAAAAAAGAGAAGAGAAGAGAAGAGAAGAGAAGAGAAGAGAAGAGAAGAGAAGAGAAGGAAAGGAAAGGAAAGGAAAGGAAAGGAAAGGAAAGGAAAGGAAAGGAAAGGAAAGGAAAGGAAAGAGAAAAGAAAAGAGAAAAGAAAGAAAAGAAAAGAAAAGAAAAGAAAAGAAAAGAAAAGAAAAGAAAAGAAAAGAAAAGAAAAAAGGATATCTAAGGAGTGTGGGAGAACCACAAAAGGTAATATATATGTATGAGAATGCCAGGCGAAGAAAGAGAGAAAGGAGCAGAAGAAATATTTTCAATGACAATTACTGACAATTCCCCCCAAATTAATGTCAGACACCAAATCAGAGATGCAGGAAGCTCAGAGACATTAAGCAGAATAAATGCCAAAAGACTATATGCAGGCATGTCATAGAAACTATAGAAAATCAAAGACAAAGAAAGTATAGAAAAATCAAAGATAAAGTTCTGAAAAAAAAATACTACGTGCCAATAAACATGCCAGCTTTCCTCACAATTGTCCAAACCCAGAAGTGACCAAGATGTCCTTCAGGAGGTGTGAATAAACAACTATGGTATATCCAAACAAGGGGATGTTATTCAATGATAAAAATAAATGAGGTACTAAGTCACAGAAATATATGGATGAATTATAAATGTATATTGGTCAGTGAGAGACGCTGGTCTGAAAAGAATAAATAATGAAAAATATGACGTTCTGGAAAAGGTGAAACTATAAAAATGATTTGAAAAAAAAAAACAGTGATTGCCAGGTGTCTGGGGTCAGACAAATGTTAAATAGAAGTACAGGGAATTTTTTTAAGGCAGTGAAATTATTCTGTATAATATTGTACTGATGGACATCTGATACTATTCATTTGTTAAAACCCATAGAAATTCATAGCACAAAGGGTGAACTATAATATCTGCAAATTAAAAAAAATCATTAAAATGTCAGGAGAATCCTGCAATGGCATGCAGTATGTGACCGATCGAACTTAGTACAAATGTATAAAACAATCACACTTAAGGGGGTTTGTGGAAAAATAGGTGTTGACCTCAGTAATTCTGGAAACGAGAAGAGGCTGTAGACTGAAAGCCAAAATTAACCATAATAAGCACTATAAAAATTACTAAACAGATATTTTGTGGAGAAAAAAACTAACTCAGATAATATATTTGCTTAAGTTAAAGCCCAGGGTCATTGATCTCCCCAGTCTAACCTAAGGCTCAATGAATCCCTGTGCATTGTCACATCTGTTGCCTTTGAAGTCTGTGAAACATCGGTGTCTCAAGCAGATGTTTAAGGCTTTTCTAAAGACTGCATACGCTGCTCTTGGGGACAAATTGCCCTAGAAGGGGATTTGAAAAATGTCTTAAAACTGTGGAGGGTCTCTACGTTACTGCTGCCCTTGCCCAAGTTGCAGATCCTGGGAAGACTCAAAATGTGCACTTCTCATAGCTGATGTGTTCAAGCAGATGTGTTAGCTGCAGAAGTGCAGAGCAGACAGAAGTTGAAGAACCCTGCTGAGATTTGTTGGAACCCGGCTCCTATTTATTAAAACCAATGGTAAATGTAAAGCAAATAGGAGGTGACAGAGGTTGCGAACACATTCATTGCTTGTGTTTTCCCTGGTGCGCGCTGATAGTCAGGAGTCGGTTCCCTCTGTCATCCATTCCCTGCACAGCATGAGTTAGAAATTTTATCAATAAATGTTTTCACTGTCAATGTTCAACCTATTCTAATAGACCGTTAAATACAGTTTTTGGGTTCACAGCTTGTCATCATCATTTGTCTACACCTGTGGCAAGGAATACGTAATGAAATACTCTCAGCATTTTTCATACATAGACTAAAATGATGAATGCTGTGTTTCACAGAATGATCAGATTCATAAAATTCAGAGACCCAACTGACATGCTGTGGATATTCAATGGTAGGTTTGGATTTTATTTTTTTCAAGGTTAATGATAAAGGGTTATAAGTTAAATATTAGAAAGTCAAGTATGTGTTACGATGAAATGGGTAACCTGAATTAGCAATATGCACAATACAATTTATTTTTTGTCTTTATTCTATTTTATTTTATTTTAGAATTCATGTCATATGTATAGATTATTCATTAGTTTGGGTCCTTTCTATCAGAATAAAGTTAAAATTAAATAGAGCTATAATAAAAAGGACTATGTTTTAAAATCAAGATGAGCTTTCTCAATAGGCAAAGGGAAGGAAAGTGACTTTGACTCATCTTTAATTTTTTTACATACATGTAAGAAAATCATGTTGTTTTTACATGCCTCGGTATTAAAATCAGCATTATAAAATATGCTTTGCAATTCCTAATTTTCATAGTCGATGGTTGAGATGGAAGTAGCAATTACAGGAATTACATTGATATAGATTTATGGTACTCCAGATAAAAATCAAGTTTGGGCTGTGTGAGCTAAGAAAGCCTGTGCCAATACTGCTTATGGTCTGCTTCATGAGGACTTAGCGCATTTCCAAAATGTTTCATCACTAACATTGTCGATGCAATATTATGCATAGTTATGTCAATGCATAACTATGTCGATGCAAACCTCGATACCCTTCAATAGGTCACCTCTTCAATCAGTGCTTCAGATATTGGCAAACCATGATTTATGATTGATAAAAATTTTTAAATTATATAATTATTAATCTAATAGTGTAATATCACACATGATGGATAAAATTATGTTGTGATAATTTAAAATCACAAAACCTCATTGGTTTAACACAAACAAAATTTACTCCTTGCCAATTAAACATGTCTATTGTGGTACTGCAGGGACTTTCTGTTTATGATTGTCACTCAGATATCTAAGATGATAGAGACTCAATCTTAACATGTATTTCCACAATCATTAGAGTCAGGAGAAGACTAAATGGCAGGTCGCACCTAGATTTCAAAATTCTCCAACTGGAAATTCATATAATACTTCTGGTCACATTTTACTGGCCAAAGCAAGTCACGTGACAATGCTTAATTTAAGTTTTATTTCTTTAACTAAGCTCTCCACCCAACATGAGGCTCAAACTCACGACCCCAAAATCAAGAGTTGCTCACTCTTCTGACAGAGCCAGCCAGGCACCCGACAATACTTAATTTAAAGATTAGATACTGAGGGACGCCTGGGTGGCTCAGTTGAGTCTCCGACTTCCACTCAGGTCATGATCTCACGATTTGTGGGTTTGAGCCCCACATCCGGCTCTGTGCTGACACCTCAGAGCCTGGAGCCTGCTTCAGATCCTGTCGCTGTCTCTCTCTGCCCCTCCTCTATTCGCACTATGTCTCTCAAGAATAAATAAATGTTAATTTTTTTTTTAAAGATCAGAATGAAAGAGGAAAAGGCCTGGAGTGATTGCCAACACTAATCATGACTGCTGCAGCTACTGAGGACTCCACCCCAGTGCACTTCATAGGCCTACCTAGGTTACATTTAGTCCAGCTATTAGCTTCAGCTGAGTGCCGAAAGGAAAGCTGAATCTCTTAAAAATCAAATATACCACATGGTAAAGATTATGGCCAGCAAATTATCTAGGGCCGGGCAATGACTGTTCCTATAAATCAAGTTTTAATGGAGTCAGCTATGCCTATTCATTGATGTATTGTTTATGGTTGCTTTTGTACTACAACAGAAGATTTATATAGTTGCAACAAATTATGTATGGCCTGCAAAGTCTAAAATACTTATTTTTGCATTTTAAAGAAAAAGTTTGCTGACTATTGATATAAGTGCATATATAACAGATGATATATTTTTTTTTCTTTTTAAATTTTTTTCTTTTAGTGGTGGGCCTTTGTTTCTGATGTGATATTGGACATGTGAAAATTCAGAGAGGTCCCCAAAGGAGTCTATGCTATTTATTAATGAGTGTGAAAAGCAGCAATCCACACTTACCACCAAAAATTCCTGTGAAATGATAAATATGAGCCCATAAATATAAAGCTAATGTGGTTTTGTAAGCATAGTATTTTTATGTGTACGTGGTATATTTCTGATTTTTTCGAATTTATTTTGTTAAATTGTTTTCTTTTTTTGTCTGTTGTGACAAAATACACACAATGGAAAATCCACAATTCTCATCATTTCCAGCATCAAGCTGTACCTCAAGCACACCCACACTTCAGCGTAACCATCACCACCATCCTTTCCCAGAACCTCTCCATCCTCCTCAACTGAAATTCTGTACCCATTAAATACCAACTCCTCATTTTCCCCTCCCTGCAGCCCCTAGTAACTACTATCCCACCATCTGTCTGTCTGTCTCTATGAAACTCACCATCCTAGGCACTTCCACACAAGTGGAATCATACAATACTTATCCTTCTGAGACTGGCCTACTTCATCTAGTGTAACATCTGCAAGGTGCATCTAAACTGTAGCATATGCCAGGATTTCCTTCTCTTTCAGGTCTGAGCAATAGTCTAAAGTATGTGTAGGCTGCATTTTATCCTCTTAGTCTTGGATGCACGCCTGGGTTGCTTCTACTCCTTGGCTGCTGTGAAAAATACTGCCACGAACATGACCATACCAGCATCTTTTCAAGTCCTCATTCCACCTCTTATGGGTACATACCCAGAAGTGGAAATGCTGTATCACAAGGTAATTACAAGTGCAACTTATGAGGAACACACGTACTTTCCTCCATACCCACTGCAAAATTTTATGTTCCCATCAGTAATGCCCAAGGATTCCAACCTCTCCATATCTTTACCTACACTTGGTATTTTGTTTTGTTTTGTTTTGTTTATTTCGTTTTGTTTTGTTTTGTTTTCCTTGATAACAGCCATCCCAGAGCATGTAGTGTCATGCCATCATAGTCTTGATCCAAGTTTCCCCCAAGGCTAGTGATGTTTAACATGTTCTCATGTGCTCAGGGGCTACTTCTAGAATCTCCCTGGAGAAATGTCCACTCAAGTCCTTTATACTTTAATTGGGTTTCCTGTATGCTTATTGTTGAGATGTAGATCTTTATATATCATGGATATCTCTCCCTTATAGGATATATAATTTGCCAATATTTTCTTCCACTCTGTCGATTACATTTCACCCTGATAGTATCCTCTGATGCACAAATGCTTTTAATTTTGATGTGGTCCAATTTATCTGTATTTTTCCCTTTTTGCCTATATTTGTTAACATGCTTACCCATCCTGGCATGCCAGAAATAAATACCACTCAGTGATGGTGTAAGTAGATAGAAAGCTTGTGAGAAAAGCTTTAAATATTTTTGAATTATAAAATTTCCAAATATTCACAAATTTTCAATATTTTCAACTATTCAGCAGAAAGGTCAGTTACTCTTAGGAACTCATCAACAAGCTTTAACAAAACATGTTTTTCCACATGTTTCAAAGCTATCCCCAAATATTTGTTCTTTAAACCGAACAATTTTAAAATTAGCATGAATTTCAAAAATAATAATAAAAATATTTCTTACATAAATACAATCATATTTTCATATCATACATTTTATGATTTGTGAATATTATATAATAATCCATAATCAACTTACACTATTCCTTATAAAAAATATTTCTTGTTACTTCAGCATAAAAAACATGCAATCCAACATTCTGATTTTTTGTTATTCTATTCCACTAATAGTTTTTAAAAATGTATTCAATTATTTTATAGTATACTCAATATTTTGAATTTTATGAATTGTTTCCTTATGGGATAGTTTAACTTTTTCCTTTGTTCTTCATATTTTCTGAATGTTTCTGAACAATAGATATAAAGGTTTGAATACATTAAGTTTCAAAACTGTTGGCAAGAGTTTTGGAGTAGTTTTGGATGGTTGCATTGCATAACATGGGGAAACACGTAATGTTTGTCTCAAATCTAGTGGTTCTAATAACGAATGAATCCAAATTACCTGAAGCCTGGAGCTCTTACAACTGGAAGTCTCCTGTGTAACAAACAAACACATTAAAAAATTAAAAATTACCAAAAAAAAATTACTAGTATAAGTATTTAGTTAGAAATAATAAGGAAATGGAGCATCTGGGTGGCTCAGTCCGTTAAGCATCTGACTTCCGCTCAGGTCATGATCTTGTGGTTTATGAGTTTGAGCCCTGCATTGGGCTCTGTGCTGACAGCTCAGAACCTGGATGGAGCTTGCTCTGAAGTCTGTGTCTCCCTCTCTCTCTGCCCCTCCTCTGCTCACACTGTGTCTTTCTCAAAAATAAATAAACATTAAAAAGTTTTTGAAAGAAAAAAATAATAAGGAAATCATACATACACATACATACACACACACACACACACACACACACACACAACAATTAAAATTAAAAAACAAAACAAAACAAAACCCTAACTAGTTACTGCAAACTTCACACATTGCTCTGGTCTCTCAGAGCTTGGAAGTGGCAAATGCAAATAAGGAAACTTGAAGCTAAGGCTATTTCCTTCATAGTAACTAACCTCTCTCTGATGCTAAGATTGTAATGCTTTCCAGTAGAGACCTAACTCCTTTATTATAATACTTCCCGCTAACACTCTACCTTAGCACAATGGTATCAGCCATCATGACTGTTGATTAGATTATGTATTTCAATATAAATTGCAAAAGAAAGTTACTTAAATTTGATAATTTCTTCTTTATGACCTAGATTTCATTTTTAAGAAAAGTGACTTTCGAAGTTATGCAATGATCCTAAAATGAATTCCTACCAGAAAGATAGTAAAATGTGTATTTCTTTACCATTAATCTATTTTCAGAGTAATGAGTTGATGCTTTAGTGAACGCTAATGATTTTTGTCATTTTCATATGCTACTTTTTTCTTTTCATGAATGTCTTTATGAACTCATTTTCTATACTTAAAGAGATTTAATCAATTGTATAGTCATTTTTTTTTTTAAAAATTCAAACTATCTTATATCGGCCTATAAGTTTCTATTAAAACTAACTCTTGGATCCTCCTGACATGACTCTCTTAATTTTGAACAGCCATGTTTTTTTCTGGTGTAGTAGTATGCACCAGATCTATCTTGTGAATTTTCTACCCCAAACACAGAAACAGTTATCTCCCCAAGGCAAATTCAGCCCCCCTTAATTGGATGAACTGTATTAAAGACAACAATTTTGACATTGGGACAGCTTTTATATCATTTGTAGAGTGGTGTCTCCTGCTTCTTTACAAAAATTACATCTCAAGTTATACCACACTATAACAAGTAAAATGATTGCTTACAGTCTACTCTGATATCATTATTTTATTAAACACAATTTGGATGTATTTTTCTTGTGAATCTCACAAATCTTGCATTTCTAACAGGACCCCTAACTCACTGTTTTCATCTAAAGGGACCAAGGATTAATACATTGGTTTAAAAACTGATACATCTTTTATTACAGAGTCACAAACCAAAAATATCTTCTGAGCTTACTAAATACATATAAATCATACATGGTGATACGTACAAATTATGTGTATGTATTTGCCTCTGTCCAACATTTTATACACAATTCACTCTGTACGCATGGCTGAATAAATAGATATCATTATTATAGCTCAGCTGCAAGGTACTGTTTCCTTATTTCTAATGACAAGTCCTATAACAAGAGAAAATCAAGGATATTTCTGCACATAAAGCCTATAGCATTTTTCCAAAAATCTTTCCCTCCAGGGCTGAATTGTTCAGAGTATACCAGTATGCATTATGAAATAATTTCTTCAATTATAAATTTGGAGAAACATAAGTTTTACTTTCAGTGGGTCAAAAGGAAAAGGGATTAATCTTAAAAGATCATTTCTGAGGCTGTGTTCAGTATTCCCCACCTTTCACGTCATCCGTATGCCTATTACTCAAACAAGTGGGCTACTGTCGTGGGGACCTATGGTGGCAGCATTGGTGCACTGCTTCAGCTTTATACACAGTAATTACTTCTACTTAGAATCTGTGGCATTGGACAGTGAGTGCCTGTCATGTCTGTCATCTAGCTTGCCCTTAATTGGAAAAAATGATGGATCGATGGAAAGACAGGAGGCAAGAAGATGGACAGAAAGATGGAAAGCAGCAAATAAAAACAGCAGAGCACAGATTAAAATATATGTTAAGCTTTGCAAACACTGCAAGAGGCCAGACAGCTTGAAAGATGCTTATGTTCAGTTTACAGATTTATGACTTGCTCTCTCCAATATTCATGAACACAGAGAGTATTTGCCTAAGGCATGATACAGTGCTGAAGCATTAAAACTGACAATAATTGCCTAACACAATGAACAATATAATTATAGACTTTTGGCCATTTTATCTATTGAATTCAAGATACATTTACTACTCTTAAATGTATCTGTATGTACAGAAATGCATTCATCTGAAACAAAGGTCAGTTGCCTACAAGATTTTCTAATCTTTTTATCTCTTAACTAATGCTGTTTTTTTCCCCTTTCATTTTGTTTATAGCATGTAAATTGCAGTTTTACTTAATTCAACAGATCCTTGACTAATTGGCTGTCAGTTTCATTGTGAATGCTATATTCAATAAGCCACAATTATAAATCCTTAATAGAGCTCTTATTATTGAAAGGAAGGTGAACGCAAACAAACAAAATAACATTATATTTTACATTTAACCAAGATTATTGTCCCTTTGCAGCAAGGTTTTTCAGATGATAAAAACAACTGATGTCATATTATTTATCCCCATGTATTTTTTTTACAGAGCTGGGAAATAATATTCAATTGTCCTGTGGGCCAATTTCTTTGCAGATGTGTAAACACATTCAATTTTTCAATTAAAAAGATTAAAAGAAGAAAGAAGGAAACAATTTGTATTGACTGTATATACCCCTTTCCTGCTAGACTGTACTCTTGCCTTCTACTCCACAAATTTCTTGAATAAGCTGTCTGCATATAAAATTTTTTCAAACCATCATCCAAACACTACAGTTAATTTAACTACAATCTGGCATGGCTCGTCTTCTTCTCCCAAAAGTTTGGGACCCCAGAAAACCTTCCATTGCCAAATCTAAGGGTCACGTATGTCACTGCCGGATATCTTACCGGAAATCTCCCTGCTTGACTTTTCTCAAACTACACTCCTCTGGATTGTAGTGCATCAGCCCACTCTGGGCTTCCTTCTAAAAATCAACAGGATTGTAGTAATAAATCTTTTTACTCCTTAGTGATGGTGTTCTCACACTCATGCAGCCACACTCTTTCTCTCCCTTTGTCTTCCTCATGTTAAAATTCTACCAATCTTGTTAATTGTTTTTCACAAGCGAAAAAATTTGTCTCTGTTAATTATATTTATATCGAATATTTTTTATTTCATTGACTTATACTCTTATTATTTATTATTTGTTTGTTGCCTAGGGAGAGTTATATCATATAGTACACTGTAATTGTTTTGAATTGTTTTGGCTTAACGTAGTCAGCTGTTTTCATCTAAATTAAGAGCAGGAAAAAATGCTGGATTCTTTTTCGTGTTTATTTAAATAATTAAAACTTCTGTTTTTCTCATTCCTCCCTTTACATGGGAGTTCCAGTGGGTGGTGTTTCTCCTCAGCCTGAAAAACACCATTTAGTATTTCTTTTAATACAGTTCCACTGGCAAAAAATTCTCTCAGTTTCCATTTTTCTGAATGTGTCATTTGTCCTTGTTATGACTGGATACTTTGTCTATAGCTTTCTGGGGTCTCTTAGTTATTTTAAGCTATATTACATGTTAAAATCTAGAAAATTCCCAACTAACCATTCTTTTAAAATAATTTTGTGAGCAGTTAGGCAATATGACCCACCACCAACCTCCTGGTCTCAAACAAGGAACTGGAGGACATGTACAAGATCACAGAGAAAGCAGGGCTTGAATATAGGTCACAGGAGATATGTTATGTCCCTGCCAAATCTGGTCAGAGTCCACTGCAGGAAAAATTCTTGGCTTTTACAGTCAATCTTGTCTGCTGGTTTGCCCATGTGTCCCAGAGGCTAGTTGCCATGAGACACATTGTAAAAGTTGAGTCAATTTCAAAGAACTTCTCCTGACTCTCTATCAGGCTCACTTTCCAGCCCCTCACCACACACGGTGGACTGGAAAGTCCCCCCCGCCCCGTATTTTTTGTACATAAGCTTCTTATCACACACAATAAATGGTTCCCAGTTTACAAACAAAACACAAAATAAGCAAAGAAAAACTTTTGCCTTGGCTTAAGGTTATAGCATAACTTTAAAAAGTGATTTCAAATTAGAATCACGTTGAATTTTTAATATAATTATGGAAATATCAACATTTTTATAAACATGTATGTTTCCATCAAACAATATGGTATGTTTCTTCTTTTTGTTTTGGTCTTGTTTTATATCCTTCAATAAAACTGTATTGGTTTATTCATAAAAGTTAGGTACTTTTCCTCTAAGTTTATTCCAAAGTATCTTACAGCTTTTCTACTGTGTTAATGGATTTTTTAAAATTCTGTTACTACTTCTAATAGGAGAGACCAAGTAATAAATTATTTTTTGCATCTGTTCGATCGCTCTATATCCATTATTACATTTTCTTTTTTTCCCATTATTATATTTGCTAAGAATTTATTTGAGTCTCTTAGTTTTTTAGGCATAAAAATCATGTCTTCAAAAAGATATATATTCTCTCTCTTCATTTTTTTATATTTATAAAAACTATTTCAATGTACCTTATTAATTGCGACAAAACTTAGAATACTGCATAATGTGGATGTCATTCTTCTCTGTCTTTATCCTACTTTTCCTTGGTGAAGACTTTAAAGTTCCCTTACCTAACGTGGTGCTTGCTATTAAAATTTGATAAATGATTTTGATTGCAATTACCATTTTGCTTAGACATTTTATTATAAATTATTTTTAAGTGCTACCAAGAAATTTGTTTGCACATGAGAAACAGGTACTGATATATTATTTTATGGATATAATGAGATGTACTGATGGCATTCCAGGTATTGAGCTAACTTTTCAATCTCGAGATAAATCCTACATTGCTATAACATACCATGCTCTCAATACATTGCTACAGTACCATATAGTATGGTATATACAGATATATCAGTTATATATTATATAGGACTAGGCTTTAACCATAATATTTTCACTCTGCTCTATTTTTACTTTGCAAAATTAATCAAAAAGTTTTATGTCTTATTCCATGGTAGGGGTGAGTTAAATATCACTAAAATTACTTTAAAGTTTATAGGAAAATTAACTATACAAATATCTTTACCTGTGTGTGTGTGTGTGTGTGTGTGTGTGTGTGTGTGGTCTTATTTTTCCCAGCTCATTTATTGAGGCATAATTGACAAATAAAATTATATATATTTAAAGGCACATAACGTGATGTTTTGATATATGTAAACATTGGAGAATAATCACCATAATCAAGCTAATGAACAGATCTACCTCCTCACAGAGTTACCATTTGCTTGTGTATGTGTGTGTGTGTGTGTGTGTGTAAGTGTGCACATGGTAAGAACACAAGATTTATTCTGTCAGCAAATTTCAAGTACCCAATAAGTATTGTTAACTATAGTCACTCTGCTCTACATTAGATCTCCAAAAACTGTTCATCTTGCATAACTGAAATTATGTACTCTTTGGTCAACAGCTCCCTGCTTCCTTATCCAGATCTACCCCCCGGAAACTAGCATTCTAGTCTCTGCTTCTATGATTTTGTCTATTTTAGATTCCATACATAAGGTAGATCACCTTTCTGTGTCCTGTGTCTGGCTTATTTCACTTAGTATAATGTCCTCCAGGTTCATCCATGTTGTCACAAATGGCAGAGTCCCCTTCTTTTGTAAAGCTGAATAATATTCCATTATATACTCACATTATAAAAACCACATTTTATTTATTCATTCAACTGTTGATGGACATTTAGGTTGCTTGCATATCTTGGCTATTATGAATAATACTGCAATGAACAGAAGAGTGAAGATATCTCTTTAAGGCACTGATTTCATTTCTTTGGATATATATTCAAAAGTGGGATTGTTGGATCATAAGATATCTCTATTTTTAATTTTTTGCAGAACCCCCACACTCTTCCACAATCGGCACATTCCTACCGATAGTGTGCAAGGGTTCCCTTTTCTCCATAGCTTCGTCAACACTTTTTATCTCTTGACCTTTTTTTCACTGTAATAGGTACGAGGTGATATCTCATTGTAGTTTTCTTCTTAAGTGTACTTGTTTATTTTGAGAGAAAGAGAATGGGGAAGAGGGGGGGCAGGGAGAGAGGGAAAGAGACACCCAAGCCGGCTTTACACTGACAGCAGAACCCCCTGTGAGATCATGACCTGAGCCAAAATCAAGAATCAGGTGCTTGACCGACTGAGCCACCCAGGCGTGCCTGATTGTGATTTTAATTTGAATTTCTTGAAGATTAGTGATGTTGAACACCCTTTTATGCCCCTTTTGGACATGTTGATGACTTTGAGAAATTTGTATTGAGGGCCTTTGTCCATTTTTAAATTGAATTCTTGTTATTACTACTTTGCTGTTGAGTTATATGAGTCCCTTATGTATTTGGGGTATTAACTTCTTATCAGATATATGGTTTGCAAATACTTTTTTCCATACTTAGGTTGCTGTCTCACTTTGTTGATTATTTGCTGTGCAGAAGCTGTTCAGTTTGACAAAGTCCCACTTGTTTGCTTTTGTTTCCTGTGATTTCGATGTCATATTCAAAATGCATTGCCAGGACTGATGTCAGGACACTTTTTACTTATGTTTTATTAAAGTAATAATATAGATTCAGATCTACATTTAAGACTTTAATCCATTTTGAGTTGATTTTTGTACATGGTGTAAGCTAAGTATCCAATTTCATTCTTTTGCATGTTGATATTCAGTTTTATCAACACCATTTATAAAAGAAATTTCCTGTCCCTACTGTGTGTTCTTGGAACCTTTGTTAAGAGCAGTTTACCTTAGAATTGTGAATTCATTTTTGGGCTCTCTGTTCTTTTCACTGGTCTATGCGTTTGTTTTTAGAGCAGTACTATACTCGTTTTGATTACTGAAGCTTTCTGATATATTTTCAAATCAAGAAGTGTGATCCCTCCAGCTTTATTCTTCTTGCTCAAGACTGATTTGGCTATTCAAAGTCATTTATGGATCCATATGAATTTTAGATTTTTTTTCTATTTATTTGAAGAATGCCATTGAGATTTTAATAGGGATTGAATGGAATCTGTAGATCTCTTTGGGTAGTGATCACTTTATTAATTCTTCTAATCCATGAAAACTGAATGCCTTTCCATTTGTCTGTATATGATTTATTTCATCAATATTTTGTAATTTTTAATGTACAAGTCCTCACTTCTTTGGTTATATTTATTCCTTAGTATTTTATTTTTGTTGTTATTGTGAATGGGACTGCTCTCTTAATTTCTTTTTCAGAGAGATCAGTTTTGTGAAAAGAAATGTGACTCATTTGGGTTTTTTCTTTTATTTAAATAGAGGTATAATTTACATATATCATTATATTAGTTTCCAATATACAAGGCAACAATTTGATATTTATACATTGTAAAATGATCACTACAAGAAGTGTAGTTAACTTCTATCACCATACGTATTTACAAATTTTTTTTCTTGTGATGAGAACTTTTAAGATGTACTCTTTTAATAACGCAATACAGTCTGGCCCACAAAATATAGCCAGACCAACACGAAACCATCCTACACACCTAGAAAACTGATTGGAGGATTAACACAACAATGTGCACAACCTGAACCACAGAATTCAGCAGGTATGTGGTGCGGAGAGGTGAACTTGGGGAGAGAGAAGCCAGCAGTGGGCTGGGAGCCACTTTTTCAGGAGGAGAGAGGACGGAGACTGGGGGGGGGGGCAGATGCGGGAAAAGCACCCCTCCCCAAAAGCAGCTGGAAAGAACGTTTTAAATTGGAAACAGCCTCAGATACTAAACTAAAAAGAAAGGAGAAAGGAGAAAGGAGAGGGTTTAAATTCCACTAAGACTGTAAACAGGGGGAGTGCAAAGTCTGCAACTCCGCAGCTTGATAACTGGCGGTTCTCTGGCGGGAAGGGCGAATCCCCAGGAAAAGAGTGGGGTCCGGGAGGTTCTCGGGCCACATAGGGAAAAGTGGTTCCACTGCTGGAAGCACATTTGGTAGAGACTGTTGAAGCCACCTGGTCCCAGCAGACCCCTGAAAATGACAACATTCACTGTTGCTGGAACAAGGTCGTTAAGGGTGAAGCCTAGTGTCAGATGTGTGTTGTAATTTTCCAAAATCCCTCAAAGGTGCTGCTACAGTATCTCTCAAACTTTTTCTGGGGCGGGCTGGCACCTGGCCGTAGTCTCAGGGCACTGGCAGCAGCGGGGTCCAGCAAGCATTCCTGGTTGCAGCTGATATTCAGCCATTGCTCATACGCCATTGCTTGGTGAGACTCTCCCGCTGAGGGGTGGAGAGGGTCAAGCCTGCGGTCCTTCAGAGGTAAGGGGCCGGGGGAGGCAGCCGCATCTGTGACAAAACTCAGGAGAGAGGTACTGCCTGGGGCTTGGTCATGGACAGTGGGAAAGTGGGAGGTGGATGAAAGCTGAAGACAGAGGACAGGTGTGCAATTGCTGATCAGAGAGAACAGAGTTCTGATACTGCAGACTGGGTAGCTGTGTGATGCCATTTTCACTGCCCCCACGCATGCACATAGGCACCTACAAGCGCGGCTACAATCCACCCCAGTAGGCTAGCAGTGCCATCTAGTGGAGAACAGAGCCATTACACTGAGCCCTGCCCAACTGGGCCAACCTCACTCTTCAAGAACACAAGTCTCACCGCCTACTTAGTTTATGGACTATAAAGACCTACATAGTATGACTTATAGAGGAAAACGAAGTAATTTCAGTCCTATTTCAATCTATTAGCAGGTCCATCTATTCAATTTTCTTTCTTTTTTTCTCTTTTACACTACTTTTCTTTTTCTTGAATACAGAAAGAGAAAAAAATCATTTTTATTTTCAATTTTTATTAAAAATATTTTTATTTTTTAGTATATTCTTTACTTTTGTGCAATTTTTTTAAAATTCTATCTTACTTCCATCATTTTATTTTAGTCTACTTCAGTGTATTCACCTTTTCAAATGTTCAAGCGATTTCTTTTTTCTTATTTCTTTTTCTTTTTTCTCGTTTGATTCTTTTTTTTTTCTTGAATGCAGAAAGAGAAAAAACTTCATTTTTTACATTCCATTTCTATAAAAAAATATTTTTCTTTAATTTTTTTTACTATTTTTTTGCTTTTATGTAAGTTTTTTCAAATTCTATTTTACTTCCATCATTTTATTTTAGTCTGCTAAAGTGCATTCACTTTTTCAACTTTTCAAATGATTTTTTTCGCTTTTTCATTTCTTTTTCTTGAATACAGAAAGAAAAAATCACTTTTATTTTTAATTTTTATTAAAACTATTTTTATTTAATTTTTTTCTACTATATTCTTTAATTTTGTGTAATGTTTTTCAAATTCTATTTTATTCCCATCATCTCATTTTAGTCTGCTTCAGTGTATTCATTTTTTCAAATTCCCAAACGATTTCCTTTTCTTCCCCCCCCCCTTTTTTTTCTCTAATATGTCAAACCACTTTCAACACCCAGAAAAAAACACACCTAGGATCTAGCATAATTTATTAGTTTGTGTGTGTGTGTGTGTGTGTGTTTAATTTTTTAATTTTAATATTTTTTTAACTTTTTTTAATTTTAATTTTTCTACCTCATTAATTCCTTTTATCCCTTCAAAATGACAAAATGAAGGAATTCACCCTCCAAAAAAGAGCACGAAGAGATGACAGCCAGGGATTTAACCAACATAGATACAAGCAAAAAAAAAAAAAAAAAAAAAAAAAAAAAGAGCACAAAGAAATGACAGCCAGGCATTTAACCAACAGAGATACAAGCAAGATGTCTGAACCAGAATTTAGAATCATGATAATAAGAATACTAGCTGGAGTTGAAAATAGATTAGAATCTCTTTCTGCAGAGATAAAAGAAATAAAAAATAGTCATAATGAAATTAGAAACGTTATAACTGAGCTGCAATCACGGATGGATGCAGCAGTGGCAAGGACGGATGAGGCAGAACAGAGAATCAGCAATATAGAGGACAAACTTATACAGAATAACGAAGCAGAAAAAAAGAGGGAGATTAAGGCAAAAGAGCACAACTTAGGAATTAGAGAAATCAGTGACTCATTAAAAAGGAACAACATCAGAATCATAGGGGTCCCAGAAGAGGAAGAGAGAGAAATAGGGGTAGAAGGGTAATGTGAAAGAATCATAGTGAAAAAGTTTTCTAACCTGGGGAAAGACACAGACATCAAAATCCAGGAAGCACAGAGAACCCCCATTAGATTCAACGAACACCGACCATCAAAAAGGCATAACATAGTCAAATTCACAAAATACTCAGGCAAGGAGGGAATCACTAAAGCATCAATGGAAAAAAAGTCCCTAAACTACAAGGGAAGACAAATCAGGTTTGCAGCAGACCTATCCACAGAAACTTGGCAGGCCAGAAAGGAATGGCAGGATATATTCAATGTGCTTAATTAGAAAAATACGCAGCCAAGAATTCTTTATTCAGCAAAGCTGTCATTCAAAATAGAAGGAGAGATAAACAGTTTCCCAGACAAACAAAAATTAAAGGAGCTTGTGACCACTAAACCAGCCCTGCAAGAAATTTTAAGGGGGACTCTCTCTGAGGTGAGAAAAGATGAATATATATATATATATATATATATATATATATATATATATATGTGTGTGTGTGTGTGTGTGTGTGTGTGTGTGTGCATTATTATTATATGCATATGTAAAGAAATACCAAAAGCAACAAAGATTAGAAAGGACCAGAGAACACCACCAGAAACTCCAACTCTACAAGCATCATAATGGCAATAAATTCATATCTTTCAGTACTTACTCTAAACATCAATGGGCTCAATGCCCCAATAATGAAATACAGTCTTATTAACTACAGGAAATACGACAAACTTTTGTATGTTGATTTTGTACCTGCAACTTTACTGAATTTGTTCATTAGTACTAACAGTTTTTTTTCAATCTTTAAATTTTTCTATGTATGTGATTATATCATCTGAAAGCAGATATAATCATCTGAAAACAGATACGATTTACTTTTTTCTTTCTTATTTAAATGTTTTTTTCTTTCTTTTTCTTATTTATTTTCTCTGGCTAAAATCTCAGTACTATGTTGAATAGTCAAGAATGTGCATCCTTGCCCAGTACCAGATCTTAGAGTAAAGGCTTCTGTTTTCCTCCATTGGTTATGATTTTAGCTATGGGCTTCTCATATATAGCCTTTATTGTGTTGAGGCAAGTTTCTTTTATACTTACTTTATTGAGAGCTATTACGGATGAATGTTGGAAAATATGCAAATCTTTTTTTCTCTATCTATTGAGATGATAATATTTTTTCTTGTTCTGTTAATGTGTTGACTGATCATTGACTGATTTGTTTACATTGAACCATCTTTTCATCCCGAGAATAAATTCCATTTGGTCATTATGTAAGATACTTTCAGTGTGCTGTTGAATTCAGTTTGCTAGTATTTTATTGAGAGATTTTTTTTTAATCTATATTCATCAGGTATATTTGTCTATAGGCTTTTTTTTTTCTTGTGGTATCTGGCTTTACTATCATGGTGATATGATTTCATAAATTAATTTGGTGGTGTTACTTTTGATAGTAGATATTTTATTTCTTTGCTATGATGATTGATTTATTCAAGCTTCCTGATTATATATCAATCAATAAATCAAGATTATTAATTTTCAAAGAAATTATTTATTATGTTTTCTAATTTATTGAAATTGAGTAACAGAAAATACTTTATAATAAAAGTGTAATTAATCTGTGGAGTTTCACCTCATACATTTACCTATGAATTATGCCTATTTTCATTCTACAATGGCAGATTTCTGCCAGTTGTGATAGAGACCACATGGCCCCAAAGCCTAAAATATTTACTGTCTGGCCATTTACAGAAAATGTTTGATGACCTCTGTTATAAAGGAATACACAGAAAATTCAATTATTATTAGTTTATTGTATTTGTCTTAGCTTGAAATTGTCTGGTAATCTGAACAAGTAATTGTATCACTACGTATGATTATTTATTTCATTCTCTATTATACCTTATTTCAGTTTTTTTTTTTCTAAATTAAACACTTGATTTCTTTATTGAAACTATCCCTTCATCTTTCCAATCCAATTACATACATCAGAAACCTCGATGTCCTTCTGGGTACATTCTCCTTCTACATATTCCAGCCAGTCTATTACTTATGAATTTATTAAACAAATTACATTGAGTGACAGTACATTTTGGTGACTAAGAATAATATTGTGTAAAACTCTAATTCTTTATATCAAATATTTTTCAGTAGGTTAAATGGTTATTATATTCCTAACCAAACTCTAACTGGCACACCATTACATTCATTATATAATCCAAGATTTTGCACATTCCAGTTCCTCCTTACTTCTTCATCTTGTGTGTTTTCTTGCTTCTTCTAAGAACAATAGTTTTCTTTCAGTTTCGCTAGTACAGAAAGCTATTTTCCACATTTAGACATTCATGGAAGATGTATCTTCTCCCTCAAAGGCCCAGTCTCCTCTACAATTCAGTCAAACTTCAGTATAAGCATTAGTTCATCAGAAATGAGTTTTTATTCTTAATGCAAAATACATTTACTCTCTCGTTTTTGTTCTCTTGTGAAATACTGTTTTTTATCACAAAAATATGTCATTGTGAGATTTCATTTCATGTTTCTCTTCTCACTATTGCGTAGTCTCCATGAGGACAGAAGACAAATTCCTTAATGAATACCCAATACTAACCCTGAACTACATAAGCATCTTGCTCAAAATAGTCATTTTAATAATATTTTTATTAAATAATACTTATTTTGTGTAAAATAATCACAGAGGCATTGCTTACAATAGCAAAAGCCAATTATAAAACCCAAGTGAAAAATTAGGGAAAGGTAAAGTTCACACATAGGGTTGAATTCCAGTTATTCATTATGTATAATGTTTTAGAGGAAATATTTAAAAACATTACTACTATCAACCAAGTGAAAATGTTATATTGTTTTGGTTCTTTTTTGCTGAGTACACTGCCCTCCTTATTGACAAAACCAAAATAAATGAGAAAATTCTCTCATAAGCTGTCCAGTCAATGAAATAAATTCCCAGTGTAATGTTTTGCTCTCCAAGGAAACCTAAAGTCACATGGCTAAGTATTTGAATAGTTTCGAAATGGATTTAGACATGTACATACAATCCTGTTTATTGGGGATCATCAGCAAAGAGAACAGAATAAAGTAAAACCACTTGTTTTTCTGGAATAATGGACCACAGAGAGCTTGATGTGTGGGATAACTGTGGATACTACTGGAAAATTGTTCTAGGTAGAATCTCTTTACAAGCACCCTCTAGCTTTCCTGACGGGAATAAATGGGGAACATGATTACATTATTTAGGGTGTTTTGGGCTTAATTAATGGAAGTCTTGTATAAACTTCCTAAAATAACGAGAACATTTATTGCCTCAGTACTGGAAGTTATAGCAGATTTCTAAACTTATTGAATACATGACTTAATGAGGTCATCAGAGTCATTAATTTTATCTGCCTTTTGACTCTTGTCCTCAGGGTTGTCTTCATGCTAAGACTGGTTGCCCCCAGGGTTATAAGGTGACTGTCAGTAGCAATCACTGTTACAGGCTAACTCCTATTCTTAGGTTCTTTCCAGAAGAGCAAGAAAGAACTTTCTCAGAAGTTTTCTCAGCAGATTTCTCAATTTTAATTCTGAGTAAATCCCATGTCTGTATTCCAACCAATCACTGACAAGTAGGAAGATACATATTGTGACTGATGTAGGCTAAATTCAGCCTATTAAGTCTCTACTGAGTTATATAGGCTTCATAGAAAGCATTGGATATTTGGGGTAAATGGGTTCAGTTTTTAGTAGGGAAATGGAAAGGGGGATATGGAATGTGGATAGATGAACAACTATCCAATATTACAAGCTCTTTGGTTATCCAAGAGCTTATTTTACAAATATATTTTTAAAATATTCATGCTCACATAAAATATGTCTCAATTCCTCCTCAAATAGATAGAACCAAAAGTTAATTACTGTATTTAACCTCTAGTATAACATCTTTGGTTGGTGTTCAGTTGTCTTCATCAAGTCTAGATGTAGCTCCAAATGGTTCAATGATATCATACTACAGGATGAACTGTTTTCCTTAAAAGCACACAAATGCAAAATGGATAAAATGATAATTACTATAAAAACTTCCTTTTTTAGGGAACTCTTTGAGTGGAAAGGAAAGACTAAGAGTAAGGAAAGTAGGAAGCACAAAAGCAGTAAAAATAAGTATATCTGTAAATATCAGTCAAGTGACCCACAAAATTAAGGATATATAGTATACCTAAAACTTGGGGATGAGAGGAGTAAAAACTTAAGCAACCATCAACTTAATATAGACTGCTATGTGAAAAAGATGTTATATACAAACAGAATGGTAACCATAATTCAGAAATCAGTAATAGATATGCAAATATAATTTGAGAAAGGAATCCAATTAAATCACTAAGCAAAGCCAACTAATCATGAGAGAAGAGAGCAAGAGAAAAAAACAGAGAAAAACTTCAAAAATCACCACAAACCAAATTTAAAAAATGGCAATAAATACATACCTATCAACAATTACTATGGATGTAAATGGAATAAATGTTCTAATCAAAAGACATAAGGTGAAGGAATTGATTAAAAAACATGACTCATCTATATGCTGCCTACAAAAGACTCATTTCAGACCTAAAGAAGCATACAGATTGAAAGTGAAGGAATAGAGAATATTTACCATGGAAATAGATGTGAAAAGAAAGCCAGGATAGCAATACTTATAAGGCACAAAATACTTTTTAAAACAGATGATAACAAGAGATAAAGAAGGACACTATATAATAATAGGGGAAAAATCCAACAAGAAGATAAAATCGTTGTAAACATTTATTCAGCAATATGAGAACACCCAAATACTTAAAGCAGTTAATAACAATCATAAAGGAAGTAATCAATAGCAATGCCATAATAGCTTAGGAATTTAACACCCAACTTACCTCAATGGATATATCATCCAAACAGAAAAACAACAAAGAAACATTGTCTTTTTTTTTTAATTTTTTTTTCAACTTTTATTTATTTTTGGGACAGAGAGAGAGAGAGCATGAACGGGGGAGGGGCAGAGAGAGAGGGAGACACAGAATCGGAAACAGGCTCCAGGCTCTGAGCCATCAGCCCAGAGCCTGACGCGGGGCTCAAACTCACAGACCGCGAGATTGTGACCTGGCTGAAGTCGGATGCTTAACCGACTGCGCCACCCAGGCGCCCCGAAACAGTGTCTTTAAATGACACGTTGAACCAGACGGATTTAATAGATATATTCAAAATATTCTATATTAAAACAGCATAATATGCATTTTTTCAAGTCTACATAGAAGATTATTAAGAACAGACCACATATTGGGCCACAAAATAGGTTTTAACCAATTTAAAAAGATCAAAGTCATACCATGCATCTTTTCTGAACTACAATACTATGAAACTAGAAATTGACCAGAAAAAAACTCCAGAAATAGCATAAATACATGGAGGTTAAATAACATGCTAGTAAAAAATGAATGGGTCAACCAAGAAATCAAAGCAGAAATAAAAAAAAATACACAGAGACACATGAAAATAAAAACACAACAGTCTAAAATATTCAGGATGCAGCAAAAGCTGTTTTATGAGGGAAGTATATAGCACTACAGACCTACTTCAAAAAGCAAGAAAAATCTTAATCAAACAGTAGAAGGAAGGATATTCCAGTGGAAGGAAGGAGATCATAAAAATTGGAACAGAAATAAATAAAATAGAAACTAAAAACAAACAAACAAAAAAAACAACAGAAATGATCAATGAAAACAGGAGCTGATTCTTTGAAAACATCAACAAAATCAATAAACCTTTAGTCAGACTCATCAAAATAAAAAGAGAGAGGGAGAGAGAGAACAAACATAATGGAAATGAATGAGGAGAAATTATAAATGATGTCACTGCAATTAAAAGAATTGTAAGAGAATATTATGAAAAATTATATGCTAACAAATTGGGCTACCAAGAAGAAATGGATACATTCCTAGAAACATATAACCTCCTAAAACTAAATCAGGAAGAAATAGAAAAATTGAACAGACCAATTAACAGAGGTTAAATTGAATCAGTAATCAACAACCTCCCAACAAACAAAACTCCAAGACCAGATGGCTTCACAGGTGAATTCCACCAAACATTTAAAGAAAAGTTAATACCTATTCCTTTCAAACTATTCCAAAAAAGAGAAGAGGAAAGCAAACTTCCAAATTTGTTCTATAAGGCTAGTATTACCCTGATACCAAAATCTAATAAAGATAGACAGACACACAGACACACAGACACACACAGACACACACAGACACACACAACAATGGGCCAATAACTCTGATGTCCATAGATGCAAAATTCCTCAAAAAAATGAGCAAACTCAATCCAACAATACATTTTAAAAAGATCATTCACAATCAAGGAGGATTTATTCCAGAGATGCAAGCATGGTTCAGTATTCACAAATTAATCAATATGATGCATCACATCAATAAGAGGAAGGATTAAAACCATACGATAATTTAAATAGACTCAGAAGAAACATGTAACAAAGTACACCATCCATTCATGATGAAAATCCTT
This sequence comes from Felis catus, assembly GCF_018350175.1. Taxonomy (NCBI): domain Eukaryota; kingdom Metazoa; phylum Chordata; class Mammalia; order Carnivora; family Felidae; genus Felis; species Felis catus. The sequence goes on along the minus strand of NC_058368.1, from coordinate 215,383,735 downwards.
AACAAAGTAGTTTACAGGAAACATACCTCAACATAATAAAGGCCTTATATAAAAAACCCACAGCTAATATCATATTCACTGGTGAAAAATTGACACTTTTCTCACTAAGATCAGGAACAAGACAGGAATGTCTGCTTTCACCACTTGTATTCAACATAGTACTGGAAATATTAGCCACAGCAATCAGAAAACAGAAAAAATAAAAGGCATCCAAATTGGTAAGGAAGAAGTAAACCTTTCACTATTTGCAGATGACATGACACTATATATAGAAAACCCTAAAGACTCCACCAAAAAACTACTAGAACTAATAAAATGAATTCAGTAAGGCAGCAGGGTATAAAATCAATGTAAAGAAATCTATTGAATTTCTATAAACCAATAATGAAGCAACAGAAAGAAAAATTAAGAAAACAATCTCATTTATAACTGCACCAAAAACAATAAAATACCTAGGAATAAACTTAACCAAGGAGGTGAAAGACCTGTTCTCTGAAAACTATAAAAGTTGATGAAAGAAATTGAAGACGACACAAAAAAATGGAAAGATACTCCATGCTCCTGGATTGGAAGAACAAATATTGTTAAAATGCTCATACTACCCAAAGCAATCTATAGATTTAATGCAATCTCTATCAAAATACCAATAGCATTCTTCACAGAACTAGAACAAGCCATCCTAAAATTTGCATAGAAGCACCAAAGACCCTGAATAGCCAAAACAATCTTGAAAAGAAAAAAACAAAACTAGAGCTATCACAATTTCAGGTTTCAAGTTACAATAAAAAGCTATAGTAATCAAAACAGTATGGTACTGGCACAAATATAGACACATAGATTAATGAAACAGGATAGATAGCACAGAAAAAAAAAACCCAAAACTGTGTGGTCTATTAATCTTTGACAAAATAGGGAAGAATATGCAATGGGAAAAGAGAGTCTCTTCAACAAATTGTGTTGGGTAAACTAGACAGCTATGTGCAAAAGAATGAAACTAGAACTCTTTCTTATACCATAAACAAAAACAAACTCAAAATGGATTAAGAACTCAAATGCGAGACCAGAAACCATAAAAATCCTAGAAGATAACAATTGGTAATTGCTCTGACATCAACCATAACAACATTTTTCTAGATATATCTCCTAAGCCAAGAGAAATAAAAGCAAAAACAAACTTTGGGGACTACATCAAAATAAAAATCAAAGGAAAAAAATCAGCAAAACTAAAAGAAAACCTACTGAATGGGAAAAGATATTTACAAATGCCATATCCAATAAAGGATTAGTATCTAAAATATATAAATAACTGATACAACTCAACACACACAAAACACAAATAATCTAAAAAAATGGGCAGAAGGCATGAGAGATGAACAGACATCTCTCCAAAGAGGACATACAATGGCCAATAAGCACATGAAAAGACGCTCATCACTCAGCATTAAGTAAATGCAAATCAAAACTTCAATAAGATATCACCTCACACCTGTATGAATGGCTAAAATCAAAAACATACGAAACAAATGTTAGTGAGGATGTGGAGGAAAAAGAACGCTCATGGACTTTTGGTGAAAATGCAAATTGGTTCAGTCACTTTGGAAAATAGTGTGGAGGCTCTTCAAAAAATCAAAATAGAATTTACATACAATTTAGTAACCACACTATTGGGGATTTATCCAAAAATATGAAAATACAAATTCAAAAGGATTATATTCACCCCTATGTTTATTGCAGTAGTATTTACCATAGTCAAATTATGGAAGCAGCCCATGCATCCATTGATGAATGGATAAAGAATGTGTAATATATATATATATATATATATATATATATATATATATATATATATTAGCCACAGCTAATACAATATGATGTAATATCTATATATAGATATATAGATATAGATATATAGATATATATATATAATAGAATATTATTCAGCCTTAAAAAATAAATTCATACCATTTGCTACAACATGGATGGAGCTAGAGAGTATAATGCAAAGCAAAATAAGTCAGAGAATGAGTAATACCATTTGATTTCACTCATATGTGAAATTTAAGAAACAAAACAAATGAACAAGGGAAAAAATAAACCAAAAAACAGACTCGTCTATAGAGAACAAAAGGATGGTTACCAGGGTAAATGGGCGGGGGGGGGGGGTGTGAAATGGCGAGGATTAAGAATACACTTATCAGGATGAGCACTGAGTAATGTACAGAATTGTTAAATCACTATCTTGTGCACCTGGAACTAATGTAGCACTGCATGTTAACTATATTAGAATTAAAACAAAACACTTAATAGAAAACTATCTTTTGTTATGATGGGCAATGGAAAAATGTGTGGTTGTCTACAATATACTTTCCTTTTTAGACAGGGATACAGAAAGTTCCTGATTTGTCACAGGAGTGGTTTTCTTTTACTTTTTATTTTCTTCTCTTTCCTTCTCTTTCTTTCTTTCTTTCTTTCTTTCTTTCTTTCTTTCTTTCTTTCTTTCTTTCTTTCTTTTTCTTTCTTTCTTTCTTTCTTTGAAGCTGTTAGATTCTAGTCTAATTTAGGTTCTTGATAGTCCTTTTAATATCTAACATTCTATTATATAAATATTGGGGAATGGAGGCATGGGAATGTCAATTTAGTTTTCCAGTTCGGAATGGGGCAGACAGAAAATGCTAAAACTATTTCTTGACAATTTATTCCAAAAGAGAAGTCCTCTGCTTTCATCTTTCAGGCACTTTGGTTTTATCCACTGACCTTGAATTTCTGCATATCTTTCTTATTCTATTCTTTACTTAATATGCTTCTATTTTATCACCTTTTCTCCTTCATCTTCTTAGAGAAATTCAGCCTAGTCTTTTTAATATACTCTTCATTTGGAGTCTTCTCCTAGAGTATTATTTGTTATTACAATCCTTTTGGGCTCAGGTCATGATCCAAGGGTCATGGGATTAAGCCCCACATTGGGCTCTGCATTGAGCATGGAGCCTGCTTGGGATTCTCTCTCTCTCTCTCTCTCTCTCTCTCTCTCTCTCTCTCTGCCCCTCTCATCCACTCACACACTCTCTCTAAATTATAAATAATAATAATAAATTATTAAATATCTTTTTTTTTAAGAGAGTGAGCAAAAAAGAGTGGAGGAGGGGCAGAGGGAGAGAGAGAATCTCAAACAGGCTCCATGGTCAGTGTGGAGCCTAATGAGGGGCTCAATCTCACAGGTTATGATCTTGAGATCATAACCTGAGCTAAAATCAAGATTCAGACACTTAACTGACCGAGCCACCCAGAAACCCCAACAAATAGCTCTTATATCAAGGTATTTTTTATACCTTTATTAAAATAAAATGTATGACATGAAACTTACTGATGGATTGGCATATTTCATAGTGAATACCAGGTTTATTACTTATTCTGAGATTAATTAAAATACTATTTAAATATTTTTTATGATATGGATGTACTTTTTTGTTTTTTACTTTCATTTAAGTTTTTATTTAAATTCCAGTTAACATACAGTGTAATAGTAGCTCCAGGTGTACAATATAGTGCATTTTTTTCTTTTTAAGACAGAACAACACTGTGATCATTCATCAATAAATGATGTAAATTTGAGTTTTCATATTTTTCATAAGACCTGAAAGTCTATGTCTAGGGGTAAAGCAGTACAGTTACACAATAACTTAGGGAACTATTTTTTTCTTTGTGCTAGTTTATCTCATTTTTAAAGGCTACATTTTAAATCACAATTACAGCTCGTGTAGTAGATAGATAGTGATTACAGACGGACAGATGATAGAAAAAGAAATGGGGAGAAAGGGAGAAAGGAAAAAAGGAAGGGGGGAGATAGAGGGAGGGAGAAAAGAATGAGAGAAAAGGAAGAAGGAGAAAGGGAGAGAAGGAGGAGAAAGTTAAGGAAAAAGAAATGGGATAGTAGAGGAAGGGAGGAAGAAAGCTAAAAAAGAAGGAAGAAAGGAAGGATGGAAGAAACGGAGCAAGGAAAGGGAAAGAAAAGGAAAGAGAATTTATTATAGATCATCTGTTGCTGAGTATCCTAATTATAAATATTCACAGTCTACAATACTTCATCTCATACTCATTTAATGGAAAACCTTTCAAAAAAATAATAGAATACCTTTTGCTTAAATGCCTCACCCTAGATAATTTCAAAAAATTGCAAACAAATGTGAGAGTTAAATGTAAGACTTACATTTTTAATATATGGACATATTAATGCTATAGAATTTTTGTTTCCATTAGCACTGTTAACATTTAGTGGATAAAATGTAAAATTTCTTGAACATTCAGTATTCTTGAAATGTCATTCATATCTCCACTTCACAATGGCCTATTTATGTACTTATTTAACAGTCCTGGATGGTCCTAAGACTCTGAACTGTGGGTAAAACATTTCAAAATCTTTAGGGGTGTGTTTGGAGGGTAATGGCATGCAAAACTTCACTCCTGATCAGGATGTGACTGAAGACAGCCTTTTGCATATTCCCCAATAAATTCAGGTGATTGTAGAAATAGTGTCCCTGTTACACTTGTGCTCAATCACACTGTATTTTATAACAACTAAGGCAAACTCTTTTTGAAGTACACAGACATGAGAATCAGGAAAGAGAGTAAGGAGAACACATGCTCTGGAATAGCCTGGAAGCTCTACCCTGAACATATATGTTCAACAAGCTCAATGGTTTCCTATTTAAGGGGGGAGGGGCATAGTCTTAACATACAGGTTTGTTTTTCTTATGAGTTTCAAGTGGTATTATCTATAAAGTCTTATGATAGTGCTGGTCACAAAATGTGCATTCAAGAAAGGTAGGTTATTATATTAACACTGGTTAATACACAGGTATCGATAACGTGAAATGTATATTCCTGATGCATTTTACTGTAGAAATTTTGAACTATGAGTATATTTCAAAAGAAACTGTTATTTTCTCAATTGTTTTGAGCTGGAAACAACAGGAACCTTCAAATGATCCTTTTTCTGGCAAGGGTAGAGAGGCAGTCTCCAAGGTAACTAAATCCCAAACCATATCAGAGTTTAGAAATAAAAATCTATACTTTAAATTTCACTAAGAAGCACAAAGGTCATCAGTAACACTTTGCAGTTCAGTAGCACTATGTTTTGTGCAGTCAATCCTCTATTCACCCAGTCTTCAAGGTTAATAACCAATTATTACTAATTTCATACTATTGGCAATGCTAGTCAATTTAAGTAAAATTCAAGTCCTTTAGCATTGTTTTCTGTTTATATTTGGAAGTTTGGGTGTCTTAAATTAACAATTTTCCCCACTGAATTTTGCATTCATTGGTATATGAATAAACCTACATTGACCATTATAAAATAGAATGCTATTTGATAATATTTACCCCTATATTAAGACATAGGTTGGTTAGAATTATGTTTAAACTATTCAGAATACAATTTCCTGTTGGGTGAAGCAGTTGTATTTGCTGTTCCTTTTAGTTATTTGATAACATATTCAGATGAAGTAAATGCAGAATTCTGTTAAGAATATGAAGGGGTACCTGGCTGGCTCAGTCAGAAGAGCATGTGACTCTTGATTTTGGGGTCGGGTCAGAGTTCGAGCCCTACATGGGTGTAAAAATTACTAAAAAATAAACAATCAATAAACTTTTAAAAACCCATAAATTTTTCTTTATTCCTTTCTACAATATCTGATATCAAGTTGTAATGCCAATGTGTTATTTCCACAATTCCAGCATGGGATTTGGATTATAAATGCTCATTGCATATTATAATGTAAGAGAAATTTTGTGTTTCTCTAGAAGTTTGAAATCCACTATATCCAATGATTTCTGCATGTCAGTGAGCCTCCAAATTATTCATATAATACTGAATGTATACTTTTTTCTAATTTCACAGAAATATCTTATTTTCTAATTAAACAAAATACAAATGCACCTTTCAACTAAACAATTGCCCAAGCATATTTTCCACTAATAACCAACATACCAACTGTAGAGCAATGTGCTAAAATCAAGTATGAGTCATTGTTTTTGTTTATAATACAAAAAGATTCTGATTATAAATTTAATGTTAGTCAAACATCATCAAGTTAGGTCACAACATTACTTGTAACATATATCATTGACAATAAGTACTTTTGACACAGATTTAAATATATAAAATATCAGCTTTGGAAGACTGAGGGACCTGAATTTTCTTTCCTGCATATATTGAGTAAAATATATACTTGCTTAAAACTATCTTTATAAATAACTTGATAAAACAAATGGAGAAAGAACAGCAATGATTTGAGCTTTTACAAAATACAAAGTGTGCTATAATCAACTAAGCTATTAGTGTTGTCGTTGACTATGGAATTCAGGGGAAAACAAAAGACTCCTTTGTCTCTTTAATTACAGTATTGGCAATAATCAGAATGTGAAGTTTTATGAGAATTTATCTACGGTCATGATAGATACATAAATAGATATTGTGAAATTGATAAAGCCTTTGTTCATTGATCAAGTTTTAGTTTTGTCCTTTCTTTACATTTGTGAACATTTTATAGAAAGGAAATAATGAAGCAAATGTTCCCCTTGATTTAATAAAGGTTTCATGGTTGATCAAACTATCATTTGGATTTAGTCCATGAATGCTCAAGAATCTCCTATTTTTTTTTTATTAAACAAGAATGCGTCCATAAAGAAAGAAATCAGGTCAAATGTTTATCTTCAGTTACTGAGTGCATAACAAATACATGAATAAATACTTATAGATAGTTCCTGGACCAATGAAAGCCTGACAGGCAGTGATAGCTGGAATATAGTAAGACAGGTCTAAACAGCTGATATCTAAGTCATGAAAATGGTTACTTTTATTTACTTTTAAATATAATGCAGCCCTGAGGTAAAAATACTATCCCTTACTAGTCTTACCTTACTGTGTGTGTGTGTGTGTGTGTATAATATTTTGCCTTTTAACCTCTTATTTTTTATTTATTTTTGAGATAGAGAATGAGAGAGTGAGCAGGGGAGGGGCAGGGAGAGGGAGAGCCAGAATCCCAAGAAAGCTCCATGCTGTCAGCGCAGAACCCAATGGCGGACACGGGGCTCGAACACACAAACCATGAGATCGTGACCTGAACCGAGATCAAGAGTCAGATGCTTAACTGACTGAGCCACCCAGATGCCCCTCTTTCTGTCTTCTTAAAGAGTTAAGATGGTTTGTATGTATAGGGCAGAAAGATTACAGAAAGTCAATCATTTCGGGACTCAAAGCCTCTTTTTTTCTTATTATATTATAATAATTATGATAAATATTAATAAAATCATCACCCTTTAAAAATTTACATATGAAAGAGGTTTTTTTTTAATTTTTTTAACGTTTTATTTATTTTTGAGACAGAGAGAGACAGAGCATGAACGGGGGAGGGACAGAGAGAGAGGGAGACACAGAATTGGAAGCAGGCTCCAGGCTCTGAGCCATCAGCCCAGAGCCCGACGCGGGGCTCGAACTCACGGACCGCGAGATCGTGACCTGAGCCGAAGTCAGCTGCCCAACCGACTGAGCCACCCAGGCGCCCCGATATGAAAGAGTTTTTAGCAAATATTTAGAGAAAAAATAAGTGCGTATCATATAAACTATTTCAGAACTTGGGAAATACAATATGTTTGCCAGCTCATTTTATGAGGATATCATATGCATGATACCCAAACAAGACAAAATTACACACACACACACACACACACACACACACATCTTGCAGGTCAATTTCTCTTGTAAAAACAGATTGAAAGAGTCTACATAAAACATTAAAAAATAAATTCCAACATATTTTAAAAAATTAATTCAATAGAACTAAGTAGGGTTAATCCTAGGAATCTGAGGCTAATTAGTATCAATAAAATTCCACAGATTAACAGATTAAAACATAAAATCACCAAGCAACCTTAAAAGATAACACAAAAACATTTGCAAAATATGCTAGCAATTCTTTACAAAATAAAATCAGTAAATAGGGATTGAAGTATATATTAATTTTAATAAAATATATCTATTTCCAGTAGAAACATTGCACTTAACAGTTAAAACTTTTTTTAAAGTTAAAGTCCTAGTTGGAAGAATAAGAAAAGTAACAACAAAAATAGTATAATATACAGAGACATTTAATGATATTACTTGCAGAGTTATGCTTGTCCTATGTTATCAACTACCAAAAAAGAAAAAAGAAAAAAAAAAAAAAACTACACCAAATTAGATTTAAAGTTCATCATGATAACATATTCAAGATGAAAATTTAAAATTCTTAGTTTGCCTATATACCAGCAAAATCTATTCCAATGAAAATATTTTTAAAGTGCATATTGCATGTTATCAACAATTATAAAATAGGAATAATCAAATAGTATTGGTGCATTAAATACCAAAAGACACACATAAAAATACACAGAGACATAAAATGTTCCTGTATTGAACAAATCAGTATTAAACAAATAACAATAATTATACAAATAACAAAAAGTTTTATTTTGTGTGTGTGTGTTTGTTTATTTTTGAGAGAGAGACAGAGACAGAGCATGAGTGGGGAAAGGGCAGAGAGAGAAGGAGAAAGATTTTGAAGCAGGGTCCAGGCTCTAAACTGTCAGAACAGAACCTGACGTGCGGCTTGAACTCATGAGCCATGAGATCATGACCTGAGCTAATCAGATGCCCAAATGACTGAGCCACCCAGGCGCCCCATGTAACAAAAAGTTTTAGAAAAATATTCAATATAATTGAAATTGTTAAAGATTTTGTAATTAATCAACTGGATAATAAATTTCCTTTGGAGGCAAAAATGATGAGGAAATATTCTTTATTAAAAACATGACAAAAATTGGGGCACTTGGGTGGCTCAGTCATTTCTCTTGATTCGATTCTTGATTTGGCTCAGGTCATGATCTCACTGTTCATAAGACTGAGACTGAGCTGACAGCATGCAGCCTGCTTGTGACTGTCCCTCTCCCTTTCTCCCTACCCCACTCACTCGCTCTTGCTCTCTCTGTCTCAAAACAAATAGACATTTAAAAAACTAAAAATATGACAAAAATAAAAGAAAATGTTGAAAATTTCAACATTAGATGAAAAATAAAGTAGTAACGTAAATGATGTGAATAATACAGTACTTGTTGGAACAGTATATAGTCTAGACACATTTAATGAATATTTGGAATTCAGAAGAATAGGGAAAGATGTAATAGTCAATAAAATATTTAAAAAAAATGGCTAACCATTGATAAAACAAAACAGAAATAATTTTCGATGTAATATGTTAATAAGAATCAGAAAAACTAATTTTACATGGATAATACAATTCAAGTAAGTAGCATCATGTAAAGGTAAACATCAATTGGCACCATATATTTTGAGTCAGGGTGAGGAAGTCTTTCCAAAGCAAAACAGAAAATCCATGTTATTAATTAATATAGATGATACCATAAAGTATTGAAAATAGATAAGACAATGTATAATAGGCATAATCTTAAAAACTAGAATAAAGTATTTTAGAATATTAATACAAAAGATTAAACTCTCCCATTAAAATGAACAAATGATAAGGTCAAAAGAAATGCAGAGTAAATAAAAATAATTTTCCCCAAGAGGAGTGGGATAGGGCAGAATATATGAGGGAATGGTTATCAACAGATAATGTTATAAATAGGCACAAACTCTTGATGTGGAATAATTATATTTTCTGAAATTTAAAATGCACTTATCATTCAGTATAATTTCAGTGCTAAAAACCTGTTACATGAGTATGCATATGAAAAAAGATATAAACAGTATGTCTATTGCAATTTTATTTATTTTTTAATATAATTTATTGTCAAATTGGCTTCCATGCAACACCCAGTGCTCATCCCAACAAGCACCCTCCTCAATGCCCATCACTCACTTTCCCCTTTCCTCCACCATCTATCAACCCTCAGTTTGTTCTCAGTATTTAAGAGTCTCTAATGGTTTGCCTCCCTCCCTCTCCATCTCTGTAACTTTTTTTGTCTGCTTCCCTTCCTCCATGGTCTTCTGTTAAGTTACTCAAGATCTACACATGAGTGAAAACATGTGGTATCTGTCTTTCTCTGACTGAGTTATTTCACTTAGCATAATACCCTCCAGTTCTATCCGAATTGCTGCAAATGGCCAGATTTCATTCTTTCTCATTGCCAAGTAGTATTCCATTGTATATATAAACCACATCTTCTTTATCAGTTGACGGACATTTAGGCTCTTCTTATAATTTGGCTATTGTTGAAAGTGCTGTTATAAACATTGGGGTACAAGTGGCCCTATGCATCAGCACTCCTCTATCCCTTGGGTAAATTCCTAGCAGTGTTATTGCTGGGTCATGCAGTTTTATTTTAAAATGACTAAAAGTAGGGGCACAGCTGACTAAAAGTAGGTGGCATAGTCAATTAAACCTCTGACTTCGGCTAAGATATGATCTCGCAGTACATGAGTTCCAGCCCCGCGTCAGGCTCTGTGCTGACAGCTCAGAGCCTGGAGCCTGCTTTAGATTCTGTACCTCCCTCTCTCTTTGCCCCTCCCCCTGCTTGCACTCTGTCTCTCTCTCAAAAAGAAATAAACATTAAAAAAATTGTTTTCCAAAGACCAAAAGGAGAATCAACCTTATCTATGAATATGGGAACAGTTAAATATGGTCGAAAATACAGTAATAGTTTCCTATATTCTGATATGATATCTTCAAGACATAAGAGCAAGTTTGAAATAAAAAAAGAAAACATTCCATAAAATTTAATTATATTAATGTAACAAGTGGACTATATATGTCATAGATATTTAGTGTCCTTACCATAGAAAATGTCAGGAATGACACCAAGCAAACCATGAAGACGGGTTACCCCTGGAAAAAAGTATGCAGGATATTCTAATTTATCTACTTTTGCATTATCAGTATATTTACAATAAAGAAATATTTATACACTAATTACATTTTATTGATGGATAATTGACCTGCAATATTCTATTGGTTTCATGTGTGCAGTGTAGTGATTCGACATTTGTATACCATGAGAACTGCTCACCACCTAAGTGTAGTTACCATCTATCACCATACAAAGGAAATACATTATTATTGACTGTACTTCCGTCATCATGATTTATTTATTTTATGACTGGAGATGTGTACCTTCTCGATCACATTCATCCATTTTGCCCACCTGTCACTCCCCTTCCTAACAACCACTGCTCTAATCTCTGTGTCTGTGAATCTGGATTTTGTTTTGTTATGAATCTATCCTTGGATTAACTCTAACCATCAATTAACTAGGATTTGGACCTAGCTCGATTGGCCAAGCTTCCTGAATTAACATTGGAAGATGACAGTGCACTATTTTGGACAATAATTATTGGAACAGTATTTTTAAAACTCACACAGAAATTGTCACTTTTTAACATAAAGATTTGCAAGAATGCTATTAATGAAATTAATGGAAATCTTTCTAGGAGTTTACTAGGAGGAAACATTTTTCTAATTTGAACATCACTGATAGATAGATTTCTCCTGAATAAAACCTTATGGATGTGGTTACTAACAACTGGTTATTATTACTTATTCACATTATTTTTTATAAATGTTAGAGTCATGCAGAAGAATAATATTTAATAAGATGAAAGATTTTAGTATGCATTTTTCATGGCCCTGACTTTGTGCATTAACTTTTATGTATTTTAATTACATAAGCAATTATGATTATTATAGAAAAATTTGTATTCTATCAAGAGTAAGACAAAAGTTTGAAATGTATAATCCTAACAAAGGCAAGTATATTGATATGGTGTTTTATTTGCCTTTAATTTGGGTAGTGTATATTTACTATTAAATGTGTATATCCACAAGCCTACTAAATATCACATTCATATGTTGCATATACACAAACACATATAAGAAACATAAAAACATACACATTTTCAGAAAGTTGCTATCATTACATATATTTTTGTGTACCCTGAGGTTTTGTTCTTTTTTTAACTTTGCAATTAACTTTTTTCTTGTTTCCACTAACATATTTTTTTACTATTATAAGTTCAGTATAATTCCTCCTGAGTTATTGTGTACTTAAAGTAAATGGAGGGGTGCCTGGGTGGCTCAGTTGGTTAAGCATCCGACTTCGGCTCAGGTCATGATAGAGCAGTTCCTGAGTTCAAGCCACCATTGGGCTCTGTGCTGACAATTCAGAGCCTGGAGTCTGCTTCGGAATCTGTGACTCCCTCGCTCTCTGCCCCTCCCCCATTCATGCTCTGTCTCTGTCTCTCAAAAAATAAATGTTAAAAAATAAATAAGTTAAAAAAAGATGAAGTGAATGGGATTTTCCACAGTTTCAAATAAGGCTATAATGTGAATAATTTAAACTACGTCTTCATGAAGTTTAAAAATCAAGCTTCAAAACATCAATCAATTTGATGAAAAAGCATTAAATATCCTTTATGCTCGTTGCTAATTCTTAAAGGTTTTATATTTTTGTTAAGCTTATGAATGGATTAGGTTTATCTGATATATTCTTTAACTGGTCACGGTGGTATTAAAGAAGCTCTTGACGATTATAATAAGCAATTCCCTGAACTCTGATTTGTAAGAATAACTGCATTCTTTTCTCCTAACTGATCATCTCAAGTTTTTAGATACCACCAAAAAATGTAGGAAATAATACTTGACTTTTCTTTCCTTAGCACTTCTATTTCTATTCCTGTTACCACTATGGCTTAAATATTCAAACAGTCTTTAAGGAAAGCCGGAGAGTCACAGGTCATACCGCTTTGTTCTTTAATGAGAGAGCCTCTCCTGTGTCCCTCTCTTGTAGAAACTTCAGTTTTATACTCCCCACCATACCAACGATGTCATTAACAAGATTTTTATAAACTTAGTGACTTTGTAAGAAATATTTTGTCATAGACTGATTGCCAATTTTTTTCTTACTGAATCTGTTGTACGTTCTAATATTGGAGTGTATTTGCACTCCTAAAATATATTTACTTAACCATGAGTGTAATTACACTATACGGAACTGAAATTGATTGTTATTTTGAATTTTACTTTTAGCGGTGGGATTTGGCAAGAGTTTTCTTTATGTGCATCATTTGTGTCAAAATTATAACAGGTCCTTGAAATGGAAGAATATGGACAACATTTTATGATACAAATCATTTTATTCTTGTTGGAAATGTAATAATATATGTCCTCACTACAGTTCTAAATTCTCTAAAGTTCTGATATCAAAATATATCTGGAGCCAAGGGTTTTGAGTACAAGATTGTGATATCCTTGAACTCATTACTTCTTTTTGTGTCCCTCTGCCTTTTTCTTTTTTTTTAATTTCTTTTAAATTTTTTAACGTTTATTCATTTTTTGATAGAGACAGAGCATGAGTGGGGGAGAGGCAAAGAGAGAGAGAGAGAGAGAGAGAGAGAGAGAGAGAGAGAGAGAGAGAGAGAAAGACAGAGAGAATCCGAAGCAAACCCCAGGCTCTGAACTGACAGCACAGAGCCAGACTGGGGCTCGAACCCACGAACCTTTAGATCATGACCTGAGCTGAAGTCGCACGCTTAACCGACTGAGCCACCCAGATGCCCCCCTCTGCCTCCTTTTTTTTAATTTTTTGATTGTATTTGCCAGTTTCAGCTTTGTTTTATGTATTTTATATGTATTTATCAAAATTCCTGCTTCTAATTCATTTGATTTACTTTTGTATACTGTTTGTCCTTTTTCCCCTGGGGTTATCAATTCTTTTTAAACTTTTAAAGTTTTAACTATATTCTGGCACCTTTTTAATTTCCCATTCTGAATTCTAACTCCACTCTTGTTGCATATTTATTATATCTTACTAACTTGTGAAATTGTGGAAGTTAGTGTAAATAATTTGAAATGGAAAAAAGGGAAAATGGGAAAATAAATATAATTTTACATGTATTTTGAGTGTTTACAGAAAAATTATTTCATTCTGTTTCACAATCATTTTATATTTCAGCATATTCCATAATAAACATTACTGTCCTCACTCTATACTTATTTTATACATAATTTTATTTAAATCTATTCATAATTTAGAAGCTATGTAGAATATATCAAATTATATTCTCATGTCTAATGAAAATAGTTGCCGCCCCTCTCTCTCCATTAAGAATTAAAATCTAGCCTTCCTTATTATGAAACGCTTTTAAGAATTAGCTTTAATAATGCACAAATTTATTTTATTCATAAAATCCTATATGTAGTTAGATTTGTAAAATCTAAGTGTCTTGATAATATTTACAAAAGTTGGAAATTGTGCAAAGTAACAAAATTATTCCCCAAGGAGACATAACAGTCCAGACACCTTTGTTTATCTTAAGTTTTATTAAATAAGGTGTAGTTTACTACTAAAAAAAATGCTCAATTAAAATGGAAAATACATAAAATATAACGTTTAATCAAAATAATTTCTTCATAGACATGTTTAGCGATTTTTGTCTCTTTGCTTTCAATATATTTAGTAAACACTTCTCAGTAAACTTGTAAAAATATCTTATGTTGACTGTGTTAATATGGCACTGAATCTCCAGTGTACTGATTGAATAAATATGGTGCTTATAGGTAGACAGCAAAATTCTGAGCTTTCATTTTCATATATAGCAATGGAAATAAAAGGTGTTTGATAGTAAATAAATCATTTTAAGCAATAATAAATATAACAACAGAAAAAAAGGAATAATAAAAATGTTATGGTTTGGGCCCAATTTTCATTTTGTATATACTGGTGTGTTATTTTTGTCAAGTGCCAGAAACTTTCTGACAATTATTTACCATAATATTCTCAAGGGAAATTTTCCAGGCATAAGTGCATCAAGAAAAACTCCAGGCCATACTTGGTAATAGATCAGCAAGCCACATAAAAACATGGAGAACCATAAAACATATTCTGAACCAAAAGAATCTATACATGAACCAAAATAAACTCAAAATTTTATATTTTATCAGAAACCTGTAACATGAAAATGTAAGCCCACTATTTCTCATCAGTGCCTAGAATTCCATACACATAGTAACATCAATAAATATTTGATGGATGAATGAATAAATACCAAGCCGTAGCTATAGTTGCAGTTATTGAGGCTTTAGGAGATTAAATAACTAAACAGAATAATGATAGATTAAAGATAGATTGATGATAGACACAGGACAAGGTAATCTAATTAAAATGTTTTCCAAAATTCTCAAATTATATGCAGTTCTTTATAAAGTTCCACATTACAGGAATATCTTTGACGGGTTTTAAGAAAACTTATGGGAATTGACTAGATCACACATTTGCTGAGGAACAGTCTTACTGAATTGTGTCTGGATAGGTATTGTTTCCATGGCTGTAACATTCAGAATAATCTGTTCTTGAACCATAACTATAGGCAATAGGTTATGTAGAATGAGAGATGTTTATTTTTCCTACTCATGATAAATTAATATTAGTAAAGTTTAATTATTTAAAATGCTCTATAAGGGGCGCCTGAGTGGCTCAGTCAGTTGAGCCTCTGACTCTTGACTTTGATCCAAGTGTCATGATCCAAGGGTCATGGGATCGAGTCCTGTGTCAGGCTCTGCACTGAGCATGGAGCCTGCTTAAGATTCTCTCTCCCAGGGGAGCCTGGGTGGCTCAGTCAGTTAAGTATTGGACTCTTGATTTCAGCTCAGGTCATGATCTCACAGTTTCATTGAGTTCAAGCCCTACTTCTGGCTCTGTGCAGCCCCTATAGAGCCTGCTTGGGATTCTCTCTCTCTGCCCCTCCCCTGCTTATGTTCTGTCTCTCTCATATTAAACTTAAAAAAGAAAAAAAAGATTCTCTTTCTCTCCCCTGCACGTGTACTCTCTAAAATAATTTTTTAAAAATGCTCCATAAAAATATCAAATCAGAACTTTTACAGTTGTACTGTCTATCTTCAAGTCATATACATTTTATGCTAGTAGTCTAGGAGCCAGAGTGCTTCCCCTTACCAGAAAAAAACTAAATAAATAAAAAATAAGAGTATAAGTGTATGTGTGTGTGAAATAAATGATCAAATATCATTTAGTTCCAAAATAGGAAGTTAAATACAAGAAATTATATAGTTGTGGCTTTGTCAATTTATTGATAATTATCTCAAAATCTGTTATTTATTTTGATGTTATATAGTTAGGCATATGTAGATTACTATTTTATTTGATTGCCCTGATAAACTGCTCTGTTAGGAGGTCACAATCTACTTCATCACTAATATCTGACTTCAGGTTTGAGGGTTGTTGTTGTTGTTGTTGTTGTTTATAATATTTTTCTTCTTTTTAAATTACCTGACAAGTACAACGTTAAAATTTTTTTTAATGTTTATTTATTTTTGACACAGAGAGAGAGAAAGACAGAGCATGAGTGGGGTAAGGGCAGAGAGAGAGAGGGAGACCCAGAATTTGAAGCAGGCTCCAGAATCCAAGCTGTCAGTGCAGAGCCCGACGCAGGGCCCCAACTCATGGACTGCGAGATCATGACCTGAGCTGAAGACGGATCCTCAACCGACTGAGCCACCCAGGTGCCCCTGCCAGGTACTACTTTAACTGTTTGAGGTAATTCTAGAATTAGAGGCAGGATGGCATTGCCTATCAGAGACAGTGATCACAAAAGAGATAATATACCTCACGGGCTTTAGTAATGTTCTGTCTCTTCATCTGAATAGTGTTTGAGATATTCGAATTCATTGAAATTTCATTTATTCAGTGAACATTCATTGAGCTGCGCACTGACAATTTTTGTACTGCCACTAATTTTACTAATGTAAAAAATAAGTGTTAATCATTTTCTGATGTTTTTAAATGGATGTTATTTCTTTTTACTCTCCATGTTACCAAATAGGTATATCCAATTGCTCTTTAGCACTGAGTTTTGGGTAACTGGGGACAAAAGCACCTATGGGTGATGAAGTTTGCTAGTCCAGGAGACAGTGAGGCCCAGAGCCTTACAATCTTATATTATGGTTGGATACCTTACAGCTGATCCAATAGGGACAAATGGTCAATATCCTTAAAATTAGCCTTAATGTCATCTGAGATGAAGCAAATAAAAGATTCCGAAGGGTCATTTGATTCATCTGGTTGGCTACTTTGGTTCTGCTGTTAGATTCTAGAGTTATCGCTCCCTTTTGGGAGAAAGAAATTCTGGCATATTTCTCCAAGAAATCTCTACCTGATAAACAAACAGGAGTGGAGGAACTATGACTTGTAGTGCTCTGAGGCAAGAGCTGTTTAGCTATTCATTTCCAGTGTGGAGAATTGCTTTTCGGAGCCAGATAAGAGGGAGTAGTGGAAACAGCCCCTGTAGGTCTTTGAAGCCAGTAACTAAGCTAAGGCTGGTTTAGAGGACTGAAGATTCCTACAGCACTAAGTTTGCAACAATCTATGACCCAGTGTCCTGGCTTTTGCAATGGTGGCAGATAATGGGTTGGGTGGGGAGTGTTTTGCTTAAGAGCCTCCATTTGTTGGAGTTAAGAATTGGAGGATTTTAGCAGTCTTTTTAGTTCAATCATCTATGGTATGGGGGAACTTATTTGGTAACTAAAGAGGAGCAGACATAGATTTTTTATTCTACCCTGATCCTCTTAAATAGTAGAGAAAGATCCCAGTTCAGTCTATTAATTACTATAGAGTTAAAGGCCACATGAGTGGATTCAACATCCAGAGGAAGGCCAGAATTTTCCTAAAAAACAATTTGGAACCATGCACAGGTTTCCTGAGTTTCTAAGTACAAGCCTGAAATTTATTCCAGTCGACAAGTTTTGGGAAAACCCTAAAGCTTGCCAGGTGACATTACTTAGCGACTGCCAGATCATATAACAAGGTCCAATCATATAACATGGCAGGGAGTTGGTCTCTTACCTGAAGTTTTAGAGATTTTCAGGATCCCAATTAGTTGTTTTCATTCAGTGTCTGGCCTGGCCTTCGCCAGTGAGCATGTGAACTAATTGGTACACATTGGAGAAAACTAAATTTGAAAGACTATATTAAATTCCTCAGCAAATTTGTGGGAATCCTCAGTTACTTTGGGAAGAATGGTTCACAATTAAGCCTCAGTCCAAGGGACATAAAGAATTAGGGCCTTAGTATAAGAATCCTCAGTGGGTCTGATTTTAATTTTTTTTTTCTTTTCAACGTTTATTTATTTTTGGGACAGAGAGAGACAGAGCATGAATGGGGGAGGGGCAGAGAGGGAGACACAGAATCGGAAACAGGCTCCAGGCTCTGAGCCATCAGCCCAGAGCCTGACGCAGGGCTCGAACTCACGGACCGCGAGATCGTGACCTGGCTGAAGTCGGATGCTTAACCGACTGCGCCACCCAGGCACCCCAGTGGGTCTGATTTTAAAGGTGCAATTTCTAAGTTCATTGAGAGGGTTACATGAAGAGGTGAAGCGTATTCAGGGGTGCCACAGGGGAAGAGAATGAAGCATGGGAGGAGGCAGCAAAGAGGACTTTGATGCCTTTTTACTTTTTTTTTTTTTTTTTTTTGCCTTGGTCAATTTAGAAAGGGTATTTTGTAAAGAAGAAATTTTAGAGTTCTGAATATACTTGGAAACCTCGAAAATACCAATTGAAGTAAGTGTGCCATTCAGTTTTATTGTAGAGGTATGGTCTTCTAATATAGTTCTGAGAAGAGTAAGTTTGGGAAGGAAGTTCCCCTAATGGCCACTGAAATTATGAAAGTAACTTGGTTAAGTTAATACAATTAGTTAAGAATTCACATGAGGAGAGACCACAGTTTTTAAACACAAAACTGGCTGGGGTCCCCAAAAACGATACTCCTGAGAGAGTCTGGCAGATTGAAATCCCAGTATTACAAATCAGAGTTTCATTAAAAACAAAAACAATGGAATACTCACCAGTAAAGACAAAAACTTTTAAACAGATCCCAAAGAAAGTCAGAGTTCCAACAAAAGGAGGGAGCTCAGATCTGAGAGACTTCCCAAACCTAAAGGAAAGACAACTTGCAAAAGCAGAGAGCACAAAGGGCTCAGGTGGGTACTTCACAGTTTACTGGGTTTAGTTCCTTAAGGGTTCACCATTTCTGGATCCTTCTCTGATCACCACATAATGTTGACCTTGAGAAAATAAGAGCCAGCTATTGTACAAAAAAACAAAACAAAACAAAACAAAACAAAAACACAAAAAAACCCTTACTTGAGAATAACAAAGAATTGCAATTCAGAACAAGCAAACTATGCCTAACCATCAGCAAGTCTGGAGAAGAGCTGAGAGGGGCTTGCTTTTATAGGGGAAAAGCTGAAACTGTGAGGTTCTGTTACAGTTTCTCAATTGCTGGAGTGTGGTAGTTTCTCATTGGCTGGGCTATTGCTGGACTAGGAGAAACTCTTCCTTCCTTCTGCTTGGGTTTATAAAGTAAGCTTCTTCCTGTTGGGGAAGGCGAGGTGCCTTCTTACCATGAGGGGTAGAGAATGAAAGCTCCCTCTCCAGGGCTTTCCAACTCCATTTTTAATGAACTTTCCCTTTTTTTCAGTTTGAAGACACAGATGGATTGAATTCAAGGCCCTGGAGAATTGCTATTATCTGTCCTGTTTTTCTGCCTCAAGGAACCACTACAGTTGTAACATCACAGTGCCTTGGTCTAGCCCCCATTAAAACCCTCCTCTTCAGAGTTTAGCAACACATATTTAGAAAACAATTGAATTTATTGATAATATGTGGCTTCTTTCATGAGTTTTATTGCTCCCTGAATTGCCTTTCCCAGAGCATGAGCTTAGTTGTTGAGGCATTTCTAAGTTGCTACCTGTAAGAAGACAAGGACTATTGTTCAATCCAAGCATGGCTAGTCCCCCCAGAGGTTAGAGAGAAAGGGAGATTTATTCCTCAATGATAATTTCCAGAGCACTTCCTTGTCAAGAAATTGTCAGGAGAATTTTTGATCATCTTATTAGCTTAAACAACACATAAAATTTTATAGAGCTCACTGTCTTGCAAATTTTGCCCAGAATAATACCCGAGCAGCAGACACTAGATGCAACTTACTATATAACAGGCATGGTGAAAGCAGTTTTTGTGTATAATTTAATCATCACATGACATCTATGATTTAGTATTAGCCTCGTTTAACAAAAGAAGACTGGGGCACAAAGATATTAGGTCACTTCCCAAAGAATCAATAATGTCCTGTCTTTTGTATTTCATGTTGGTATTACAAAGATCAGGTCTGTCCGCCCATGGTCCCATCTAACTAGCAGGTTTTCTTCTGAGGCGGCATGCCCTCCTGGTTTTATTCAAGAGTGCCAATAATGAGATAAAAAACTGAGTTTCAACCAAATTCACAGCAGCCTAAGGTACAACATCAAAAAAAGTAATTTAAGCACTCAAAGACTGCAACAATCGATAAAACAAATGAGAGGTGATTGCACATGAAAAATGGCCATTCACATTTCGTCAGTTCTTGTTCACACTTCATAATGAACAACTTCAGTCGCCTCCAGAAAGCTGTGTTTCCAGGTATATCTGGAAAATCTCATAAACGTCTCACAAAGGTTCAAACATAATTTTATTCCATCATGCTGTAAACACTAATTATATAGAGGCCAAATGTATGAGAGGCAATTCCCCCAGACACTGGGATTTTCAAAATAAAGAAATAGCTCAGGATGTTGCAGACAAAATAATAAAATAATAATAATAATAATAATAATAATAATTAATAATAATAATAGCAGCAATAATACAATAGTAATAGCAAAGAGGAGGAGGAGGAAGGAGAAATTCTCTCTTTGTGTAGGCACTTTGCTAAGTCTTTTGTATTCTTCAGTGTCTCACTGTATATTATAATAACGTTAATGGAAAACAATTCATACCCACTTTTAATGAATCCAGAAGCAGAGATTTGGGGAGATTTAGTGACCTATTCAACATCTCACATGTTGCCAATTGCAGACTTGCTTTTGAACTGATGCTTATTTAATATCAGAATCCACTAGAGAAGTTAAAAACATTTTGTGCCATACATACTCAAGATGTTCTCAAAGCAGAGCTCTTTACATGCTAATATTTTACAGCATTAATGAGAATATTTTTTTCTTATATGCGAACTACTACCACTCTGATAATTAGTATTCATCTGCAGCTACTTTTTAAAACTTTATTGTAGGTTCTAGAAAACTACTGCAGACATCTTACTTACAGCAGAGACAGCTGATGGCTCCCCAGCATGGATCTCTCCTTCATTATCAAAATATTAGCACTCTTGATTTAAGTTGGGCGATTGCTGGCCGAATTTGATCCTCTAGAAGGCAGATAACAAGATGAATTTTCCACTCAAAACATGTATTGAAGGAAATGCCTGTAAAGGATAAAGGAGAGAAGCAACATGAGGAGGCAGGGATGGTCTTGAGACAGAGATTTAGGTTTGACATCTGTGAACTGAGAGAAGGAAGGAAGTAGGATCGAGTGAGAAAGTTTCAGACCGCAGAGCAGTTCTAAGAAATATTTACCTAGGGTTACAGAGAGCTCCAGAAGAAAGACGGTTAGAAATGTTCTCATATGTTGGGAAGGAATGGCCTGGCTCCAGTATACCCTCATACTAAGTCATTAGCTGGATACGGCTGCGAGGGAGTATAGCCTCAGTTTGAACACCGGTGGTTCCCAAATGTGTGGCAAGTGGAGGCCATCAGCTAAGTACCTTTTTCCCTTGAAGGGAAATTCGAGTGGTGTACTGTCTAGGCTGGTACAACTAGCCAGTCATCTGTGAATGCGAAGTATGTCCATATAACTAAGATCGAATTCAATGAGATATAAGCTAAAGTATGCAATGCTTATTCCTACCTTTACATTCTTCCCTTGAAGGGAAATTCGAGTGGTGTACTGTCTAGGCTGGTACAACTAGCCAGTCATCTGTGAATGCGAAGTATGTCCATATAACTAAGATCGAATTCAATGAGATATAAGCTAAAGTATGCAATGCTTATTCCTACCTTTACATTCTTCCTCCACCCTCAGCTTGCACCATGTTCACAGTAGCATGTCATCTCAAATGATTCAACGGACCGAGGACAAAGGAGATAGGAGAAACCAGGGTCCCTGGATAATGGAGGAATGCCAAAACACCAACCATGATAAGAAAAAAGAAATGCCTATACCCATTCAATAAATATTGTCATAGAGTTCTACAGCACACAGCTGAATTTCTATCTTAACTAATACAGTCACATTTAGAGATGAAATGGAAAATTTTTGCTGAGGCAGCGATGCCTCAGGTAGATTAAGAAAAAAGGGGTATTTTAAAATAAATGGTTCTGTAAGAAAACACTGTAACAATAAAAGCAGGTTTTAACATTGGCGGAGACATTGCGTTTTGGAAAAAGAAGGGAAGTTAAATGCTTGGTCAAGATGAAACCAATAGAATTGCTGACATGATGAGAGAGAAGGAAAATTAATGAAGAGTTCAAGATTTTGAAATTGTTGATTGGGTGAATGATGATATCGTTAAACAAAACAGAAAGCATGAAGATGGGTCAGGACTACTGGGAGGATGATGATGAATTTAGTTTTTGTTGAATTAGATTGAATTGCTGATGAAACATTTAAACTTGGTCGCCCTGTGTAAGGAGAAGATTGAGTCTGTTCAGCCAGTGAAACAGATTCTTTATGAGCATAGTATCTTTCCTCTAAAAATTTCCTAAACCATTAGAGAAAGTTATGCATGTGAAATAAAGTCATAATGCAGTATTTAGGGTTTCCATTTGCAATGGATGATGGTTTTTTGTTTTGTTTTGTTTTTGTTTTTCATTTACCGCATATGGAAAATATCTTTGAGTAGTGAAATGACACTTCTTTGTGGTTCTTTGTACATTTCCTAGTTTAACCATTATAACCCGAGTAATATAGTGATTTGTGCCACTCTTTCGTAGAGTGTCTATATCCAGAGATAACTAAATCTTTTATACCTTATCTTTGTCTATTCACCTCCTAAGAGTATAGAAAATACACACCTTAGGCATAAATTCCATGTTCTCAAAGATTCCTAATTTTGATATAATGTGTGTATATATATATATATATATTCAAATTAACTTGCATAAAAATTATAAAAACTTGAAGTTACTTTGTATTTTAAGTTATAAAATAGCAGGCATATATTTTTTTTACCTTCTGATTTTATATCCTAGATTTATGTAAAGGTAAACCTCACGATGATTTTTATTTATATTCATGGATTTGAACATTTTGCTGGTGAAAAGCCAGAAATTGCACATCTATATTTATTATTTAACCTCTTTTCTTTTCTTTTCTTTTTTTTATCATTGTTGTTGTTGTGGTTGTTTTTTTAATCTTCATTGTTTTTACTGTGGTTGTGATTTTTCGCCCTGGGTGCAAATAAATAGATGCAGATCCAGTCAAGTCTTCCGGTGATTGATCTTTGGATTTCCTGACAACTCACAACATATCTAGTAATTATGTCATTCAGCCTTGGAGATTGCATTATCTCAAATTGTCTGGAATGATAACAATTTATCAAACTTGCTAGAAGAAGTTCATCTTCACCTTAATGTAATCCCTTTTTTCCCTGTTAAGTTGCTTTATCTTATAGAATCAGTCCAGAGGGCTATCATCTATTTTCTTTTCCTACCCCTTCCATTGTTATTTCGCTTTGGTCATTAAGCAGCTGGAAGAAGAAGGTAGGCAATATTTTGTGCCTGTATTTTTCTCTTATCATTTGTCAGTGAAATAGATTCAGATTGTATAATTTGATACAAAAACACAAGACAAATTAACCAATAGGATTTCAGAGTGTCTCAACCAAAGTTGAGTTATATGTGTTCTACACGATTGAGTTTTCCAAGACACATTTAATTATGAAAACAGGGATATAAAAATCAAAGTGCTACACGTCAGAGAAGTCAGTCTCCAATCTTATATTATCCTGCTGACTCTTTAATAACAATACTAACATTGTATATTTCCTAGATCAAGGAAAGGGGGAAAAACGAAAAGAGTGATTTGTCAATGTGAACTGATTTTTGCTTCTCAAGGATAAATAGTTTTACTACTTCTTTTGGTGCTAACGTAAGTGACTGTGATGTTATGCACAAATAATTTCACATTGCATATCAGACATTAAGAGACGGAAAAGAAAGTCCTAGGGCTTGGAATCCCATGAATCTCTAGAAAGACAGGTTACAAAATATCATGAACCTCTTTTGCCAGAACAAGGAATCATTGCCACATGGCAAATGACCTAGAGTTTGGTTCTATAATGCAGAGTGTGAATGGTTACTTTCATGTGTCAATGTGACTGGGCTAAAAGATGCCCAGATATTGGGTAAAACATCATTTTTGAGTGTGTTGGTGAGCGTGTTTTCAGAAGAGAATAGCATTTAAATCAGTAGACTAACTAATGGAGATCACCTTGACTAATGTGATAGATATCATCCAAACTGTTGAGAGCTTGCATAGAACAAAAGTGCAGAAAAAGCAAAAATTTGCTCTCTTTGCTTGAGCTAGCATATGTATCTTCTCTGGGTTCTTGGGCCTTTGTACTTAAACTGAAACTTGCAGCACTGGCTGTCCTGGTTCTTAGGACTCTGACGCCACTGGCTTTCTTCGTTCTCCAGCTTGCAGACAGCAGATTGTGGGACTCGGCCTCCATAATCATGTGGGCCAATTCTTCTATGAAATCCCCTCTGTATTGTATATATTATATATCATATATCATATATATTATAACTATATATAACTATATAGCTATATAACTATACATTATGTTGTATTATATTATATTTATTATATTATTATTATTATTATTATTATTATATTACATTATATTATCTTCCCCATTGACTCTCTTTCTCTGAAGAACCCAAACAAATACACAGGGATTTTCAAGATATATTAAGGTAACTCGAGAGCTTTCTAACATTGAAAAGCTGTTAAAAGGAATTGAAGGCAGCAAAGTATTTGAGAAGGGACATATAATGTTAGAGTGAAAATTGGAACGTGTCCTATCAGAAGAAACAACTAAAAATCTGCAAGTCCTTTCTTGGGAAAGAGATTTGAAGGGAGGTGGAAACCTAGCACATACGACTGATCTTTTATGTTTTAAACAGTGTATCCCTAAAGCTTTATTTAAAAATTATGCAAATTTATTACTTTTCTTTTAAAAATATTTTTGTACAAATTCATTTCTCACATGTATATTTGCTTTTCTTGCTATTTTCTACCAAATAAAAGTGTAATTGCGGATAACGTATATGATCAACATTGCCTAAAAGGATCCATATGAAAATATAATTTTCTTATGTTTGATATTTGAAGACCTGGCTTAAAATAAATTGGCTATTTATACACACTCTAATTAATGTACAATGATTAAACATGAATAGTCTCCTCATAGTACCATTTTTCTTCCATGACAGAGATTTTATTATATGGCTTTTTTTCCTGTGTACTTTTCCTTAATGTCAGACTTTAGCATTGCTTCCAGTTTCTTTTCCTTACATTTCATTAACTGCTTTTTCTTTACTCTTATATTCCCCATGAGATGTCAAACATTAACAACCAATGTGGTCCTACCGACTAAATTCAACACAAAGACAGAGAAAATTAAATATTAAAAAAAAATAAAAACAGCTTTTGTCATCATATATCTCTGTCCACTTTCTAGGCCCAAGTTGCCTTCTGTGTTAAAAAAAAAAAAATTGCAGGAAGGTGGATTTCCCCAATTGCTGTAGACTTGAACAAGCACTGCCCTTAGATAATAGAGACAGAGTGGGGTTTCACACAGCACAAAGTGTTGTTAGAGTCCATATCACAAGAGTCAATAATTAAATTATAAAATGCAGCATAGTATAGTTCCCTATAACATCGGGAAGATAGAATTGATTGAATTGATATTAAACACGCCTCATTTTCTATTTGTCTCTCTGAAGAGGTGCCAACCCAGACCTCCTCAACAGTTCTGGGAAGCAATTAGGTGGAGAAAGGGTCTCTTTGGTGCAGTTCAGTGTCAGTAGGTTTTTTTCACCCTGGCAGTTGGACCTGGGAGCTTGCTGTTCCACAGCAGGTGGGAGTGTCAACGCTCAGTCAGCTTGTGACAGTGGATAGACCAGCCAAAGCAGCCCCTCTGAGATACATTTAAGGTGAGACAAGCTGTGGTTGTAAGAAGTGTAATTGTCATAGGTGAGGAAGATGAAAGCCAATTTACAGAATGAAATCAAAGTGAATTCAAATAGTGGACGGAGGCACTCGTTTTGAAATGTATTTATACATTTCCAATTTTATTTGTTTCCAAACTTTACTTATAATCTCACTCTCTCTATTACACACACATTTTTATCTATCACTTTTGTTCCAAGGTATACAGAATGCCACTTCATCAGCCATCAAAATAGACGTGGAAGACACAAAAAGTCATTGCCACACCCCTTTTGCAGATAAAAAAGAAAATTGAAGGGAAGTCTAAGTGATTTTTCCCCTAGATCATTTCATGAAGTCCCTGGCAAAATCAAGAACGGTTTTAAGCTCCCTTGAGACCCATATCCACAAGTATGAGATGGGACTGTGGAATAACAACATAAACAGAATTCAAATCAGCTGTCAATGAAGTCCAGATTTCTCTTGTTTCTCTGCCAGGAACAAAGAAAAAAAAAGCAGATACTATTTATGAAAAATATAGTCTTTTCAGTTTATACGAATAAATTTTGAAGTAGCAAGAACTAGAAATAACTACATATTTAACTATACTTTCTGTTTAACTACTTTTTTCTCAAATGTAGTATTTTCCCTCACAAATCCGTTTTAATTCTTATACATTCACTATACTGTGCTCATAATTCTATGATCTTAATAATATTTTTGAGATTATATAATACAGGGGAATTTTACTATATTCGGAAATGTAGAAAGGCTCAAAATATGAACCTACATTCAAACAGAACAGACATTGTTAATTTTGAAGTGAATTGACTTTCTTTTATATCAAGCTGTGTATTTTCTTACAAAACTAAATTATTGGACTTTCAGATGAAAGGTGGAAAGATGGAATGAGTGTTGTTCCCATCCTTGTAGGTACTGGGAAGATTGCAAATTACCTTTTATGGGGAGCCTTAAGAAAACTGACACCATAGGACGAGTAACCCTAAATCTGGGGAGAGACAGGAATTTGCTGGGAGAAACAAAATCCCAACATTTGCTTTCTTGGGACAAATGCTGTGGATGCCATATAAACCAGTAAAATGATTAAGCTAAGAATGTTTAACAGATTGCTAAAGATCAAGCCTTAGATAGTATAAATGTGTGAAAACTCAGAGGTCTGCAAACATATGGGGTTTGCAACTTCTTGTGAGTTTTCCGAACATGATTACCATCAGGTGTCCACAGAGAAGAAAGGAGATACTTTATTTAGCCAGATAAAGCAAAGTTTAGAACAAACTTGGATTCCTACAAAGAGATGGTGAGCTTCAGAAATGGACTCAGTGAAGATAAAATATAATCTTTGAATTTTAATTTCTCTAAAAGAAAACTGACTCTTGCAGCAAAAGTAATAACATTTGAATAAGTTACATGTTTGACTATAATGGCACAAAGGATGGGAGGGATTAATTGGGAATATAATGTTATAAGTCTCTTAAACAATAAGCAAAGACATACAATATTACTTAGGGGTGGATACGGATTATTTAAAAATGTATGCTCTAAATCCATGATAATCATTTAAAAACTTGGGGAAATAAATATGGATATACTCTCAGGGTTAAAGATAGTCTTTGCGTGATGGTCAATTCTTTTTCTTTTAATTTTTTTTAACGTTTATTTATTTTTGAGACAGAGATAGACAGAGCATGAATGGGGAGGGTCAGAGAGAGAGGGAGACACAAAATCGGAAGCAGGCTCCAGGCTCTGGGCCATCATCAGCCCAGAGCCCGACCCGGGGCTCGAACTCACGGACCGTGAGATCGTGACCTGAGCTGAAGTCGGACACTTAACCGACTGAGCCACCCAGGCACCCCGATGGTCAATTCTTAAGAACATAACGATCCTAATTATGTATGTACTATGCAGTAGAATTTCTAAATATATGAGAAAAAAAAGATGGATAATGAAAAGAGAAATGGATAAATCCACAAATACAATTAGAGACTTCAAAACTCCTCCTTTCCTAGTAATTAATAGACCAATTAGACAGCAAATCACTTCAGATATAGATGACCAGGAAAGCACTACCAACCAACTTGATCTAATTAACATCTGTAGAACATTCCACCCAACAACAACAGAATGTACATTCTTCTTCAGTGTACATGGAGCATTCACAAAGAAGGACCATATGTTGGGACATAACTCAAATTTTAACCCATTTAAAATAATGCAAATCACACGATGTACATAACTAACTGAAAAAAAATGAGTGGAAAGGTAAAAATAACTTTGGAGTGCAGAAACCTGGGAGACACCACTCTAACCAACCAAGTGTTCAAAGTTAGCATCACCACTAAATTGTATTGATTTCACGCCCCTTGATATGATGCAATAATCAGGGCAATCACTTCTGTAGTATTCTTCCTAAGCAGCCACAGCCTCACTGCTCACAAGAACTCATCAAACAGACCCAAATCAAGAAACATTCTTTAAAATACCTTCTACTGTAGGGGCGCCTGGGTGGTTCAGTCTGTTAAGTGTCCTACTTCGCCTCAGGTCATGATCTCTCAGGACTCATGATTTCAATCCCCAGCTGGAGCTCTGTGCTGACAGCTCAGAGCCTGGAACCTGCACTGGATTCTGTCTCCCTCCCCCTCCTTGGCTCATGCTCTGTCTCTCTCTCTCTCTCAAAAAACAAAAACAAAAACAAAAAACAAGCAAAAAAACATTAAAAAAAAATACCTGCTACTGTATCAAAAGTGTCAAGGTTGTGACTAAGGAAACATGAGACATTATAATGTATTGGAAAAAGCTAAGGAGACACCAAGGCTAAATGCAACATGGTCTCCTAGATTGGACCTAGAAAAGAAAAAGAATGTTGTGGGGAAAACCAGTGATATCAAAACTGTCTTTTTTTTTTTTTTTACTTCCTAGAATGTGTAAATGATCATTTCTTAGTTGCTATAATTATACCATGGTCATGTAAGAGGAAATATAAGCTGTGGGAAGGACATATGGAACACTTGACTATTACAATTCTTCTATAACCCAAACTTATCTCAAAATACGTACTTTTAAAAATTAAATTATTGTGTTTTTGCTCCTTTATAGCTTACTTTATTCTTTGTCACCACATTGTCACCACTTTTGTAATTAAATGCAATTAAATACTCTTCCACAAATATACTTTTAGAATTATAGAATTAGCTATCATATGGAATTAATACAACACATTAAACAATTTCTATAGTATTAAAATACACATATTTCCGGGGCGCCTGGGTGGCGCAGTCGGCTAAGCGTCCGACTTCAGCCAGGTCACGATCTCGCGGTCCGGGAGTTCGAGCCCCGCGTCAGGCTCTGGGCTGATGGCTCGGAGCCTGGAGCCTGTTTCCGATTCTGTGTCTCCCTCTCTCTCTGCCCCTCCCCCGTTCATGCTCTGTCTCTCTCTGTCCCAAAAATAAATAAATGTTGAAAAAAAAATTTTAAAAATACACATATTTCCATTCTTTGCTTTATAAATAACATTATGGTGATCTTTTGTTTCTAAAATTCAGTTTCTATTGCATCTCTATGTTAAAATAGAGTATAATGCTGCTTTGTAATTTCCTGAAACCAAAGAGGAAAACAAACAAAATATAAAACTTGAATATATAGTAATAGATGCTGGCACTTAGCTTCAGCAAGATTACAAAGGAAACGGGAGTCAATATTCGTGGAGAAAACCTGAATAAAGAGATTCTCCCCTAGAGCTTCCAGAGAGAGCATAACCCTGCTGTCATCTTGATTCCATCAGACTTGATAATGATTTTTGACTTCTGCCCCCCAGAATTATAAGAGAATACATTCTTGTTTTAAGACACCAAGTCTGTGGCAATTTGATACAGCAGACACAGGAAACATACAGTAACATATTTCAAATACAGCTAAAATATTTTTAAGGAATTATTAATGAGAATGAACATTAGCACCTGCTTTATAAAAAAATTCGGTTTCAGTTCTAAGCATAAGATTTTTAAAAAAGAGTTCATTGAATAAATAAATCAATAAAAATATTAAAAGTAACAAAGTTAAATAATATGGAATAACCATAAAACTGCTAACTATGAGTTTATTAAAAAGTCCAAAAATCTACAAATTTGGACAAAAGTCCAAATAACCATAAAACTGCTAACTATGAGTTTATTAAAAAGTCCAAAAATCTACAAAAAGTCCAAAAAAAATCTACAAAAAAGTACAAAAATCTACATATACATAAAAATATATATGTAATTATATGTATGTAATTATATAGAAACAATATTATGTCAATAGAATATGTAGCTAATATATAGCATATAAAAAAAAAACAAGCAAAATAGAAATGGCGGGTTGAGACGGGTGGGTAATAAAATTACAAAAGAGGAATCTAGCAATGAAATGGCAAGATAAGTCCACTGAGACCATTAAGGAAAAAATTATTTGAATTACATTAAAATTTTCTAAAGACCAGTAAATTTTGTGTCTGTATTTGTATTAATCTGAAATTTATTTGGTATATATATAAATGTGTATGTGTATTCATATTCATCATCAGTAGACATTCAAATCTATCAGAAATAGTGCAGGAAAGGAAAAATTCATACCAATTATACCTATAATTAGTGAGTCAAATTCCTAAATATTATTTTACCAAATGATATTTAGAAATATATTACAATAATAGCACTACTGGACAAAGAGATGTTCATTAAGGGAAGAAATGGATTATTCAACAGTAGTGATAAAATACCCTACCAGATATTATAATGTTCTTTAAGACTTTAACAAAAAGGATGGCAAAATATTGGTCACTCCTTAACAGAGTAGTCACCTTTAAATCACTGATGGAATTCTTGTCTACAGAATGGGTAGAGGGGCCTTTTGAAGGCATTGAAGGCACAGATCCGAGTGTAAAGAGACCATTTTCCAGGAGATTCACAAAAAGAAAAAAAAAGTCAGAATTTGGGAAAAAAATTCTACAGAAAGGGGCATATTTTCTTTCTACAATAAATCCAAATGGAAATACTAGGTTTAGAAATAACCAGGATTAGTAAAGACAGAAGACAGAAGAAGTACAGTGAGGCTATTAATGACGCCCCACACCCAGCACATCCACACACAAACCTACGCACAAAATTTTTCATCTTAATTTAGTCAAAAGACAGACTTTCCTCTTTAGCTTGACATCTGATTCAAACTGTGCCCATAGGAAAATAAACTAAATCACAGCCATATTGGAGATGATATTCTTCATTTGAGCTTGAAATTTGCAAACCATACCACTCTGCCATACTATATCTGTGTTTTTATTTTTATTTTTTAATTAAAAAAATTATTTATTTTTGAGAGAGACAGAGTGCACTCAGGGGAGGGGCAGAGAAAGAGGGAGACAAAGAATCTGAAGCAGGCTCCAGGCTCTGAGCTGTCAGCACGGAGCCTGCAGTGGGGCTCGAACCCAAGAACCATGAGATCATGACCCGAGTCAAAGTCAGAGGCTTAATGGACTGAGCCACCCAGGTGCTTCTATCTGTGTTTATTAAAAAAATAATTATTAATTGAATGGAAACATAATTACTAATTGAATGGCAATTTATTCAACTCTTGGCAGCTTTATTTCAATTCTTGTGTTGGTGTCAACTTTACCTAGCTTGAGAGTATAAAATCAGGAAGTAAACACATATTCAAAAATAAGTGGAAAAGAGCTCTAGCATTTTACACTTTAGATATTTTATATAAAAGTTGACTTTATGGTTAAGAGAATGCTTTCATCAGAGCCTGGAAAGATGGTGGTGTAGGAACATCCTAAACGTCATTTGTCCATGGATAAACTGAGATAAGAGCCACATCTGTGCAACTAATTCAGAAAATGACCCAAAGAGTGGCAGAATGGACTTTCTAGGATTAATCATAGCGAGGCTATATGGAAAAGGGTACCAGGGACAGAGAACCAAACTCTCATGGAGACTAACCACAAATAGAAGGAACATCACAAGCATGAGAAGGAAGAGGAACAGACTCCACACTAGGAACCCCTAAAATGAGAGACCTGCACTGAGAAGATGAGTCTCCTTGACATTTGGCTTTGAAATCCAATGGGCTTAACTTCAAGAGTTTGTAAAACTAGCTGGACTTAACTCTGGGTACTTTAAAAATTAGGACTTAGCTCTGGAAGGGCTGATAGGAAATGAATTCCCACCATAAAGAGCATAACCAACAGCCACAGAGATACAGTGTAGAAGCAGAAATTTGAAAAGCATCTGGGTTATATGGAAGGGAGACTTATTTATTATTTTCAGTATATGTGCTGAAGGGGAGGGAACTTTAGAAGGATTCTCCAAAAACAAATGAGTTTTTAGGCACCATTTCTCTACCTTCCACCCCGTGCGTCCCATCCTAGGTAGCCAGACGCCTGTGGGAACCAGCGGGAACACTCTCCAACTAGCTTGCTAACACTGAGTGCCCTGCCCTCACATTCTCTGGGGGATTCGCCCCATCTATCCTAAACTACTTAGCAGAGGTCTCTCCAAAAATGGCTCTCACATGTCTCATTCTACAAGCAGTCACAACAGTGACCATTCCAAAGTGACTCCTGCCTGGGGAGAGAGGAAGATGACCACATTCACCAGTTTGATTGGAGCCCCAACAGAAACCTACAGACAGTTATCTGATCTTGCTACTGGCTCTACCCACCTGTGAGTAAAAACTCACAGGAGGAAGCACGAGGAGAGAGCCCTATCATTTGCACGCACTGCAACCCCAACAGATATACCAGGGGAAGATATCTGGTCTGACTGTAGGACCTTTCCACCAACAAAAGCCTCTCAGAGACAACACAGGGAGAGTGTCCTTCAGTTTGGTGCAATCACAGCCCTGGCAACAGGCTGAAGGCAGGCATCTGGTCCGACCCAACTACAAAGCCAAGGAAGCCTCACACTGACCCCTTCATAGAACAGGGACAAAACCCACCCACAACAGAAAAGTAGGCCATTGCAGCTGACTGGACTGAAAACAAACATGGCTCAGTCACAAATGTTGGGCACACACAACACACATAAAGACACCTCTACAGGGCCTGATTCTGGTGAAGACCATTACACTACAGGGACTCTTATTCATATGGCCACTGTTTTCAAGAGCAGGAGATGTAGCTGATTTTCCTAACACATAGAAATGAGCACAGAGAGTTAGACAAAAAGAGGAGATAGAGAAATACCTCCTAAGTTAAAAAAAAATTGAAATAAAATCACAGCAACAGAGCTAAATCTTTTAGAGTCAGACATAAGCAAGATGCCTGATAAAGAATTCAAAGTAACAGTCACAAAGATTACCAGACTTGAGAGAAGTGTGGAGGATCCCAACGAGACTTTTGACAAAGAGAGAAAATATGAAAAAAGAATATATCAGAGATGAAGAACTCAATAACTGGAATTCAGAATGCACTCAAGGGAATTAATAGTAAATTAAAGGAGACAAAAGAATTGATCAGTGATCTGGAAGACAAAGTAATGGAAAGCAACCAGGCTGAACAGCAAAAAGAAAAAGAATAATAAAAAATGAGAATAGGTACAGGAAAGACTTGAAACACTTTCTTTCAAATTTTAAGAGGTGATTTTCAAGAGCTTTATTTGGGTATGTTGTCAGATACTTTAACATACATGAAGAGAATTGTTTGAGTTGAAAGAAAGGACAGAAGTTAGAAAACTAGGAAAGAAAAAAATTCACAGGTAAATAAAAACCATAAAAGTAGTAGATTAATGACTTATAAAACCAGTATCAAGGTTAGAGCACAAAAGCAGTAAAAATCAATTATATCTATAAAATCAGTCAAGAGATTCCCAAAATAAAATGATGTGGAATATGATATCATATACATAAAGTGTGGGGAGGAGGAGTAAAAATTTACTTCTTTTAAAATGGGTTCAAATTTAAGGGACTATCAACTTAAACTGCAATATGGGGTGCTTGGGTGGCTCAGTCGGTTAAGTGTTTGATTCTTGGTTTGGGATCAGATCATAATCTCATGGTTTGTGAGTTTGAGCCCACCTAAGAGTCTGCTTGGGATTCTCTTTCTTCCACTCTCCCTGCCCCTCCCATGCTCTCTCTCTCTCTTCCCTCTCAAAATAAATAAATAAACTTAAAAATTAAAAAAATATATATATAAACTGTAATATGCTTAGGATGTTATATATCAAACTAATGGTAATCACAAATCAAAAATCAATAACAGATACTCAAAAAATAAAGAGAAAGGAATCAAAGTGTATCACAAAACAAAGTCATCAAACCACAAGGGAGGAGAGCAAGAGAAGGAACAAAGAACAACTACAAAAACAGCTGTAAAATAGGTGATTAAATGACAATAAGTACTTACTTATCAATAATTACTTTGGATGTAAACGAGCTCAATGCTCCAATCAAAAGACATAGAGGGGCTGAATATATATATATATATATATATATATATATATATATATATATATGAAGCAAGAAACATCTATATGCTTCATACAAGAGACTCATTTCAGACCTACAGACACAGGTTGAAAGTGAAGAGATGGGAAAACATTTATCATGAAAATAGAAGCAGAAAGAGAGCTGGGGAAGCATTACTTATATCAAAAAAATAAACTTTAAAACAAAGATTGTAGCAAGAAACAAAGAAGGATAATACCTAATGATAAAAGGAATAATCTAACAAGAACATACAGAAATTGTAAATATTTATACACCCAACATAAGAGCACCCAAATATATAAAGCAACAATTCAAAGACATAAAGAAAAAAATTGATAGTAACACAGTAATAGTAGAGGGCTTCAATATCCCATTTCTATCAATGGACAGATCATCCAGACAGAAAATCAACAAGGAAACAAGGAAAACAGTACTTTTGAATGACACATTGGACCAGATAGATCTAACAAATATATTCAGGACATTACATATAAGAATAGTAGAATACATATTCTTTACAATTACACATTGAACAATCTATAGAATAGATCACATATTGGGCTACAAAACAAGCCCAAACAAATTTTAAAAAAGGAAATTGTACCTTTTATCTTTTCTAAACACAACAATATAAAACTAGAAATCAAATATAAGAAAAAATTTGTAAAGAACATAAATAAATGGGGGCTAAATAATATCCTACCAAACAATGAATGGGTCAACCAAGGAAGCAAACAGGAAATCAGAAAAGTACATGGACATAAATAAAAATGAAAACACAATAGTCCAAAATTTGGGGGATGCAGCAAACACTGTTCTAAGAGAGATTATAGCAATACTTCAAGAAGCAAGAGAAATCTCAAATAAATAACCTAGCCTACACATAAGGGAGCTAGAAAAAAGAAGAACAAACAAA
Source organism: Felis catus (assembly GCF_018350175.1). Classification (NCBI taxonomy): domain Eukaryota; kingdom Metazoa; phylum Chordata; class Mammalia; order Carnivora; family Felidae; genus Felis; species Felis catus. Next base: position 215,348,194 of record NC_058368.1, on the reverse strand, counting down.
ACCCCAAACCAGTAGAAGGAAGGAAGTAATAAAGATTAGAGCGGAAATAAATGAAATAGAGACTAAAAAGAAAACCAATAGAACACATCAATAAAACTAGGAACTGGTTTGTTGAAGAGATCACAAAATTGATAAATCTTTAGCCAGACTCATTAAAAAAAAAAGGTGAGGAGGGGGGGAGGACTCAAGTAAATAAGATCATAAATGGAGAAGGAGAAATAACGACTGGTACCATAGAAACACAGGGAATTGTAAGAGAATATGATGAAAAGTTATATGCCAACAAATTGGATGACCTAAGAAGTCGACAAATTCCTAGATACATATAAGCTTCCAAAACTGAATCAGGAGGAGATAGAACATATGTGAACAGACATACTACTAGCAATGAAATTGAACACACAATAAGAAAACACCCAAGAAATAAAAGTTCAGAAACAAATTGTTTCACACGTGAATTCTACCAAACATTTAAAGAGGTAGTATGTATTATTTTCAAAATGCTAAAAAAATAGAACAAGGAAAAATTCCAAATTCATTCTGCAAGGCCAGGATTTCCCTGGTACCCAAATCAGAAACCTGACAATAGACACTATTAAAAAAATAACAACAACAACAAAATGACAGGCTAATATCTCTGATGGACAGAGATGCAAAAATCCTCAACAAAATATTAGCTAACTGAATCCAACTATATATTAAAAAAAATCATTCACCATGATCAAGTGGGTTTATTTCAGGGATGCAAGCATGGCTCAATATTTGCAAATCAATCACGATACATCACTTTAACATGAGAAAGTACAAAAAACAATATGATTATCTAAATAGATGCAGAAAAAGCATTTAACAAAGTACAACATCCATTCATGACAAAATCACTAAAATAGGTTTACAGGGAATATGCTTCAACATAATAAAGTCCTTATATGAAAAACCCATGGTGTACGTCATATTGAATGGGGAAAAACTGAGAGATTTCCCTCCTGAAATCAGGAGGAAGACAAGGATGACCACCCTCACCAGTTTTATTCAACATAGTTTTGGAAGTACAGCAATCACGCAAGGGGGAAAAAGAGGCATCCAAATTAGTAAGGAAGAAGTAAAACTTTCAATATTTGCAGATGATATGATACTACCTATGAAAAACATGAAAAACTCCATCAAAAAACTACTGGAACTGAAAAATGAATTCAGTAAAGTTACAGGATACAAAATTAGTACAGAAAAATCTGTTGCATTTGTATACACTATAATGAAGTAGCCAAAAGAAAAACTAAGAAAAACAATTCAATTTACAACTGAACCAAAAAGAACAAAATAACTAGGAAAAAAACTTACCCAAATAGGTGAAAGAACTCTACTCCAGAAACTATGAAACACTGATAAAAGATATACAAGTGGAATGATATTCCATATTCACTGATTGGGAGAACTAATATTGTTAAAATATCCATACTACCCAAAGTAACCTATAGGTTTGATGCAATCCCTATAAAAATACCAACAGCATTTTCACAAATCTAAAACAAATAATACTAAAATTTATATAGAATCAAAAGAACCCTGAATATCCAAAAAGAAGAACAAAACCAAAGGTTATTATAATCCCAGATTTCAAGATATAGTATAAAACAATAGCAATCAAAACAGTATGTTACTGGCACAAAAACAGATACATATATGAATAGAACAGAATAGCATCCACAAATAAACCCACAGTTTTATGGTCAATTAATTGATGACAAAAGAGGCAAGAATATACAATGAGAAAAAGATAGTCTCTTTAACAAATAGTGTTGGGAAAACTATACATTGGCATGTAAACCATAAAACTGGATCACGTTCTTACATTGCACACAAAAATAAACTCAAAATGGATTAAAGGCTTAAATATGAGGTGAAAACCATAAAACTCCTAGAAGAAAACATAGGCAGTAATCACTTTGACATTGGTGATAGAAACATTTTTTTTTAGATATGTTTCCTCTGGCAAGGGAAACAAAAACATAATTAAACTTTTGGAACTACACCAACATAAAAGTCTTTTGCACAGAAAAAGAAATTATCAACAAAACTAAAAGGCAACCTACTGAATGGGAGAAGATATTTACAAACAGTATATCTGGTAAGGGGTTATACAAAATACCAACTCAACACCAAAAATCCCCCATATAATCCAATTAAAAATGGGCATAGGACATGAACACTTTTCCAAAGACATACAGATGGCCAACAGATACATGATAAGATGCTCAACACCATTAATCATCAGAGAATTTTAAATCAAAACAATGAGATATCACCTTATATCTGTTAGAATGGCAAAATCAAAAACACAAGAAATAAAAAGTGTTGTGCAGGATATAGAGAAAAAGGACTCTTCGTGCATTGTTGGTGGAAATGCAAACTGATGCAGCCACTATGGAAAACAGTGTGGATGTTCCTGAGAATATTAAAAATGGAATTACCATATGACCCAGCAATTTCACTACTGGGTATTTACTCCTCCAAAAATAAAAACACTAATTCAAAGTGTTTATTGCAGAAATATTTACAATAGCCAAGACATGGAACCAACCTAAGTGTTCATTCATCTATAAATGGATAAAATGACTATATGGTGAAAAAGAAGTGATTATATATATATATATATATATATATATATATATATATATACATATATATATACATATATATGTATATAAGTGTATATATATATACACACACATATATATATAATGGATTATATATATAATGGATTATATATAATGGATTATATATATAATGGGTTATATATATAATGGGTTATATACATAATATATATAATATATAAAATAATATATATAATATAATATATATAATAAAATTTATTTTATTTTTATTTTTATTTTTTTAATATGTTTTCTAACATTACCCTAACTACCTTATATCTTTTAAATTTATATTTGTGAATATATTTCAAAATATATCATGCAACTTGGATCATTGGAATGATAAAGTCTGTGTTTACCAATTTATTTCTCAAATAATAACAATTTGAGGAAAGTGTTTTTCTTGAATATTATACCTTGTGTTTGTTTTCTAAAATGTCTTATTTTTTGTATAAATTAAGAGTCATTTCAAACCACATAATGTACTGCAATGAAATGTAAATAGATATGACAAAGACGTTTCTCTCCCTGGAAAAAATTATTAATTTGTTTACAGTGTTTACTCTGCATACACTTTATTCCAACCAGTTGCTTTTTCAACTCTTCATTTAAACCAGTTTGGCAACTAATTTCACAGTTATTTTTTTCCTATCAGGTGATAGAAGTGTACTCTTTTTAAAAAATTTCAGTATAATTAATGTACAGCTTTATATTAGTTTCAGGTGTACAGTATAATGATTTGAAAATTCTATACATTAACTAGTGCTCATTACAATAAGAGTACTCTTCACCTATTTTCCTAAAATACTCTTCACCTACCCCCTTCACCTATTTTCCTACTCCGCCATTCACCTTCCCTCTGATAACCACCAGTCTGTTCTCTATTTGAGTCTGATTTTTTGTTATCTTTTTATTTCGTTTATTTTTCCCTTAAATTCCACGTATGGGTGAATTCCTATGGTATTTCTCTTTGTCTGAAGACCTTGTCGCACTTGGCATTATACTTTTTAGATCCATCCATGTTGCTGCAAATGGCGTGAACACATTCTCTTTATGGCTAATATTCCATTTTATATATATATATATATATATATATATATATATATATATATATATATATATTGATGATGTGGGGCTGATGTGGGGCTCAAATTCATGAACCATGAGATCATGACCTGAGCCAAAATCAGATGCTTAAACGACTAAGCCACCCAGGTGCCCCAACAGCATGCAATTCTTGATCTCAGGGTTGTGAGAATGAGCCCCACCTTGGGTATAGAGATTGCTTAAAACTAAAATATTTAATGGGGTGCCTGGGTGGCTCAATTGTTAAGCGTCTGACTTCGGCTCAGGTCATCATCTCACAGTCCGTGAGTTCAAGGCCCGTGTCGGGCTCTGTGCTGACAGCTCAGAGCGTGCAGCCTGCTTCGGATTCTGTGTCTCCCTCTCTCTCTGCCCCTGCCCTGGTCATGCTCTGTCTCTCTCTGTCTCAAAAATAAATAAAAACATTTTAAAAATAGTAAAAAAATAAATACATAATAAAATCTTTAAAAAAAATTAATAGTATGCATAAATTGGTGACCAGTTAGGGAAAACAGGTTAGACAGTGAGATTAAATATTTTGTATTTTAAATATAACTAAAAAGTTAAAATAAAAACATCAGCAAGACAAGGAAAGATTAGTAATGTACGTAATAAAATAAAAGTCATTCCCCAGAATATATAAAGTAGTCCTAAATATAAAAAAGGAAAAAACATACAAGTAGTCAATTAGAAATGAAAAAATACTATAAATAAATAATTTGTAGAAAAGGAACAGATAGTCAGTATACCTAGGAGGAAGGCTACACACATCACCTAAATACTAAAGAAATAAAGAAAGAACCAAAAAAAGAGATTTTAACTTACTTCCCTCAGATTGGCAATAAAAGTAAAGTTGGAGGCATGCCTTGGTGGCTAAGTTGCTTAAGCGTCCCACTCTTGATTTCAGCTCAGGTCATGGTCTCAAGGGTATGTGAGTTCCAGCCCTGCAGCGGGCTCAGTGCCTATCAGGACAGAGCCTCTTGGGATTTCTTTCTCCCTCTCTCTCTATCCTCTAACTGTTAAGGCTCACACTTGTGCACTCTCTCTCTCTCAAAAAATAAACTTTAGGGACACCTGGGTGACTCAGTTACTTAAGTGTTGGACTCTTGGGTTCAGCTCAGGTCATGATCTCTTGGTTCATGGGATCAAGCCCTACATCAGGCTCCAAGCTGATAGTGTGGAGCTTGCTTGGAATTCTCTCTCTCCTCTCTATCTACCCCTCCCCCTATTTACACACACACTCTCTCTCTCAAAATAAATAAATAAACATTAAAAATTAAAGTTGGATAATACTAAATATGCATTATTTAGTGAAAATGTAGAAGAAAAACCCACACCACTGAAAGGAAAATATATAGAAATATCAGGATTTTATGGTGATTTAGAATATCTGGTGATATTTAAAATATGTTTATTTTCCAATCCAACCACTCTGTGTCTAATAATACACACAGGGAACTTATAAAATGTCTCATGCTCAAGGCCCTAATACAAGGATATTCAATGACTTGACATGAATATCCTAAAAGAGTGAAATTAATAAAATGCAGTATATGCATACAAAGGAAAATATCAAAAAGAAAGAATAAAAAAAAAAGCTTGACATTTACCAACAAGGCTATATCTCCAAAACATATTTAGTGAACAAAGTGAAGAATAAAACAATATAACATTTAAAGCCCAAAGTCAACTATTATATGCAATGTATGTGTGCAAATGTGTAAAACTGGGCTGAAGAATGTGCAGCAAGAACTTGATGTCAGGAGGGAAATGAAGGTTCTGTAATGTGGTGTCCAAATTTATCTGTACTTCATCGCTTCTTATACTGGAAACCAAAGAAATAGGTACAAGTAAATATTTATAAATATCAATTCCAGGATATAAAAATGCATCTAATTTTAATTTCTGTGTTTTGCTACATTTTTAAATGCTCCCATTATAAGAAGTTAAAAAAAATCAAAGATATCCATAAATGGAGAATTTTCTTATAATTGCCCAAGATGGGAGCTATAATATTATTTAAAAACCATTTTTATGGGGGGGCCTGGGTGGCTCAGTCAGTTAAGCAGCCAACTCTTGATTTTGGCTCAGGTCATGATCTCACAGTTCATGAGATTGAGCCCTGTTTTCTGGGGCTCTGCACTGATAGCATACAGCCTGCTTGGGAGTCTCTCTCTCCATTTCTCTCTGCCCCTCACCCACTTGCTCTCTCTCTCTCAAAATAAATAAACTTTGAAAAAAAAATTTTAAAAAATTAAAAAAACACATTTTATAATCTTTATAGAGAATGAACCCAATTTAAGTAATGTTGATGCAAATAAAAAGTTCAACTTAGTAAAATGTTTGAAGATAGCAATAAAATTAACAAAATTGTAATAATGAAAACTTAGCAGAGTTGTTTCAAGCAAAGTTGTTTAGAAAACTTGGACATACTTAAAGTGATTGAAGAAATGGAGAATATTACCTGAAAACACCATTCTTCCCAGTGTACCTATTCAGGCCCATCCTGATAATCTCCCTTCCTTAAAGTCAACTGTGCCAATATAACATATCCTAGTCATAGGAGTGACTTTCCTCATAATCACAGTCACGGGGAGCAAGGTGTGGTCACCATGGGATGGGCAATCCTGGGAGTCAGTTTAGAATTTTGCCTACCATTACAAGTTGTGCAAAGGAGAGAGTAATCTGCTTATAGCTTTGGCTTAGTATTTAATGATGTTATTCATACATTCCTGATGTAATTAATTTAAAAAAGTAGATATAAGATATTCTTAAGTTGATTTTAAAATATTTTATTTCAACAGATGTAATAGTAATAATAAAAAAATAGTGACATTCTAGCCAATGCAAATATACGAAAAATGGCAATGAAAATATGAAGGAAGAAAAATATAATTATATGCAATCATGTATGCCTTCATCTAAGCAAGCAAGAAAATTAGCTGAAAAAACATTAGAATCAAATAATGTTGCAACATTATCATTTATAAAATTGCTATGTAAAACCAATGAGTTTTTTTTATATACAGTGAGCAGGTTAATAACATAAAAAAAGAAAAAAAAACTTATTCATAGATGTACCAATACAAACATAAAAATAAGTAGTTAGGAATAAGCTTAAAAATGAAGTATCTATGAAAGCACAAAATTTACCTAAGTAATAAAAAGCTAAAGTAGATATATACATTCAGTAACATATGACTATTATGTCCTTTGAAATTTATCTATAAAATTAAATCAATTAAATGCCAATGCCAAAAGGATTCAAGAGTATAGAGATTCACAGAGTGATCTTATTGGATGAATATGAATGCTTATTTCTACAAAACATTTTTTTCAAGACAAATAACAAAAATACTTCTTCCCATTTACTAAAATGCATCAGAATGACACTGAAAGCAGTATGCTGTTAGTCAAGGATCAGAATGGAAAACACAAAATAAAATTAGGCTAATTAGTCTCCTTATCTTAAATTTTACCCACACACTCACAAGTACAGAGTAACACAAATAATGGATTATATATTGGAATGTAAAATGTAGCATAATAAGAACACATGTGTGTATATCTCTGTGTGTATTTACAAAATTTGTTGTATTACATTATTTGAATTTCAACTAATTGAGGAAAGTTCTGAGAGCTGCAAAAGACAACTGTTGATGCACTTTTGATCCAGAGATTATTCTGCTCTTAGAATTTTATTCTAACAATATATTTGGAAAACAAATGATGTGTAAGTATTTCCATAACAGTGGTATTTTGAAATATTTGTAAACCATTTACATAATAGTCTTTAGTTATGCTACACCTGTAAGTTGGAAATAGTACAAACAATAAAAAATCAAAATTAGAGGACTAAATACTAGAAAAATACTTAAATTTTACATGCATGTTTTATAAAGTGAATATAATTTTATGTAAAATATATATGCACCCATATGTGCATGGAAAAGTAATTTGGAATAATTTGAAAAAAACTAATTTTCAGATTCTTCTTTGTAATACTTTTGTATTGTTCAAATTTCCTACAATAAGAACGTCTTACTTTAAACATCAACCTAAATACATATAAATAGAATAATTAAAAGTGAAGAAATTGTATCATTAATCCGACCTGATTTCATAGTAATTACTATTCTTTACTCTTTAGGAAGTCAAGTACTTAACTTAGTCTACAAAGAAAGCTATGTAATTATCAAGTAGTTATTTTTAAATGCTAGGGAAAACGTTCATTCCTTCAAATGCACTCACAACCTCTGTACTTTCCTCTTCTTTCTGAGAAACCGAAGTAATACCTCTCATCATAATCCTTTTTGTCTTGTTTTTATGTATTTCTTATGGATTTCCATTTTTCATTTGGTCTGCAGTCATTCATTTTTGCCTGGAAACTATAACAAATCCCCAGTGCATAGAAGTATAATTCAAATAATATTACATCTTTGTTTCTCTTTGTTCTTCATTTGGAATCCATTCCCACAAGTTGAGGTTAAATTTCTCTGCCTCTATCTCCCCATGCATCACTACACCTTAAAAAAAAAAGTAAAATCTGAACACAAGATATTAAATACACATCTAGTTTAGACATGCATTTAATGTATGCATTTAAAGAATATCAATAAGATTTTTTAAATAATAGTTTTATTTCATAAAACAAAAATTGAAACCCCAATCTTGTATTTTCCCTAAATATCTTAAATTTAACAAGATTCATTAAGGTATTTGGGCAATTAAAATTACCTCTAGCATTTTTTATTTTTTTTAATTTTTTTTAATGTTTTCATTTATTTTTGAGACAGAGAGAGACAGAGCATGAGCAGGGGAGGGGCAGAGAGAGAGAGAGACACAGAATCTGAAGCAGGATCCATCCAAGCTCTGAGCTGTCAGCACAGAGCCCAACGAGGGGCTCGAACTCATGGAGTGTGAGATCATTTCCTGAGCTGAAGTCGGAAGCTCAACTGGCTGAGTCACCCAGGCGCCCCACCTCTAACATTTTTTAAATACCTATAACATACACAAGATTTATCAATTTATAATAAATAAGGCACAATAAAAAAAGAAAAGAAAAGAAATAGAGAAATGGAAGCAAAAACATTTTAAAGACAAGATACATGACAAAGATTTATTTTGGAGGTTCAATGTAATGTCTTTTGTCCTCAAAATGACAAAGTTTCTTGAGACCAAAAGTACACCATTTATTTGAATTCTACCTTGTTCTATTTAGTGTTTTTCTATTTTATTTCCTACTGAAATGGTTCATTGAAGTTCTAGCTGTTAACATAACATTCAGAAATGTTTCCCGTGACGTTATATTACACTTACCTATCAGAATTTTTTAGCTTCTTTTAATACCCATAGGTCTAGACATACTCTCTGATGAGTGTTTCAATTTCCTATCAATTCTGTTTTATTAGTTTCCTAAAAAAAATTTAAGAGGCATAATTTCCCAGTTGTTTTCCTTGGAGTAGTTTCAAGATCAAAGCAGAAAACAGACAAAAACTCGTCACTAATATAAATTGTAATTCAGGGGCAACAAAGATTGGTCATGTTACCATGTAAATTCTAGACATAAAATGTAATCACATTCAGATAATGCACTTGACACACTGTAGCCTTTTTCTGGATAGCAGACAATTCAAAAAACTTCTTGGGTCTTCAAAATCACCCTCATTATTTATGTAAACCTCTCCTAAACTATTTTGTACATCAGGAAGGACCTTGTATACTTCAACCCTTTGAATAAATGGGGGTTCTACAACTTATTTAAGACAAGGTCTGTGTAAAATACTAAACTTTAATTGAATTTAAGCTAAGCAATTGGAAGAAAAAGTTCAGGTCTTGTTAACACATCATGATGATGTACTGATCATAGCTGGTAATAGGTAAGCATTGCACTAAAGCCTCCCTTATAGATAATCCAAAAGGTAATGATGAAAAGAAATTTTCCAATCTGAGATAAATTAGGCAATATGTAGAATTTTCTACTTTGCCTAAATATTGAAATAAACTGAGTTATAAATTAATTCATAGGCCATGGTTAATGCATTGGCCAAATGATCAGAAACTGATGACACTGGAAAACTGATGGCAAGGAATTCTGATGAAGAGGTATGTGGATGAATTTATCAGAAAGGACCCACGGAGCGCCTGGGTTAGGCACCTGACTCTTGACTTCGGCTCAGGTCATGATATCATGGTTTGTGGGTCCCAGTCCTGCATCAGGCTCTATGCTGACAGTCCTGCATCAGGCTCTGTGCTTCCTCACCTAAAAAATTCCTGCTTAGAATTTTCTGCCTCCCTCTCTCTGCCCTTCCCCCACTTGCTCTCTGTCTCTCTCTCAAAATAAATAAAAATAAACTTAAAAAAAAAAGACACCAGATGTGAAGATGTGCGCATCATACGTTAATGCCCTGCACAGAATATCTGTGGCAGATAAAGCTATAAAATAATGTGCAAGGTCTGTTTTCTGCATGTCAGTCAACCTCTGTTCCTGTCAACCTGACTTTCATTCAATGAATTTGTATACAAAATTCCTATGATGGAGTCTATGCATAGTTTAAATGTGGTGGACTTCCCTTCACCAAAGCAAGTCTAGCTAACACTGATTGCTTAGTCTGCCAATAGCAAAGCCCAAAGCTACACCTCATGTAGGACACCATGTGGCTCCAGTTAGCTTCTTGGCAAAGGGTTGATTATACTGGATCTGTGCCATGACAAAGAGGGCAACCATGAGTTCTATGAGGAATTGATTGATTGAGGAACCTATGCTAACCAATACGTATGGCAACACTGAGACATGGATCCTTTGGGGAAGAAAATTTACAAAATCCTTTCCACCAAGCTGATAACAGTGGATAAGAGAATTCAGAAGGGTAGTGGAAAAGGAAGGACATATCAGCTGATACATCACTTTCAGCTATAGAAACAAAGAGTAAGAAGCTGAAGTGCCTATATAATATGGTGACTGTTTTTTTAAATTTGCTGGTTATATAATAAATACTGGTGGATGCTAATATTAGCTACAGGCTCTAGATTTGTAGGACTGAATTGATATGACCTGTAGCAATATGATAGTAAAACTGTAAGTTTCTCTTGTATTAGGTATATTTTCCCTAATTACATCACCACCACCGCCAAAAGTAATTTCTTCTTCATAGTACTTTGACTGCATTATATCACTTACCATATTTTAGATAAATTTATTCAACTGTTTTCACCTGCTTTGCTAAAATGTACATCATTAATAACATTTTTTACTCTAATTGTATCACCTACAACACTCATATGTGCTTTGAACCTAGTCAATCCTCGAGAAATATTAATTGCATTGAAATACTGAAGATGATGAAAAATCAGGTAAGTATTAGCTAATGGAAAAATACTGGCTTGAAGGGACATATTATCTTTTCTTAAAATATTATTATATTCTTAAAATTTTTTAAATAACTTCCTCACCTAAAAAAATGTATGGTCATATGTTTAGCATTTGATAATATTTTCACAGTGACCTAATATCTTTATAAAGGAGATATAATGAATGAAAATAAAAATCCCATTGCATGTGTACAAGGTACATGTATCATAATCTGTTTCACCTTCAATAAAGTTTTTAGTTGTGGTCACCGCGTCTCTAAATAAAACTAACTGAAATAGAAAAAATCTAGTGAAGGACAATGAAAAGGACTGTAATCATAAATAATACTCTAGGAGGAGACTCCAAATGAGGGGGATATTAAAAAGTCTTGGCTGAATTGCTCTGACAAGATGAAGGAGAAAAGGTGATATAATAGAAGCATATTAAGTATAGAGTAAAATAGATATGCAGAAATTCAAGGTCAGTGGATAAAACCAAAGTTTCTGAAAGATGAAAGCAGAGGACTTCTCCCTTGAAATAAATTGTCAAGAAACACTTTTAGTGTTTCTGTCCACTCCATTCCTAACTGGAAAAATAAATTGACATCCCCATGCCTCCATTCCCCAATATTTATGTAATAGAATGTTAGATACTAAAAGGACTATCAAGATCCTAAATTAGACATCTTAGACTAGAATCTAAAAGCCTCAGTGAGAGAGAGAGAGAGAGAGAGAGAGAGAGAGAGAGAGAGAGAGAGAGAAGAAGAAGAAGAAGAAGAAGAAGAAGAAGAAGAAGAAGAAGAAGAAGGAAGGAAGGAAGGAAGGAAGGAAGGAAGGAAGGAAGGGAGGGAGGGAAAGAACAAAGGAAGGGAAAAAGAAAGAAAGGGACAATTGAGGCCCAGACAATTTGTTGCTCATATGCATTCATAAATTCAATTACAGAGCTATTTCCAAAGGTCTCTAAGTTAGGGATCATTATACATGTCATTGCTCATTTATTTGCATAAGTAAATACACAAACATATACACTAATTATGTGCACTGTACTTTGTATACACAAACATACATTTGATGTAATAGAAATTTATTTCAATATATTTTACTATTTATCTCCTTATTTTAAGATATTTAAGTGAATGCACTATACAGTTTTCATCTATCCACATGGAAGAATTACTTGTATCAATTCATAAGTGGATTGATGTATATCCTGAATGCTTTAATGTAGAGTATTAGTACAAAATATATTAACATCACAAAGTCACATATTTGTTTCTGGAATAAGTTGAGCAACTAATGGACACTATATGCTACTTAAAGCTTTTCATATTCATCAAATTTTGTTCTCATTTTCTTAGTTCAATGTTAAATTCAAGTTGTTGCCAACATTGAGTGTACATCAGCAGCTTGATTTCCCCAGTCAGTGGTTGGCATGGAAAAAATTTATATTATTTAGAAACTATCAGTGAGGAATATATTTGCATTGTATCACCTACAACACTCACATGTGCTTTGAACATAGTCTTCAAGAAATATTAATTGCGTTGAAATATTGCAGATGATGAAATATCAGATAAATAAATATCAGATAATAAATTTGAATTGAAGGAAATAATAAACTTGCCTATGTTTAAATATAATGCATAGTAAGCCTCAGAGACAATATTAAATTTCAGTGAGATGCTCCAGGCAATCTTTCCTCCAAAATGCTTCTTACAGTTTGTTTGCATTTCACACTTATCTACTCCTGATCTACTACACGTACATTTGTGACCCTCCCAAGTGCAGATCAGGTTTTTGCTATGTGTTTGGGTCTAGGCACTTTCCACATGCTCCTAGAACAGGACATTCTTAACCTTTTATAGTAGATGCCACCATATATAAAAATTTCTTGTTACCTACTGCCTATTCACCCACTATGTGAAATTACTTCAGTGATAATATCTGTTTAAGATTTTTAACTAAAACCAAGTGAAACGGCTGACACTAAGTAGTTGCCCAATAAACATTTATTACATAACTAGAAATTTGAGAAGTAAAGGATAAATTGCTGCTGCCTTTCAAAACTCTTCTTATTATATTACTTTCAGGCCAATGGATATATTGCCTTATTGATTCCAACCATCCTTTCTACATTTATAGAAGAACAGTGCACACTTTTGTCCATTGTCATGTGCCTTGCAGCACCTCCTATAAGACATGTGCTTCTTCACCCACCGTTGTTGGGCATGATCATATTATTTGTTTTGGTCCACAGAATGTTAGCAGAAGTGACATTGTGCTAGTTCAATACAGAAGCCATAAGAGACATCCTCTATTGCCACCATCTTTTCTGTTCTTTTCCCTCTACCAATAAAGAACTCGTATAAATAAGGGTTGCTTCTTTGAATTGGGTTCAAATGATAGGAAGGAAATGATAAAACTGATCTGAATAGAGCTTCAGACAATAGCTGACAAGATGGATTGACATGGATAGATAAATTAAGGTCAACAAATAAATGTAGATTATATGGTAGGTCACTAAACTTTTGAGATTTATTTTTTTAGTTTTGCATAAATCTGACTTAAATACAGATTTTGGTGTTAAGCCATTGAATGTTACCATAACAAAACTTCCAAATGATCTATCAGCAATATTTAAAAAATTTAAGACCATTATATTTTTTAGTTATTTTCAGAAATATCAAGATAGGATTGGGCTAAGAAAACTGGACAGTCACCATGAAAGATTTATTTTCCAGGATATTCTTCAAATGAGGCCAACAAGAATTTTGGAAGAAGGACATCCACTCAAATGAAATTTCCAGGAATATCACTGGGTGGGGAAGCAATGCAAAGGAATTGAATAAGGGCCCTGGTCTCAGAATAAGGAGTGCCTGTGATATTTGCCAGGTAGTATTTCAGAACTGCTATGGACCAGTGACAAAAATGCATTTCCCCTTTCCAAATCAGAGGCTTATTGTCTCTGTTCTCTCTTCATATACTCTCTATAGCCTCATGTGCATGTGGGTGCCATGATGAGATACTCATTGCTTTAGCATGTAGATCTCTAAATCAAAAGATAGTATATATATATATATATATATATATATATATATATATATACTATATATATATATATATATAGTAGAGTCTATCATGAAATTATGGTATTAAATTGATGCCACAATGGATGGAAGTGATGAGAGCTCCTCCGGGAGAATGGTAGTGTATTTTGCATATGAAAAACAAAGAAGTGAATATTTGTGACGAGGAGTACAAACTATGTTATTTTGCATTATTATTTCTCATTCTTTACTCTTGCTTCCTATACAGTGATATATATCATGCATATTTTATTATATGTATATACATATACATTACATAAAATATCAGTATATTTTATACATAGGAATACCTCATTTTATTGTGCTTTGCCTTATTACACTCTACAGATACTGTGTTTTTTTGCAATCTGAAGCTTTGCCCAACCCTATATTGAGCATCTTTATTTGTGCCATTTTTCCAAAAGTATTTTCTCATTCTATTTCCCTGTGTCATGTATTCATAATTCTCATAATATGTCAATTTTTTTTCATTATTATTGTATTTGCTAAGGTGGTCTGTGATCAGTGATCTTAGAATTTACTATAATAAATGTTTTGTATGCTCATATCAAACAGCAAACTTAATAAATATTGTATGTTGGTGAACTAAATCACCTCTCTCCTTCTCCTTGGGCCTCCCTATTTCCTGAAACAAAACAATATTAAAATTAGGTCAATTAATAACCCTATAATAGCTTCACAATGTTCAAGGAAAAGGAAAAGTCACATGTCTCTCACTTTAAATAAAAAACTACAGATGTTTAAACTTAGTAAGGAAGGCACGTCAAAAGACAATATAGGCACAGAGCTAGGCTTCTTGCACAAAACAAGTTAGCCAACTTGTAAATGAAAAGGAAAAGTTTTTAAAGAAAATTGAAAGTACGAGTCCAGTGAACATATGAGTGATGAGAATGCAAAACAGCTTTACTGCTGAAATGGAGAAAATTTGAGTGATCTGGATAGAAGGTCAAACCAGCCACAACATTCCCTTAAGCCAAAGCCTAATCCAGAGCAAGACCCTAACTCTCTTCAATTCTGTGAAGGCTAAAAGAGGTGAGGATGCTGCAGAAGAAAAGACTGAAGTTAGCAGAGGTTGGTTCCTGAGGCTTAAGGTAAACAGCCATCTCCAGAACATACAAGTGCAAGGTGAACCAGCAAGTGCTGATGTAGAAGCTACAGCAACTTATCCAGTAGATCCGGCTAAGATAATTAATGAAGGTGGGTACACTAAACAACAGATTTTCAGTGTAGAAAAAACAGCCTTCTCTTGGAGAAAAGTTATCATCTGGGACTTTCATAACTAGAGAGAAGCCAAAACCTGGCATCAAAGCTTCACAGGACAGGCTGACTCTCTTGTTAAAGGCTAATGCACCTGGTTATTTTTAGTTGAAGCCAAGGCTCACTTATCACTCCAAAAATCCTAGGGACCCTAAAAGAACTATGCTAAATCTCTTCTTCTTGTGCTCTATAAATGGAACAACAAAGCCTGGGTGACAGCACATCTGTTTACAACATGGGTTCACTGAATATTTTAAGCCCAGTGTTGAGACCTACTGCTCAGAAAAAAAGATTCCTTTCAAAATATTACTACTCATTTATAATGCACTTGCACCCTAGAGCTCTGATGGAGATGTTCAAGGAGATTCATGTTGTTTTTATGTCTACTAACACAAATTCCATTCTGCAGTCCATGGGTCAGTCAAAGAGTGATTTCAACTTTCAAATCCTGTTATTTAAGAAATAGATTTTTTAAGGCTACAGCTTCCATAGATAGTGATCCTTCTGATGGATCTGGGAAAAGTACATTTAAAGCCTTCTAGAAATAATTCACCATTCTAGATGCCATCAATAACATTCATAATTCTTGGGAAAAGGTCAAAATATCAACATTAGCAAGAGTTTGTAAGAAGTTGATTCCAGCCCGCATGGACAACTTTGAAGGATTCGAGCCTTCAGTAGAGGAAGTAACTGCAGATGTGGTGGAAATAGGAAGAGAACTAGAATTAGAAGTAGAGTCCGAAGATGGGACTGGATTGCTGCAATCTCAAGATAGAACTTGAATAGATGAGGAGTTGTTTCTTGAGATGAAATCTGCTCCTGGTAAAGATTCTGTGAAGATTGTTGAAATGACAACAAACAATTTACAATATTATATAAACTTAATTGATAAAACAATAGCAGGGTTTCAGAGGATTGATTCCAATTTTGAAAGAAGTTCTACTGTGTGTAAAATGCTGTCAAACATCTTTGAATGCTACAGAGAAATTGTTCGTGAAAGGAAGAGTAAGGGATGTGGCAAGCTCCATTGTTTTCCTGTTTTTTTTAAGTTTATTTATTTATTTTGAGAGAGAGAGAGAGAGAGAGAGAGAGAAGGGGTGGGGGCAGAGAGAGAGGGAGAGAATCCAAAGCAGACTCTGTGCTTTCAGTGCAGAGGTCGACATGGGGCTTCACCCAACAGATGGTGAAATCATGACGTGAGCTGAAATCAAGAGTTGGGTGCTTAACCAACTGAGCCACCCAGGTGCCCCTCGTTGTTTTCTTCTTTTAAGAAACTACCACGGCCACTCCAAACCTCAGCAACCACCCACCTGATCAAGCAGCAGACATCAGCATCAAGATAAGACCCTCTACCTGCAAAAAGATTACAACTTGCTGAAAGTTCAGATGATTAGTAAGTTTTAGCAATAAAGTATTTTAACCGAGGTATATACACTTTTTTCTGACATAATACTATTGTTGCATATTTAATAGAGTACAATGTAGTGTAAATATAACTTTTACGTGTACCAGGAAACCAAAAAATTCATTTGACTCATTTTACTGCAATATTTACTTTATAGTGATGGTCTGGAACTAAACCTACAATATTGCTGAGGTATGCCTATATGTATATTATGTTATAATATACATATTATACATATATACATATAATATTATAATGTATACATATATACTATATTGTATTATTTTTTTATACATTCCCCCCATCTATTGTCCTGTTAAGCTCTCCTCCTCCTATAGGAGGAGTTAGATCCTCAACTCATTGCTATGAATCTCAGTCACATGATCTGATTAAGGTAGTGGAATATGAGCCAAAGTGACAATATGCCAGATACGAACTGCAACTTTAAAATGCATCTTATTTAAAATGCACCTGTGCCTGGGTGGCTCAGTCGGTTAAGTGTTGACTCTTGGTTTCAGCTCAGGTCATGATCTCACAGTTTCATGAGTTTAAGAGTTCGAGCTCCACATTGGGCTCTGTGCTGGCAGCATGGAACTTGCTTGGGATTCTCTGTCTCCCTCTCTCTCTGCCCCTCCTCAACTTGCACTGTCTTTGTCTCTCTCAAAATAAATAAATAAAACCTAAGAAAAATTTAGAATGCATCTGTTTTTCTATCATTAATCTTGCTCTGCCATGAGAAAAGCATATTACAAACAGAAGCCGCTGTTTTAACTCAAGTTCTAGAGTGGTAAAAGACGTGAATCAGGTGATCACAGGCCGACAGAGCTCAGTAGACTTGCAGAAGACACAACAGACTTATAACCATCCAAAGACTATGGGAGTAAAAATAAATTCTGTTGTTTGTAAGCTACTAAAATTTGCAAGTTCTTTTGTTACCACAGAAAAATTGACTGATATACAAGACAACAAAATTCTTGGTGCAATTGATGTGCTATCCTCTGTGAATTCAAATAATATTTACTTACTAGCCCTAATGTTGCAAGCACAGTATAACTCTGTGGATGTAAAGATTTTTTAAAAAGAAACATTCTTTTTTTATTGCCCACAATAAAATGGATATTGCCATAGTAGAGAAACATTTACAATAGTATGTGATAAATGTCATAATATAATTATATCTTGGTTTATATTTGTGTGGAGTCAGAGGATCATCTAACACCACCTGAGATAGAAATACAGAATTTGGAAAAGAATTTTCCGAACAAGTAATAACTAATCTGAATCTTGAAGGTAAGCAAGGGTTCACTGAAAGGGCAAATTGAGAAAATGCATTACAGACACAGGGTGCATAGGAATGAGAGTAAAGAATGAGACATATATGGTGCTTATAAATCAGTCATAGAAGCCTGGGTCATTGGTAGGTACGGGATAAGAAAAGTCAGTGCCAAATTAAAATGGACCTTCCTCATTGCACTAATGAGCTTGCAATTCACCCAGTAGGATGAATGATAGCCAGATGAAAAATGGATTATAGATCCAGGGAGAAAAGATGAGCGGACTGTAAAAGTGCATGCAAGAAATTGAACTAAGACACTGTCATTGGGCAATTAGACAGATAAGCTTCCTGCTTGCTTTGGAGGGGAAAAAAAAAAGACCAGCAGGAATTTAGTTTCACTCTGATGCACAAATGTTAGCGTTAGCCAAAGAGCAAAGCTGACATTGATGTCATTGCATCCACCCTGTGAGGATAACCAGAGGCTCAGCTACACTCCTCTAGCTCTTGCTGAGACACAGAATTTAGACATCTGCACAGCTGAGCCAAGGTCAAGGTTCAGGGAGAGAGAGTAACCCTGCAGCTTCTTTAAGCCACATCATTCCCAAGGGTTACCCTGGACCTATGTCTGCATCCTGTGGTCAGGATAAAGAGAAGGTGGCAGATAGTTGCCAGGGGTGAAGGTGGGTAAAATAAGGTTGGGGGAAGAGAGAGATGAGAAAAGCCTTTCAATATTGGCATCATTTTTATCGTTACGTTATTTTGTCCAGATACCCAATACGTTTCCCTCATAATCTTTGAAGTCCTCGGGGTTCATTCTCCATTTGTTTGAACCATACTGGCCATCTGATGAAAATTAATTGTGTCTTGTTCTAGAAATATGGAATTAGCCAGAAGGCTCACTCCATATCAAAAATAAGGAAATAAAGCATTGTATCTTAAGTTGCTTGTAAATAAATTTGAGGAGAGGAGCAGAGGCATCTATAAGAATAGGGGGTAAATATTCTGCCAGTGGTTGTAGTGGTGACATGGGCAGTTTACCACATAAAGAAAAAGACTTAAGCCCTTCTTAAGCAGTCAGACATACTCACAAGTAATGCATACATATTTTGTTTCCTATTGCACAGAAAAATCAAAAAGAAGAAAGCATCACCAAGCTAAAACAGTCCGAGTAACAGTGAAGAGACCATGTCATCTCAAGAAAAACTCAGGGCAACATGAAAAGCAGCCTGGAAGAATTTTTGAACAACAGAAATTCTATGAGTTCAGCCTTTAATATATAACCAGACTTTTCCAGACAGTAGGATTGCTTACAAGAAGAGGCACAGGGGCATTTTCTCATTTCTTTTCTGCCACCATCAAGGAAAGAAATCTATTTTTATAGAGGCCGACAGATCCAGGTTTATCAATAATGGCAGTAATAACAACACTAACAGCATTGACATTTTTACGATAGGAATTTTATTACTGTTCCGACTTTCAAATAAAAATAAAAGAAATAAATATTTCATTCCCTGTTTCCAAAGGAGGATAAATTAATCCTTGTTTCTTTCAGAGGAAATGAGAAAATTATTTAAGTTTTCTAACCTACAATTGTTTGGAGGGGGCGCAAAGGGAACTTAATTAAAGAGAGGTCTTGGAACAAGAAGGAAGACCTGGAAGAAGGACTTGAGAAGTCCCAAAGCATAAAGCAGTCTTAGGAGGAAAACAAACATAAAGCTTAGAACGTAATAAAAAGAACCACGGAAGTAAGTGGAGTTTTGATGAAGAGACATCTAATTTTGTTTGTGAGCAGGAGGGCTGAGCTCCCCCAAAGAGAATAGTGATAGAGACAGGAGCAGATCAATAAAAGATTTCAGACTTGGAGACTGGCTAGCACTTTGATTTGGGGTACGCTTCTAACTCAAAGTTCCTGAGATAAATGTGATATTATCTGCATAAAGCATTGGGCATGGAAAACAACACAACCTTTGACTAAGACTGATACTTCTGAGTATCAGTCTTGAAAACTTGGAAGCAGCTGAGGTTAAAATTCCAGGATCTTCCTAGATGGTCACCAGAGCCTCACAACAAGAACCAAAGTAAGTACTTAACTGTCTACATTTATTTTATGGGGGGCCGGGGGGCAAAATCTGCATTGTTGACCAAGGTTTGCCTGTATAAACAACGTATAGGATTTTTAAGAATTAGATTTGATTCTCAGAAGTCCAATAAGATTAGAGAGATGACAGAAAACAAAACTAGGTGGATGGATGTGATAAAAAGATGAGCAAGACCATTGTAACTAGTTTTCTTTTTGACTGTGCACATCTCATTTTCTGCTTCACATCCAGTGCTCTGTGATGGCGAATACCTTCCAAACAGAGTTCTTTCTTTGGTGTTGCCTGTCAATTACTTTCTATTGCAGCTACTTGTTCTCTTACCTTCCACAGTAATATTTACGATTCATGAGTCTGGAGGTTAAGGAAGCAAGTGCTTGTCTGCGTGCCATAAATTAATGCTCTCCATATAAAATTCATGACCCTGCTTTCACACACTGGAAAGGAATAATAATAAAAAAAATTGCTGTCATTGTCTGTGTCCTTTGCCAGCTGAGGCTGATATGTAACAGCAGGTGCTTTAGAAAGAAATGCTGTTGGCACTTGTAAAGCCTGGGCAGCCACAGCTCTGTCCTTTTTGCTTAAGGAAACAACATTGTTTCCTTTGATGTTGGACTGTCAGGAGGGATTTTTGCAGCACAGCTCAGGCAAACAAAGTGGCACAACATGAAAACGATTTCAGAACCAGGACTTGACTGGAGAATTTGAGAGCATCACTGGTCAACAATCAGAGGAGAAGGGTCTTTTTAATGATCTTTAAATAAACTTGCTAACCACGAAAATCTCTGCCCTGAGTCCCACTTGTTGGAGGCAAGACTGGATATATTTAAACAACCGCAAAGCTCTGCATAATAATGTCTAAATCAAAACATGCCTACGGACATGATATTGAAGTAGCCAGGATTAAGTGCAGGATTGTTTTTAATCAGATGGGTCATTTAAAAATGCTAATGTCGTTTACAAAACGATCTCCAGAAAGTAGAGTCATAGCTTATGTTTCTTTAGGTCATTAGAGATTTCAAAGTGCTTCTACTCAAGTTTTTTTCTTTTGAAATTAAACAGCCTTGAGGAAAGATACCACAAGTCCAGTTGTCCCTAGTAACAACATGAGGATCAGAGAGGCCAAGAGTTCTATCCGAAGTCACATAACCAGTAAGAAGCAGCATTGATACAAGAATCTGTTTCCCAGCGCAGCTTAGGACAATTTTCTGTACCTCAATATGTCCAAGTGTTTTGAGATGTTCCCAAGAAAATGCAGAATTATTTTCAGGGGTAGAGAGAGAAGCTGGTACCTGTTACATACACAGAAGTATCTGTTTGCACCCGTCCTTAGTTCTTCCGGTCTCAGGATCTTAACTCAGCTACGTTCTCTCACGACTTCACCCCTAGAACATGGAGAAGTCTGTGGTGCACACAACTTGTACAAATGGACTTGTGTTTTCCAGTGCCACATGAAAGGAGCATGGACGTCACCATTCTGTTCTAACAAGTGAAGAACTGGATAGACTAAAAAAACAACAACTCTTTTTGAAACCCGAAAAGAGGAGAAGACACAGGGCAGACTGCGGCTCCCAGAATTTGACCAGCAAAGGCAGGCTTCCTGGAACAGAGATCCCAGAGCAGAAAACACCAGAGGGGAGTGTGCTTTGTGAGGAAGGCCCAAATGGTAACTGACAAAGTGCTGGAGGCACAGTAAGGGCAACTCTGAGAGTTAGAAACTCCAGGGGGACCCAGTCATAGAGGGCCCCACGACACGGTGAATTTACCTCCAGGAGATCAACCAGGTTCCCAAAGGAAATTTATGAGGAAAATCCCCTCACACTTCTAGCAAGGAGCAGGGAAAGGAACCATTTTGAAATAGTCAGCATACTCTGTTGTCCTTAACAGGGGCTGCCTTCAGAGGAAACTAGTTAATTGCAGCCTAACCTATTGGGGTATCATCAGAGCCTAACTGACCTGGGGAAGGGAAATACCCAATGCCAGCCAACTCCAGCCTTCCTGTTACACCTGAGCAGGGAGAAAAAGACTGGGAAACACTTGTGAAGTTCACAGTCCAGGGGCTCAGGCTCACTAAAAGACAGAGATCTAGTCACAGGGCTGTAGACCCCTTCCCCTCCCCTGACACCTGACCATCATATTCCCAAAGACTATTTGTAACACTTCCTTCCACACAGCACATCACGTCTGGCTATCAAGAAAAAGAAATTACAAAGCAAGCTAAAAATCAGAAAACAAAACAAAACACAATTTGAAGAGACAAGTTATCAGAAGCAGACATGGCAAATGTCTGAACAGCAGACATGAACGGCAGAGATGTTCAAATTATCAGGCCAGGAATTTTAAACACCTATGATTAATATGCTGAGGACTCCAACAAAGAGACAGCATGGGAGAACAAACCAGCAATTAAGCAGAGAAATGTAAATCCTAAGAAAGAACCTAAAAGAAATGCTACAGTAAAAAGCACTGTAACAGAAATTTAGAATGCATTTGATAAGCTTATTAGCAGACTGGACACGGCTGAGGAAAGAATCTCTTAGCTTGAGAATATCTCAGGACAAACCTCCAAAACTGAAAAGCAAACAGAACAAAGACTGAAGGAAAAAAAAAAAACCAAAACAACAGAACAGAATATCCAAGGGCTGGAACACAACAAAAGGTGTAACATACACATAATGAGAATACTAGGAAGAGAAGAAAGAGAAAGAGGAACAGAAGAATATTTGAAATAATAATGACCAAGTATTTCCCTCAGATCAATGTCAGACACCAAACCACAGATCCAGAAAGCTCAGAGAACACCAAAGGATAAATTAAAGAAAAAAAATTATACCTAAGTATATCATTTTCAAACTAAAGAACAGCAAAGACATAGAAAAGTCTTGAAAGAAGCCTGGGGGAGGGGGAGAGAGAAAAGAAAGAAAAAAAGTAAACATCTTACTTTTACAGGAACAAAGATAGGGATACATGCAACTATCCTTAGAAACCACACAAGGAAGAGGAGAGTGGAATGAAATATGTACAGTGTTGAGATTAAAAAACATCAGCCTAAAAGTTGTACAATATATGTCTGCTAAAACAATTTACCTGTATAGGTCTATAAATAATAGCGCTTAGTTATTTTAATTTAAAAAAATAGAGTTTATTTAATTATCTTTTGGGAGAGAGCAGGAGCATGAGCGGGGGGAGGGGCAGAGAGGACAAGAGGGAGGGAGAAAGAGAGAGAGAGAGAGAGAGAGAGAGAGAATGAATCCCAACCAAGCTCAGCAATGTCAGCATGGAACCCATAGCGGGGCTCCAACTCACCAACCCTGAGATCATGACCTGAGCTGAAATCAAGTCAATGGCTTAACCAAATGAGTCACCCAGGGGCCCCAACAATAGGACTTATTTAAAAACTATTACTTCCTGAAAATGGTGAAATTACATATACCTCAGGTGACTGTTGCATCATTGTTCAATTTCTAGACCCCAGTCCCTTTCTGCTGTTCACCAGAGCAACACCCACCAGTGATAGCCAAAACTTAAAGAAAACATGTTCAGAGTCAAATCACCCGCCCGGGACAGACCTTTCTGTGTTATGAAAATTAATGACTCAGTAATCCTTGCTTCCTGAATCCTAAAAATATGTTGAGAAAACACAGATTTAAAGTGAAAATAAGGGCAATAGAAAGTAACAATGTCTTCAGCTTTCATTAGCTTCTCAAATGAGGTCTCACACTTAAAAACCTGGTTGTGTGTCTCTTTTATGCACAAATAAAGCAACTAAGGTTTGTCGTATCTTATGGAAATAAAGTTTCAGATCTGGGTGAAACCCAGGTCTCTTCACTTGTATTCCAATTTTGCTTTTGTTGAAAGAGATGGTTAGTACTTTAGTAGTTTTCCATAAGTCGTTAGTGATAACCTTTTTTTTCTTTTTTGTTTCTTTTTTCCCCCCTTTTTTAACTTATAATTAACAAACCAGTGAAGATTTCCATTTCACTGTTAGGACTAGGTATATAATAAAATAGGAATCTTAACAAGATCAGACAAGAATTGATTACTTAAAATTTATGGTCTCAAACCCCAAATCCTATGTTTCACCCATTAACCTAGATTACATCTCAGTATAATCCTTTGGTGTTTATCGTGGGTGTGGTGTGTGTGTGTGTGTGTGTGTGTGTGTGTGTGTGTGTGTATTGGGATAAAAGTACAATGCATACCAAATCTGTTAAAATTAGTTTGTCTTAATTATCATTAGTGATTTGTCTTAAAATTAATATTTCACATTACAGAAGATGAATAATGGATTATAGTGTGTTAAGTCATCAAATACATGTTATGCAATACAGTAATTATTTCTCCTGAAAGCTTAATTTTTCATTGAATCTTAAAACCACATAAAAGGTGCAGTTAGAGTATTGGTCTTTATAGCATTCCATCAGTACTGAAATATATAAATATTTAAAATGTGACCACAATGTGATCACATTCCCAGTATCACAAATACATCTGCAAGGATCTCATGCTTTGTAAATAGTCACATGGGAGCATAGTTCCAATGAATTATCAACTGCCTTCTCATCTCTGAACTTTTTTTGCTTTTCCTTCTTACTGGAATAATCTCTTTTTCTGTTTCATGAATTTCCAATCAACTTCCAAGATGCATTTTAAATGTCATTTTCCCCAGAAAGTATTTTTTGCAAAATTAATCATCCCTTTAGTACTCGTGAGCCCCAGCTAATAGTATTTCAAAACATACATCAGCCACTGGACTGATGTATGTGTGAAAAAAAAAATCTGCATCCCACTTATTGTTTCTTATCTTTCACCTAACATATCTCCAGACACTCAGTCAATGCTAAATGAGTATTTGTTGAATAAATATAAGAAAGAAAAGTGAAAGAATTCTTTCCTTTCTAAGCATGAATTATGTATCAGGCACCATACTAGGCAGGAAGGATATACATACATATCTTGCCCCCAAAAGTTGGCAGCCTGTTGTCAAGATTTATATTATTCAAGAGCCCACAGTTATAACTTTCTATCCCTTAAAATCTCTATCTGAAAAGGTGGGAGGAGAGCTGAAAAATCTTGTTTGTTGAGATTTCTTTTTAGGCCAAACATCACACACGTTACTTCCTTAATTCCATAAGTTGCAGTGATACACTGTCTACATATACTGACTTCTCTTTTCTGTACCCTACTCTCTCCATAACCATAAGCAATACGGCTCGATATAACTGTAACGTTCCCCATCACATCCTCCCTTCCAACTTTGTCTTTCAACAGTCACCGTAATCAATAACCTTTCAGATAACAGGAGTTCTAATTGTCAAGTACAAACGTTACCTTTTCCACTCTTCTTCAACATCTCTACCGCTCATCAGTCCTGCTTACCTCTACTATGTTCACTTTATAAGTCATTGTAGGGGGCAAAATGGAGTCTCTCATGTCAAGCAGGAGCCTGTGTCAAACAAGGGCCTGTGTCAAGCCATGACGCAAGCAGTTACAGAGACTGCAGCTAGGAGATATGGCCGGGGCCAGCATCAGTTGACACTCCAGAACTGATAACAGGCAGAAGCAAAGGAGGTCTGCAGGGGCCCAAGACTGACTAAATCCCTTTTAAAAGTGGAGGGTTTTTGCAGCAAACTGTCAGACTCTTCAAATGTGACCCCTCTATGTCTGACCACTTAAAAAGGCAGCTGCCACCGAAGGCTCAGCCTGATTGATCTCCGAACAGAACTGAGATCCTTCCCTGCTTGAACATAATAGGCAGTAAGTGCCAAGAGCTGACCTGGACCAGACTGAGGCCTTATCTCAACTGTGAGCCCACAGACTAACTTCGCATTTCATTCGTTATCTTGTTTGTTGTGTGGCTTGTCTTATGTTCTGCTCTGTGTGCTGTGTAAGAAGCCAAGTTTAATCACATGGCGAAATGTCATTGAGTTTGGAATCCCGGACCTGCTTTATAATTATGATTAACTTTATGATTGAATAAAGCTGACATCGTGGAAAGACACAACTCGTGTGTATGCCTTCATAGCGTGCTCATGACATTTAGCATATGACTTTTTTTTTTATTTGTGTAGCTAACCTTTTCTGATCAGTTATTATGGACTGGACACCTTGTTACAGACTATCTATAATGAAATTGTACTAAGTAAATTTATTTTTATTCTTAAAAAAGTTTCAAATTCCATAAAAGAGGAAACTGAGGCTCAGAGAAGTTAAATAATTTGCCCAGAGTCAATCAGCTGGTGATAAGAAGAATTGAGATTCCAGTCCAAACCTGCTACCTGATCTCAACCATTCTATTTTATCCTTAGCCACTGCATTATATTGACCCTCAGAATACTCTTCCTCTTGTCTCTGATGGGGCTCAGCGTTTGTGAACTTAAATTTGGTATAACCTTGGTTTTATTATGATGCTGCTTTATATATTTCTCCCCACTCCTGCCACATTATTTCTCACACATGCTGAATGACTGGCATAATGTGGTGAAATGTCCTGCAACTTTATCTGAGAACTCTCCATCGCTAAGGTCTGTGCTGAAGGGATGGACATGACCTCCATCTAAGTAAAAATGGCTCTGCCTTTTAGCCACAGATAATTTGATAAAAGATGAAGAGTTGACCTAGTCCTTGCAAATGAGGTATCTTCCAAGAATGTGTATCTATAACAGGTGCTTCAGAGAGGAGAGTGAGAAAGAGGCTTGAGTCCGTGTTGCATCAAAGACACAGAGAGTAACATCAGTTCATGAATTACCAGATCTTGAATGAGGTAGTTTAATGCAGCTGGGTGATATATATTCCTTGGCTGCTGATAGGTAAACCCTACGAATTCTCCTTTACATTTCATCTGGTTTTAGTGGTCTTTGTCCTTTGAAGGTAACAATCACTATGAGAGAAAGAATTTAGTTGCGAGCATCAAAAACCTGGAAGTGAGACTCCAGAAAACAGAGTGAGGTTTACCCAGCCGTGGGGCATAAACCTACCACCACCAAGTAACGAAGTACGAATCAACTAATTAAGCTGTCCCCTGAAATTTTTAGGAGCCTAGACCTCGTATCACATGAAGTACAGGCTTTAGGGGCAGCAAATACAATGGTTGCTCAATCCATAAGAAAAGAGGAAAAATGTAGTCTTGGGTTGCTAAGGTTAAAACAGAAATGAGAATGTGAACTTCATACCCTATTGGGAAAAAAAGACATTGTGACTTGGAGTCACAGTGCTTTGCCAGAAATCAATCATTTCTTATTCTAAACCACAGGGCATCTTATTTCTGACCTATACGTATAAGGTCTACTGATTGGCAAGTAGAATCATCCTGGCGAATTAAATTTGGACGTATGAGAGACCTTAGGGAACTGTGCAAACACAGCTACCTGGATTCATCTGCTGTGCATCCTATGTGGAAGCTTTCTTTAGTATACCCCTTTGTAAAGACTAATTGGTGTTGCTACGTGGCAGGGGGCATGGGGAGATGAGCTAAAACATATTACAGAAGAAAAGGTCCCTGCAGCTCCACTCCCAAGGAACCCTGCATATCACCAGTGCCCTCAGGCTAAAAGAGGCATGATTGCCCCACGGTTGCTAAGCAATAAAGCTTTCCGCTAGGGTTATCCTAGAACAGTTACTTGCAAAGCAGTGATTCTGGAAAGGGATTCATGGGCAGATCTGACCAACAAACAAACAAACAAACAAAAACAACTGAAATTGGTATCAAGTCCATGGAATGTCAACTAGGGAAATAAAGCTGAAACAAAACAACACACACACACACACACACACACACACACACATTTTGGTTGAGCAGACACACGTGTGTGCTTGAATTTTGCCAAACAAAGCAGAACATCGCAGCTCCCCAAGTAACCAAAAACTCTGAAGACAATTATAATTAGGTGGATATTCATTCCTACATGAATGTTCTCCAGCTTTTCCCTGAGAGGGAGCTCTGAAGTACCAGACACCAGGTGAACCTTTCTTATAAATAACCCACTAGACTTGCTATATGAGAACATCCTCCCTTGCAGGACATAGATGATTCTCTGATCTGATGCTCAGGCAAGTTGCTGCCCCAGAGACCTCTTCCTCCACTACTTTCAGTTCTATGACTTTGAGAAGTTCACCTTGCGTCTCCAGTTCATATTCTTCAGCTTTAAAATAAAGACACCAATAGCATTTCCTTCATGAGGAATTTGTAAAGATTCAATGAATTAACACATATACAGTTTGGTGAAGAGTCCTGACTACACTGAAAGCACACAGAGAAGAAGTTAGCTCTCACAGACTCTCTTCTTACAAAGGAGGAAACAACGTACGTAGGTGTGAAATGACACGCATGCAATTACGGTAAAAATCGGAATTTAAGACCGGCTATCCGATTCTAGAAATTCTTTTCTTGACAACTTTTCATAACCATATAATCATATTGTGTTTCTTGATCCATAATTGTGTATCTATTACACTGGGGGTGATTATTTTTCTCAGTTAGCTCAACGCTTGCAGGATAATGAAAAGCAGCACCTGGTCTGTCTTGAGGACCAGAGGAAAAATATGGCTAGAGACAATATCATTTTGCAATTGGAAGGTAATATACGGTGTGGCAGTCCACCACCTTCCATTGGGAACAGAGTGAGAACATTTGTAGTTGAAATTGCAACCATTAGATCACGTGGTGGAGGCCAACCTAAATTTTAGTCATGAGAAAAGATAACTTGGGGTTTTACAATTTTTCTTATCAATTTGCAAAATTGCTTATAAATATTTGAATACTCGGAGATATATATATATGTATATATATATGTATATATATATCTCCGAGTATTCAAATGTATATATATACGTGTGTGTGTATACATATATATATGTGTGTGTGTATATATATATATATATATATATATATATATATATATATAGCAGGATCTTTATCCTGTTGACTTCTTTACCTTTGTTTCTTTTTATGACTTTTTTTCCATTTCATTTGCTTGACCTAGAGAAGTTGTTCTGTTTATTTTTCCATTCTATTTTTGTCACAATTTTAAACCAAAACATTGTATTATTATTTAAAAAGGGGGCACCTGGATGGCTCAGTCAGTTAAGTGTCTGACTTCGGCTCAGGTCATGATATTACAGTTTGTGGGTTCGAGCCCCGCGTCAGGCTCTGTGCTGACGGCTCAGAGCCTGGAGCCTGCTTCGGATTCTGGTCTCCCTCTCTCTCTGCCCCTTCCCCACTCACATTCTGTCTCTCTCTGTCTCTGTCACAAATAAGTAAAGAAAAAATTAAAAAATAAAAAAAATTGTCTAGGGGCATCTGCATGGCTCAGTCCATTGAACATCAAGACTTCAGCTCAGGTCAAGATCTCACAGTTCTTGAGTTCTAGCCTGGCGTTGGGCTCTGTGCTGACAGCATGGAGCCTACTTTGATTCTTTATCTCCCTCTGTCTCTTCTACCATCCCTCCATCTCTCTTTCAAAAAATAAATAAATAAATAAATAAACATTAGGGGCGCCTGGGTGGCGCAGTCGGTTAAGTGTCCGACTTCAGCCAGGTCACGATCTCGCGGTCCGTGAGTTCAAGCCCCACGTCAGGCTCTGGGCTGATGGCTCAGAGCCTGGAGCCTGTTTCCAATTCTGTGTCTCCCTCTCTCTCTGGCCCTCCCCCGTTCATGCTCTGTCTCTCTCTGTCCCAAAAATAAATAAACGTTGAAAAAAAATTAAAAAATAAATAAATAAATAAATAAATAAATAAATAAATAAATAAACATTAAACAAATTTTTGTCTAGGATGGTATTCCTCACTTTAAGATATTTTGAAGTTATACACATGTGCACACATACATATCCCTAGTTGTGTGTATGTGTGTATGTTAGGTAAAACATACACAAACAATTCTGGTTATTTAATTCATTTGAAATTCACTTTTGTATATTGTGAGATTGAGACCCATTTTATAAACAAGGTTATACTTATACTGCCTCATTCTGTTTCACTCATCTCTTCATGAATATCCAGTTTTAATTATTATAATTTTATGATACATTTTGATGTATGGAAGAATAAGCTCTTTCATTACTCTCCCATTTCAAAATTTTATTGGCTGTCATTAAATATTTTCTAAATGTACTATCTTCAAATTTGTCTTTAGAAATCTTAAATGAAAGTACATATAATTTATAGATCAATTTAGGAAGACATGACATGAAGAAACTATTAAAGGTTCTATCACGTACATGACATCTATCTCTCCTTTTAGTAAGTAGAAAGTTAGAAAGAGAAAGAGAAACAAAGAAGTGAAGAAAGAAAGAAAGAAAGAAAGAAAGAAAGAAAGAAAGAAAGAAAGAAAGAAAGAAAAAGAAAGAAAAAGAATGAGACTAGGAAAGGATGAAGTCATTAAATATTTATGACCATTCTATGGGGTTGGTAGATTTTATGTAAATTTAATTAAAAACAAACATTAAAATTTTACATTTCTATTGACTGAATTGTGTCTCTCCCCACCCCCCACCCAAATTCATATGTTGAACTAACCCCCAATGTGACTGTATTGAGAAAACAGTCTAAAAGCAGGTAATTAAGTTTAAATGAGGTCATAAGGCAGGTCCCACATCTAATAGTGTTAGTGTCCTTATAAGAGACGCCAGAGTGAGTACTTTCTCTCTCCCCATCTCTCTCTCTCTCTCTCTCTCTCTTTCTCTCTGTTACACACATGCAAACACACACACACTCACACACAATCTCTCCCCTACACCTGCACAGAGAGGTCATATGATCACAGAGTGAGAAGGTGGCTTTGTAAGAGCCAAGCTGAGAGCAGAGGCCTCAGAATGAAATCTACCTTGCCTGCACCTGATCTGGGACTTCCCAGTTTCCAGAACTATAAGAAATTGATGTCTGTTGTTCCTTCCGCCTAGCCTAAGGTATTTTGTTACAGCCGACTAAGCAGATTAAGACAGAGGTACACATATTCGCTGTCCTGCCCCGTTTTGCTTAACAGTCCTGTCCTTGTTCCCTGGGCCATTCTTTTTACTCCTGTAATCCCAATTCTCAGAGTTCTCTGTCTTCACTTCCTTCAGCAGTGTCTTTACATCTAGCATGTGCTTCTTCTTTGTTAGCATTTCATCCCATCCCAAGAGTGATTATTCTACAAAATACATTATGTTCTTCCAAACTGCACTGCATATTATTTTACCATATTATATTATAATATCTTTATTTAACTTTCCTTTCCAAATTGTGAGTTTCATGAGTTTCTCAAAGAGATGGTCTATATTTATCACCTTTACATTATTTTTTTCTAAAGCAATTGCTTATATGGAAGTAACTAAATTAACTCATGCATTAATACTTTAATGAAAATATCATGTCCACCAAGGTAACGTAGCTGATAAATTGTAGAATATTTAAATCAATGTCTATATAATTTTGAAGACCAGTCCCACATGTCAATCTTGACATATAACTTCTATGGCTTGATATATATCTTCTCCCCACAGCATTTTAAGGAAATGACTCAAAAATACTTCAAGATATCCAATGACATAAATATGTTATGTGATAGAGTGTTAGTGAGTTAAGGTATCAATCCAAATGATCAGTAAATGATGCCAATGCTGATTTCTTTAGTGCTGATGTTAACAACAATTGCTTATCAAAGAATACCACACATACAAAAAGCTGCCATCATCGTAAGATTCAGTTTCAAGACATGTCACAAAGTGATTCACCCGTGTAATCAATAGCTAAACCAGGAAACAGAGGTCACTTGTTCTGTCTCCGATCCTACTCTCTCCCTCCCAGAGTTAACTACTACCCCGAGGGCTAACAACTTAGAATAATGTTCCTTTCTTTTGAACTTACAGTAAATGGAATAATATGCTGTGTTTCCTTTGCCCACCTTCTATCCAATTCAGGATTGTTTTGCTAAGTCACATGTGTGTTTAATATGCTGTGTTTCCTTTGCCCACCTTCTATCCAATTCAGGACTGTTTTGCTAAGTCACATGTGTGTTTTTGTTGAGCTGCAAGTGATTTACTTTCATCCTGTGTATTATTCCATTTTATGAATCGAACATTATTAATGCATCCACTTGCTTGTAATAGACATTTGGACAGTTTCCAGTTTGAGGCTATGTTGCTTAATTTGTTACTGAGTTCCCACATCCATGCATTTATGTTGGTTATGTCTAGAAAGGTATGCACACCTCAAAAATGTATATGTTCAGCTTTATTAATAGAGGATGCTAAGGAGTTTTTCAAAGTAACTGTTCCAATTTATATTCCTACCAGCTATGTTTGGCAGTTTCAGTTGTTTCATGGCCTCATCCACATTTGGTATTTTCTGTCTTTTTAAAATTTTGGTCCTTTTATTTATTTTTTTTTAATTTTTTTTAACATTTATTTATTTTTGAGACAGAGAGAGACAGAGCATGAGCGGGGGAGGGTCAGAGAGAGGGAGACACAGAATCTGAAACAGGCTCCAGGCTCTGAGCTGTCAGCACAGAGCCCGGCGCGGGGCTCAAACCCACGGACCGTGAGATCATGACCTGAGCCGAAGTTGGCCGCTTAACCGACTGAGCCACCCAGGCACCCCAAATTTTGGTCCTTTTAGTGTTGTCCTACTATTCATTTGTATCAACCAGCACCAATCAAAATAATTTAAATTGCTTTATGCAACTAAGACCATAGCAGAGAAAGGAGAACAAATTATCTTTCTTATTATCCCCGAACGTTTGTCTTTCTATTTGTTCTAGCTATCGCAACAAGTAAGCTTTCCAAAGCTTCAAAAACTACGATGTAAAGGAAATAAAGGCAATGTTATATATTTGACACCACTTAGTACAACTGTTGTTGTACTTTGAATACAAGAACTGCTTTTGACAGAACAAAATTTTACTCTGTTCTGAGAAGAATTATTTTTTCATGTG
Source organism: Felis catus (assembly GCF_018350175.1). Classification (NCBI taxonomy): domain Eukaryota; kingdom Metazoa; phylum Chordata; class Mammalia; order Carnivora; family Felidae; genus Felis; species Felis catus. The sequence goes on along the minus strand of NC_058368.1, from coordinate 215,315,056 downwards.
ATGAATTATAGATTTAGAGCTTCTGACTTACCTACTCCTGAAATATTTTTAGCATTATATTTATATTCCCAGCCTTCCTTACTCTCTCATGGCATAGTTACAGTGCTTATTCAGAAGCGTCTGTTCACACCAACACTTTAACTGGTTTACTCAACCATGAGAGATTTATTTTTATGGACAACTGAATTACTTCATATCAGTAAACACTCTGTTTGTAAGAATGCTGCCATTTACAAAAACAAAGTAGTAAATAATAATGAAAAACCTCAGCTGTGTCTCTCTTATACGTATGTGTATCATACTTCTCATGAGAACTACATGCCCTGAACAACACAAATACAGTAATACATACAAAATCTCCCATCGCTGCTTTCCAGAGTTGTTCAGCATACTCATGAGTGTGCGTATATGTGTGCATCTGTGTGTGTGTGTGTGTGTGTGTGTGTGTGTGTGCGCGCGCGCATGTGTGTGCGTATAGTAAGTTAACTGCTGTGGTCAGGACGATACAATTCCAGCACTTGTTTTTTTACACTGCCAGGCAATTCTCCAATTCTCAGTGGACACTGACTCACCATGTCCTACAAATTTAATTCCATTCTGACACTGTCTACCTGGAGATAGCATCTGATCCCACAAGTTAAAGGTTCAGTCCCACAAAATTGCCCTCAATTCAGATGCCGAACCTAAGTTCAGATTGTTACCTGTGCTTCTGACAAATTGGCTGTGAATTGGAGGCTCCCACCACCTACTTCCTCAAGTTCAGTCAATTTGATACAGCAGCTCACATAAGGAAGAGAAACATTTTCTCATGTTAACCACTTTGGTATAAAGTATGTGATGAAGGATACATGTGAACAGCCAGATGAAGAAGTATACAGGGCAAGGTCTGGGTGGTGGCCCACACAGGAGTCTCTGTCATCTAGGAACTGGGGAGGCCACCCTCCCACCATGTGTACATGGTCATCAACCTGGAAGCTTGTCAACTCTTGTTCAGCAGTTTTTATAAAGCTTAATCGTAGCCCCTTCCCCCTTCTCCCAGAAGTCCCTGAGTAGGGCTGAAAGGTCCAATCTCTTAATCACTTGGTGTTTTGGTGACCTGCCCCATTCTGAAGCTATCTAGGGGCCCTGCCCTAAGTCAGTTTATTAGTGTAAACTCAGGTGTGCTCAAAAAGGGGCACATTAAGTGTAACAAAAGAGACTCCTGTCCCTCAGGAAATTCCAAGTGTTTTTAGGAGCTTCATGTCAAGTCCCTGGGAAAAAGGTCAACTATACTTATTATACCACAATCATATAAAATATTTGTATTACCTTTGTATTGCACTCAGCACTCAATGTAGCCATCAACTGGCATTAATTTTGACAAAAATAAAAGCTAAAATTTTGAAGTGACTTCATATTTCCCTAGTAAAATGAGTTTTCCATTTATTAATTCATGTTCAGACCCCACTGCTTATTAATTTTCTGGATTTCTCCAATGATTCTTTTTTTTTATTTTTTTTAAATTTTTTTTTCAACGTTTATTTATTTTTGGGGGGACAGAGAGAGACAGAGCATGAACGGGCGAGGGGCAGAGAGAGAGGGAGACACAGAATCGGAAACAGGCTCCAGGCTCCGAGCCATCAGCCCAGAGCCCGATGCGGGGCTCGAACTCACGGACCGTGAGATCGTGACCTGGCTGCAGTCGGACACTTAACCGACTGCGCCACCCAGGTGCCCCTCTCCAATGATTCTTTAATCTGCTTTGATATTCTGTACATAATATTTATCTTCCTATTCTTCACCAATAGGAATCTTTCCCAAATAGTTATCTTGTACATGACATATCCAGACCTCGATAGTCTTTTAAGTCAGCCTCTCTCAACAATGTTAGTGGCCTGGTCTGTCACCTAGTATTTTTTAAATGCAAAAAAAAAGTTATGGCATATATTCAAAAAGTGTATGAAGGTGTATCCATTCAACTTAAAGAACAGTATAAAATTGCAAATACATGTACTTAGCAAACAGGTGACAATATATCACACATCTGAGCGTGTGTGCTTTTCTTAATAGCACCACCTTTCCTCTCCCATAGAAATAATAACGCTACTGTCTTTTTATTAATTACTTTCTTGATTTTCTTCATAATTTTTGTCACTTATGTATATTTCACACACATTGTGTGTTGTGTGTGTGTGCATGTGTGTGTAAGCATGTATGTAATTATAAGAACTGCAATGAGGAAAGAGTTCTTGCAAGCTGGAAAGGTGAAAATCCATGTTACAAGGGGAAATTTTTGATTAAAATAATTTTAACACAATATACATATGAAAGTCTAGCATTAGCAAGAGATTTTGTAAAACAGAATGTTAGTGGCATGCATTGATTTCAATTGATTACATTTCAGAAAATGTTACCAGAAAGAGTAAAATTTCTTTACCAGAAAAGAACTGCCTGATTTGGATGAAGAAATGAAAGAGAATAAAGAAGGCCCAGTGATTCAAGGATGTATATGTTTGGAATAAGCAACTAAGAAAAGATACAAGTCAGAGCGCCTTTGAACTATAAATGTCATTAGAACTAAGCCTTGGAATAAAGATCAAATCTAGTGTATGTCCTTTACAACCTTCATTCAAACCTCTGGGTGTCATCAAATGGTGTCTAATAAATCCTTCCAGTTGGAAAATAAGAAGAAAGGAAGAAAGCTCAAGGAAAAATGGACTTAGAGGTCCCTCCCCCTTGAAAATATATCTTGGTAAATGTACAGTAATTTTTTCTTTCAATCTCATGAGTACAAAAATGAATGTCTTTATAGTTTTGATTTGCAACCACATGATTGACAGTGAGGTTGACCATCTTTTTGTATATTTATAGGCCATTCGTTCTTTACTTACGAAATTTCTATTATTTTCTTGTGCTCATTGTTTTGTATTCTGTTTCTTAATTATTTATAGTAATTCTGTGTGTAGCACGTGTCTTTGTCAGGTCATATGACTTAAAAACATTTTCTATTATGGGTTGTTCTTCACTCTCATTATGGTGTCTCATTTTGGAATTAGAACAAAAGTTCTAAGGTTTTATCTTCTTTCTCACCCTAAGGAATCATCAGTTGCACCGCCACAATTTATTAAAAAGCTTATTTCCCCAGTGATTCTCAACTATAGGTAGGATACTGAGGTGTTCTTTTGTGATGTGACCTTGCTAGAAGGGGAATTCAGTTTCCCTCTCTTTTGATCTTAGCTGGTTCTATAAGCTGTTCCAACAACAAAATGAGGTGGAATATCATGCTGTTTAATTCTGAGGTTGATTCCTTAAGAGACCTGCAGATCTCATTTTTATTTGGGAATGCACCTTCTTAGAAACCACCCACCCGCACCATATTGTAAGAAAACAAAAGTGTCTATGCAGAGAGGCTCCCATGAAGGTACACCAGATTCTGTTGAGGCCTCAGTTGAGGTATTATCCACCATAAGTAGCAACTCCAAGCCATGATTTTCCAGTCATTCCTGTACCTTCATCCATACCAAGTGAGCCAGAAGAATGAGATCAATCTACAGAGTTTTGAACAAATAAAGCATGTATTGGTTTAAACCACCAAATATTGTAATAGATTTTAATACAGTAATAAATAACCAAAAGCAGACTCTAACCAAATTTAAATATAAGTGTCTGTTATTCACTGGCCTCTTGATTTCCGTACTGTGGTTCGGTTTTTCAATGTTTCAATATCATATTTTAATTACTTTTATTATTAATGAATATATTTTTTGATATCCTTATACTTCATCAGGAATGGATATTTTTGACCTTGGCGCCTTGATATAAAACTAGTTGGATTATCAAGCTGCTCAAAACAATTGCAACTTTTATAAGGACTGCATGTTAATGCATATCTATCGATAAATTTGAAGATTGAGATCTATGATTTTGATTTATCTACATTTATTTGTGTTTGTCCATATTTTAAAATAGAATTTTATATTATTTATATTGATATAAATGCCTTCTCGAACTTTGATTTAGATTTATTACTAGACATCTTGCACTGTTAGTAATATTTTAAATGTGTTTTATGTTTTGTTTTGTTTTCTAGCTATTTTTGAAGTATAGAAATGTGATTGTTTGGGATTTTTTGTATATGAACTCAGAATTTATACTTTTCACTCTCTAAAAAACTTAGTATTTTATTTCTAGATTTTTTTTTGAATTTTATATTAAAATTATATAATTAAAATCATTTCTTTCCCTTGTCTCTATGAAATGATAGGACCAGCCTTACAGTGCTGAAAAGAAGTGGGAATACTGGGCACCCTTATCTTGTTCTCCATAATAAGAGGAAGGTTTTCGACATTTCACCATCTAGTATGATGTCTGTTGTAGACCTTTTTTCAGACACTTTTCACACCTTTTAATTGACTTCACTCATTGATAAGGCCAATATTCGCCCTCTAAAAATATTTCTGGCATGGTTTTGTATATGAGTTAAAACTACATACCATTTCAACTAGATTAATACATATTTAATAAAAAATGTTTTAAAATCAATTAAACACAATTAAATAAGACTATTTTCCTTTCAAGATATTGGATCCAAATATATGCATTTCTGAATTGGACCTAGTTATTGACATTACAGTACAAATTTTAAAATGTGAATGCATACATTGATAAGAGTAATGACAAAATAATATAAGATGGAGTGTCATCTCCAGTCTAGAAAGTTTGGAGAGTTACCAAAAAGCATAAGTAGGCTAGTGTTATATAAGAAAAGACAAGCCCAGGGCGCCTGGGTGGCTCAGTCGGTTAAGCGTCCGACTTCGGCTCAGGTCATGATCTCACAGTCTGTGGGTTCGAGCCCCGCATCAGGCTCTGTGCTGACAGCTCAGAGCCTGAAGCCTGCTTCTGATTCTGTGTCTCCCTCTCTCTCTTCCCCTCCCCTGCTCATGCTCTGTCTCTCTCTGTCGCAAAAATAAATAAAAACATTAAAAAAATTAAAAAAAAAAGAAAAGAAAAGACAAGCCCAAGAAAAAAAGTCCCATGCATGAATATGCAAATACACAGTAGTTTCTCTGAGTTACAGAAAAGAAAGGTGAACCATATGACACTAATTCCAGTAATTAATTATAGAGCTATTTTAATTATTACATTGATGATAGAATTACTGTATATTATTGAATAAACTCAGCCAGGCTACCTTTACCTTACCCTCCACAGAGGAAAAGTTTTGAAGGAGTGCCTATCCCTAAGTATTTTCCCAAGGACAAAACTAGAAACCTTAAAACTTCCAAAAATTGATTACCTTGGTACGTGCTCAGGATCCAAGTGTATGAACAAACTGTAAAAACTGTTATAATTTAATTCTCCGCAATAAGCAGGAAAAAGGGCACACCTGCACTCACATGCACGTGTTTACACGTACATGAACAAATACACACTTCCGATCCAGTAAAGACAACATTTTTCCAAAGGGAAACCTATTAAATTATTCGCATGGAGAAAAACCATAATTACTTGCTATAGATTCTCCAAGTCTCCCAAGCCGGGTGGTTTGTTCTTTATTCACAAACCGCTAGGGATTTCCAAGCCAACTGTGTACTGAGTCATCACATAACCATAAAACATGCCAATACCTGCTACCTACCTACCACCAGGGGTTCTGAATCAAAAGGTCAGAGTGAGGCCTAGGAATTGATATTTTGAAGTAGTCGTGCAGATGTTTTCAGGGTTCAGCCAAGGCTGAGAATCACTACAAAATTATTGTTCCAAAGACTTCCTTGTTTGTGTGTGAACTTTCTTTCCTCTTTGCTGGTACAGTTGTACTGCCCAAAGAAGAACGGATCATTTGATTTGGTTCACTGGTCATGCTTCCGGAGCTCAAGAAATAAATCTGAGGCCACTTGGATTTGGCAAATGCCTTTCTCTGTTTATTACCACACCCCGGTGGCCTTTCTCAGTGTAATGAACAAAACCACGTAGCTCTCAGAAAACCAGGTTCATAAGATTGTGTGAAATACAATATTCCTGCTGAGTTTAAGGGCCTTGGTATTTACTTAACGGAGTGAATCAGATGTACTGGAAGGTAGCCTGTTTTGAGCACCATGGAAAATGATACAATTTAAGCATTATTGGCTCTTCTTCCTTCTTCCATCAGCCTACAACTGTTTATCATGAAGCTGCATCACATCTTGTCCTAAATCTTAGCAGTGGGGAATGGTGGCTTTGAATGGATCTGAGTCTCGAAAGCAGTTGGGGTCTGATTTCAAACCTGCAATTAAGGTAAATTCAGGCCCATCCTTTCAACTATTTTAATAAGAGCCTGACATTTTATAAAGTTCATTCATTTGTACCTCTCCACAGCTGGCCTTCTATTTCAAGGAATAATTTATTTAAGGCAAGCAACTCCAAAACATACATTTTAAAACACTTTGCTACCAATTAATTAATTAAACAAGCTATTTATTAATATTAAAGAACAATGTCACAAAGCACTCACCAACAAGAATAGGCAAAAAGAGAAGAACCAAGAAAAGAATCCCAAAGAAAACTGAAATTGTAAGGGGAAAAAAGACATTGGAAAAAAGAAATTGCACTTAACCTGATAATGCCTCATTTTGCTAACTGTCCTAGAGAAATGTCTGCAGGTAAGGCACAAAGATTCAGATAAAATCTTTTATTTTACCCTGCTTTTAAATATAAATATACAGGAGCTACCTAAATAACCACCACATTTGAAAGGACTAGATAAAGTATAATACATCAAACTACAAAAGAGTATGCAGCAATTAGAAAGAATGAGAAAGATATATGTGGAATGGCATGAAAAAATGGCATGGTTTAAATACGGAGAAAAAAAATTCCTAACCAAAACATACAAAACAAAATATACAATAATTTCCACAAAGCTAAGTTACGTTTTTGTATATGGAGATTCTATTTGGTAAAATATTAGTCAAGATGTGCTTAATTGAATTACTCTAAATGAGTTTCTGAAAATTGTCATATTGCCTATATAGTTTTAATAATTATAAACAATACCAAAGTATGAACATGAAACCTTACTAGTAATACGAAACTCTAGCTCTAGAAGCCATTGAATAGCTTTTGGGTTATTGTATTTTAATAACAATTTAATATTTCCATATATGTACACATATATATATATATACAGTATATATGTACTAGTATGTGTAGTATACATGTAGCATATATATAGTATGCAGTATAGTATATAGTATACTATATATGCATATATATATATATATATATATATATATATACACACACACACACACACATATATATATATACCCATATATATATTACTAGTTTTAACTACAAGTGTTTTCATCTTTCACACATACAACACTTGGATCATGTTTAGTCTCATATAAAGGTTCTGTTAAGTTTCAGCATATACATGTCTGTCCCCTCCCTGTGTCATGAGCATACTGAGAGTGTGCCTATCTTCCTCTTGAGGACTAGAACAGTTCAGGGCATATTATTCAAAAATATTTACTGAATGTTGCATAAACTTGTTCAGTAAACGAACGTGTGAATGTGTGTGTGTGTGTGTGCAATCTGCATTGCATAAATTCTGTAAAAAACACTGCATAATCTTTGAACTTAAAAGGTAATTATGGGCATGCTTACCAGCAACATTCATAGGAAAGGAATGTTATCTATATCTCTGTCTCAATCTAATTCTAGTGATACAGATTTCCAAATACATATACACAGTGTGTTAATTAAAATATTATGAGTTTACAATGGATATTTTACAAAATAATAAATACATGGGAATAGAGATTTAAATATTATTTTAATAGGTGTTCTAATCATTATTTTTCTCAAGTCAAATAAGCTTTATTTGCCCTTACTAGTTTTATTTAAAAAAAATTTTTTAATGTTTATTTATTTTTGAGACAGAGGGAGACAGAGTGTGAGTGGGGGAGGGGCAGAGACAGAGGGAGACACAGAATCTGAAACAGGCTCCAGGCTCCAGGCTCTGAGCTGTCAGCACAGAGCCCGATGCGGGGCTTGAACCCACGAACTGTGAGATCATGACCTGAGCTGAAGTCAGACACTTAACTGACTGAGCCACACAGGCGCCCCTTTATTCTTTTTTAATTTTTTTTTGCCTTTACTTGTTTTAAACACTAAAAGAAATCAATCAGGCTTTAAAGAATCTTTTTTTCATTACTTTATATTTTTATTTCAGCTTTATTTAGATATAAACAATGAAATTGCAAAATATATAAGTGAATCTTCTTACTGTCTCCTTTTAAATTTCTCTCCAACAATATCAGGCAGAGCTTTGCTGTCTTTTATTCATTCATTCATTCATTCATTCAAATTTTCCTCATACTTTATATGTTCTGTTGGAATTCATAGTATAAATCCTAACATTAAGGTGCAATATTTTGTGTTCTCTTGATATCTCACGAATGGAGAGGACCTGGAATGGCTTACCCACCATTTCCCTCCCCTCTCTCCTCTCACTGATAAGGCGCCAGAGCCAAAAAGTCTTCCTTATTGAGGAAACCAGGCCAGTTCCTGCTGATATTTGAGTAGCATGTTTCAGTTCCCTACCAGCCAGTGTAATTATTCGAACAAGTCAATCACATACTCCCATGGATACCAGGGTCCACCTTTTCCTCTCTCCTACAAACACTGCCTCACAGAGATCCTGGTTCCCAGGCACCCTGCATGGTGCCCTATGTCCTCCTCTCCCTGTCTGTCAGTTTACCCAACTGAAGAATGGCTATGATCTCACCTATCCAGTATGGGAAGCTTTCCATCACGGGGGGGGGGGGGGGGGGGAATTATCTATTGTTATCTGTTGTTATTATCTATCCTCACCATGTAGCAAGTAAACTAGCTGTGGTGAGCGCTTTAGTGTTAATTTATTTTTAGAGAGATAGGCAGAGTATGAGCTGGGGAGGGGCAGAGAGAGAAGGAGACACAGAATCTGAAGCAGGCTCCAGGGTCTGGCTGTCAGCACAGAACCTGATGTGGGGCTCGCACTCACAAACCACGAGGTCATGATCCGAGCCTAAGTCAGATGCTCAGATACTCAACCGACTGAGCCACCCAGGTGCCCCTGTGGTGAGTACTTTAAGACAATCTAATTGGTATCTGCAAATTTAAGATGTTACTTTTATAAAAGAAGAAAAATCCTCAATATAAAGAAGAAGACTCCTAGAAATTAGCAACATGAAAAACATCCAATAAAATACTGAGGGCTCACTTACGATTTTAAATTTTCTGAACAGAATTTCTCTCCCTATCCTATCATTGATCACTTCAGGGAAGACAAATCTTACTCTACTCTTTTGCATGGTGAGAATAATTTCTTGTCCACTCTTGCATATAGGCTGTGTTTCTTGTGGCCCTAGCTTAAGCCTCTCTTCTTCTTCAGTCCTAAGTTTTATCTTCTGCCCTTCAACCCTGTGTGTCATCAAATGATAGTTCCTGGTCTCCACGATTCAGTTAGAAAACAGGTTTTTGAAAGTTGGCTAGGCTGTCATAACTCTATGGTGCCTGCCTTCCCTTTGGTTTTGGTCTGTGAATTCTCTACTTTATGATTTATGCCACGCTAGTGTAACGTTGTATCTGTGCCTCTGTGTGTGTGTGTGTGTGTGTATGCCTTGTGTGTGTTTACACGCATATGTGTATGTTATATAGAGAGTAACTTAGTTGTTTCATTGAGAGGATTGTTCACAATGTATTATCTGTGATATTGATAGATATTACTTCACTCTTCTAGGACCTAGCCTTGGCCCAAATTTCTCAAATGCCAACCTTGCTTCTTCCCACAATGATGGGTTCACTTTCTTCTGTTGGGAACTGTGCATGTGGAACTAGCTTCACTAAGAAAGCCATGACACTGGTTTTAACTTGAGAGTTTAGTATTTGCCCTTTTGTCTGGGAATCGATTCAGTTTTATAATTATGCTATGATACAATGTTCCTAGTATTCTCACTCATTTTCTAGACCTTCCACTAGAGCTCAGCCTATTTTCCATCTTTCTACTGGCACATCAGTACAGTCACCTCTGTGTCCGGAGCACAAAGCACAGCAGGAAGGGTGGCCTTGATTCAATTCGTATCCACGCCGCTTACCAGCCAGGCAGTGTGCAACCACACAGAGTGCTGAATAGTGTGCATTTCGTCAACCTAGAACTTGTAACAGTTTGGCCTTTGTCTAGCTGTTGTCTCTCCAACCATCTCTTTTGTTGTTATTGTTGTTGTTGTTGTTGTTGTTGTTAAGGTAAAGTGTGGAGGAAATATAATTTAAAACTTTTTTTCCCAACCCAGATATCTTAACAAAGGGATTAGAAAAAAAATTATTATTGAGCAAGCATTAAACCAGAATGTGATGCATATTGCAGGCAATCTGCTAAGATACAGAGAAGACAAAAATAAGTTTTACCCCGTTATAAAGCCGAGCAGGTACAACGTTCTCAAGATAAGCAGTTAGTCCTCAAGAGGAATTGACAATCCTGCAGTTCATCCTGGATTCACTGGAGTGACCATGTGTGTTCACTAGTTGGCTCTATCTATGGGCCAAATAAACTGCTCATATCTTTATGAAAGGAGGTGGTTCTGCAACGTGATGCCACGTGCTCACCTAGGAAGTTAGGCCCCTGCTCACACAGAAATTGAGAGACAAGAGGTGATGTTTACATTTCGGAGATGGCTCCTAAGTCCTGGAGAAAAATGTTCTTGGGATCGAATGCTGGCAAAAGGTTCTATCTCATTTTCAAAAGGACTTATAAATATTTCCCAAAAATGGATACAGTGCTTCAGATAAATTTTCTAAAGTAAATGATCTAAGAACAAGGAAGGAAGGCATCTCATCCTTTATTAACAGGGAGATTATTTATAACTTTTATTTGCCCTTACAACATGGTAATTGGCAAACATACAAGACAGCTGGCTTCCTTAAAACAGCATTTCTTTGTTTCTACTTTTGGCATTTTCTTATGTCACTTTTTGATCATTAAATTTCTTAAAAGAAAATCATAGAAACCACGTAGTATTCAATTTACATCTGTGGAGGGCTAAGATCCAGAGATATTAATTCAAGTTTTTGTTACGGTTACTGTATTTTTCCCCAATTTTCCTTCACTCCCTTTTTTTTCTTTCTTTTTAAACTGTATCTTATTTAGGTGATAACTAGACCACCTCTATGTTCAGTGAGCTCAGGGCAGTGCGGGTACAAAAATAGGAAAAGAGAAAAGATGGAAGAGACAATTTGGAGCCAAGTAAATTTGAGTTGGAAGCAGTAAAGACAAACGTGTTTGTGACTTGGAAGAACTAGAGATTTTTAAAAGCCAGAGGCTGAAAGACTGAGAGCATAAACTTTACCTGAAAATAATGGTTTGTAAAGAGAACACTGTAGAGAGAGCAGATTACTCTGCCCTTTGAAATTGCTTAATATTTACCAGTGAGGTAGGGTGGTGAGATAGAGAGAAGAGACAGAGACAGAAACAGAGAAACAACTAGCTTGGAACATTGAATTGAAGGTTACACTCTTTAGAAAACAGCCCATTGTCAATTAAACATATCATGTATATACACTGGAATATTACTCAGCCATAAAAAGGAATGAAATCTTGCCATTTGCAATGACGTGGATGGAACTAGAGAGTATAATGCTAAGCGAAATAAGTCAGTTAGAGAAAGACAAATACCATATGATTTCACTCATATGTGAAATTTAAGACACAAAACAAATGAGCAAAGGAAAAGAGAGAGAGAGAGCACGAGAAAGAGAGAGCGCGAGAGAGAAATCAAGAAACAGATTCTTAACAACAGCGAACAAACTGATGGTAACCAGAGGGTAGGTGGGTGAGAGATGGGTGAAACAGGTGATGGGGATTAAGGAGTGCACTTGTGATGAGCACTGGAATTGTGAGGTATGGAATTGTTGAATCATTATACTGTACACCTGAAATTAACATAGCACTATGTTAACTATACTGGAAATAAAATATTAAAAATTAAGATAGCAGGAAAGGAAGGAAGGAAGGAAGGAAGGAAGGAAGGAAGGAAGGAAGGGAGGGAGGGAGGGAGGGAGGGAGGGAGGGAGGAAGAAAGAAAAAGAAAGAAAGAAAGAAAGAAAGAAAGAAAGAAAGAAAGAAAGAAAGAGGCCAATTGCCTTCTCTCATTCACATGGCAGATGGGTGAAAAGGGAGCAGGGATGCCTTGGGGGTGAGGCTTCTTAAAGGGGACTAATGATTAAAAGAAACAAATAAGCAAACAACTCAGGCAAGAGTTAAGTAAACATGAGCATTTCCAATGTAAGCCTGAAGGAGGCAGGAGCCTTATGGAAAGATTTTCTATTTCCTAGGTTGACCTGGCAGCCAAGAAAATCTAGAACAGAAAGCTGCACAAGCTTACATTCCCAACTCAACCACTTCTATGAGTTTCCTGAGAACCACACAGTAGAAGGGAGGCCAGTATATTTCTGTTACCACTGAAGAGGGGCAAAGAGGTAGGAAAGAAAGACCCACTACACTTTCAAACTTCGGAAGACAAGAATCAATTCACCTCTTCAGTGTAGAAGTTCCTCCCAAGTGTAGTTTAGAGACCCCTAGGGGTCACTGAGACAATTTCAGGAGGTCTCTGAGATCAAATTATTTTCATAATAAGTTATAAATTATTGTCTGTTTATTCTCATTTTTCTAATAAGTATAGAGAAGATTTCAAGAAGCCAAATGGTATGTGATATCAACACCACATTGAAAGTAGCTTTCTTCCACCAAACCAGTGTTGTTCCGTATAATATCCACTATCTTCACATGGCCATTGAGCACTGAGCTGTAGTACAAAACAACTATAGGATTTAAAAGATTTTGTGTGAAAAAAGAAAGTAAACTATCTTAATAACTGTGTACATTAATTACATGTTAAATTGAAAATAGTTTGGATATACTGAAAAAGAAAGCATATTACGATTAATGTAATTTGTTCTTTTTTTTAAAACAGGAAAATGTAAAATTGTATATATGGCTAATACTTGTGCCTTGCTCTATATTTCTTTTGAACATCATTGAACCAACTATTAAAGACATTTGAAAAAACAAAAGAGTATAAAGCATTGTCACTTAGGTGATGGTTCATTTGATGTATCAACTTGACCGGGCTAAGGGATACTCAGATTGCTGGTAAACCATTATTAGTGGGAGTGTCTGTGAGGATGTCCTTCAGTATTTGAAATGGTAGACCACTCCCCACAATGTAGTAATCATCCAGTCTACTGAGGGCTTGAATAGAACAAAAAGAGGAAAGATGAATGTACTCTCTGTACAAGCTGGGACATCCATCTTCTCTTGCCCTAGGATATTGGACATTGGTGCTCAGGTGCTTGAACCTTCAGACTCAGACTGGGACTTACACCACTGTCTTCTATGGTTCTCAGGCCTCCAAGTTTGGAGAAGAGCTATACCACTGGCTTTCTTGGGGCTCCAGTGTATAGACTGAGATCATGGGATTTCTCAGTCTTGACAATCCATGAGCCAATCCCTCATAATAAATCTATTTCTATATATGTCTACATATTTTACTGAAATATCTAGTTATCTAAAGAAAACTAACACTACCTCTTACTAAATATTTTCTAAAATACGCTTATTTTCATAAAAAAGTATGTTTTCCATGTTAACATGTAATAAAGTTTTTTGAGCTTTTAATATATTAATATATATTATATATTATATTACATTATATATTACATTGTGTATATATGTATATATATATATATATATATATATATATATATATATATATATATATATATATATGAGAGAGAGAGAATGCTTGCAAGCAGGGAGGGGCAGAGAGAGAGGGAAAGAGAGAGAATCCCAAGCAGGCTCTGCACTATCAGCAGAGTTCAACAAGGGGCTCAAACTCACAAACCGTAAGATCATGACCTGAGCTGAAATCAAGAGTCAGATGCTTATGCAACTGATGCTTATCCAAGTGAGCTTATCTGAGTCCCTGAGACCAAAACCATTTGGGAATCAGTGCAATACTGCCAATAAATTAACATCATCATCATCATGTGTTGGGCACTGCACTTAAAGTTCTATGCACAGGAGCTTATTTAGTTGCTTAGTGATATATGCTGACTGTCCAGAGGTAGCATCCAAAAACTTGGTCATACTCTTAGAATTTTTCCTGGTGTAGATTTAGCCCTGGTAAATTTAAAGCTCATTACTTATGGCTTTGTCCTACAAAGAAGGATTTCAATAAGGCTTTTCCAACCAGACAGATGGGAGGACAGAGTAGGCTAGTCTTAGAGCCAGAACCTTCTCAGTCCTTATATAGAGCCATAAATACAACCTGATCTTTACCACCTCAATTCTGAATAATGAGATACTGAGTTAAGTATTAATAATATTAATATGGTAATAAGCAAGAAACCAGCTGAATACTATTTTATCCTGAATTAAATACCACTCCAGAGATTAAATTGCAGGGATGGGAGTGCTAGGATGGAAATTCTTGTACGACAATGCAACTTCACCTTTCATTCCACTTGGAAGTATTTAGCCTAACACGTGACTGTTTATCACCTTTCAACCTCCTTTCCCAATTCTATGAGAATATATAAGAATTGAAGTGAAGGATGAATTTATAATTGTTTATTCAATTATTCTGTCATTTGTTTACAACTGCCTGCTTGGCCCCGTCCTGGTCTGAGGGAAGTGGGGAAGCAGGCAAGGAATGGATGGCAGACATCTTAAGGAGCTGTTTGTTATGTGGCATTTTACTTGGACCTTGAATCAACTAGTTTAAGAGAACATCCTGAGATCTTAAACCCCAGAAGACCAGGGTAGACTTGTAATATCTCAGTATCTGATTCAAGTGCTGTTAACCCTTTCTCTTGTTCATTGCTCTGTGGATGTTGGAAGCCAGGCATTGGAGAAAAAGAAATCTCAAATGAGGTGTAGTGACAGCAAGAGCAGGTGGGAATATTTGGGACCTGCAGTTGGAGAAAGGGACACAACCATGTTACCTTGAAAAGCCTTCTGCAAAGTATTAGTTTTAAAATGCAGAATTTTTAGTTCAGGAAACATAGAAAATTGTTTAAAATCACTTAAATCTAAAAATAGAAAAAAATTAATTGAAATCTAGGATGGTATGATTTAGTGACTATACACTTCCACTTAAATTCCCTAACAAACCACCTGCAAAGGGCAGATGAAAACTAAAATGTTTGGATAGGAGAAGGGCCAGATGTCACTGCTTGCACAATGTGTTTTACTAAATATGGCACCTTGGTTCCTTTTCACTCTGAATCACTACTGTCCCCAAGAGCATTCCTCACAATTTTCATAGATTTTCCATATTTCCTGTTTTTGAATTGTAGTGAAATATTTTATTGTTTTTACACTATTTAGTTATGAAATAAATTAAAAATATAATTTTCTAAAGAAAACTTAGAAATTCTCCATTGTATCTCCTGAAATAAATGAGATTACACTATATAAGATGGTTCCGGTTTTTTTCTATCAATAGTCTTATGTTAATTAAAAATGTGCATCAGTTTTTAATTAGCAACAAAATATCATGTTTGGAAGTAACAAAATCAATCCATCCAAACTCCCATGGCATGCATATATATGCATATAAACATACAGGTGTTTACTTAAGTTTTTGCCATTTTAAACATCACCCGTGTGGCTGGACATTTTTGAGGTTCTTAGTTACTTGTTTTATTAGAATCTAACCTGCATCTTCCCCTCTACTTTCCCCTTTCCACCTCCTTTCTATAAACAGTGTTACTAGATTAGTATTTCTCCTTCAAAATCCTTCTTCATGGTTATGAAATTATATAAGTTTTGGATGTTGCTTATTCATTTGTGATTTACATCAAGATATAATACTGTACAGACAGTCGCTGACTTACTATGGTTCAATTTACAATTATTCAACTTTACAATGGTGCAAAATCAATACACATTCAATAGAAACCATTCTTTGAATTCTAAATTTTTATCTTTTCCAAGACTAGCAACGTGTGGTATGATACCCTCTAGAGATTTTAGGCAACCTGTAAGCCACGTGAACCAAAGTGAAAAACTGATACAGTTAGAACTGTTCTGTCCACATTCAGCCATTGCATTTTTTCACTTCCAGTACAGTATTCAGTAAATTACATGAGATGGTCAACTCTTCGTTATAAAATAGTCTTTGTGATAGATGATTTTGCCCAACTGTAGGCTAAAGTAACTGCTCTGAGCACACTTAAAATAGGCTAAGCTAGGCTACCATGTTTGATATTTGGTAGGTTAGGAATATTAAATGCATTTTTGACTTAACAATATTTTCCACTTATGATAGGTTTACTGGGACATAATCTCATCGTAAATTGAGGAAGATCTATATATAGATCTATATAGATCTATATAGAGCATCATGGAAGCCTCTTTCAGTCAATAAATTCAGAAGAAACTCACTATTTTGAAAAAGATATATTATTCCATGATATGATACACTGAATTTTTTTCAGTCATCTCCTTATTGATGCAAATTTACTTTAATTTGAGTTTTCTGGCTCTATAGATCATATTGTACCATGTAGTGATGTGCGAGTACTGGCAGAGCATTGAATCCTAGACTGAGGATGTTTTTTCCACCAACACTGGGCAGGAAGGGGAAGTGAAGAGGGTTGATATATTTTGAATTTTAAAAGATATTAACAAACTGCTAAATCAAATGTAAAACTTGATATGGCCACTGTCCTAGTTAGATTGGGCTGTTATTAACGAATTACCATTACCAACTGTGTGGCTGAAACAGCAAACACGTACCTTACAGTTCTGGAGGCTAAGAAGTCTGAGATGAAGGTGCTGGCCCCTAGTGAGAACTTGTTTCCTAATTTTCAGATGGCTTCCTTCTCCTTGTGTCCTCCATGGCAGAGAGAACACAGAGAGCAAGCTCTCTTCTGACAAGAGACTAATTGCATCATGAGGGCTCAGCTCTCCTGATCCAATTACCTCCCAAAGGACCTGCCACCTAATACCATAACATTAGGGATTAGGGTTTCCAACATATGAACTTTGGGAAACACAAACATTCAGTCCATAACAGCCACTGATGTTTATGAAAGGATAAACAGTATTAATGATAAGGTTTGAACTGTGTTGCAATTTTTTTTTCTTAATCTCAACCTTTTTACAAAATACTACTGCCCTGAGAGGTATCTGAAACCTTGGGACACTGATTACACAGCTTGTTGTCCAGAGTGGAATTTCAGGAAAATTATAGTGTTTTTGTAACATCCTCCAACCAACACTTATACTTTTCAGGGGAATAGAGAGAATCAAACTCCTTATGCCTTAATAGTGACCTCAGTGGTACATTCTATATACTTCAGTTGGAGGGGGAAAGGGAAAGAGGCACAGAGAGGAGTAGAGAATCTTCAAGGTGTATACAGTTCCACCTGAAATTCCAGTGCAATTCCATCAATGAACCAATACCTGTGAGATCTCTTCTGATAAGAAATATGACTGTCCTTTCCCAAGGTTTGCACTACCATTTCACCAGTCTGAATGTAGCTACAGTGTGTGAAGATATTTTTCTTCTTTTTCTAAAACTAGACTCCTAAAGTCCAGTCTATTACTTTATTTGGTATTCAGCAGAGGAAATAATGATCTATTCCTTCAGTCATGAACCAATACTATGGGCTGGACTTATGGAAGGGGGGGGTAAGTATTTCTTGAACTGTTAACTAAATTAATGATTTTAAACTAATTTTCACTTGAAGTGATTATTGATTTTTGGAAAGACTTTGGATACCTTAGGTTTTTTCACCTTGGAAATTTATTAATTAGGAAGTTACCTTTTTGTATGAACACAACCTCTAGACAAGGTAAAATAAGGTATGTGTTTTCTACTGAACATCATAGAGAAAAGAGAAAAAAGGAATAACTATGATGGGAAGCTTTACAGAACTGCTAAAATAAATTTTTAAAAATCAGGTATATAAATTCTGAAACATAGCCCACAGTTCTGTTTGGTAAGGATCAAATAACAATAAGGTGGTCTGATTTTTTTAAGGTAGAAACTAAATTCTATACATTGGCATAAGTAATAGAGGTAATATTTACTCACATGCTCTCTAAATTTGTGTATTCTTTCCACCTGTTCACCAAAAGAAATTACTCTTGTAGATATTTATTTTTCTTTCAGACCTCCAAAATTGTTCTGAGATCATTATGGTAAACATATGATCTTTTTCATTAATTTTGATTACTTCAAAAGTGTATCAAAATATAAATCTGCATTTTCATTTTTAATAAAAAAACCAAAAACTTCCAATATGTCATTTAGGGAAGCTAGGATTTTACTGATTCCTTTATTCATTCCCAAATTGGTGTACCCATTTAACATGTACGTATTCATTCCCTACTATATGTTGGGATCTCTTCTAAGTGTGTGGGACACATCAATAAACAAAATAAATTATTTCTGTCTTCTGGAGTACAGGGACAATAAACAATACAGGTATAATAAGTAACTTACATATTATGATAACTAATGATAATTCTATGGTAAAAGTTAGTTGAATTATTTCCAAGTAAAGTAAACAGGGAGGACTTGGCTTTGGAAAAAATTCAAAAGGTCCAGAGAGCAAATAGGGTCAGTGTAGACCTCCTTATGAGAATGATATTTGAGGAAGGTCTTAAGGGGAATAATGGATTTTGCCAGACAGGCATGATGTGGAGAAAAACACTTGTACCCAAAGAGCAGTACATGCAAAGACCCTCAATCCAGAGTGCCTGTTGGAGAAACAAGGATAATATTGAGGACAGAAATGCAAAATAACTACCTGTATCACCAATAGGAAATTATCAAGTTAAATCTGGCCTCATTATAACGGAAAAACATAGCTAACATTTCAATTCAAAATCATGTATACCAAATATAATGAAAGACATTCTATAAAGTTACTTTAAAAGTACAACATTTCATGACACATCTCAAAGTATGTGCCAGTCCCCAAATATTTGATGATTAGAATGTAATATGGTATTGTTTTGAAAAAAGGAGTTGAGTATGGCAATGCATCATTCACAATATGTCTGTTTTTAAAAGAAAATCTTTGGGAAAAAAAAAGATCCAAATGTCAAAAGAGATCATAACTGGGATCAACAATTACACAGGTTACCCAGTGTGTTGGTCAGTTCAGACTATTATAACAGGTTACCATAGGCTGGAGGGCTTAAACAGCAAACATTCATTTCTCACAGTTTTGGAGGTTTCAAGTCCAAGATCAGGGTGCCAGCATGGTCAAGTTTTGGTAGAATCCCTTTCCAGGCTGCAGAAAACCTACTTCTCCTTTTATTCTTGCATGGTATAAAAAGAGTGAGAGAGAGCTCTGTGGTGTCTTATATAAAGCAACTAATCTCATTCATGGGAGCTCTGCCCTCATGACTAATCCCCTCCTAAAAGCCCCAACCTTACACTACCACCTCTGGAGTTAAGGTTTCAAGATATGAGTTTTGGTGGGATACAAACATGCAGTTTGCAACGTCAATACTGTGTCTATAGATGAAGTCACGTCTGTCAATGGGATATGATGCCCGCAGAGACCATACTCCTTGTTTTCAACTGATAGTGAAGATGAGTATAACTTAAACAGTTAAAAAAAATTCAGTATAGCCATTATTATGTGAAGAAAATGTGTTTCCAGGCCTAAGATGGCATTGCTATCATGTGTGAAAGCTTTAATGGAATTGCAGAAATATTTAATGAGGAAGTGACGAGAACTTTATACACATATTTAAAAGAATATCTTTGGCTTAGAGGAGATGAAATGTGAAAAATATTAAAAGATTTCCAGACACTTTTAATTCTGCGTTTGTTTGTATGACACCACTCATGCATATGCAACAATAATAGATTGACAAATTTTCAAAAGTTCTTAATAGGAAAAAAAGTTTAACAAGCTGGAAATTTATGTAAAATTTATGTAGTCTGTCAAGACACATTGAACAGTATTAGCTAGAAATGCAGAACTTCTGGAGAGAAGGGAAACATTTAAAGTTCCATTGAATAAGTTTACAAACATTTATGTCAGTGGTTAGCTGATATCTGTTTTGAATTTAAAGTAATATTTATATAATTTCATTTGCATCAATTATAAATAAAGTGTATTAGATTAGTTATTTTTATTCCTATCTGAAAGTAACAATAATTAAGTAACTATTGTGTTATGTTCCAGAATATCATAAATGTTCTTTTTCAAAAGGGAGAAAATAGGAGCTAGGAAGAGGCTACAGAAGGAGTTCTTAACAACCTAATAATTCCAATAGTGCATATTTTCCAAACGTTTCTCAAAATAGCATCATATAAATATTGATTTCTAAAATGTGAAAATAGTAAATTATATTTAAATTTATGCTTTTATAAAAATGTTGCAGTAAAAATATTCACAGCCTTTATTTAAATAGAATAACTCACTAAATTAAGCAAGAGTCATCTATTTGCAAGAATGACATAGACTTGAATTCGATATATTCTCAGAGCTTCCAATTTTACATGAACAAGTCAAATTCTACACTCCCATAGATTGTGACATGAAAAAACTCTTCTGCATTTTTTCCTAACATGTTCTTACCAGTATTGTTTCTTGTATCTCAGAGCTACAAATGCAGTTTTGTCTTTTTTTTTTAATTTTTTAAAGTTATTTTTTATTTTGAGAGAGAGAGAGACAGCTTGAGGGGTGATGGGCAGCAAGAGAGGGAGAGAGAGAATCCCAAGTAGTCTCCTCTGCATTGTCAGCACAGAGTCCAACGCGGGGCTTGAACTCATGAAATCATGAGATCATGACCTGGGCCAAAACCAAGAGTAGGACCTTAACTGATTGAGCCACCCAGGTGCCCCGTTGTGCAGTTTTGTCTTGACCAGAGATTGCAAACAGCAGTAAAAAAAAATCTTCTATTTTTGCTCCCTTGCAATGAATTTTCACAGCAACATGTGGTGAGGGAGTAACTGGCCTGCCACTAAGGGCTATGCACCTGCTGTATGTAGGTCTAATATGCTTGAAGATAAAAAGCTGTCACAGTTGGAAGATAAAAATGCTTTATTAATTTCATCTGCACTATAACATTTTATCCTTGGGCTGGTAAGTAATACATCTTACATTAAAAAAAATCCTTATTTATTTTTGAGAGAGAGAGAGAGAGAGAGAGAGAGAGAGAGAGAGAGACAGAGTGTGAGCAGGGGAGGAACAGAGAGAGAGAAAGACACAATATCTGAAGCAGGCTCCAGGCTCTGAGCTGTCAGCACAGAGCCTGACTTGGGGCTTGAACTCACAAACCATGAGTTCATGACCCAAGTCGAAATTGGATGCTCTATGGACTGAGCCACCCAGGTACCCCATATTTTACATTTTTAAATGTATTGCTACAACTGCCTCCATATATACTGTTGGTACCACTTGTATTATTTGTAATTTGTAATTATTTGCATTGGACCATTATTTGTAATAATGTGGAAACAGGGAAATGGAAACAGGGTTCCTAATTTTCCAAATGTCTCTGCCTTTTATAAAGAACTCATTGGACTCTATTGTATTGGAAAAATGGTGAGTATATGGGGAAAAAGTGCATTAGGTGAACATTCTCATAAAGTGCACTCAGTGAACCTTTATCTCTTATTTTTTTTAAAAAAGGAAAAGGACACATTTTGTCACCAAAACAAAACAAAACAAAACAAAAAACCAAAGTCATTAAGCTTATATTCTCCCTTATTCATCTACTTCTCATTTGTTTATGGAGAAATCATTTATTTTAGTGGCTGTATAAGATAAAACTAAACATGCAATCCTTCATTTATTCATTACTCCTTCATAATTATTCATCATTCCTTCATCATTCATCAGCTATTCATTCAATAACCAATTATGGATAAACTATGACATTCCCAAACCTTCATTAGGAAAGTGTTGGGAAGTATATGTTGTTCAGAGAACTGAATTTCTAGAGTAGTTTCCAAATCATTGTTCCTGACCTGAAACTAGACTTAAAATTTTGTAAGTTTATTGTTTCTATAGTCTGATGGAAAGATTCTAGGTTGTATAATCTCCCCTCCAAATATTCACTTCTTCACATAATCTTCTCCCCTGAGTGTGGGCAGGATCTATGACCTGCTTCTTACTAATATAATATGGAAAGGTGATGAGAAATCAGTCCTGTGATTGTGCACTTTTCATAAAACAACGTCTTGCTGGCAGGCTTGCTCTAGAGATTTTCTTTGCTGGCTTGATGAAGTCAATGGCCACAATGGGGAGTTCAAATGGCAAAAACACTGGCCCATAAAAGTTTGTAGCCTAAAGGAATCAAAGGCAATCGCTTGGAGTTGAGAATGGCCTCTAGCCAACAGCCAGGAAGCCCAAGCCTCAGTCCTAGAGCAGCAACGGAATGAACTCTGCGAACAACCTGAGTGAGGTGAAAACAGATGCATCACCATTCAAGTCTCCACATGACAGCCCCATTCTGGCAAGATTGGGCACCGCCTTCAGAGGACCTAGAGAGGCTATGACAAGACTCTTGGACTACAGAAACTGTGAGATAAATACTGTGTTGTTTTTTTAAGTCACCAAGTTTGTGGTAATTTGTTACACAGCAAGAGATAACTAATACATGTAGTCTCTTAGATATTTTTTTCCTATGCATGCATTATTGAGCTGATGCTAAATTAACAAAAAATTCTGTAAAACATTTTATTATAAAATTCAGAGAACACAAAAATCTCCTCTATAGGATATTATAGTTAAGTATTCTTTCTGATAGATTTTTGGAGCCATTTGTTGGCTTTAAAAAGATTATTCAAAATGTTAGTAGTAAATATATTTTCTTGAAATCTAAGACAGCTGGCTGCATTAACAATCAATGAAGTTGATTTAAGTAAGATTTGAGAGATTCTCAAATTCTTAAAAGCCTCTAAAATTATATTAATTGATAATTAAAATTGCCTTCAGTTTTATAATTAAGCTTGACATTTAGTAAGATTTGTCAGAAGTGGTACCCTTGAGTATATATGAATTTAAATATATGTAGCCATTTAGTTTATATTATGTATGCTTTAGCATTTTTTGCTTTCTCCTTATTCCAGTGACCTCCAAAATAAGAAATCTGAAGTCCTACATTATAATAAATATCCTATCTTTATTTAATAATGCTTAATGTCTCATTATCATCTAGTTTTAAAATCACAATATTTTAAGAATCTAATGCTTTGCTATTTTCATGAATACAATCTTCAGTTTAGCAATATTTCATGAATGTGTACTGGCATTTGTTTGATATACACAGTCAAATTTCTGAATGGCTTAATCAATTTCCAATTAAACTCATAAAAATTACTTGATACATGGATATTTGACAAGTATATAACTGAACATACAAATATATAATGTAAGTTGTATTTCTATAACAATTTAGGGGTCACAAAATCTTTTTAAGTCTCTGAAATTCTGCATCTGAGGAGGGAAGAAAAAATATAGTAAGCATATATGAGAACCTTGGTACAGTGTTGTACATTATGCCTCCTGAATGAAGAGAAAAGGAGAGACAATCATCTAAGTCACATGAATGGTGGATAAGGGGGTAGGGGTCTGGGACTTTAAAGGGCAGGAGGACAATTAACAGGAAGATGGAAAGAACAAATGCTTCTTAAATAAATGAGTGCCTTGCCATGCCAAGTAGAGAAGTCTTTCTGATTTAAAAAAAACAAACAAAAAAGTTATCTTTGGTAATAGCTCTTTTCCTGGTACAGACTCCCTATCTAAGTTCTTATAGGCAATTAAGGGGGAGGAAAAAGCTCTTCTTGAGGCTCTTCGGCCTTGACTGTTTTCAGCTTGAAATAATCCACAAGCCAAAGTGACACACTCAAGGGTGGCCTTCCTGAACCCCATCACTACATTTGTAGTGATTTACAAATAAGAAAAATGTAGGCAATCAACCTGTCCAAGGTCATTAGCATGGGCAGAATGCATATCCAAGTGTATTTTGCCCTGACACAAAGCCTTTGCTACAAATTCTCTGCCAGAGTCTCCTGTAAAGTCAGGAAATATGTGGAAAATGATTGCAATACCCAAGAGAAATGATAATCTGAATAAAAGCATAGATACCATGGATGGAAACAGGAACACAACTGAAGAAATACTGAGGAGTTAAAATCCTAATGGGAATGAGAAAATTCTGGGATGACTCGGGCTATTGAGCTAAATAACTGGGAAATGTTAAGTAATGACATTAATGGAAATGAACACTGGAGAGGAGGAGACTGGGGGGTAAGGGGAGAGTGCTGAGTCATACTGTAGTATTTTTGAAGCCTATCATAACATCAAAGGAGATGTTATATATACATACCATTAATGTATGGAGAATATGGAACATGAAAGGCATGACCCACTAAAGGAAATCAAAAACAAAACAGAAACCTTTTAATTATCTATATCTTATAATCGAATATTCCCTAAACTTTCTGGCCTTGATTGAAACCTGGCTGTCTGAAATCTAGATGTAAAGTTATTACCTTCACTGCTCACTGTCACTTTAAAAACATTTTTCTACTATTCTTTTGGGGGTTCTGGAGTCCTTTATCCCACCAACATCCATTCATAGAAAATTTTAATGCATGGCTCATGACTTCCCCACTACCCAACCTTCCCAAGCCACAATTATCAAACATGATTTCATTTTTTATTCAAATTTAATTATTTAAAAATTGAATAAATTCAAGATTTATTCAAAAATTAATTATGTAGGATCTAAAATAGGTCAGGATTTGTTCTCCTAAAAGTTTAGAATTAGCAGTTATGAATATAGAAAGTTAGACTTTCTCCTAATAACCTTAGAATGAAGTGGCAATGAAAGGCCTTTGAAAAGAAGTTATTGAACATTTGATCAGACTTGTATTTAAATACAATCACTCCCCCTGAGTTGTACTTAGGGTTGATAGAAGGAGTCTGTGTTAGGGGAAAAAAAGTCCCTAGGAAAAGGAATGGATTGATGATCTGCGGGTGTGGAGACAATCACCCTGATGGATGAAATCATTGAGGAACAGGGGCAAGAGGACTACTGTTTCCCTTTTGTTTTTGTATTAATGATAGAGAATCTACTAATTCATTCCATTTAGGATAATTCTCTACTTATTCCATACTACACAAATCATAGATGGTATTATCTCCTACTCAACAGTGATCCATTCAAATAAAAGATACATCTGATGCAAGTTATGTAGAGTCGTTGCACAAAGAAACACTACCAGTAGCTGTCTAGTCAAGTTTGTTAATCCTTGCTTGATAACTTACAGCAACCAAACGCCTGCCCTCAGAAGACTGACACCCAATGATTCTAACAAAACAAAATGGAATCATGGATGATTTCCCAAGTAAAAGACAGGATAAGGACAGAGACTCTTGGTATGTAATGCTTACAGCCACAGTAATATTATCTTTAATTTTTACAAAGCCAAATAGTTCTAAAAGTTAAACAGTGACACATAACAGTTTCAGCAAATGAAAGAACAACTTTTAAAATATGTGTGCACATTACAAAGTCCTGCTGGTTATATGTCAATTTCTTCAGAAACACCTATGTACCTTGTAAATGATCAGTCACAAGGATCCTACTGTACCCATGCTTATCTGTCATCACATACACTTACACACACAGAACAGACTTTGTGGTAGATACATTGGGATTTTAAATCTTATGACTTGAATTCAAGAATTCTTTCTTCCGTTTACCAAGTTTGAGAATTCAGGCAATTTAACTAACTTAATTAGTTGGAGAGGACTAACTGCATACAAAATGTATGGCTCAAGCAGGGTAGAGGGTTTTTTTTTTATGTTTATTTATTTATTTATTTTGAGAGAGAGAGAGAGAGAGAGGGAGAGAGAATGCAAGCAGAGGAGGGGCAGAGAGAAAGATAGAGAGAGAATGCAAACAGGGGAGGGGCAGAGAGTAAGGGAGAGAGAATCCCAACCAGGCTCCTTGCTGTCAGCATGGAGCCCGACATGGGGCTCTATCTCACGAACCATGAGATCATGACCTAAGTCGAAATCAAGAGTCAGATGCTTAACCCACTGAGCCACTCAGGTGCCCCAAGCATGGTAGGGTTGTGATAAATGAGTGGACATGTAGGCAAGTAAGCCTCCTCCATGTAGCCAGGCTGACCAACACACCCTCATTTCCACAATATGTTTTCCTTGGTTTCCTTAGAAGTTATTCCCAACCCAGCCACAAGAAAAAAAAAAATCATGGCAAAAGGTTGTGGGATACTTACATGAACCAGGACTGGAAATGGAACAGGTCACCTCTACACCAATATACAAATTCCATTGATCTAATTTAGTCATGTGGACACAATGAATTTTATAAGAACTAGCATTAAAAAAGAAAACCATAGGCCAAAATGGAGTCACTGATATTAAGGTCCCACATCAGCAAACCAAGATTTAATACCTAACCTAACTGCAGTTTCAACCCTCCCAGAAATGTAACCTTTAACCGACAAAATGGAATTTCCTGATCAGCACTGGGAGTAATCCATACCATCTTATTTATCTTAGGAGAGCAACCTTGCCTAAAATAATGCATTGCTTGCTAATAATTTTCTTTTTTCTTCTCCCTGTCTGCTTTTAAAAACCTTTCCTTTTCTGCAGCTCAACTGAGCCCCCCATCCCTTGCTAGCTGGGATGCTGCCCAATTTATAAATTGTTTAATACAGCCAATGAGATCTTCAAATATATCTGGTTTAATTTTGTTTCTTAACACTAGAAAAAAGGTAAGAAAATCAAACAAAACAAGGCAAACAAACAAAACATACATCTGAGCAAATGGCTATTCATCTCTACCATACTATCCAGGCTCAATTTTCTCACATGTAAATTTGGGAAACAAATTCCCCATGGGAATGTTGTGAGCACGAATCTCAGTTAATCTACCTAAGAATTTGATATTTTGTAGGTGCCAGATTGTAGTTGTTTTTCCATTGGTGTATCTTCAAATACACAAATGAAAGGCACCATACTTTGAAGGCTGCTCCCAATTTTCTCTCTACCTCCGTATTACAGAAGCTGCAAATCCTGGTTTATAATCACTACAAACATTTCTTCTAACCAAAATGGCAGAAATGCTTGCAAAATTATGGTTTTAATTATGCACAATCCTCAGATTGTTTTCTGAGCATATTCCTAATTATCTTACAATGTAAGTGCTTTGGGAAAAGATGTATACATTGGGGCTCTGTTTAGTTAGTTTCAGCACTAGATCTTACTTAGGATAATATGGGAAGAGAAGTTTGTGGGCGGAATGAATTCATTCTTACAAATTTCAGGAGAAGCAAGCATTCTTGTATTAAGTTTATCTTTAAAGGGGGTGGACACCTGTGTGGCTCAGTCGTTTAAAAGTCTGACTTCAGCTTAGGTCATGATCTTACAGTTCATGAGTTCAAGCCCTGAGTCAGGCTCTGCACTTACAGCACAGAGCCTGCTTGGGACTGTCTCTCCCTCTCTCTTTGCCCCTTCTGTGTATATTCTCTCTCTCTCTCTCTCTCTCTCTCTCTCTCTCTCTCTCTCTCTCCCTCCCTCCCTCCCTCCCTCCCTCTCTCTCTCTCAAAATAAATAAACATAAAAAAATCCTTTGTCTTTATGGGCATCTTAAGTTTTCACACTAATTTATTTTGGTCCCAAAGAATACATTATCTTGTTGGCTGCTTGGGTACTTTATAATTACAAACAAGCTTCTCCACATGGATAACTGAGAAGTAATCATAAATGATACATCTCAAGCCAACGAAAATTTGGCTTACTAGTCCATGGCTTTGGTGGACTTAACCAAAGTACATTCTCTAAATCACAGTACTATGAGCCATTGCCCAGTGGTTATTCTAAAATATAGCATTATCTAATGCAATCATTTTAAAACAATTATGAAAAATGATCAATAAAAAATGTGTATTATAATAAAATATGGAAAAATATTTCTAAGGATTAAAGACATTCAGAACTTAGCAGCTAAAATAAATTCCTCTACAAAATCCATACTATCTCTAAAAATAAACATTCATTTTGTAACCAATAGAAGTTCTGTAATCATTAGGTAATATATTTCAGGAAGAAAAACACTAGGCTAGTTTGTTTCCCTGTATTTTATTATCAGATTTGCTTTGTGAGAAAGTATTATTAAGGTTTCAAGAGGACATTAAATCTGGTAGGCCAATTTTGACAGGATAATCCAAGTTTTTCATAGTGAGACATACTCAACACACATGTGGAATTGCCTTTCTTCGTAATTTGCTTAGACCGTCGTATGACTGAAAACTTTCAGGTATGTAATATCCAAAATTAAATTAGAGACTATTGAGCAAATAGACTTATGCCAGAAACTGATGAAAATCAAGTGAGTAAATCATGTTTCATGAAGTAATCATCTAGACCTTGAGTTGAACAAAATTATATTTTTACAATTTCCCTGAAAATAACATTTTATTTCAAGTGTTGAACGCACTCCTCTACCCCAGTTTAAATCTCACATCCCGATAATGGTCATTGTAACAGCCCATTTTAGTCAGAAAAATAGAAACCAATCTATATATACCAACAAAAAAAATAATTACACAGACTTAAATGAAAATAAAATGGTTGGAAGGAAGTACTGGAGGATTGAGGGTAAGGAGAGGCCTTTGCTAGATTTCTAGGGGTCAGGGAGGAGCCTAAAACCCAAGATGCTGCTAGTGATGATCACAGCTTCCTCTACATGAAGCAAGAGTTTTAGGTAAAACACCCAGAGCCCCCTCCTCCCAACTGTTCATGTCTGCTGAATCTCAACACACAAAAAGCACAGGATTATGGCTGTTGCTTTCCTTGACACCTTTCAAATGTCACTTTTGCATAATATGACTCAGAAACCCTCTGAAGTATTAAATATGCAACTATACTTTTCTTTTTTAAAAAGATGTTTAATTCATCTGTGAATTTGTTGATGAATGCTAAGCTATATGGTTCTGCTTTGTTATTTCCTCTTCCAAACAATAGCGAATTTTCTGCACATAATTTATTTCATAATGAGCTCCCTCCCAAATATTTATGATTCATTCATTTGGATACATTAATTTGTTTTTAAATTGTGAAATTGGATGTATTTCTGAGTCTTTTATTCTGTTCCATTATGAAGCACACTGCCAATTGATATACAAATTATACACCCCTAAAATCATTTTAGTTCATGATATGTTAACAAATCTCAGGGACAGATTTTTTAAATGTTACATCCTTACTTCCTCTGTTTTATTTTCCTTGGAGGCACATTTTTTAAGGATTCATTTGAACTATAATAAATATTTACTAATTTTTGTAGCTTCTCAGTTGTTTCTATTTATGTACATGGATAGAATATTCTGTATCTTCCTTTACAAATGTTACATCTCAGTTTAACACCTTATTTCATTTTCCAGAAGTTAACAAAAACAATTTCTATATTCAATATAGAAGTAAAAAAATCAAGGAGCATAATTTACATTAGAACTGTAAATATTTTATTAAAAACACTTAAAATATTTAATTTTACTTCTGTTAATAGTAAGGAAAAGAAAATGTGTACCATAGGGGCACCTGGGTGACTCAGTCGGTTAAGCGTCCGACTCCAGCTCAGGTCAGGATCTCACAGCCTGTGGGTTCGAGCTCTGAGTCGGGCTCTGTGCTGACAGCTCAGAGCCTAGAGCCTACTTCAGATTATGTGTCTCCCTCTCTCTCTCTGAGAGACCCCCCCCCATCCCCGCTCGTGCTCTGTCTCTCTCTCACTCTCTTAAAAATAAACATTAAAATTTTTTTCAATTAAAAAAAGAAAATGTGTACCATTATTCAATAGAAATTGCTTTTCTATTTTCACTAATATTTTATAATTGGTGTTAAATATACATTTCAACTTAAATTATGAAAAAATTCTCTCAGTAGAGAAATTAAGGATGCAATAATGTCCATCTTAAATGCCAGGTCAATGAATTACCAAGAGTTTTTTTTTAATATTTATATGTTAGGATAATTGCCAAGAAAAATATAGTCATGCTGACTTAAAAAATAAATAAATAAGTCCATGGACAAAAGAATTTATCCTGTTCTAGGCACATTCTCCTAGTTCCATTTTTAAATAGTTAAATTTACTGTTCTATAATGTGATGTGTGACTATTAAATAATTTTTAACATTAATAGGAGGGTTGGATATCTTTGGTTTTGATGTCATAACAGAAAAAAATAATGTAACATTAAATTTGTATAACCTTGGAGAATAATACCTTTAATTCATTTACATAAGATTTTGGCGTTAATGTAATTTGCAATTTAAGGACAGACTTTCATCATTTCACTAAAGTAACATAAAAGTGTCATAAATAACTTAATGCTATTAAATGCAGTGCCCTCATTTATATCAAGCTCAAAGTGTAATTCTTAGTATTTCACATTTATTTGTTAAATTATATATTTATGATTTACTTAAATTATCATTTTATTGTTAGTTTAATTCTCCTTGAATTCTGACAAGTACGGACTCCATATATTCCCATGAAAAAATGTGAAATATGGAATTAAACACGTCTATTCTGATTGCAATCCATTTAATAATTTACTCACTTATTTTATTTTTTAACTTTTTAGCTCAATATTTATACACTTACAAGAATGGGAAACGTAGTCCAGACCAGTATTGTGTACTCTTCACTCAACTTTCCACCGCAATGACATATTGCATTACTGTAAGTACAATATCAAAACTAGGAAGTTTATTGGTCAGTTGGAACAATCTAGAGGTCTTATTTGGAATTCACCAATTTTTACATGCACATGCTTGTGTGTGTGTGTGTGTGTGTGTGTGTGTGCATGTACATGTGTGTGGTTCTATTCAATTTTGCCACATTTATAGATTAATGTAACTACCACCACAATCAAAATACAAAAACCTTCCATCATTACAAAGGAATTCCCTAGTACTATCCTTTTAGTACCTACTCTGCCCACCGCCTTAGTCCCTGGCGACCATTGATCCGTTCTTGATTTCTATAGTTTTGTCGTTTTGAGACTATTACATACATGGCATCATGCAGCATTTAAACTTTTGAGATTGAAATATATATAGATATATATATGTATATATATATGTGTGTGTGTGTGTGTGTGTGTATGTGTGTGTGTGTGTGTGTGTGTGTGTGTGTGTGTGTGTGTGTGTGTATTGCCCAGGAGATTCATCCAGTGAAGATTTTAGTATATCAATAGTTTGTTTTTTCAATGGGAGACCTGGGGTCCTAATTAAAGAAAGAATTTGTTGAAACCAAGACATAATTCCAACCTAATTAAAACCAAATGAACAGTTATTGTATCTTTCAACTTGTCTAGTTATGTTAATTACGAAGTATATGTCTTTTGTTTAAAATATCCTGATAACACTGAATATGTTCTTAAACGGAAATATTTGGTTCATATCTAGACCTGCACATAGCATGATTTTTGGCAGTTTTCTTTTAAAATGCTTACTTTGTTGGAAAACAAAATCAGTTCTGATAAAAATGGCAACTGCTTTTAAAAAGCTATGTTTCATGATGTCTAAAGTGTACCCCTAGGGACCATCTAAATGCATATGACCAGGAGGGAAATCAGCCTGTATTTAATATTTATATTGGATGCCAGTTCCCATTATGATTGACTCTTGTGAAAACTGAGGCAGAAATTGTAATTCTAAAATGTCTTGGCTTTTTTAATAGCTTCCATGCATTTTATTCTTAAAAATAGCAATGCTCTGAAAATGAACTATCATTAATGAAGAAAAAAAAAGATCTGTCCATTAAATCCAATGACCCATAAAATGAGTTACTGCAGTTCATTGAATGCTTTAGTGCCAGACACTTCTGCCATAAGAGAAATTTCAGTGTCAGAAACACTGTAGTTCCCACTTTAAGGTAGTCACTTGTTTACCAAGAAAAGATCTAAGTTTGCTGCTTATGATCTGAGAGGAACTCAGTTTTACTCAGCGTGGTCAGTAATCTAAAAGATTGCTGCCAGTGACCCCCTTGTCCTGACGCTCACATCTCCCACATTCTACCAAGGCTGTGGGTCTCTATGATTTAGCTAAAGCAGAAGTGATGGTATGCCACGTATCACTTCAGAGATTAGATGATAAGAGACTTAAGTTTCTGCTTGGGCTCTCTCTCTCTCTCTCTCTCTCTCTCTCTCTCTCTCTCTCTCTGTCATCAATCACTCTTGGGGAAGCCAGATGTTATATTATGAATACATTTAGGGAACTTATGGAGGGACTAATGTGGCAAGAAACTGAAGTCTCCAGCCAACAACCAGTGAGAAACTGAAGCATGCCAAAAACTACATGAGCGAACTTGGAAGCTTTTCTAAGGCCTGATTGACCACCTGAATGCAATTTCATAAGGGACCTAGAACCAGAACCATGCAACTAGCTGTCCTCAGATTCATGACCCATGGGGAATATTATATAGTAAATGCTTATAGCTTTAAAAAGCTAAATTGGAGAGTGATTTGTTATGGAGTGATAGATGACTACTGCATGGCTAGTTCATAGTTAATATAGAAATTTTGCACCACAAGTGGAAGGCCCTCATAACAAAACCATTACTTGTGAGAAAGACTTTCAAAATGGCAGGGGGCAGAAGTTTAAAAAGATTAAGTATTCTGAGGAAAGAAGTAGTGAAAGCTTTAGCCTTGACCAAACTATTCACAGAATTTGGGGCTTTGATAAGGAACTGGGGATGGTTTAAAAGAAAATGAGAAAAATCTTGGCAGAAACTATAGGAAAGTAGATCAGTGGCACCAAGTGGCAGAACTTTCAGCAATCTTATTTTCTATAGTGATACGGAAGGTGGGAAATGGACTTAAAGGATGAGGTAATCTAGCAAAGGAATGAAAGTCTACCTTCGTTTCTTCCTGCTGCCTATTGTATAAGACAAAAGTGATAAGCTGAAGAAATTATATGAAAAGAAGCTAGATCTTGCTGGTTTTGAAGATTCTTAAGTCTCTCCAATGGCAAAAATACTAAAATTAATAAATATTTTCCAACCCAATATCCAGGGCACTCACAGGAAACCATGGTAAAGATGAAGCTGAAAGATAAACTATAAAATCTTGTAAGGCCTCAGAAGCATCTAAAGTGTTACCTCCAAGCGCTGTTCAGTCAGACAAAAGACTCTCTACAGGAGTTTAGGATATGCCTGAAAAATTTCTTCAATAACGGACATTGAAACTAATGTAAAAGAAAGAAAAAGAAAAGAAAGGAAGAAAGGAAGGAAGGAAGGAAGGAAGGAAGGAAGGAAGGAAGGAAGGAAGGAAGGAAGGAAGGAAGAAAGAAAGAAAGAAAGAAAGAAAGAAAGAAAGAAAGAAAGAAAGAAAGAAAGAAAGAAAGAAAAGAAAGAGCAAGAAAACAAAATTAAACTGGTGTCATATTATTTTGAATAGTCAATAAGAAAGCAGCAGAAAATCCTTCTAACTGGTCTCAATGCCTCTTGGAAACCTAAAGTATCCATCATTTGTATAATTTTAGCAAAGAACATAATACAGGTACACAGCTAAACAAATAGCTATGAACACAAAATCTAGATTCCAGCTAGTCCCTCTTACATTTAAAACAAACACATTGGACTGTTACCAAGTTTACTTTACAGCCACTAACTTGTTTCCCCCCTTCTTACCTCCCACTCTCCTATCTCAAACCTATGTGTAGCAATTTTGCCATTACGTCCTCTAAAAATTAGATCATGTCACTCCTCCACTCCCAACCCTTCAATCCTCTCCGTTTTACCCAGAATAAAAGCCAGATTTCCAGTAATGGCCTAAAACCTCTACATAATTGGGCCCTGCTACCCTCTGACCTTGTCTCCTTTTATTATTTTCTACTCATAGGAGAAGATACTCAACTGGAAATTTAGTAGGAGCATTAAAGAAAGATCAGAAAAATAACCAGGATAATGAAATGAAATGAAATGAAATGAAATGAAATGAAATGAAATGAAATGAAATGAAATGAAATGAAATGAAATGAAATGAAAGAAGTCAAAGGATCAGGGAGAATATGTTTCAAAAAGAAGACAGGTAAAGGAGATCTAAAAATATTCAGTATACATACCTCCTCCTGAGCAGTCCCACTTCTCATGAGCCTTCATTCATTCATCAACACATATATTGAGATTTTTTATGATTTTTAAGGACAAATTCTTAAATATAAATGGACATTCAAAGATATCCAGATATTTGAGAAAAGACTCCAGTAGGAGGGACAAGTGTCAAAATAATAAAAATAATAAAAGGAAAAGAAAAAACATTTATATCTCAAGATCACTGAGAAGATATATTTAAAAATCAAGTATAATAACTTATGTGAAATAAAAAATAAGTGTGCAATAAAAACTTCTTACATACTCAAATATGCTGTTTCAAACTAAAACAACTTCACAGAAGAATTGAATGATTCTAAAAATTCCCACAAATGACAGAGATGGAAAATGAGAGAAAAGACAGAAAATTAGAAGATATGCCCAGAAGATGTAACGTCTGAGAAGCAATGTGAGAACAAGAAATTAATAAAAGCAAAAATTAAGATGAAGAATTGCAAAAGTAAACCATGGAAGAAGATTTTCCACAAGTATGAAAAGATCAGTCTTGTACTCAGCATAACGAAAGGATGACCTTCATCAAAGCATATCCTAATAAAATATGAGAATACAAGTGAGAGTGAAAAAAATCTTAAAAGTGTCAGAGAGCACAAAATTGCATACCAAGAAATAGAAATCTAAAGAGCTTCGAATTGCTTAATAGGAATGCTGAAGATATTTAAAAACAGTGAAGCAATGCCTTTAGAATTCTGAAGGAAAAGGAAGTGCAATATGAAAGAGTTCAAAATGTTTACTTTGTTGATCATTCTCAGGATACTGTTAGAGAATTAGCTTAGATAACACAGGTAAAACAAGAATAATCTGAGAAATAATGGATTTAGAAAATCTGAAATCTGAAGTAGGAGAGAAGGAAAAAAAAAAAATCCAGGACACTTGCTGTGGGGTGGACTATAACATTCCAGAACGGAAAAGGAGGCTAGAGAGACAGGAGAGAAATGTTTGTCAGGAAATATTTGTAATATATTTTGCTTACTTGGAATTTTAGAAAATACATTGATAACTATTTGAAATATTTGTAAAAGTAACAAGGTGTGTCTGTATATAAATGCATACATACATACATACATATATCCATACATATTTTTAAAAACTAAATAAAGGATAAATCATGAACCTTTTCAAATGTAGGAAAAATTTGAAGAAATTTCATGAGAAGAAAAACTAACTCAGAAGTATTTTGAATAAGAATTTAAAAATATTTTCATAGGTATAATCATGTAAATATTGATAATGATTTAATCTGAAAAATCATGAAATCACTATGTTGGAGGGATACTGGGAAGCAGCTGAGAGAGAACTGAGGTTTGAGAGCACAATTTTCATTACCATATAAGAAGTCAAGAAATGATCATTTAAATTAAAATACCAAGTAATAGCAGGGTATAAATAAATATCTATATATATGGAGACAAATACCAGAATGTAACTAAAAATACTGAAATAGTCTCCTCTGGAAAGAATTAAAAAATTAAAATTTGTTGGATAAAAGTATTTCAACTTATAAGCTTTTTACTATTGTTTGATAGTTTAGCTGCTTATGTTTCTTACTCTAGAAAAACATATAATTCTATCTGAAAAATAATAAGACTCACAGTGGAGCAACATAGTCTCTCCAACAAATAATGCTGCAACGACTGGGCATCTACATGCCAAACAAACAAACAAAAAACAACCATGAGACAGACCTTACATCTTACACAAAAATTAACTCGAAAAGGATCATAGACCTAAATGTAAAATACAAAACTATAAAACTCCTGGAAGATAACACAGAAGATAACTTAAGCAATCTTGGGAATGGCAATAACTTCTTAGATAAAATAAGAAAGGCTCAATCCACACAAGGAATAAATGATAAGTAGGACTTCATTAAAATTACAAATTTCTGACCTATGAAAAATAATATCAAGAGAATTAGAAGACAAGCCACAGATTGGGAGACAATATTTGCATTAGACCTATTTGATAAGACTGTTATCCAAAATATAAAAAGAAAAATTAAATATCAACAAGAGAAAAAAAAAACATGATTAAAAAACAGGCTGAAGACCTTAACAGATATCTCTTCAAAGAAGATATACACATAGGAAATAAGCATATGAAAAGATTTCTACATCATATGTCATCAGTAAAATGCAAATTAAAATAATGAGATAACACTATACACCTATTAGAATGGCCTAAATCTGAAACACCAACAATAGCAAATGTTGACGAGGATGTGAAGCAATAGGAATCTTTATTGCTGGTCAGTATGCAGGATGGTACAGCCACTTTGGAAGATAGGTTGGCAGTTTCTTACAAAACTAAACATGCTTTTACCACATAATCCAACAATTTGTGTTTCTTGGTATTTATTCAAAGGAAATGAAAACTTATGTCCATACAAAAACCTGCATATTGATATTAACATGGGAGCATGTTGCCAAAACATGGAAGCAACCAAGATGCCGTTTGGCAAGAGAATGGGGAAATAAACTGAGGTACATCCAGACAATGGAATATTATTCAGCACTGAAAAAATAAGCTATCAAGCTTATCAAGTATATTATTAAGTGAACAAAGCCAATCTGAAAAGCTATATACTGTATGATTCCAACTATGTGACATTCCGGAAGACATTCTGGAGACAATAACAAGATCAGTGGTTGCCAGGGATTGGTGGGGAGGGATAAATAGCCAGAGCACAGGATTTTTAGGGCACTGAAAGTACTCTACATGATTCCATAATGATGGATACATATAATTATACATTCATCCAAATCCAATTAAAGTATAACTCCGAGTAAGGTGTACTATAGATTTGGGGTAATTATGATTTGTCAATGTAGATTCATCAATTAAAACAAATGTACTACTTTGGTTGGGGTTATTGATAATGGGGGAAGCTATGCATGTGTAGGGGCAAGAGTGTATGGGAAATATATACTTACCTATTCACTTTGCTGTGAACCTAAAACTACTCTAAAATCTAAAGTCTTTGAAATAAATAATAATGATAATAATAATTCATCTTTTAAAAATTAAGCAGATGAATCCTATTACACTAAATATTACACCTTTGTGTGTAAAAAATTACTATCTATGTTGACATTGACAGAAGTTTTTAAAAAGTCCACTTGTATTGCATTATATATTAGACAAAGTATATAACCTCTTTTTTTGCTCTTTTATTGAATATTTAGTGGGTATGTAGTTCTATATTTTTTAATAATCTATGAGTTAACTTCCATTTAGTGTCTCATAATATTGGAATAACTTTAAAAAACTTAGCTATTATAATTACATTATCTAAGGGTCATGATATAATTAGTGTAGATATTCTAATGTAGTGTTTCTACATTAGAAACATCCTTTAATTTTAACATGAAGATTAGGTATAAATAACTCAGTGAGTACACACAGGACAAATGAAAATATACAAGAAGAAATTGGTTGCCTTATATATAGATCTTACTTTGTGTTCCTTGGAATAATTAATACTTTTAAATGTTTCATGTGAAATTGGTGACAAGGTGTGAGTTTGTATTAGTGTTTTAAGAAGATTTAAGGAAGAGGAACTGAAAATAGTTCCCAAATCAGCCATAGTGTTTTTTTTCTTAAGTTTTTAAATAGAAACAAAAATAGGGAACACTAAAATCTAGTTTCACATATCTCTGTGAATTATTAAAAAGCAATTTACTGAGATTTAAAATATATTAAAAAAATCTATCAGGAGAATCAGATTAAGCCACATATATTGTTTTTTTTTTATATTTAATGGCTCCCTAAATACAGGTATGCTAATGTTATTCACTGTAAAATGAGAGTGTGTGTAATTTCCTGGAAGGATAGACTTTAGGCCTGATAAGCACTTGATAAAGAGAAGATATTCTTGTGATATCAACCACGTACTACTAAGTACATAGAATTTTCTGAGATTGTTACTGGTTGCTTGTGCCTGCTGGGCTGATAGGCACATATCTACAGTTTTCAGAAGTGCTAGAAGAGGCCAAAAGTTGCCTGAAAACTTTGTGAGAAAAGCTAAGTGAGCTTATTAGAGTGCTTGATGAAATCACCACTCCAGGCAGATGACATTATTGCAAGCTGGCAGACTGAAGGCCTGGGTGTCTGATACAGAGTCCTCTGATAGAACTATGTTGCATTTCCTGTTCTGTATATCCATCTGTGTATGGGATTGTATTCTTTGTCTTTCTTATTTTTGGCTTTATGTAAATCACTTCATACTTTATTTATCATGCAGAGTGGTATCCTGAAAGTTCTATCTCCAAACACACATTGCCACCGTGGGGGTCAAGGCTACAATCTTTGAAGTTGGGGGTGGGTAGGAAACAATTTCATTCATAGCATAAACCTTTGAGTTTGTAATAGAAAGAAGGCACAATCTGAGGTGACAACCATAAACTCCAATGGATGGGATGAACTCAATTATCAACCAGTGAAAAACAAAGACATTGAAACTATGGATCGATATATTTGCAGAAGACACACATGGGGAAATGGTGTTGGAAATGGTGGATGGTTCAGTTTCCATGGGCTAAGCGTGGGCTTAGCATTCCCAGTAGGCTAGTAGCTAGCAACTTTCCAGGAAAAGATGTCAAGGTTTTAAATGTAAGGTAGGTCGGGACTGTAACTGAAATGTTTTAAATATTACTGCACCAAATTTTAGTGTAGAAGTGTTCAGAAATACAGGAACTATAAAAGATGGAAAATATAAAGATAACAAGGACTTTAGATGTGGGAGGAAGTAACAATGATCACAATAAAGTTTTTTAACAAGCTGTATGGTTTTTCTTCCTTAAAATAATGTAGTAATGGAGGCACCTGCTAAAATTGAAAGCTGAATATTTATGTTTTTAAATCTCCCCCATACCATTCTGGGCATTATCAGTCCTACACTCTGTGATTTGTGCAGTCCAATAATATTTTTAATGATGTACATAGCAGGAGGTTCAGATATACGAGAGACTCTTGAATAAAACAATAAAAATATTTAATTGAGAAATAAAATATCCATCATTAGAAAAATGTGTAAAAGACTTTATTTTTTTTAATTGAAAGACAAGTGTCATGTGGCTGAGTGGATATAAAGTTCTGAGTGTAATTGGTTAGCCAGGTGTACCTTCAAATTGTGGAAAAATTAAGTTTTGCTTTTTTTAAAAAATTTCCAGAGTGACTAAATATTTCAGGTTAACCTGTGTGTTTCAATAATTACTTACCACAGAGAAAATTCTGTTCAGGAGAAGATAGCTTTTATTTTTTCTGAGATATAAGGAGAAAGGGACTGTTGGTGTTATACACACAGAGATTTAAGAAAATACAAAATTATGTAAGAAAAGAGTTTCATAAAACGAACTACAGGCAATGTAAGATGAATGAGACGGACATAACATAAATAATAAGAAATAATTCTATAATTATGGTAGGTAATGTCTAAAATGACCACCAGTAATGCCCGCATCCTCATATCATAGCCTTGTATGATTCTCTTTCCTTAAATCATTTTCTTCTAATCAATAGAATATTTCAATACTTAGGGGAATGTCACTTTCATGATCAGTTTACAAGAGTCTGACTTCTGTCTTGTAGTATAAACTTTCCCTTACTGACTTCCATGAAACCGTTGCCATGTTAGGGAAGTCCACATGACAGCTGATGTCTACAGTCCAAGAACCTAAAAGGAACTGAAAACTGCCAAAAAAAAAAAAAAAACAACTATATAAATGATCTTGGAGGTAAGTTCTTATTCTGCTGAGCTTATATTTGAGACCCCAGACATTAATGACACTTTCGTTGTAGACTCATGTTACACAATGAAGCAGAGGGCCCAGTTAAGCAGTAGCTGGATCCCTGACCCACAAAAACTGTGATAAAATGAATATGTGTTATTTTAAGCCAGCAAATTTATGGTACAATTACATGTTGATAGTTAACTAATTAAATATTTTCTTCAACTAAAGATAGATCAAGGCAAAAATTCAATAGTGTAGAAAACATAAACAAAAGAATGAAAAACATATATTTCGTGGATAGTATAGATGTGTTTTTTTTTTATGTGTCAACTATAAAAGTTTACAGTCCCCCCAGTTATTCAATCAAACACCAGAACAGGTGTTGCTGTGAAAGTATTTTTTTTATTATTTTTTAACATTTACTTATTTTTGAGAGACAGAGACAGAGCACGAGCAGGAGAGGGGCAGAGAGAGGGGGGGAGACACAGAATCCAAAGCAGGCTCCAGGCTCTGAGCTGTCAGCACAGAGCCCAACATGGGGCTTGAACCCATGAACCATGAGATCATGACCTGAGCCAAAGTCAGATGCTTAACCGACTGAGTCACCCAGGTGCCCCAACTGTGAAAGTATTTTGTTGAAGTGATCAAAGTCCACAATCAGTTGACTTTATATATTCTGCATGCCCTAATATAATCCTTTGAAATGCCTGAAGAGCAGAGTTGAGACTTTCTTGAGGAAATTCTACCTGTGAGTAACAGCCTTAACCTGTGCCCATGTTTCAGCCTGCCCTTCCTGACAGGCTGGCCCACAGTTTTTGACCTGCATAGCCAGCAGTCATGTAAATCTATTCCTTGTGGTAAATGTCTTAGTATATTTCTGGCACTATTGTGTTTCTATCGTAAATAAAACCTGACTGATTCAAATTTTGGTACTGGAAGGGTTTTTTAAGCAACAGAATCTTAAGAATGAGTTTCCTGAATTAGTTCTGAGTTTTCTGGAATGGGTTCTCTAATCTACTCATATTTGTAGGCATTAATGACTCTATTTCTTGTAGCAAAGGCAGCACTGGTATCGGAAGGTAAGCCATGGTGTGATGTGACAATAGAGATATGCAAAATGTCACCATTGGATTTTCCTAATCAAATATCTGTAGAAGGCAAGGCTCAGGGTCACCATGTATTTGCTATCTTAGAATATTTTAGATTGACTGGTTCCTCCTAACTGCTCTGGAGAAAGTAAATGAAGGAAAAATGAGGTTAGGGCTTCAAATTCCCAGCTCAAGCTCTGCATTAAAGACCTCACATCTTCTAGACCTGACCCTAAATGCCAGGAATGGATTGAGTCATGGCTGCAAAGGTAAAAAGAACCTTTTAGAGCTCATGCAAAATTTCTGTCTTGATTGTGGCTGTGAATATATGAGTTTACGTATCTATTGAAACTCGTCAAATCATATAATATAAAAGGACACAGTTTACTGAATAGAATCTATACTTCAATAAAGTTAATAGAAATAAATAAAATGCAAAAGAGTCACTCTTATCCCTGGATTTCCAGACCTGTATATTCTGACTATGAGGGAAAGAACAACACATATTTACTGTAGATTCAAAACATTAGCCTCTGTAGGATACGACTCCAATATATCTCTGTTGTTTCTGTATACTACAAATAAATATTCTGTAGGTGATCACATTGTTCCATCAAGAAAGTTGAGTCTATAAACATAAGTGCAATGTTAACTTTCTTTTCATGTGAAATGCATTCCTTTTTCAAAGACAATGTTGTGTTGGATAGTAATACAGTGAACAAGGAATTCTTTAAGTCTGCAGATGGTCATGTTGCCACCTACACTTTGGAGAGGAAACCCAAATCCATCCCTTGAATACCTGTCTGTTCCAGTGAAGATAAACCGTCTCTCCATACCTGAAGGATTCCAGTTTAATCAATCTGACAAAAGATGGATGACTTTCTCCCAAGACACTAATGTAAGGGACTCAGCACTGATTTCTGCTATCGGAAGAGAGTACCTTATCAGTGTTGGTGAACAGTCATAGGGATAATTCAGATTCTTAAACATAGCTTCTAACTCTATCCCATGTCTGTGTGATATTTAGGCCCCTTGAACAAGTACAGAGTAGCTAAGGAAGAAGGCTGATAGATAGCCACAGATAAAGTCATATTCACTACCTGATACTCCTCTGAAGTGGATGAGCATTGACACAGGAAATCAACACTGCCATCGTGTTTGCTCATTTTGAGAAGTCCATACACAAAATTCTTCCCCAGAGTTTTTGTCATATATGTTCCAGTCTTGTTCCTTTGTGCCCTTGGTCATCCAGCAAAATTGTTGGCTGCTGTCTATGAATTGAAGTAGATCCAAACTTCTGGTCATATTTCATTCAAGAGAATGTAGACAAATGATTGTATTACTTTATGTTTTGCCACTGGGATCATTTTCCATGGCTGCTTTATTATAGGTATACTCCTAATTGAGGCTATAATAGTATTGGAGGGAATAATTAACAAGAGAATGCAATTTGAGGTAAAAATTGGAAATGAAATAAAGCTACCTTTCTTTGCAAGTAATGGTATTGTATACCTAGAAAACCTAGTAAATCAATAGAAAAAAGTATGAAAAACAATAGCACAGTATGAAATTAACATAAAAACATCAAAAGTTTACCTAAGTAAAAATAACCAA
Source organism: Felis catus (assembly GCF_018350175.1). NCBI lineage: Eukaryota > Metazoa > Chordata > Mammalia > Carnivora > Felidae > Felis > Felis catus. The sequence continues at coordinate 215,272,434 of NC_058368.1, read as the reverse complement.
TCTTAATTGGTATATAATAAAAGATCATATATTCAATATCAAGAAAAGTTTAATTACTTGTGAATAAACTTAATAAGAAATGTGTAAAACTTTATGAGATATTGTACATTACTTTCAATTTTTTCTGCTTTTCCTCTAGGCACATAATAGCAGTGTACTTATGATCTCCTTGAAGGGAAACATTGGCCATGGGACTAATTCAGGCTGATGATTGTGGCCACATGTCTTAGGAGTCACTTTCCAGAGAGGGCAGAAATTTTTAATTTGTAGAACACCCTTTTTTTATAATTTCTGAATGGATTGTGGTTCCTCCAAGGAAAACAAACAAATAAACGAGACAACACACAAATGACTGCAGTATTGAGGAAATCCCTTGAACTGAAAAGTATTGTTATCATTTGGTTATATATGTTCACAGGTCACAATGTCTGGATCAGCTCTCTCCAATGGGACTTTCTGCAATAATGGAATTATTCTATTTTGCACAGCCCAATATGATAGCCACTAGCCTGGTATAGCTACTAAACACTAGAAATGTGGCTGATGTAACTGAGGAACTAAATGTTTAATCTAGCTTAATTTTTGTAATTTAAATTCAAATGTAAATAGCCACATATGGCTAGTAACTACCACATTGGATAGGTCTCAACTGATGGTATAAAATAACTGGCATTGTGGTGAGTTTAAAAGCATAATGACTTTTTCCTCTCCCTAACTACATTCTTATCCAAATACACTTTTGCTCTATTTTTTGGCAACTCAAATTGTCTGGGATACAAAATCTGGGAAACTAATTGAAAGGCCACAGATAAGCATATTTTCTACATTTGGTGATTGCGCTTTGACAATCTTCTGTGTTTGTAGTAGATTCCAAAACAGATACAAAATGTTTCAGCAACTAATATCAAGCAGTGAAGTCTATTTTCTTTCCTGTATTGACTGGCTTTAGGCTTGTCGCCTGCTTTGTCCAATGAGATAACCCAGCCATGGTAACTCAAGCAAGCCTAGAAGAACCATCAAGCTGATTCCAAAACAAATTGGCAACACATGAAATGGTGAACTAAATAAATGATTGTTGTTTTAAGCTTCTAGGTTTGGGGTGATCTGTTATGAAACAAAAGAACTAATATAAATGTATTAACTGCCGGACTCTTTCAAAAAGGAAGACTTCAGATACTTGTTGAATTAATTCTCTGAAGTTAACTATTCCCATTCCTGTAAGAACTGGGCTGAATCTCCTGAGATAACTTCAACTCCTACCAGATTTTGAAAATTTTTTAGTTTGAGAATCAGCAAATTAAGAAAAATGGAATAAATGAAGAAGGTAACATGGTCCCTCATCTTTAACTTAAGAAGTTTTGGTCATTGGATCCATAAAGTCACTTTGGCAAGAAAACTAATATTTCACGTATTAATTCCTTTGGATTTTAATGTATCTGGACATAAGTTCACAAGGATATTTAATCTTCAAATTTTAATTACCCTGAAAATTTAAAAATAAAAGGTGTTTAATATTTAAAACATTGTCAGTGGTACATTATTATTTTTTTTATTTTATTTTTTTTTAATTTTTTTTTTCAACGTTTATTTATTTTTGGGACAGAGAGAGACAGAGCATGAACGGGGGAGGGGCAGAGAGAGAGGGAGACACAGAATCAGAAACAGGCTCCAGGCTCTGAGCCATCAGCCCAGAGCCTGACGTGGGGCTCGAACTCACGGACTGCGAGATCGTGACCTGGCTGAAGTCGGACGCTTAACCGACTGCGCCACCCAGGCGCCCCAGTGGTACATTATTATTGAGTATCTATCCATTGGAGTATTTCATCCATCTCCTTGAATGTTATTTGGGATATAATTAAGAAAGGGAAATTGAATAAAGAGTTAATTCTCAGACTTAGAGTGGTTTTGGAGGTAATAAAATTAATGTGCTGTTCAATATATTTCAGAGCCTTCTGGGGACTAAATCTTTATTTCCCACCAGGGATTCCAAAACCAACCCAAGGGAACAATTTTGATAGTGGAAGAAAACCCTTGGGATACTGTGGGCTGCCTTTCCCCATGAATGCTCATCTGATAGGGAGAACTTATTAGGGACAGCATTGTCTATGGTGGCTAATCTACCTAGCTTGTAAGTTGAGTTTAGAAGATCTATTATCACATTTTTTGTTCTATAATTTAACCTGTATCAACCATACATTTAATCTTTTTTATTAATTTTTTAATGTTTATTTTTGAGAGACAGTGAGACAAAGCATGAGCAAGAGAGGGGCAGAGAGAGAGGGAGTCACAGAATCTGAAGCAGGCTTGAGACTCTGAGCTGTCAGTACAGAGCCCAATGTGGGGCCTGAACCCATGAACCATGAGATCATGACCTGACCTGAAGTCAGACGCCCAACCGACTGAGCCAACCAGGCGTCCCCCATTTAATCTTTTGACCTCCATCTCATTTTTTCCATATTCCCCATTTATTTCAGAACTTGGGTATTATATTAATCATGGTAAGTTAAGAGCAAACACACACACACACACACACACACACACACACACACTTCAATCTACATATTCAGTGCAAGTTGGGAAAGAGTATCAGGTCTTCATAGTGATTTAGGACTCATGATGATTAAGGCTCCACAATCATATAACTGCATCATCTGGATATCAAAGTGTCTTCAATCACTATGGTGGGACAAGAGAGGGCTTGATAGCCAAGCATCAGTGGTGCCATGATTTGGCTTTAAACACAGATCATTTGCAATTCCATTTTATTAGCCAGAGTAGTCACATGGTCACAACCAACTTCAAAGTGACAGGGAAAATTTTAAATCTCATTCTCAGGCTCTTCATTCCTTAACTTTCCCCACATGCATCCTATAAATTTTGTTACATATTTAGCAACCACCGACTGCAGAGACGGAAGTCCTCAACAAGAAACCTTCTTGGCACGGCCAGCAGGTTCCTACCTGTAACCCTCCCTGTGTGTACCAGTGACCCATGAGAAGGGAACCCTAGGGCTCTATAAAGCCTGTTGTATTTCACTGTGGGAACTTCATAATCTCCGTAGTGGCAATGGTGGTGAAAATGGTGATATTTGCCCTCTATCTACTTGCTGTGTCCCTCTGCCATCTTTTGTGCCCTCTCTTCTATACCCCAGCACTTCTGGGTGTGTCTTTGGATCCTAAGATTCAGGAAAATTACAAAAATATGCATGTTTGTTACCCCTTTGTTAGCAATCACACTGCTTGACGCACTTCCTCACCAAAACAAGCCCCTTTCTCTTCCGGAACTGTTTTTTATGATGGTCATAGCCACCTCTGATAAATCATGAGGAGTTTGGTATTTTTGTTTGTACCTTGGAGATATCTCACATGCAATCTTGTACTGTTCTGCCTAGTTGTTTGCTGGGGTCACTGAAATCCAAAAAAGCAAGAGGAGTTTCTGTTGCTGATATATGGGGCGGGGCGGGGAGGATGAGTGAAATAGGTGAAGACTACACTTATCTTGATGAGCACGGAGTAATATATGGAACTGTTGAATCACTAAATTGCATATCTGCAACTAAGATAACACTGAATATTAACTACACTGGAATTTAAATAAAATAAAATAATTTTAAGAGAGAAAGAAAACTCAGTATATCCTCCTAAGCATAACATTAGTATAGACATATTTTTAAATCTAGAAATGATTTCACTAGGCTGTAAATCTATGACATCCAGTTGTTTAAAAAAGTAATTGTGTTTCTCAGCGAGTTGTCAGTATAAAAAGCAGACACATTCATTTTTAGGAAGTAACAAAAACGTATAAATTCTACTGCTCACGGGGCTTTCCAAACGCATTTCTAATGCATAATGTTTACATTTTAGAGCAATAAAACCATTTCATTAAGAAATCTTGAAATGTATTAAATCACTATGCATATCCATAATTTAACTGGGATTAGGTTAATGAATATATTTCTATGATAGTAAAAAAGATGCTTGCAGAACTTTGCTCATTTAGTTGTACAGACTAGCACAATATTTTGAGGACCAAAATGGTATCACACATTAAAATGTTACTAAGAGGATAAGGTGACAGTAGGCAGAATAGGAGTGAGAAGAAAAGAAGACTTACATTGAGGGAGAGAGAGAAGGGGAAGAAGAGAGGGAAGGGAAAAGAGAGAGAGAAGCGGAAGGAGAGCAAGGAGGAAGGGAAGAGAAGAGAAGAGACTAGAAACAAGGAGAGGGAGGGAGGGAAAAGGACTATACATGGTAAAATAAAAAATTAGCTGTACTTTATTACAGTAGTCTGATCAAGGAATTGGATCCATTATCATCATTTCACCAAAGAGGTTTAGGAAAGTAATTCTGTTTGCTCCACTTGGTGTTTATTAAAGAGGAAAGAAAGTGAGCACACTACTGTCAGCAAAAAGTTAATTGTGGTAAAGCACTGAAGCTTGGAAGCATTCATTTTCCTTGGCTAAGTTATCTTCAAACTTGTAAGGAAAATAATCTGAGTTTGTGGGAAGTCTTTGAATGCCTATAAAATAGGGACTATTTGATTTGTCACAGAGACAGTTCTCATCTTGAATATGATTGCATTTCTTTATGTTTTGATCAGTAAATCTTGAAACCAATCCATGTTTCAAAGCACCGTAAAGCTGGGCTTTTGGAGACTATAAATCAGATACGTAGAGTGTGGTCCTCACACCAGCATTGTCAGTTTGATTTAAAAATATCTGAAATGTGCTAGTCTACCCTTTTCACATAAACACAAGCTATAGGAAACTTTAACGGAATCCAAACAGAAAAACAGAAAAAGACACATCTCTCTGTTTCTAAACAGTGCTTCTCCTGGATATCCACAGACACACATAGACACACAAAGACACAAAAACATACATAGGCTCATATACATACATCCGAAATCATACCTTTGCTTTCTGGTGCAATTAAAATCTGGACATGAATTCAGTGGTCCTTTTAAGTGAGAGGAGTGGCTCTTGATTTAGGTGGTTTTGTTGGTTAACAAATTATTTCATCTGAGCTAATTAATTTCTTAAGGCCATAACAGGATATGGCTTAAAACAACAGAAATTTATTTCTCACTGTGCTTGACACAAGACATCCAAAATCAAGGTATCACCAGAATCACGCTTCCTCTGGACTTTGGATATTTTTTTTCCTACTTAGCTTCTGGAGATGAAAATCATCTCTTGCCATCTCTTAGCTTACAGCTGCATTACTCCAATCTCTCTCCCTGTTAAGTATACTCCCATATGTTTACACTGTCTTCCCTCTGGGAAAGTCTGTCTTCTCACAAGAACACCAGTCATAATGGAGTAAGGTCTCACTCCACTGCCCTACTTTTAAGTAATTACATTGCAAAACCCAATTTTCAAATAAGGTCATATTTGGGGGATCTGGGGGGTTAGGACTTCAACATATCTCTTTAGGAGATACAATTCAACCCACAACAGTAAATAAAGTCATTTCTTCTTTCCTGTTTTTTTTTTCTTAGAGCTACTTCTTAAACAAATAAAGCTATTTCCATTTTTGTTATATTGGAAAGTCTTCTAAAACCCACGAGAAACTTTCAAGCCTTCTCTTTTTATTTGCTTCAACTACTAGTAAAATAGTATAGATTTATTATGGAAATTTCTAAAATACATAAAATTATAATAAAAAAGGCTATAATCATCCATAGAGATTTGCTAATTGCAATCATAATATTTTATATTGATGTGAAAGCATAAACATTTTTTGTATTGCATATACAATTTTATGCTTTATGGCTGTACAATGTCTAATCTATTAACTATATCCACAATATGCATCCACAGGATGTAAGGCCATGTATTTATACATTTTTGATTCATGAATATTCACTTTGTTTCCAAATATATCCTCCTTTAAACAATTTTGCAGTAAATTTCACCTAAAATCTTTATCCACATTTTATGTCATTTCCTTTTATCACATTTCTTTGGCTTTTATTCTCCCTCTCTGATATTTAAGATTATCAACTTCTTTCAGTTTCATGCTGTAATTTCTCTTCAGCATCCCGTCTGCCTAGAACAAGTATTCCTGAACATTTCACAAGGCTACCTCTAATTTTTTTAGGCTTTTGCTGAAATATCACTCTGTAGGCAGGCCTTTCCTGACTCCTAGCAAAAATGGTGTCTTGGTTCCCTGTATTGTAATAAAATCCATAACACAATTGTTTCTCATTCTATGTTTGTTTTGTTTTTAATACTGTGAATGGAGGGCCTGTGACTTTCTTGTCTATTAGCGTTACCCAACACACACAACGTACATGCTTGACAAATGTTCCCCAGTGGTCGCTGTCTTGGAAATTTCTCTATCATACTTCCAGTTTCCCGAACTGAATCCTTGGATCTTGGAAGCCTTCTGTGTTAGTCCCTTTTCCAATAAATCCACATTATCACAATACCTTATTTGATGTACTATAGCACCCTCTTAAAAGCTATCTGTTCTCCATACCTGTACTTTTGTAAGCCACTCTCAATTTTATCAGGGAATCTTTTAAAAAGATTATTCAAATCATGTGGTTCTAGTGTACAAAATCTTCAAGTCTTCTATTGCTTTCAGGATAAAGGGAAAATTCTTCATGTCACCCACAGGTTTTCCCTATAGCTCCGGCTTCCTGTCCAGCCTCATACCACTATATCCTTCCTTGTTCTGTCCCTTTCAAGCATATGGGCCTTTCTTAGAGATGCACCAAAATTCCATGTTGTCTTCTGCCATAAATAATTTATACATGTGGTTTCCTCTATCAGAATTGATTCTACCTACCCTACCTCTCCATTTTAAAATTCTAACTCACTCTTAAAACATCAGTTCTAAGGTAATGTGTTCAAAGAAACAGTCTCTATAACTTGGCTGACTTCATCAGATGCCAATATGTTAGCTCTTCAAGCATATAGCAATTTTCCTTTATAGAACAGTACTTATCAGATGTATATATATATTTATTTATATATATACTTTTATATGTGTGTATATATATATGTATATATATACACACTTTTATATATGTGTGTATACACTTACTTGCCTAATGTCAGATTTCCTTCATAATATTCAGGTGTAAGTCTGGTTCTAGGAGGTGAGAGATAGGACCCTCAACTGGGAACAGAGTAGATGAGATTCTTAAGAAAATTTGCTTAGAAAGAAACTTATGTTTTCATCCGCAGTTGAGTGTCCTCTCATTTCTCAGAGCTGGCCTTTCTTACATTTCCCAATTGAGCCATTTTGGAACACACGGAGCCTATCAGTGGACTATGTGTATTTCAGGATAGTGGGGGAGGCCGAATACATCGGAGGACTTCTGGGGGTCTGAACAACTTTGAATTTCAGCATTGTAAAATAAAATCCATTGTTTAATAATTCCTGTCAACAAGAAATCCAGAAAAAAGAATTATATCAAGTTTCGGCTTACTTCTTGGAAAAGGTAGTAAAAACATTATTTAAAAGAAAAACAATCTTTTTGGGAGGTGCTTTTTATATCATTGCTTTTTGATTCGTGATATATAAATGTTCATGAAAAAACTGCCAAAGGTACAGAAGGTCAAATCAATAAAAATAAATCTTCTTCATAACCTTCACCAGGATACCTAGATTTTCTCCCCAGAGGCAACCCCAGTAATAAAGGCTTGTATAGCTTTCTGGAGATACAATAGTTTCTATCATCATCACAGATATTTTACAGAGATCAATATGGTCTTTCCAGAATCTTGACCAATGAGAGGGACCAGACTTTAACATTAATATACATAAAAGGATCCCACATCTTTAATGTCTTGACATTCAGTTCAGCCAAACATTATCAAAATTACTTTCTCCCTCATCCCTATTTCCGTTGTTACCATTTATGAACTTTTTAAGGATTCTGCACTATAAAATATTTCTGTTTCTCAGCTTTCCCAATTTCCTGCTTAGAATTCAGTATTATTAGTTCTGTTAATTTCTGTTAACACTGAACCATCTGTTTTCTTAGCTTTCAATATTTTTTGATGTATAATATATTCCTTTGTCCTCCCTTCCTTCTAATGATTCACTTTCTTTTTAATCTTTTTTTTCCTTAATCACTTTAGCAAAGTTTCAGAGAGGGTGAAATTATATGTATATAGTCAACTCATAATTTTAACCTAAAATCTCTCATTGCTTTTAATTTCTTATAGCAAGAGGATTGAAAAATTTTCCTGCAAATGAACAGATAGTAAATAATGTAGGTTTTTTCAGCCAGACTATCCCAACTACTCAATTCTGCCTTTGTGCTATAAAGGCAACCATAGACAATATATAAATGAATAAGCACAGTTGTGTCTTTATAAAATTTTATTTATAAAGTAGGTGGTGAGTGGGATTTGGCCAGTGAGCCAGATTATCAACCTCTGTCTTATAGTTTATAGAACTAATCACTAATTATCTGAACACATTTCCCCAATCTTTAGTCTTCTATATATTCTTAAATTGCATGAAATAAGGGCCTCTAACCAATATTTCTCTGTTTTTCTCTATCTCTCTCTGCACACAAACACACACACACACACACACACACACACACACACACAATTCCACAATTTTGGTACTTGGAACCAACACAATTCATGACATATAATCAGCATATAATAATATTTCCATCTCACTTTTCTTTCATGTTGAGGTTATTCCTTTGCTCGGGTTGAAAACAGAGCCGATTTGATAATTAAATTTTCACTCAGCAGGTGAGAAACTTTAGTCTGGAAATACAGAATGGGCAACTATTTTCAAAACTATTTTCAAAACTATTTTCAAATCTCTCTTGCAACTGGCTGTAGTTTTCTGTCTAAGGAAAATGCATAAAGATGCAATGTGAAGGAAAAAAAAAGTGGAAATTTCTTACTTAATTAGACCTATTACAAGATAACATTGGACTCTCCAGGCCTGATGGGGTTAAAGCTGATCATTTCCCTTGTGAGTGCTTTATCAGTGTTCTTCAGAAGATTCTCTACTGTGTATGCCCTTCTGACAACTCCCAGGAGCAAAAGGCAATTGTGCCTGGCTCCCCCTCAGGTTTTGCTACATTGTCAATGAACACACAGCTTCTGGCTGGTGAGGATGCATAGGAAAATGGCTTCTGAGTCATGACGTGACTGGCTAGCATTGCTTTCTAAGGGATATAGTTTGTGTAAAGCTTCATTTTGGAATCTTCTTTTTTCTTATTTATTTTGGTGTAACTTCCCATGCACACACGCATGCACACACACAGACACACACACACACACACACACACACACACACACACACACACAACTAATTAACAACTTAAGCTTTTCTCTTGTCCTCATTTTTTGTTTGTTTGTTTTGTTTTGTTTTTTGGACATTTTAGGGTCTTGAATCATGTCCTTTTTTTTTTTATTTGCATTGAAGAAATCTGATTTGGTCTGTGCTCTAACTTTAACCTCATACCACATGTAAACATTTTCCACAGCCTAAACATTTTGGTGGAAAAATAGGAAATGGCCCTGTTTTGCATGTTTCTCCTCATATTCTGACTTCTAACTCTCCATGGTCAGATCTGAAGGAGAGGGAATAAGAAAAATAGGAGTAACATGATTGTAGTTAGTTGGTACTATTTGCAGTTGACTGATGTCTATGACCGATCCACTGTTATGACAGGTACCCAAATGCTATATATTTTATTATTTTAGTGAATTTTTGAGCCCCACCATCCCCATACATCATTTCCTGGTAAGGGCTATGCACTCCTTGACTCCAACAGTTCTCTCCTGTTCTAGCTGGCAGATACCTTACGCTGGTTGTGTTTTAGGCTATCTTCTCGGCCCCAGGGAAAACACACATATGTTAGCTATGTCAAACTCGGTAAATGCAGGCTGCTTCTACTGCAACCCTCTCTCTTGGCCTAATGTTTTAAGCTGCTTCAGATGACAACCCATATTCTGGTTTGTTTTGACAAGAGGCAAGCCCCCATTTTATCAGTGCAAGTCAATCCCAGAAAACTTCTGGAACATGTATCATGCTTTCTTAAGAACAATTTTGACTTCTGATTGAATTGTTTGGTGAACATATGACATCTTTGGGCTCAGCATGCATCAGCCAAGAAGAGAAACCAGTGTTCCCAGTATGTGAAAAGATGTTCTTGACACCTGTTTCTGAGGCCATATAAGGGAAGAAGCACCTTGGGGAGGGGAGATGAAAAGGCACAACCCATTCTTTCCTCAAACTACATGTTTACTAAGGAATCTTCTGGAACAATGTAATGAGACTGACTCGCACAGGCCCAATTTTGTCACCTTTGCACAATTCTGAAAACCAAAACAGCCAGTGAAACCTAAGATTCCAATTATGTTCTGTTTACATATAAATAACGAGTAGGATAGAAAGTGAATTCTTGGGATCAAACCTCTTTCCTTAAAAGGCAATTGGTCCACGGAGCTTATCTTCCAGGACTTAGTACTTTGGAGGATAACTGGAAGGTCATTTGAGGATAATTCTGAGGACAACTTGGATTTTATCTCTTCATGTATGTGTGTATTTAATTGTAATCTTTGATTCTTCTGGGATTTTTTTTTCAAATAAAAATGTCATCTACATATGTAGATGTGGGTGTGTTTTCAAAATTTTTTTCTGGAACATAATGAATCTTTAACCACAAGATGAATATGGAAATAATAAAAGATATGAAAATTCTAACATTACAAATAGATGAAAGTAAAAATTTGCCTTCTCTTCTTTCCCCACTATCCTAACAGTGCTATCTATAAAAGGCTTTCTGATTCTAAGGACTACTGACATTTTGGACTGGACAATTTTTGTGTGTGGGGGGGAACTGTCCTGTGCATTATAGAATATTTTACAGGATCCCCTGCCCCCTACCAATGCATGCCCATAGCATCTATCTTCTCTCTTTGTATGAGACAAAAAAAATATCTTCAGTCATTGACCAATGTCCCTTGGGGCAAAATTTGCTCCCCAGTTAAGAATCATTGTTCTAGGAGGTAACACTTTTATAAGTTTTATTTTTTAAGATCAAAAAGTGATTCCTTCCATAGCTAGAACATATGTTTCTACCTCTATTTCAAATACACTCACCCCACTTCCTATTACTCTCCTTCCCGAATTTCATACTATTATTTTTAGTAATAGTACTACTTGTAAATCTTTTTATAACATATCTGTATTTCTTGATTTGTTTTATGTAGTATCCAGGATTCTTACATTCTTTTCACTTCTCCTTTGTCTTACCTCCCCAATTCTCTCTACAGTAGTACTCTTGCATTTACTTATTTTTAGTAACATTTCAGTGTTTTTGGTAGAGAATTATAAAATACATACTTAAAATGGCTTTGAAGTCACCATTTATGTAACTGCTATTGACACAAAGAAATGAATATACATGGCTAGAAAATCAAACTGTACAGGGGCGCCTGGGTGGCTCAGTCTATTAAGCGTCCAGCTTCAGCTCAGGTCATGATCTCATGGTTTGTGGGTTCAAGCCCCATGTCAGGCTCTGTGCTGACAGCTCAGAACCTGGAGCCTGCTTCAGATTCTGTGTCTCCCTCTCTCTCTGCCTCTCCCCTGATCACACTCTGTCTCTCTCTCTTTCAAAAATAAATAAACATTTAAAAAAGAAGAAAAACAAACAGTACAGATAAATGTATAAAAGAAAGCAAAAACCTTCATCTCTATAAGACATTAGTCTCTTCTCACAAGAGAACCTGGTCACCCTTGATGAGAAATTTTTGCAGAAGCAAAAAGATAAAATGAAACATATATGAAGAAAATGGAACTGAATTTCTATTGCTTGGAAGAGAAGTCCCAACATCGAGGATGACTTATTTTTTCATACTCCATTGAACCCTCAAATCCTGTTATGTTACTGTTTTTTTTTTTTTTCATTTTCTGGCTAAGACATGTACAACTGTCTCTGTGAGGTCAAGCAGCCATCTTGCAGCTGGTACAGGCATAGAGCAGAGGGATTTATGGACAGGTATGGACACTTGACCTCACTTAGTCTTCATGGGGAACCAGAGAGAGGACAAGTGTGAACTTGTAATGTCTTTGTGGCAGGACCTGGTGTGCCTGTAAATGGAAGACTTCAGGTAACTTCCTCCAGGCTTTTCATGTTTGAATTGGTTCAGGTCATGTCTATATTTACCTTTTCAGGTATAGACATCTTCAGTTTCTCCCAAAGCCTAGTATAAACAATAAGTATTTTCCCAAAGAGAATACTTAATGTCCTGAAATGTCTTAAGCCTTTTGAATTTTCCATTGTGATTCTTTTATTTGAGTGTGGCCCAGGCAAAAATCCTGAAATTCTACCAAACTCTTAAGTAGTTTTGAATCCTCAGCTCTTTATGGTAGAATGAGATAAGCATCCCACACAATGGACCAGCTGGTAGCCATAATGTATTTAGAAATGTTTTTACTTTAATTTCCCATCAGTAATATGATCTGTAATTTTTTTGCTTTCATCGCTCATGCAACAAAGCACCCACGGTGGCTCAAAAGAAGATACCAGACATTATTAAGCTATTTTGTTAATGGAGCAACAAGGTAATCACCTTGTCCATCACTAAGGAGAGAATAACTTGGCATAGTCTTTATGCTAACATAACACTCCATGGCCTGAAACCTTACAGAGATAGAATATGCTCTTTTAATAGAATTGACCTTTTATTATCTAGTACACAGGCAGGGTTACTATTGTGTTTAGGGTACCTAATTCTTTTTTTCTCCAAAACACATAGGTGTGATCTCTTTAATAAAGTGTGGCATCCTGTGAAATGGCTAGATGATTAAGATCTCTGATGACTAAACTGAGGTGCAGAAATGGAGAGCTGACTTATCCCAACGGTAGGAATTTGCCACTTACATTAATCTTATGGCTACCTTCCAAAACCTCTAACATTCCATTCTCGCTGATATCAGGAAGCCCATAAGCTGATGCTCTCCTAAGCATCCTCATTCAAAAGATCAATCAGTCACTAAAGAGCATTTCAACAGGCTGATGCTTTCCACACAAATGTATGCATCAAATATATGTCAAGAAATATATATTCGAGAGTATTTTAAAGAAATGTTCCTTGAGGGTAAGAATACAGTACACTATACATAAAAAATTCCTTAATTCATAGTTATTTAGAGTATTTTCTCTGCATTTTAGCAGAGGCTATCTGGCCCCTCAATTTACTTTAAACAGAGTCAATGATTAGTTAAGGTTTTTATTAATCAGCCAGAGAAAGTGGAAGCACAATACTCAGTTTTCAAATAAGCATTCCAAATGCAGATGTTTTCATATATGAAATCACTTATCGGATTCAGACCATTTTTAAATATTCCCCAAGATTTTTGTTGTTATTGGTTGGTTGTTGTTATTGATTGGTTATTGTTATTGGTTGTTATTTAAAATCCCTACCTTTTGGTAAATATAATGTGGCCTTTTTAGCATAAATGTTTTCTCTTCTTCAATTGTATTCCAGTCTGTATTTGACTGAAGGGTCATGGTAGAATTTGATTCTAGCCATCGGTATATATCAATGAGAGATGGGACATAAAGACCATATTAGCTTCCTGTTGGGAGGGATTCTCTTTACGAACAAGTAACCACTTAAACAAGGAAAAAACAAAAATAAAAACCTGTGTGTTCAGACATGGGTCACTAGCCCCCTCTTGGGGGTTAAAGTTATTTTGGTGGGGAAATGTATTCCAGAAAGAAAGCAGCACTTTTTTTGGATCAAATAATCAGAAAACCATGAGGCCATTTTGGAGACAATTAGCTTGACTGGGGAGCATTGTATGAATAGGGGTAGAGAACTATTAAATTGAAAGTATAGATGTAGACTTGGGCTTAGAGGCTTTGAATAACATTTGTATTTTAGTAAGTAGGCAAAGATTTTGAACAGGACTATGCCCAGAATAGAACTGTTATTTAGGGAAATTAATTTGACAAGACTGTGTAGAATAGATTAGAAAAGTAAGAGAATAGAGACAGGAGCACCAATTAGGTAACTAAAACAATAGTCCTGGTGAGATGTAATGAGGGTTTAACTAAAATAACTGCAGAAGACATGGAAAGGATGGAAGGTTAGTGCTGATTTCTGGCCTCTGGACTATCTATAGGTAAATGCATCTGGTAGGCACCTGACCTCTAAACACTGGGAGTGGTGCTTTATATCACTCTTCCTAACATAGCATATTTACCAAAATCACTTCATTTAAACTTAACATGGGAATAAGAATTAAATATGTAGTTAAGACGCTCACCTAGGTCAACTTACAGCAGAAATGAACATGGGGGAGCACATTGTGTCAGAGAAGCATGTAAACTATGTGAAAAGAGACCCACCAAGAGCTTCTTCTCAAACTTGTAGGGGCATTAGCATTATTGGGAATCTTTGAAAATAAACAGAGCTGCCTGAATCTCACCCTAGAAATTTAGATTTAAACATTCTCAAGTGATTCTAGGACAGATTCATATTTGTAAAACATCTACATGTGAGTCTGATGTACAGTCAAGACCTCACTAACCTACAAATGAGGATCTGCTAATGAGGAAGACTCCCAGTGGGATACACACATAAATCAGGCCTTTGTGGCAATCTGCTTTGCAGATGATGACTCTTCTCTACAGGTTTGCTCTGCTCCTATATGTGTTCTGCTCCATAATGTCTATTCTGTTGCTCCTGATTATCATTACAGATTGATAACTTGAACTTTACATTTCTGTGTGCATTTTGATAGCCCAGTCCTGAGCGTCTGAACTGATAACAATGGTTTCAGGGCAAAATACCAAATTAACCCAAGATTCCTCTCTCTGTTACCAAGAACCTCAGATTTAATAACCTGATGCCAACTTTTAAAAAAATGTGTTTTGTTTCGCTTTGTTTTTGGGGGGAGGGGGGTGCCTGGGTGGTCCAGTCAGTTAAGCATCCAACTTTGGCTCAGGTCATGATCTCACATGTCATGGGTTCAAGGCCCCCGTTGGGCTCTATGCTGACAGCTCAGAGCCTGAAGCCTGCTTTGGATTCTGTGTCTCCCTCTCTCTCTGCCCTTCCCCCACTCATGCTCTGTCTCTGTCTCTCAAAAATAAATAAACATTAACAAATGTTTTTTATTTAATTTATGTTTTTAATTTACATCCAAGTTAGTTAGCATATACTGCAACAATGATTTCAGGAGTAGATTCCTTAATGTCCCTTACCCATTAAGCCCATCCCCCCTTCCACAACAATAAATTCTTACCTTTCAGGACTCACTCTAAATGTCAATGGACTAAATGTTACAGTCAAAAGACATAAGGTAACAGAATGGATAAAAAAACAAGATCCATCTATATGCTGTTTACAAGAGACCCACTTTACACCTAAAGACACATTCAGATTGAAAGTAAGGAGATGGAGAATCATCTATCATGCTAATGATCGACAAAAGAAAGCCTGAGTAGCCATACTTATATCAGACAATCTAGACTTCAAAATAAGGATTGTAACAAGCGATGAAGGGCATTATATCATAATTAAAGGGTCTATCCACCAAGACCTAACAATTGTAAACATTTATGTGCCCAATATGGAAGCACCTAAATATATAAATCAATTAATCACACACAAAAAGAAACCCATTGATAATAATACCATAATAGTAGGAGACTTCAACACTCCACTTGAACAATGGACAGATCATCTAATCAGAAAATCAACAAGGAAACAATGGCTTTGAATGACACACTGGACCAGATGAACTTAACAGATAGATTCAGAACATTTCATCCTAAAGCAGCAGAATACATATTCATCTCCAGTGCACATGAAACGTTCTCCAGAATAGGCCACATACTGGGACACAAATCAGCCCTCAACAAGCACAAAAAGTTTGAGATCATACAATACATATTTTCAGACCACAACGCTATGAAATTTGAAATCAATCACAAGAAAAAATTTGGAAAGTTAACAAATAATTGGAGACTAAAGAATATCCTACTAAAGAATGAATGGGCTAACCAAGAAGTTAAAGAGGAAATGAAAAAGTACATGGAAGCCAATGAAAATGATAACACCACAACCCAAAACCTCTGGGACGCAGCAAAGGCAGTCATAAGAGGAAAGTATATAGCAATCTAGGGCTTCCTAAAGAAGGAAGAAAGGGGGCGCCTGGATGGCGCAGTTGGTTAAGCGTCCGACTTCAGCCAGGTCACGATCTCCCGGTCCGGGAGTTCGAGCCCCGCGTTGGGCTCTGGGCTGATGGCTCAGAGCCTGGAGCCTGTTTCCGATTCTGTGTCTCCCTCTCTCTCTGCCCCTCCCCTGTTCATGCTCTGTCTCTCTCTGTCCCAAAAATAAATAAACGTTGAAAAAAAAAAATTTAAAAAAAAAAAAAAGAAGGAAGAAAGGTCTCAGAGACACAACCTAACCTTACACCTTAAAGAGCTGGAAAAAGAACAACAAATAAACCCTTAAACAAGCAGAAGACAGGAAATAATAAACATTAGAGCAGAAATCAACGCTATCAAAACCAAAAAAACCCACAAAAAACCAACCAACAAACAAACAAACAAACAAAAAACACCAGAACAGATCAGTGAAACCAGAAGTTGGATCTTTGGAACAATTAACAAAATTGATAAACCACTAGCCAGTTTGATCACAAAGAAAAAAGAAAGGACTCAAATAAATAAAATCAAGAATGGAAGAGGAGAGATCACAACCAACACAGCAGAAACACAAACAATAATAAGACACTATTATGAGCAATTTTATGCCAATAAAATGGGCAATCTGGAAGAAATAGACAAATTCCTAGAAACATATAAACTACCAAAACTGAAACAGGAAGAAAAAGAAAATTTGAACAGACCCATAACCAGTAAAGAAATCGAATTAGTAATCAAAAATCTGCCAAAAAACAAGAGTCCAGGGCCAGATGGCTTTCCAGGGGAATTCTACCAAACATTTAAGGAAGAGTTAACACCTATTCTCTTGAAGCTGTTCCAAAAAGTAGAAATGGAAGGGAAACTTCCAAACTCTTCCTATGAAGCCAGCATTACATTGATTCCAAAACCAGACAAAACCCCCACTAAAAAGGAGAACTATAGACCAATTTCCCTGATGAACATGGATGCAAAAATCCTCAACAAGATGTCAGCCAACTGGATCCAACAATACATTAAAAAAATTACTTGGGGGTGCATGGGTGGCTCAGTTCATTGAGCAGCCAACTTCAGCTCACGTCATGATCTCATGTTTCATGGGTTTGAGCCCCACGTCAGGTTCTGTGTTGACAGCTCAGAGCCTGGAGCCTGCTTCAGATTCTGTGTCTCCCTCTTTCTCTGCCCCTCCCCCACTCATCCTCTGCCTCTCTCTCTGTCTCTCAAGAATAAATAAAGATTAAAAAATAATAATAAAAGAATAAAAAAATTATTCACCACGACCAAGTGGGACTTATATCTGGGATGCAGGGCTTGTTCAATATCTGCAAAATCTCAGTGTGATTCATCACATTAATAAAAGAAAGGACAAGAACCAAATGATCCTCTCAATACATGCAGAGAAAGCATTTGACAAAATACAGCACGCTTTCTTGATAAAAACCCTCAAGAAAGGAGGGATAGAAAGATCATACCTGTGATCATAAAAGCCATATATGAAAGACCAAATGCTAATATCATCCTCAAGGCGGAATAACTGAGAGTGTTCCCCCTAATGTCAGGAACAAGAAAGGGATGTCCACTCTCACCATTCTTACTCAACATAGTATTGGAAGTCTTAGCCTCAGCAATCAAACAAGAAATAAAAGGCATCCAAATCAGCCCAGAGGAGGTCAAACTTTCACTCTGCAGATGACATGATTCTCTATATGGAAAACCCAAAAGATTCCACCGAAACCTGCTAGAACTTATCCATGAATTCAGCAAAGTTGCAGGATATAAAATCAATGCACAGAAATCCGTTGCATTCCTATACACTAACAATGAAGCGACAGAAAGCGAAATCAAGGAATCACTCCCATTTACAATTGCACCAAAACCCATAAAATAACCTAGGAATAAACCTAACAAAGAAGTGAAAAATCTATACACTGAAAACTATAGAAAACTTATGAAAGAAATTGAAAAAGACACAAAAAATGGAAAGATATTCCATGCTCCTGGATAGGAAGAACAAATATTGTTAAAATGTTTAAAAATGTTTTGAGAGAACGGACAGTGAAGACCACCTCAAATGCAGCTAATTCAGAAAAGATCCAAGTCTCTTTGGCTTATTTACCAAGGGTTTCACCAGCTGAATACAATTTTTGCAGCCTAATGGTTTTTGCAAAAGGCCAGTTATATATGTATGTGTTTTTGGTGTGAAAGTGTATGTATATATATCTTCTCTCTCCCTCTTTCCATCCTTTTCTCTCTCATTCTCTCTTTTCCCTCCCTCCCTCTCTCTGTCTCTGTCTCTCTTTCTCTCTCTCTCTCTCTCTCTCTCTCTCTCTCTCACACACACACACACACACACACACCTCTTAAATTTTACTCTATATACGAGTATAATTAATTCACCTCACATGGACTGGTCATATTTTTCTAGAAAATAGTTTATACTTTTGGACTCACCATATCTCACCGGGTCAATTTATAGCAGAACTATTTTAATGTAAAAAATGACAAAAGATAAAATTTACCTTTTATCTTTATTGTAATAAATTAACTTAATTATCTGATTTTCCTTTCAGCCAGATCTTGCAAAAACTATTATTTTATCTACTGTAGGAGTTACTAAGCAATTTCCATGGACTGGCTCTATCAGGGAGTTATGTTCCTCGGCTACAGAAATATTTAACAATATTTAAATTTGAAAATTTTTAGGTACAGCATGCATTCTCCAATTTAACACAATTCTTAACATTTTATATTGCCTTTTTCTAGATCTCCATGCATGCACATTTCGTGTCTTATCTTTAATGGATTTTAAACACGACCATGAAACATCTGATCTAAAGCCAGGTTTATATACCAACCACAAACAAAATCCAGTTATAATTTACGTACAATAAAATGTATCCATTTTTTGTGTACAGATCCTTAAGTTTGAAAGACAAATGCATAAATTACCACCACAAATCAAGATACGGAACATTTCTATCCCCCTAAAAAGTTTCCTTGGGAGCCTTTGTTCTAGAATTTAATGTAAATGGAATTATAGAGTATATACTACTCAGTGACTAGCTTCTTTAGATCACTGTCTTGTTTTTTTTCTTTTGAGATACATCCATGTTGTGTCTATCAATAGTTCATTCCTCTCTATTGCTTAGTAATAATTTCACTGTACAGATATTCCACTTTTTACTTATTGTTTCACAAGTTGACAGACACTTTGATTATTTCCATTTTTTAATTTTATGAATTAAACTGCTATGAATATTTGCATTAAGTCTTTGTTTGTATTTATTTCTCTTGGGTCCTAGAAACAATGGCTTTGTTGACCCTTTCACTTTCAAATGATTTCATATCCTCTTACTAAATCTAACTTCATTTTGATAAACATCTATTTAGCAATTATTGTGTGCCCAGACACTTTAATAGACTTTTAGTACATAAAACATATAAGTCAAAATTCTTGATATAAAGAAACAAATTCAGGAGACTAATCCAACTTTTAAAAATTACCAAATGGTGTGATAGTTTCTAAAGAATATTTAAAGTATATTATTTAAGGAGAAGAGTAAACTGCACAGGGAAAATGTCAATGTAGCTTAAAAAAGAATGTAAGAAATTCCAGTAATACCAAGAAGAATAAAAAGTAACATATTATCTTTGGGAAACTGCAATTAAATTGGGAGGTGAGGATGTAAACTCTTAAGTAGAGAGGAGACAGGTATTAAGTTTAGTCATGTAGGCAGACCTTTTGAATCTTATTTAGAGGGAGAGATCCTAGGAAAGATTTTGCACAGGAGAGTAAAAAAAAAAAATGAGAGTTTTGCTTCAGAAATTTTGCACTGGCAGCAATATAACAGTGTGATTTGGAGAAAGTTGGATGTAGAAGGCAAACTGTAGCAAGAATTGAGGCACATTGGGAGGGTTAGTTGACCGATAACACGTAAGGCAGAGCAGATCTCCTAAATTTCTTATTGCATAACCCACTAAGTGGAGATGTTTTTCATGAATATTAATGAATAAAAAATAATTGTTACACAAAGATAAAATTTTCATCTTCTATTCTTGTGGAGTTTAAAGTTTTTGTGGTACATCTGGGTAATTACATCCACTAGGAATTTGGTTGTACAGATCCGGGGAGGGCTCTAAGCTTCAGAGGCAGATTTGAGATTCACAAGGGTGCAAGTATATAGGTGTCTGCTACACCTGTGGGTGTGAATGAGTTAATCCATCTAGTGTGAGCAAGGAATGATGACAAAAATGATAGAGACAATCCTCGTAAATGCCAGCAAAAAGGAGGCAGGGGAGTTGCAATGGACTGTATATTTATGTCCCTCCAAAATTCATATGTTGAAATCCTAACCCCTAACATGATATTAAGAAGTAGGGCCTTTGGAAGTTGATTGGGTCATTAGGATGGAGCCTCATGAGTGGGATTTATGCCTTTATAAAACCCTAGAGAGCTCACCTTTCCACCATGTGAGTGAGAGTCGAGAGAGAAGACAGTCTGTGAACTAGAAAGCAGGCTCTCACCAGACACCGAATCTGCTAGCACTTTAATCTTGGACTTTCCAGGCTCCAGAAGTGTGAAAAATAGTTTCTTTATTTATAAATCACCAAGTCTATAGTATTCCTTTATAGCAGCCCAGACAGACCAAGACAGAAATGGATTTGAGAAGAGAGAAAACAGAAGCACAGAGAAATAATGGCAGGACATGAGAGGTGGCACAGAAGACACAGTTAAGTTTCAAGATGAAAGGGTAGTTAGAATGGCCAAGGTTGAAGGAGTTAATAATTTTTAATATGGTAATTAGGAATTTTACCAATTTTTAATATGGTAATTTATAGAAAAAAGATTTAGAAAAATAGAAGATAAGAATACACTGCACTGAGAGGTGAGTGTTAGGTAATAAAATGGGCATATTAAAAATACATGGCCACTGGCTTAATAAACACACAGCCATCAAAAGCTCTCCAAAATTATTATATTATATTATATTATATTATATTATATTATATTATATATTTAATACATTATAATTATATTTAACTGTAATTATATTATGAAGGATAAATTGAATAAAAACAATAGGAAAAGATTGAAATAAGTTCAAATGGGTTGTCATTCAGAGCAGGTGCTAAAATTAAACTCGGATAAGATGAAGCTCACATCTTTTTCTTAGACCTGTGATTCTCAAAGAGTTCCCCAAACCAGCAGAATCAGCATCTCCTGGAAATTTTTAGAAATGAAAAAATTTCAAACCCAACCCCAGATCTACTGAAGAAGAAAGTCTGGGCTTAGAGCCCAACAGTCCATGTTTAAAAAACCCTTCAAATGACTTTGTTGCACAATCAAGTTTGGGAACCACTGGATTAGAGAAAGAAGTACGAAATTTGTGAGACTATAGAGGTAACAATAGGGATAGAAGATGACAGGTATAATAAACTCAAAGAAATTGTGTTTGCTAGCCTCAATTATTTCTGTGAATTTGAAGATGAGGCCAAGGATAGAGAAGATATAAATGCTTTGGGAGAAGTGATAAAATTCTTCAGTATCCACTCCCTGTAATGGAAGATGAAACTAGTTGCTGCTGTTGGGACATGAGGAAACATCGCTGAGTCCCTGAGTGCCCTGTGGTGACTTCTTAATGGCATCCTTCTTCACAGTTATACTTGTTTTATACAGTATTGTTCTGTGACTTTTGGTAAGAGAGCAGAGTGGGGGCTTTATTTTGGGAAATGTGCCAAAGAAATGCAGACCCTGATATTCCGCTAATAATTGTACGTCCTCTTCACAACTCTCTGAATTCTAATATCTTCTTAAAAATGACAATTCCTTTTGTAATCTTCTGTTTAATGATATAGTCTAATTTATATGACTAGGGAGATCACATGGGACTTAGGTTTTAGTTGTAAGACAGACCAGTTGTAAAGCATGTGGTTTCCTTTAGTTAAATTGTTTGTAGCTGTAAACACTCATTGTTAATGGCACTGTGTTATCTCTCCCCTCCAGAGCCACTAATGTGTCTCCACTGAAATTGCATGCAATAGAGTCTTATTTACTTCATTAAATACCACGCAAGCTGGACTTCTTTGGGAGATATGTTTATTTCCTGCGTGAAAGACTATGTGGATGAAACTTTTAGAAGCCTTACACGATATTTTGGGGACTATAAATAAGTGAATAATACTTTCTTGCCTCTGAAATTATTTGCATGCTTCCTTATTTAATGAGTCACTAGATTCAACTTGCCTTTAAAAATCAAATTATTTCTAGAGATTTAACAGAAGGGTTCCAATAGCAAAGACTCTTTATCTTCTGACATTTGCTTCACCTAACTGTTTTGGAGACTTTTGTAACCTATATTTTACTAGGAAAGAGAAGTTATAAAGTTGAACTTCATGTAGGCAAAGTTCCAAAATAGCTAAACCTTCCTACTCTGCATAACCAGATAGGAACCATGAAAACATATATTTCCTCTGGTATTTTACTTCTCTTGTTATTGTTAAGGTTTGCACAGCTGGTCTCACAAGTAGAGAATAAAAAGGAATAATTGAAATCATTTAGTTGATAAATTGTGTATATTCTAGCCATTTTACTCTATCAAGAAAATATTTAGTGACAAGATGATGGCTGGTTAGTATAATGTCACTTCATCTAAAATAGGTGAATTAAGCAGCATGTAGTTAGGGCCCATGTTGGATTTCTATATTTTCCAAACTGACATTTAAGTGACATTTCCAGCATGAAAGGTAATGATTTTTTATAACAATCATACAATGATGATGATTGCTTCCACATTCAATGTGTTTCAATTTACACATGGGTAATATGAAAGTGTCCGTAGTAAGTTGTACTCTCTCCACATCTAAAGTAGGTCCAGGGTCTAAATGATTCATAAGGAGCTTATCAGCTGGTGAGAGAATAGGGCTTATTTTGAAAAGTCTGTATTTCGATCACTTAAAGATAGTGGCCATTAAAAGGAGAGCAAGGGAAATAGCAGCATTCCACATGCATAGGTGAACAACACACAGGTGCTATAGAGTGTGATTAAGTAAATAACTGAAGGGAAGGAACAAAGATAAAGGAAAGGCAAACTAAGACAGAGTTGGCCAGTAGGGTCTGACTTCAGCTCAGGTCATGATCTCATGGCTCATGAGTTCAAGCCCCGTGTCAGGCTCTGTGCTGACAGCTCAGAGCCTGGAGCCTGTTTCGGATTCTGTGTGTCTCTCTCTCTCTGTTCCTCCCCCGCTCGCACTCTGTCTCTCTCAAAAATAAATGAAGATTAAAAAAGATTTAAAAAAAATCTTTCCTCAATTTATTGACTATCTATTTAAATTTCTTTTCCAGACCTTACCTTGAATTTAGAAGTATAATGAAGAAAAAAAGAGGCATAATGCTAACAGTTTGAGATAATTCAAAGTAATACTACTTAAAAATCTTACTATGGATTCTCATTGTCACAAATCATTCAGCTGTGGAAGAAAAACATAATATTGCACAAATACAGCAAAGACTTATTAATGTTCCTTTGTATTTTCTTAATTTGCTTTTGTTGACAGTGGCTGAGACAAAAATAATCAGTTAAATCCATCTACTTTACAAGCATTATACGTGTTTGGTTTT
This sequence comes from Felis catus, assembly GCF_018350175.1. NCBI lineage: Eukaryota > Metazoa > Chordata > Mammalia > Carnivora > Felidae > Felis > Felis catus. The sequence continues at coordinate 215,248,664 of NC_058368.1, read as the reverse complement.
GTACTTTTTTCATTTTAGGCAAAATCTTTAATACCTTTGTATCTTACTCTAATAATTTAGCTTGCCTGGAAAAAAGTTAATGTAGATTAAATTATATTCAGCAAACTTATGAAATTTTATTACATTACAGACTCTTTGCTAGGCACTAGGGCTTAGAAGTTAATATAAAGGCATGACTTTTAAGGTGTTCACAGACAAGTGGGGAGATCAGCATATAAGGATTAGAGGGCATCAAATCTAATAGGTTTATTAATATGGATGAAAAGCAAAGTAGGGGGGCTCTGAAAGAAAGTACAATTAATTATAGCTGAAAAAAATTTTTAATTCACAGTAAAGTTGATAAGAACTCACCTTTTTTCTTAGAATAAGTTATATATCTTTACAAGCTTTTATGAATCAGTTTATGACCTAGAAATTACATTTTTCCAAGTTCCTACCACATATGTACTTGTGTATACACACACACACACACACATACATGCATGCACACATATATGTAAGTATATGTATGCATTTTGTGTCCCATACAATGCAAGGAACTAAAACAAGATACAGTTTTCCTCTTTGTGGAACTTTAATCTAGTTAGTGGTATTGAATTGGGAATGAATACATCCTGGGAAATATGCAACATATTTGAATATGGTGTAAGAATAAATGGTAGAACTTTTATGTATATATGTTGCAATGTAAAGGGAAGAAATGACGGGCACATTGTTACAGTAATGTCCTCAGGTAAGTGCGATCTGGGCTACACTTGTCATGCGCTCTGCTTTTATTAAGCTGGGGGGAATAGGTATCCCAAAGAAAAGTGAAATATGGTGCTTTCATTCAGTTGTATATTTTTAACATATTTGTGCCCAATTAAGTCAAGTTTTTGACCATTTTTTCTAATTTAGGCTAAACTTTAGCTGCTAAACCAAAACACAAAATTGGAGTGGCTTACGTATTTTCTAGTTGAGAGATTGGTTTGGTGAAAATACTTAATATGCAAATACAAATGTAATAAAAAATGACAGAACTGACCCTTTTGCTGTTGCACAAGTACTCTCGTCATTAGCCCCAGAATTAATCTGTCCTTTAGAGGTAAATATAATTCTGTAGCACACACAACATGTTGGTAACTGCTTCTCCAAATCAACTTGTGCTAAAGAGAACATTGTGAAAACAAATATTCTGAAATTTTCCTGTTTTAACTGATTTTTGTTATCATCACGAGTTGGCTTCTCAGCAGATGCTGGGATAGAGTTTGGGGGTATAAATTGTCTACTAAAGGAACAATAATTTTGAAAGGAAGTGGATGAAGCAGGACTGGGCAGAGAGAAAAGTCACACTGTGATTCAGGCTCCACAAAGCTTTGTCTAACATGTTAGTCAGGGTATCCTGCTATAATAGAATATCATAGATGGATAATTTTTAAGCAACAAAAATTTATTTCTCACAATTCTGGAGTTCTAAAAGTCCAATATCAGAGAGCCACCATGTTCAGGTTCTGGGGCTGTTCCTCTTCTGAGGTACAAAGGCTATTTTCTCATTGCATGCTTACATGGCTGACATGGTGAGAGAGGTCTCCATGGTCTCTTTTACAAGGGCACTAATCCTAGTCATGAGGACTCCGCCCTCATGACCTAATTACCTACCAAAGGGCCCACTTCCTAATACCATCACATTGGAGGTTAGGATTTCAACATCTGAATTTTGGGGAGACTCAAACATTCATTCATAACAGACAACCCCAAACAGAGCTCTAGAGTAACTATTTTTCATCATAATTGTCCTATACCTGGTTAAGGTGTCTGGATCTCAATATTCTAGTCTCACTCAGTTTTCAGATTCCCACTGCTCCAGGAAGGGTATGACCTTTAGTGAGGCAGTGTTCTGCAACTGAGGCAGGTCCTAGTTTCACAGAGGTTTCAAATTCAACATTTTCTAAGATATAATACCCTTCTATTCAGTTCATAGAATCTCTTGACTGGAAGTTAGAAACGCAGTGCCAGCTAGAAGAGACATATTATCCTAATCAGTGGAAAGAAAGTTGACTGTATGATTGAAATCTAGGAAATCTACCAATCCATGAAATGAACGCCTGCATGATTGCAAATCTATAGAACCTGATGAAGACTTTGTATGGAGATAAGGAGAGAAATAGCCCATCCAGGGATTTTAAAATAAGATTAAGAAGAAAAATAAAGTTTCCAGCGTCAAGTCTGCTTAATTCAATATAATATTTATACTTTTTCTCATCTGTTAGTGCTCACAATTACTATAAACATCTGTTTGTGCTCAAATTACTATAAGGCCAGGAACTAAATGGTGTTACCATTCATATCCAGACCTGCATATAGTATGTGCTTAGTTAATACACACATTCAACAATTAAAGAAATGTGGGAAAGAGGTTAAGTTAGCAAAGTATGGAATAAACACGTGTTGGCTAATTGTTGCCACTGAAATGACACCAAATGGTAATGAAGGAGAGAAAGAAAAACATAAATCCACAAGTACTAAGAGAAAAGAAATAATAAGGATATCAAATTTTTTAAGATGCAAAACAGATGGATGAGTGGAAACCAAACTAGGCAACTAAATGGGAAAAACAAAGATATAAACTTTTGCTTCTGAGAGAAATTCAGAGAGGGTCAGGAATTCAGGGTACCCAGCATGTCCAATATGAGATGTATTTGGTACTAAAAGTCAGCTACTAAAAAGCAGTCACTTTTCTTGTACTCATCACAGAACAGAGGCCACAGGCTACTCTGAAATCCGGACAGACAGGCAAATTCAGAGTGTTACTGCAATTGAGATTTGATCTTCTAGTGTAAATATTCCTGAACCTATAAGCTAGTGTGGCCACTTACTTGGTAATTTTGATCAACCCTGGAGGCTAATTGTAGACTAGCTTGAGCCAGAAACTCCTAGGTTCTTAGTAGAACTTCCACAGTTTCATGAGTTCTCTCTAGAAAGCCAGGAGATTCTATGGTGAGGATCCAAGAAAGATTTTTCTTATGTCTCAAATGAAAAGAAGATGAATCGTTGTGAAGCATGCCTACTGTCTCCTCCAAAACTTAGGTGTCCTCTCTAGGAAAAAGGGCTTCGCTAGAGAGCAATTCAGAGATCTTATCCCAACTGGCAGAAAGGAACTTCTCCCCACACAATGCTGCTTCTGAGATTCTATCTCACCTAAAGGGTAGAAACAATAACAGGGGACAGAATGTCAAGAAAATTTCTTGACAGAATGTCAAGAAAATTTCTTGACAGAATGTCAAGAAAATAGGTGGGATGCTGTCTCTCAAGAAAGGAGTATGACACAGCAGGAAAAAAAAAAAAGCTGTATCACTAGAGAAATACTCGTGACGGTTAACAGAACTAAAACACGGGGCCATTAAAAGAATTGGGAATTAATCAAAAAACCATAGAAAGCTCCTCCTATCCCACGTTTTATAACCAAACCAACAAGGCTTAGTCTAATAATAGTGGACTACACTGGAAATAAAGGAGAAAGAAACAAACTCTTGGAGGAATATACATGGAATCCCCAGTCTAGAGAAGAGATAAAAACAAAGACACTAGAAGGATTAGAAGACTAATACCTAATCTTCAGTAACAAGCTCCAACAAGCATAAAACACTGGACTCCCTAGCCTAGTCATTACCTTAAAGGCCCATTTACCTTGCTTTTTATTGTCCCATACAACACATATGGATTTTAACAAAAACTTACAAAGCATGAAAAAGGGCAAGAAAAAAAAAGTCTAAGAAGACAAGTCCTCATAAAATAGATTCAGATGGGGTGCCTGGGTGGCTCAGTTGGTTAAGCGTCTGACTTGTGGCTCAGGTCATGATCTCACGGTTTGTGAGTTGGAGCCCTGTGCCGATCTCTGTGCTGACAGCTCAGGGCTGGAGCCTGCTTCAGATTCTGTGTCTCACTCTCTCTCTGCCCCTCCCCTCCTCATGCTTTGTCTCTCTCTCTTTCTCTCTCAAAAATAAACATTGAAAACAATTTTTAAAAAGAGACTCAGATAAGACACAGATATTGAAATAATCAGACAGAGGAGTTAAAATAGCTAAGGTTAATTTAAAGCACATACTGTAATTCTAGGGAAACCACTTTTTTAAAAATAAAATGATGAGCTCAGAGAAGAGAGAAAATGTAATTATATGAAACGCTTCATTAAGCTGAGAAAAGGTTAAAAGAAGGGTGGGTGGAGAAAAAGAAACAGAACAAATGCACGTTTCAGAACTGGTAGATAATGGGGCGCCTGGGTGGCGCAGTCGGTTAAGCATCCGACTTCAGCCAGGTCACGATCTCGCGGTCCGGGAGTTCAAGCCCTGCTTCGGGCTCTGGGCTGATGGCTCAGAGCCTGGAGCCTGTTTCTGTTTCTGTGTCTCCCTCTCTCTCTGCCCCTCGCCCGTTCATGCTCTGTCTCTCTCTGTCCCAAAAAAATAAAAAAACGTTGAAAAAAAATTATAAAAAAATAATTGGTAGATAATAATCCAACTATATCAATAATCACTTTAAGTATAAATATTCTAAAAACGCAAAATAAGATTAATTATCTTAGTGGATAAAAAAATACAAGAAGAAATATATGCTACCTATAAGTAACTCAATTTAAACATAAAAATTCAGACAGGTTACAAGAGAATACAGAATAGAATATAGATACCATGTTAACACTGATAAAAAGGAAGCTAAAGTGACACCATTCATTTAAGTCCTAGCAGATTTTATAATAAGGAAAACCATCAAAGATAAAGAGATGTACTGTTACATAATAAGCAATGGTTCAAATCTCCAATAAATGTAAACATTTAAACACCTATGCACCAAAAGATGAAGCAAAGTACATGAGATAAAAACTGATATAATGATAACAGAAATGGAAAAATCTACTGAAATAGTTGGAAACGTCAAAACCCCTCTATCACTAATTTGCAGGTGAAACAGGTAGAAAATTAGGAGGGATACAGATGACGTAAAATTGAGTATGATCTGGTTGATATTTATAGAGTGCTCAAAGGAGAATATACCCTTTTAAGCTCACATGGAATATTCACCAAGACAGGCTGCATTCTGTCATAGAACACTACTTAAAGATATACAAAAATACAAACCATGTTAAGTAAGTTCTCAAATATGTGGAATTAAACTAGAAATCAAGAAGAAGAACAACAACTACTAACAACAACAAAAAATAGCTAGAATTTTCCCCCAAATATTTGGAAGACAAACAGCATAAATAATCAACGGGTCATAGAAGAGGTCTCAAGAGAAATTTTCAAATTCTTTAAATTAAATAAACATGAAAACATAATTATCTAAAGTTGTGGGGAAAGTGAAAACAGTAAATTAGAGGGAATTTTAATAGCATTTAATGAATATGTTTTTATTTTTGGTCTTTATTCCTGGCCATTGTAATTTCCTAAATGATAAGAACAAAAGTGATGGAAACACCTTTTGTTATCATTTTTGGATTTTGTTCCCAGTTCCCAAAATAGCTAAGGAGAGATAAAAGTCAAAGGAATATCCTTTGCTATTCATAACACACCTGTTTCAACCCCAGTTCATGTTCATGAGGTGATTTTTGGAAAGAACCTAAGGATGGAACCTGGTTGCAAAGGGAACCAACAAGTGATTAGAAGGTTGGAACTTGCAACCCCACTCCAGGCCTCTGAGGAGGAAAGACAGGCTGGCAGTTGAGTTCAATCACCAATGGCCAATAATTTAATCAGCACACGAAGGTACCGGGAGGGTGGCATACATGAAAAAGGGTATGGAAGCTTTGTACCCCTTCCTCATACCTTGGTCTATAAATCTCTTCTATCTGCATTTCCTGAGTTGTATTATTTTATAACAAACCTGAACTCTAGTAAGTACATTGTGTTTTTCTGAGTTCAGTTTTCAGTTCTAGCAAATTACCAAACCTTAAGAGGAAGTAGTAGGAACCCCGTTTTATAACCAATCAGAAGTATCAACTAAATGTTGTTCACTGAAAAGATCAATAAAGTGAATAAACCACCAGCCAGCCTAGCCAAAAAATAAAGAGAAAAAACACAAATTACCAATATCAGAAATGAGAAAGGGCTTGTTGATACTGATTAAAGAGACATTAAAAGGGGGCGCCTGGGTGGCTCAGTCGGTTAAGCAGCCGACTTTGGCTCAGGTCATGATCTCGCGGTCCGTGAGTTCAGGCCCCGCGTAGGGCTCTGTGCTGACAGCTCAGAGCCTGGAGCCTGTTTGGGATTCTTTGTCTCCCTCTCTCTGACCCTCCCCCGTTAATGCTCTGTCTCTCTCTGTCTCAAAAATAAATAAACGTTAAAAAAAAAAAGAGAGAGACATTAAAAGGATACTTAAATAACACATTCAAGTCTATGCTAATAATGTTGATAACTTACATGAAACTGATCAAGTCCTCAAAAGACACAAACTCACACAAGAAGAAGTAGATAAGATAAATAGACTCATATCTATTAAAGAAATTGGATCAAAAATTAATAAACATCCACAAAAGAAAGCACCAAACCCATATATGGCTTTCCTGGTAAATTTAGTAAATTGTACTAAATATTTCAGAAGGAAATGATACCAGTTCCCCACATTTTTTTCAAAACGTAGAAGCAAAGGTAAGACTTCACAACTAATTTTGTGAGGCCACCACTTCCCTAATAAAAATCAGATACAGACACTACAACTGAAGAAAACATCAAACACATTTCTCATGAATGTAGACAAAAGATTCTTAAAATATTAGAGAATCAAATCTGGCAATATATAAAGAAGATATGTTATGACCAAGTGATGTTATTTGTAGAAAAGCAAGGCTATTTAACAATTATTAAGCAATCAATGTAATTCATTATATTAACAGACTGAATAAGATAAAACATATGATTATGCCAACAGATTCAGAATAAGCATTCAATAAACATTTATTCATGATAAGAGCTCTCAGTAAATAAGTAACTGAGATCCTTGAACAGGAATTGGGGGCAAAGAAGGGAGGGGGCTGGTCCCCCACCCTCTTACCCCACTTCCGGCTGGTCCCTCTACTCTGAGGGTCAGACCTGAAGCTACTGTTGAACCACAGCTGGAAGAGACCTTCCTCCCGTCCCTTCCATCTCACTGATGGCCCAATCCAATCCCTTGTTTTGTATTTTCTTGAGCCCCGGACCCCTACCCCAGGTTTCTAACTTTGTAACTTGTTCTGGATGTGGGTTCCTAACCTGTTATAGCTTCCCTACCCTGGGCCTAAGGGCACACCCATCCCCTTAGAACTACCTTAATCTAATAAAGAAAATATACTCAAAAAATCTACATTAAACCTCCTACTTAATGGTGAGAAAGTGAACAATTTCCTGTTTAAATTAAGAAAGGACCAGGATGTCCTTTCATACCATTCTTATTCAACATTATACCAATGTCTTAGCAAATGCAATAAGATATGAAAATAATAGATTTGAAAAGAAGAAATAAATATTTTTGTTCAAATATTACAGGATTGTCTCTATAGAAAACCACAAAGATTCTACAAAAACCATTTGGAGCTAATAAGTAAGTATGCAAAGGTCATAGTATAAAACGCCAAAACACAAACATCATCCAATCACAAGTCAATTGCTTTCCTTTATACCAGCAATAAACAATTGGGACATCAAATTAAAAAACAAAACAAACAAAAAACCAAAACCAAAACCAAAAACTACTATCTAGAATAACACCAAAGGTAATTAAGTACTTAGGTGTAAATATACAAAGCAATATTTACAGGATCTGTAGGTAAAACTGTAAAACAATGAATGAAACCAAAGAAGACTTAAATAGAAGACAAGATATTCTATGTTCATGAACTAGAGAACTCAGTATTGTGAATATGTTATTCTTCTCAATTTGATCACCAAATTCAACACAATTCAAATCAGTGTCTTAGCAAGCTGTTTGGTAGATACTGACAAACTGATTCTAAAATGTACATGAAAAGCACAGGTCCTAGAACAACCCTCACATACTGGAGAGGTTATCTATTGACTAGTTTCTCATACAGTGTTCACAAGTGTGTAAAATGATTTGGAACTATGGGCCCAAAGGTAATGATTTGATTTTTTAAAAGGCTTCAGGATTCAATCAAGTAAAAATAAAAAAAAAAAAAAAGACAGAGGGAAGGGGAGGGAAGGGGAGGGGAGGGAAGGGGAGGGGAGGGGAGGGGAGGGGAGGGAAGGGAAGGGAAGGGAAGGGAAGGGAAGGGAAGGGAAGGGAAGGGAAGGGAAGGGAAGGGAAGGGAAGGAGAGGAGAGGGGAAGGGAAGGGAAAGAGACAGGGAGCAACAGGAAGATAGTTTGGGGGTGTTTTTTAAATTTTTTTTAATCTTTTACTTATTTTTGACAGAAAGAGACACAAAATGTGAGTGGGGGAGGGGCAGAGAGAGAGGGAGACACAGAATCCAAAGCAGGCTCCAGGCTCTGAGCTGTCAGCACAGAGCCCAATGCAGGGCTTGAACTCACAAAAGGTGATTTCAGACCTGAGCAGAAGTGGGACACTTAACCCACTGAGCCACCCAGGCACCCCTGAGGATGTGTTTTAAAAGTTAATTTACAAATTCACCTCACCTAATAGTTTGTCCTTAAAGGAAGAAGAGCTTCAAAATACTTGGATGGACTATGTAAACTTCAAACGCAGCTTTTGTTCATGAAGTCACAGTGATTATTTCTGAGGTAAATGAGTTGTCATTCTCTCTCTCTCTCTCTCTCTCTCTCTCTCTCTCTCTCTCTCTCTCTCTCTCTCTCTCGCCACCAAAATATTAATCACCTTTATTACCACTTGTAATGAATTCCTTGCAGATGATTTTCTAACCTCTGAATACTTCAAAAGGATAAAAACTCCTTAAAAAAATACCAATGCTCTTTTTGACAGTGAAGTGACAGGCTTATAAGCTTTCTGTTTTAGTACAGAATACATTAATTAAAAAAAAAAAAGTTTAATTGGCCCAGGCTCTTGAGATAATAAATGCTCATTTCAGAAACATTCTTCATTTTAATTCATTTTAAAATACGGTACAGAATGCTCTCTCCTCCTATACAGTCACTGTGCAAATCAACTTATTATGAGATTATCAAAACAACAAAAGCATTTTTCATGCAAATAAACCATGACAGTGATAACTGGCTATCCTCTGTGTTCAGAGAAGAATGAGAATAGGATTATTTAATTTCCATTAGTAAGATTTTGAAGCCAGCTACCTCATCAATGGACTTTATTAAAGTGATTTTTTATGGATATAACAGCGTTTAATTTGCTAAGTGAGACAAAACAGTAAAATGAATCAATTAAAATCAAGTTCCTTAATATTAGTATTTCCTTTCTTAAAAGTAACAGCTTTCAGACTCATTGGCTCTCTGTATTGACATGTATCTTATACATTAATACTAAAACTTAAAAATATTTCAAGTTTAGCAGTTAGTCACCATCTTTGGAAGTTTATTAAAATAACGTTTTACGTTGATAGAGTATGAAAAAGTTCTAGAAAAATTCAAGAGAAAAGAGCATTGCCAATGAAAAAAGAAGTAATTAAAATTTGGAGACCCTGTATTTAATTTCCTATGTAACACGCTGTCATTTGACTGTTAGGAAATTAGAGAGAAAAGTAAAATTTCCCTTTTTATAAATATATGCATTAATTATATATCTTCGTATCAAAAAAGTATCTTCAGAACTTCTTGTTGACTTCTTTTAATAAGTATTAACAACAATTATTCCAAAATCGCAGTTTTACCTTAAGTTTTTATCAATCTTAAAGTGGATACTTTTTAATCACTTTAATTTTGCTGAAAATCACATGTGCTGTAAACGAAGAATGTTATGTTCAATAATATCAATTTTATAACTCCACAATGTGACAAATGTTTTATGCCAGGGAGTAGGTTTTTTGGTTTTTGTTTGTTTTTGGCATTGCTTAATCAATCAGACAATTAATTTTGCATGGTCAGATGTATTATCCTTCCTCTTTAAGAATTTTAATATTTTTGCTAGATTCAAAAAATTATTTATAATATGGAGGTTGTAAAGAAATTCTATTTCCTTCTAGTGCTTTCAGGTTTTTTATGTATCTTTGTGTCTCCTTTATCTGAAGTTTATTTTTATGGTATAAGGTAAATATCTAATTTGCATTTTTCCACGTAAACCCACATTTCCCTATACCAGTTGGCAAATACTATTTCTTTGCTTGTTTCTTAATTACTATAAATGTGTGTATCTTCATAACCAGTAAAAAAATCCCCATTATTTTTACTGTTTTTTTATAATTTGCTCTTCCACATTAAGTTCTTGAAAAATTATATTCAGATAATGATGCAAAACGAATGTATAGATTTATTTATACAAGAATTATATTTCTCCAAATAGTTTCCTTATTAATTTTCTGCCTATGTTAGCTCAATAATGGCCCCCAAAATAATGCCCATGGCCTAATCTTTGGAACTAGTGAATATTACCTTATATAATGGCAAAAGAGACATTACAGATGTAATTAAATTTAATCTTGATGGAGAGATTATTCTGGATTATTCAGATGAAAGGCAAGCAAACAGATTCTCCCCAGTCACCAGAAAGAACCTGAGTGATTGCAGACTTCTGAGCTCCAGAACTGTAAAGTCATCTATTTGTGCTGTTTTAAGCCACTTTTTGTGGTAATTTTGTTACAACTGCAATATTTTTGGTAACTAATGCACTGTACTATAGTACTCTTAGTATTTTCTTTTGATCAATGCTTAGCATTTTAGAGTTAGAGGTCCAATATTTACTATCGGTTTATTTTATATGTAAATCAAGTAAACAGCAAAAAAAAAAAGTGAGTTTAAAAATACCGACTTGAGGTGACTGCAGTCCTTTTGATATACTGTCATTACTGATACACTTATTTTTGTTAGCTTATTTTCATTTATCCTATTTAGTCTTCACCGAGTTTTCAGCTAGTTTTTCATCAATTCTGGAAAAACCTCAGTTATTATGTCCTCAAAAATTGCAACTCTAGTATGTCATCTAATCCTGACTTCTGGAGCTATTTTTGGAGGTTCTAAATATATCATTTATTCTTTTATTTCCTCTGCTTTTTGTGCAGAATTTTGGGTAACTTAATTACTACTATCTTCCATATTTCTTATTCTTTCTGAGTAATTTCTAGAATTCATCCTAAATATTGTGATATTACCTTTTATTATTCAGTGATTATAATTTTTATTCCTAAAATTTTTAATGGTTTTTTTAAAATAAATATCTGCTTTTATTAGTATATGCTATTTCCATATTATAGTTTATCATTTTTATGTATGCTATTTATTCCTTTATCACTTTGAGGAAATACTTTTTTTTATGTTTAGAGTGATCTATCACTTAACACTTATTGTGAGGTAAGTTGATAATAATTTGTTCTTAGTCGCTAGTTTTCTTCAAATTCTTTGGGAAAAAAGGGCTCTGTTGTATACTCATCCTGAATGTGAGCGTCTCTTTTTCCTTCTCTGTCCTTCCGCCATCTATCTCTCTGCATGTGTGTGTGTCCCTAGTTATGGCCACCACGGCCAACTAACATGTCACCCCAGTCTTGTACATTTCTTAATGAGAGTGAGGTTTTCTGTGCTCAGCTCATATGATTAATGTCATAGATCTTTTCACTTAATCAGTGAATACCTTGGTGCAAGTCCCATTTTGTGGCCTTCTCTTCTTTCTTTCTACTCTAAACGTGGCAACTCCAGGAAGCTGTCAGTTTGTCTCTGGATTTTAAGAGAGTACAGGAAACTGCTCCAGATCCTAATACAAAATGATGTCCCTTAGTTAATCATCAGTGACATAATGGGAAGTTTAGTCTTAGTTACCATACTGGAATCCAATCTCCCCAGGGCTGTTCCTGAAAATCATGAGCCCCATGACATTATCCCTCACATAACATTGTGAAGATTCTTTTCCACCTTTGGACTACGGAGAAATTTGCCATCCTTTGAGCACTGTCGTGAATTTTATTATATTTTAATATTTATTTATCATTGCTACATGTTATTTAGAGCTCCAGAGACTTACAGTATGTGCTAATCATCTCATCTTTATTAAAATGTAACAGATATGTGTGTGTGTGTGCGTGTGTGTGTGTGTGTGTGTGTGTGCGCGTTGGTGGTCGGGGGTGGTGGTATTTTTTTAGGTTATATTTCCAGAAGTAAAATTATTTAATTATGAGAGTACTTTCTTTCTTAATTCTCTTGGTATTACTGACAAATTTCTATCCTACACAGTTGACATTTCATTTCATACTGCTGTTTTTAAAGGCCCTTTTTATTTTAAACTAAAGATACTATAAAGGACTGCAAAATATTTTAATACCATTTTTACCTGACATAGTCATAAAACCTGCTCTAATTCCTAAGGTTTTAAAATGTCTTGAGTGAATATATTTATGTGTTTTATTCCATTCTCCAGAAGTGTTGTTTTTATGAAACTAAAGACATAATTCATGTTTTCTTCTGTCAGAATCAACACTACGAACTGAATTATCTTTTAGTCAGAACATCTGCAATAGAAAGAACAATCCGGAAAGATCAGAGCTGAATGAGTCATGAATGTGATATAGATGAACTAAAACTCCTTGAAGGTTTTTTTTAGAAATCCACGCTGAATGGACAAATACAGAAATCTCATGCTGCTCTCTGTACAGGGACTGGGACTCAGACACAGTTAAAAGGACACTCTTAGGAAAATAGAAAATGAAGGCAAATTGTAAAAACTAATTCACATTTTCACACCATGAAAGTATCTAGCCCAAAAATATATGAAAAATTACCAGTTCATAGCAAAGTGAGATGACCAAACATATAGTATGAGGCAGTGGTTTGCTCTTGGACTATGGTTATTTTTATCACATCATTTATTTGGTTAAGAAATAAAAATAAAAAATGCTTCATCAGTCAGTTACTTGACAGATACAACACTCTAACTGGCTTTTATTCATTTACTAATTTGGGACATATATTTTTACTATATATATGTCCTAACTTTGAGGACTATATTTACTAACTTTGGAGACAACATTTTAACATAGCAAATCTTTCTTGAATGTTATCAAAATATTTAGTGATGAATAGCATGGGTAAGTTAGAATCAAAAAATTCCACCCTGTTAGCACGTATTTCATGTTAATTGATGAAACTTTGACTGTAATAATGAGCCTGACCTTGTAAAATCCTGAATGTGTTAATATGTGTCTCAGCTTTTTTTTAATGTTTATTTATTAATTTTTGAGAGACAGAGAGGGAGGGTCAGAGATAGAGGGGAACAGAGGATCCTAAATGGGCTCCATGCTGACAGCAGAGAGCCCGATACAGGACTCGAACTCACAAACCACCATGAGATCATGATCTGAGCCAAAGTCACTTAACCAACTGGGCCACCCAGACACCCCATATCTTAGTTCTAAAAGGGGTTTGCTAGGGACATGAGAAGAAAAGAGGAACAAGTGACAAGAGTCTCCCTGTTGACTCCAGATGGGCTGGTTCCACAATTCAGGGAATTTGGAAGCTAAGGTGGAGATGGGAACATTATTAGCGACAAGAACTTTCTTATAAGGGCATGCAGGCTTTGGATCTTCTGAAATAAATAATCCACCGACAGTCCAAATGACCCATTTTAGTGGCTTTATTTTTTTTCTCTCTCTTCCCTCTTAGAAAGATGGTAGTTTTGCAAAAATAATTACAATGGTATAACTAAAAGAAAGACACCAGCAGGCAAAAGGTCTATATGTGATTTGTCTTAATGTACATAAAAACATAGTAAGTTTTGAGTTTATGGAAAGGTAAATTATTTACTGAAAGAGCGGTCCTACCAGCTGGGGACAAACTTCTCTCCTGCTGAAATCCCAAAGGCACCCAGTTCTAAGTTGTAATTCTATATCTTTCAAGGGGTAGACTGCCATTCTTAGTTTATGGCAGGGTGTTTAAACCATTTCGATTTCTCATAACACCTCTGGTGACCCTGGCTACCTGCATGTTTCTCCACCAATTTCAAATAATTTCAGAATATATTTGAAGGATTACTATGAATTTAAGTGAACCATTTACCAATTTTTTTCAGTTATACCATTCCTTTAAGAAGCGTGGGCTTCCAGACTGCCTGAATTTTATTCCTGCAGGCAGGATTTCACTCAATGAGAAGCTATTGGGTTTTTTTAAATCTGGTAAATTCAGTTTTATATCCAAGAGTACACAACAGGGTCATCAGTCTTGGCAGTTGAATTTTTGAGAAAAAGAAGGAATTTTAGACAGCACTAAGCAGAGATATGCTATTTCCTCTCTGTTTTTAGATTTCTTTTATTTTCCTTTTAATTGTATTATTGTTTTTAAAATGATAAATGAGACAGATAGGTAGCTTTGCTTTTGAAGGTAGCCTTGCTCTTTAACGTTTTCTGTGTAAAGAAAGTCTGGAAGAGTCTGATCAGCCTCTCAAGTTTTGTGTTAAAAGGTTCAAGAGAGTCTCCATCTTTATATACATTTTAACACTGTTGCTCTTTGTAGGAGAACAGACAAGAGTCTGAGGAAACTACCTATTTATGAACAGAGGATTTTTTCTTGCTATTTATTCCACTATATGTATGTGTATATATACAATTACTATACACACACACACACACATATATATGTGTGTATATATATACATATACATACATATGTGTATATGTATGTATATGATAATAAGTGGCTACTTCAAGATTCAGATCCAAGACCCTCTCCACCCTCCCCCCAAATTTTAATGCGATAAATGGTACTATAAGAAGTTGGAAGAGTACATTTACTTTGCAAGTGCCTATCATAGTTTTGTCTAGACTTTCATTCAGAATATCTTCTGGGCTTATAATGTAACCAAGGGACATTTTGTACATACATAAGCATCACCAAAGTTTTGGAATATAGTTTAGGATAATAACCTTGCTGTTTTTTATACTACCAGTTCAGTTTGTAAAAACAAACATCAACAAAGGTGTCAATTAAGTACATGCCAAAAGAGATATTTTACTTGCAGAGCTTAATCTGTGTTGGTCTTCTATGAAATCTAAAAGTTGATGTTAGAATATATCATAAAACAGGCTTTGTCATTTTTCTCATTTTAAAGATTTTAAAATGGGGTCTGGAGAAATGAATTGATCCCAGGGTAACAGAATTGATAAAATGAAGAGTTGGGATTTAAACTCAGACAATCTGGTTCTAGAATACTTGTTTTGGTCACTGAACAATAGAAGAGGAATATTACATTTCCCCCCTCAGGAAAGTCACAATCTATTGACACAGTATAAGTCTAAGATGATCTTTCTAATGACACAAGTCTTGGTTTATCACTATGTTTGCTGCATCACTACTCATCATCCCTCCATCCATCCTTTGATTCAAGGACTAGATGTTGTCCCAGATATGACCAATGC
The DNA here is from genome assembly GCF_018350175.1 of Felis catus. Taxonomy (NCBI): domain Eukaryota; kingdom Metazoa; phylum Chordata; class Mammalia; order Carnivora; family Felidae; genus Felis; species Felis catus. Next base: position 215,233,223 of record NC_058368.1, on the reverse strand, counting down.
TAGTTTTTCAACACAGAAGTTTGGAAAATGAATCTTCTTACTAATCCCATTTTTCCTTTTACTAATGTTACTAAGTGATCCAGTGTTTACCGTCAGGCTGTAGGTTAAAACTCCCATTTGTTCTCAAGGTTTATAGTATATAAACATTAAAATAAATATCATCATGGAGCGCCTGCGTGGCTCAGTCGGTTGAGCGTCCGACTTCAGCTCAGGTCACGATCTCACAGTTCGTGGCTTCGAGCCCCACATCGGACTCTGTGCTGACAGCTCAGAGCCTGGAGCCTGCTTTGGATTCTGTGTCTCCCTCTCTCTCTGCCCCTCCACTGCTCACACTCTGTCTCTCTCTCCTTCAAAAATAAATAAACATTTAAAAAAATTTTTTAAATAAAATAAATCTCATCATGTATTGCTATTTAACCTGTTTTTCTTGCAAGTATGTTCCCACATATCTTTTTTTTTTTTTCTTTATTTTTTTTATTCTCAGGTTAGTTAATGTACAGTGTAGTCTTGGCTTCAGGAGAACTCAGTGATTCATCTCTTATGTATGACACCCAGTGCTCATCTCAAAGAGTGCCCTCCTTAATGCCTGTCACCCATGTAAGCCACCCATCCACCTCCCACCCCCATCAATCCTCAGTTTGTTCTCTGTATTTAAAAGTCTCTTATGGTTTGTCTCCCTCTGTTTTTATCTTATTTTTCCTTCACTTCCCCTACGTTCATCTGTTAAGTTTTTCAAATTCCACATATAAGTGAAATCATATATCTGTCTTTCTCTGACTTATTTCACATAGCATAATAACCTTCAGTTCCAACCACGTTGTTGCAAATAGCAAGATTTCATTCTTTTTCATCACCGAGTAGTATTCCATTGTATTTACATACCACATCTTCTCAATCCATTCATCTGTTGATGGACATTTAGGCTCTTTCCATAATTTGGCTATTGTTGATAGTGCTGCTATAAATATTGGGGTGTATGTGCCTCTTTGAATCAGCATGTTTGTATCCTTTGGGTAAATTCCTAGTAGTGCAATTACTGGGTCTGTGAGTGGAAAGCAACAAAGGCTACAAAGGACCAAAGACATCACCAAAAACACAAAATCTACAGACACCACAATGGCACTTAATTCATATCTTTCCATAATTATTCTGAATGTAAATGGATGGTATCCCCACATATCTTCTTGGGCAACCTACATATTATTCCATCCTATGTCATGAACCTTTTCTTTAACTTCGGAAGTCATAATTGGACATAATCCTTCAGTCCGGTTGCACTTAATTCAAAGTACAAGGGAAAGATTGTATCTGGTTTTCCACATATTATGTAAATATTTATTGATTTCAGTATTCAATTACTTTTCCAGCAATAAAATTTTTTGCCAAACTTGTTTTTATTATGGTAACTAAATGCATTTGCTTAAGTTTATAAATGGCAGTGATTATTTTTATGTCATATTTATACACTTGAGAGATTGCTTTTCCAAAATTAAACATTTATCTCTATGTCTGTTGACTCTCTCTTTCAAGATTTTGAAAAGCTGGATTCTTTTCCAATGGCATTTTTGAATTAAGTCTTATTTCCAAAGAATGTAACAGTGATACTGTCAACAAATATATTATAATGGCCTGATAATATGCTTTAATGGCAGTAAGTATTAAAATTATCTTTTGAGGAGTGCGTGGGTGGCTTAGTTGGTTCAGCATCTGACTCTTGCTTTCAGCTCAGGTCAGGATCTCATGGTTCATGGGATCAAGCCCCACAGTGAGCTCTGCATTGGCAGTGCATGGACAGTGTGGAGTCTGCTTGGGATTCTCTCTCTCTCCCTCTGACCCTCTCCTGATCAAAATAAATAAATAAGCTTTAAAACAATAAAATAAATATTTTTTAAAAAAGATTTAAGTGTCTTTTCAGTGTTATTCAAAAATACTAGCTATAGGGCGCCTGGGTGGCGCAGTCGGTGAAGCGTCCGACTTCAGCCAGGTCACGATCTCGCGGTCCGTAAGTTCGAGCCCCGCGTCGGGCTCTGGGCTGATGGCTCGGAGCCTGGAGCCTGTTTCGATTCTGTGTCTCCCTCTCTCTCTGCCCCTCCCCCGTTCATGCTCTGTCTCTCTCTGTCCCAAAAATAAATAAACGTTGAAAAAAAATTTTTAAAAACAAAAATACTAGCTATAAAACTAGATATAATTTATTAAGATAGAAGTCACAAATACAAATACTTTATTTCAGTAAAAAATAGTTTTGTACTGTAACTAATATAAGTCAGCCCACTGCAGTACAAGGCTTTTCTAATATTTTAGAAATCAGAATGATGGAATTAGCTGTGTGGATAACCTCTTAAGATCATATTATTGGTATTTTGTCAATGCCAGGGTATCCATATATGTCTGTGTATAAAATATAATTTAATAAACTATTATTTTATTTGAACTACTTTTTGTAATGTCAGCTTGTATATACACTGCACGGTTTTGACTGAATCAGACATCAAAAGGAGTTTTGTGAAGTAATTCAAACCATCATGGAGCCACCCAGAAATTTCACAATATGATCTCACCACACCTGATGCCAAAAAACTGAACTGGACTAAACCAAAATCATGATATTAAGCATTGTCTCTGAATTTATCTGACATCAATATCTGCCATCTGGTATTTTATTTTTTTTATCCTTCTTCTGATTGTGATACAACCTTCTAGATAATATGCTCCTCTGAGTTGGTCCATACACTCCTGTTTCCCATCCTTTTTGATATTGCATTTGGAACAAAAAAAATTACATCACTTATATGAAATACTTAATATAGAAAACACTTTCTCTGCTTCAGCACCTGTCTTGCGCTGTGTCCTGGCACATTCTGTTCTGAGTAAAAAAATTTTTTCTCCCTTTAATCTATGTCTTCTCAGACTGAAAAGTACTATATTTATAGTTGTTTTGATGACTATATGTATTAATACATAGAAAGTAATTGGAACAATGTCTGCCATATATGTAACAGGTAACTTCGAAGGAAAAGAAAAAAAAGAGACTACGATTAAACAGCGTGGCATACCTCTCTCTCAGATAGAGTTTGGTTAACATTATTAGAGATCCTGTCGCCATATAATAACTGATGGATTTCTTTTCTATCTTCTCTACTGGACAGGGAGCTAGTTGGGAAGTTCGTCAAAAGCCGGTACTATGCCCCCATTCGTCTCCCTACCATCGGTGCTTAACATGATGGCATCATTGGAGTTCAGTGGCTTTCAAGTAACAGACAAAACCCAGTTGAGATGTCTTAGATATTATTCAGCTCAATTGCTCACCAGTAAGTTGTGTGTGTGTGGGGGGGGGGGGGAACGACATAGGTTGCGATAAGAATAATTACTGTTTCCAAAAGGTTTTACTGAGCTCAATGCAATTTCATATCAAATTGGTTTTCTTCTATAAGTAGGCCTGCGATACACTGGGGTGCTTGGGATACTGACTTCTATTGACATCATACAATGTTGCTGAGTGAATTAAATCAGGACTCGACAAATGATTTTTCTGTAAAAGGCCCAACAGTGTATATTTTAGGCTTTGTGGGCCATACAGTCTATGTCGTAACTACTCAACTCTGCCGTTGCAGTGAGAAATGAACCATAGACAATGTGTAAATGAGGGAACACAACTGTTTTCCCATCACGCTTTACTTATGAAAATAGGCAGCGGTCCTGCTTTGGCCCTTGAACCGGTTTTCTGACCCCTGGATTAAATCAATACAATTGTCAATAGTAGGTTAATTGACTTATCTAGTTCTCATTAAGGTATATAAATGCTTGGTTCTTGTTTGTTATACTCTCTTGCAAAATAAGGAGTTTGAATTAAATCAATTTTCTGAAACTGATTTGGAACAAAGAAATTTAAAGCTTTCTTTACTATGTATAAAACTATACATTATAAACTATACATTAATATTTTAAATTATCTTATAATTATCCAAGTGGAGATATAGTATGCAATGTCTCCCAAATCTACTTGACAAAAAAATAAGTTTTCCATAAACTGTTTCATGGGACTAGTAATTAAGAGGACATATTTTGGAGAACACTGGAAAATATGAGCATTGCTATGAACATGACCCTTTAAGTTCTAACTTTCCACTTAGTATGGAATTCAAACAATTTATTTTTTCAGAATATAGTGCCTCAGGGAAGATGAGAACTTTTGACACTCCTAGAATCTTTGCATGGGAAGCTTCTTCCAAAAAAAAAAGGGGGGGGTGGTCTAATTTTCTTTCCTTGGAATCTTACCTGATTTCAGCCATTTATGAGAAAAAGGAAGGAAGGAAGGAAGGAAGGAAGGAAGGAAGGAAGGAAGGAGGGAGGGAGGGAGGGAGGGAGGGAGGGAGGGAGGGAGGAGGGAGGGAGGGAGGGAAAGAGAGAGAAAGAGAAAGGGAGAAAACTATCCCAGCTATTCATTATAATTTATGGTAATATTTCTCCTTGTTATCTCTTCTGGAAAAGACTATACTTATCTTCAAATATTCATTTTCTCTTCATTCTTTTAGTCTGAATTCTTGAGTTTTAGTTGAGTAAATGAGCCCCGAGTTAGAGACTAAGTTCACAGCTTGCATTGCAGCCAGCCTAGAACATGTGCTTAAGTTCTGGAATATATATAACACTGGATTCCTCTAGCGCCCTCATTGAAGGAAAACTGCTTGCTTCTATTTCCTCTTCCCTCTCCCTCTGTGGGCTGAGACATGGACACGGTTATGAGGACACCAGCAGTGGATGCTGAAACAACAAAATACAGGAAGGCGGATGCCTGCCTGACTTTCTAGAGCAGAGAAACCCATCACCTGCTGCTCCTAGCAGGTCATGTTGAACACAAATGAGAAATACATTTCTATCTTATTTACACGACTGGCATTTGACTTCTTTTGAAGTAGTTACATATCCTTAATGATATATTTTATGTCAAAAATATCAGATTTAGGAGTTATTTCTGTTTCTGATTTATAGTCCATTGTACTGACCCTTGTGTCCCAGTCAGATCTACCAAACTGCTATGTAACCTTAATCCTTTTTTCTTTAGACTGCTAATATTCTGGTATTACAACTGGACCACCTCAGGTACAACCAACCTAGAGGGAAAGGTTTGAATTACCTACATAGAAACATAAAGTCATCAGTTAGGTTCTAGAAGTAGAAACCTAGACATTCTTCGCTGTGGTGGGTCAGATGGTGGCACATATATTTTATTACCTGCATGTACTTTGGCAGAAACCAGAAACCACTTCTTTTTCATCTACCACTTTGGACCACTTACTTACAGGACTGGCAGCGGGAGGGGGGAATACATTTGAATAAACTTGTGAGTTTGTTTCTGTGTATGTGCATTTGACTGCATAGCAATTTTCTGAATTACCTACTAACTTTCAATTATCCATGCTTCTGTAGCCTTCCATCAGCTTGGATAAACATGTGTTGAGTTCAGTTATACATCAATGTCTGGTAGGCATTAATAAAGCTCGCAATATGCCTTGCTAAGTATTATTTTATGTTAAATGGAATGAAATAGAAAGGTTAGTGTACATGTTAAAGAAATATGGGGCAATTTGATTATGGCTCCCTATAGATATAACTTTTTATGTGAACATAACAAATACAATCTTAGGTGAAACATTCTAATTTTTTATTACAGTAAATAGTCTATTTGAAGGTCGTTGCTTGAATTAAGAAAATTCAAAAGCTGTATTTTATTATAATGAACATTCATTCATATAGCCACTTATCTGCATACATCTGTAGATTCAGTGTAAGACACAGGCAAGTCAAGTGTTACCACGGATAATTTTTTTTTTTTAACTAAGCCTCTGATTCTTTGCTTGATTTTATCCCTTTGCATCCAATTTTATAAACTAATATATTATTCACATTTGGGAAACTGTATTGCTTTTTATTCTAAAAAACAAATGCCACATTAACAACTTTTAAAAACCAACTCAATTATACATGCATAAGTTCATTTTGGGATATATATATTATGGGTTGGGAAATGTCATCACATCCTTCATCATCACATTTTTTATATCTTCCTGTGGTGAACACCTGTGGCTTGTTGGCAATGTGTTCATTTCACGGGATTATTAAGGACTCTATATTTTTAGAGTGGCTCAACTCAGAGTTATTTAACACAGGTGTTTCTGTAATTATGATACATTGGGAAATCTACACTGCTCAATAGCTTTCAGGTTCCACTTTTACCTGGGTGATAAAATATGTCCCTTATGCAATGCAGTTTTATTAAAGCATTGAGACAAGGTTAAGACTGAGCTTGCTTAATTGACTTTTAATAAACTAAACAGATACTTTCTTTTAAATATTCGACATTTGGTAATATATAGAATAATTTTTGTAAGCTGATTATTTTCATGTGGCAAAGTTATCTCAAGGATCTAAAAAAATACCAGATGTTATATTCAAGACTATAAAATTCTTACATTTATGGAACTTTTGGAGTCCATTTATTTTGTTGTATAACATATACATATACATATATGTAGCCATTGAATACATTTATATATATGGTATACACATGTGACTTTTAAATTTTGAACTATGAAAGGTAATCTTATATGTTATATAAAATATAATGTGTAATGTGTGGGTTTGACTTTAAGGCAATATGTATACAGAGCCCAATTATCCTCAGGCAAATAAAATGATCATAGTAAAGTCCCCTTAATCTGATTTTAGACATTTCAAAACTCTGCTCTAAAGCCATTAGAACTCAACCATGGCCTACACTGAAATTTAGATTCTTACCAATAGAAATATTTCAGTGTGTTACCACCACCAATAAATACCATTATCAGTGAAACATGAGGTTATAGGGAAGGTGTTTGCATCTTAATCTCCACTGCATTTTCATTATCAACTCTGAAGTGGGGTGAAAAGGCTTGCCCAAACTAACGGGAACCCTAATAACAAGGGAGAGGCGTAGAGAACAGGGGCCTTCGCAAGCTCAAGTGTATGTGTGTATTTACTCCACTGGGGCTTTGGTGAGTGTCTCTGAAACAGTAACTCTGTTTCATTCAGGTTTGCATCCCCATTACATAAAGAAGTTACCAGATACATAGTAAGCACCCAATCAATATTGCCAAATACGTATCTAGGTAAATGGGAACTGAAGAGGGAATCCTCAGCCCTTTCCTTCAGACATTCAGATACTTCTATCTTTATGAGAGCTTCTAGAACATCATGGCAATTCCTGCTGCTATTGTTGCTACTGAGAGCTGTACAGCACTAACAGATGAGAACATTACTCAGAGAAAAAATAAATTTCATTGTAGACACTGGACAGTAAGTGCTACACAAATGAGTAGGAAGCACAATAACTTCTCAAACATTTGATAGACAAATAACATAAAATGGGAGTGTTAACAATCATAAAAAAAATAATAGGATAGTCTTCACATCTTCACCCATAAAAATCCAGAGCTTTGATGAATAGTGTTTTTATGGTTCTAATAACATAATAGTAGGTTTTGATTTTTGCTGCATTAATGGGCTAACTTGGGTTTGAAAAGAAAACACCATTAATTTTAACAGAAATTTAAGTTTTTTGGTATGACTTTCTGCCATAACTTTTTTTTTAAGTTTCAGTTTCATTCCAGTTAATTAACATATACGGTGTTATATTAGTTTCAGGTGTACAATATAGTAACTCAACATTTTCATACATCACCCTGTGCTCACCATGACAAGTATGCTCCTTAATCCCCATCACCTATTTCACCCACCAACCTCCCCTCTGGATAACCATCAGTTTGTCTCTATAATTGAGTTTATTTCAGGGTGCTTGGGTGGCTCAGTTGGTTAAGTGTCCAACTTGTGCTCAGGTCATCATCTCACAGTTTGTGACTTCGAGCCCCATGTCAGGCTCTGTGCTGACAGCTCAGAGCCGGGAGCCTGCTTCGGATGCTGTGTCTCCCTCTCTCTCTGCCCCTCCCCCACTTTCACTCTGTCTTTGTCTCTCTCTCTCTCTCTCCCAAAAGTAAACATTTGAAAAAAGAGTTTATTTCTTGATTTCTCAATTTCTGTTTTTTTCTTAAATTCCATGAGCGAAACTGTATGGCATTTGTCTTTCTGTGATTTACTTCACTAAGAATTACGCTCTCTAGCTCCATCCACACCCTTGCAAATTGTGAGATTTCATTCTTTTTTAATGGTTAAATAATATTCCATTATCTATCTACCGATCTATCTATCTAGTCTTACATCTTCTTTATCCATTCATTAGTTAATGGACACTTGGGCTCCTGCCATAGCTCGACTATTGTGAATAATGCTGCTATAAACATAGGATACATGTATATCTTTGAATTAGTATTCTTAAATTCCTTGGATACATACCCAGTAGTGTGATTGCTGGATCATAAGATAGTTCTATTTTTAACTTTTTGAGCAAACTCCATAGTGTTTTCCACAGTGGCTGCCATGATTTTGTATGGCATTTAACTTTATAAACGAAGCTTAGCTTAAATTATCCAGAAAAAAAAATCATTTGTGTGAATGAACAAAAAGAAACATACAGCAAATTCTCTCCTTAGTTTTACTATGTAACACGATAAGGCCCAGAGACCAAATGGAAGAAGCCAGGCTAACTTTCCTTACAGTGTTTTTTCACTCCCTTGCTGGAAATGTCCTTATCTCTAGCATCTTTTATTTATCCTTGTCTATCAAAATGTGTTTCAGTAAAGAAGTATCTATCTGTCAGTCCTTTATAATTTCAAATGATTGAAGCCAATACATATGCCTCCTGAGAACTGAATTTTGAGTCTTTAAAAAATCAAATAAGTTGTATTTTAATAATGGGGCTCCAGTTGTGCACTTTGAAGGGAGGGGCAGTTATTAAAGAGATTTAGGGAATCTTTTTCATCAGGAAGTAGGAAAATATTGCCCTGGAAAAAAAGTTTAACACTGTGGTACTAGATTACTAATGTCTCTTTGTAAGGAATGTTAAGACCAGGTATATTTATAATTTCTTTTTCTATCAACCTTTGCCATTCCCACTCCATAGCATGTACCATCCATTCATTTCAGACTAAAGCAATTCCCCGAGTATCACAGCATACTTCCAAATATTTTTCTCTGTGTTCTCTGCTTATGATGCATGTCTTCTGAGAGGTCTGAGGAACACCTGTGCATCTTCAAAATTCAATCTCAATATTCCTTTCCCTCACCTCATCTCTTCATTAATTCCTATTCCCCATCAAACTCTGCCTTCATCAATGTTCTTCTTAGCCCTATGTATATATACCTCTTTTTCAATACTCATCAAGGTTCTTACAATTCTTCATTGTTTCCCAACACGTTGGAAGCAACACAAAGCCCAGAGCCATATCTTATTTGCCTTTATTTAAGGACCGGGACAATTGTATCACTGAAGCTTTTGAAAATATGATAAATATTTTGCAATGTTCTTGTCTTTTGGAGGGTTTTCTTCCTAAGTTGTCAACTTTTAAATAAATATTTTGTAACATTTACTTATTTTTGAGAGACAGAGAAACAGAGCGCAATCAGGGGAGGGGCAGAGAGGGAGACACAGAATCTGAAGAAGCAGTCTCCAGACTCTGAGCTGCCAGCACAGAACCCAACATGGAGCTCAAACCCATGAACCAAGAGATCATGACTTGAGCTGAAGTTGGACACTTAACCAACTGAGCCACCCAGGAGCCCACATAGGTTGTCAACTTTAATAAAGTATCTTGAATTGTTATTTTACCACTCTCTTTTTTTTAAGAAAATATTTAAAAATTCTTGTTAATGTCTAAATTTAGAATAACAATTTGTTTCATATCCCTGGAAATGTCTATAATTTCTCCATTCTATTTTCCCTGAAAAGTTTAATATGTTCTAACAAAGATGTCTCTATTAAAACTGAAGTTAAACATAGAAGCAATTATTTGTTTTATTTAGTCAAATATCCTATGGGTAATTTGTTTGAACGGATGAGGTGAAGGCAGAGGTGTTCTTGCTTTGAAATAATCTTCATAGTATCTTTAATTTGGCAGCTTCTCAACTATTATTTCTCTTCTCCCTTTCACCCTAGGACTTTGTAGAATTAACTGTTACTACCAACTTAACCATAGCCATTTTTTTTTATCTTTAAATATTAGGAAATTCATAAAAGGGCATGAACTCAAGCCATGTGTGCAACTTTATTTAGGAATCCAAGGGCTGTCAACACATACATCTGGCCCTTAATCCCTGTTGTGTCAATAGAAGCTGCCTATTCTGCAGAAGAGATTAAAATTCGTAAGTGAACTTTTGCACTTTAAAAGAGAAACTTAAATGTATCACAGTTCATGATACAATAGGAAAAAGTATCTTGTAAGCATAGTATAGTACTCAGTTCTATGTCCTCGCTCATAGTTAAGAGATACGTAGTTATTATGTATCAAAAATGTGTTCCTCTTCTTAAGTCAAAATATAAATACACCTCATCTTCTAAATCACAGCAATAATTCCACATCTTTATTTGCGGATTCCGATGCACCAAACATACTCTAAGTATTTTAAATGCACTTCATTATTTTAATGCTCACCACAGACGTGTAGTTAGAAATTCCTTTATAGATAGAAAAATTGAGGTGTAGAAAAGGAAAATCATTTGCTTGAGGTGACATACCTGCTTAGTGATGGAGCTAACATGTAAACCCCCAGAGCCAGACTTGAGTCCCTGCTTTTAAATGAACTACTACACTGTCTCCTCATTACTCTATACACGCAATGTTGTTTGATCCTGGGCCCACATTTTTACTAATTTTAGTATATGTTAACATTTGGACGTTAATACCAAATCAAATGCTTTCAAATATAACATTAATGATAAAATTGATGGAGAACTTAGCAGATGGTTCATAAATAAGATTTGACTGTCAAAATTCCTAAATTGGTATGTCCTTCTTGACTGATTTAATGGCTTAAACAATTAAAGCGGCTTTTCTTTTCCTCTTTTACAGATACTATTGAGTGATTTATTGCTACACACAGTTTTTTAGTGTGAAAAGTTTTCTAATATATTTGATGAATTGGGCCTAGGAAAAAAACATCTCCCTTAAACTACCATTTTTTGAATCAAGTGAGCATGATATAAGGTTCAGAGAGAAGTATTGTCTCCATCGGGACCACATATCTCTTTGATTTGAGTAGTCTTTCCAGCTACCCTGGTCACTTTACTCTCAGCATGAGTTATGAGGTGGGAAAACTTGTATCAGGAGATACAAGCAGACAGGGAGAGGATAAACAGAAATTCATTTTTAAGCCAAAATGATACCTGCTCTTCCGATTCATTGCTGGATTATGTATTTTCTTAAAATGAGAAAGGAAACTGTTATCCCAAAAATATAGTGTTAAGTTTAATGTGAGGTCACTCAAAGGGAGAATGCAATTTTAGATTCACATTTATGAGTGTGGAGGGGTAGCTGCCCACATTTACATAGTGGTTAACTACACAGACGCTATTTAGAACTTAACAAATATCAACTCCAAATATTCAGTTTTGTACTATTTTCCCAACTGTCCACATCTGAACTTTTTCAGACTGAATGTCTCTACTATAACTTTAAAGCTTGGTAACTGGGTTATTGTTAACAGAACAAGGAACAGACTGTTCTGTTTTTTTAATACATTTAATATTTGTCCAAAAATAATATATTATTTTGAAACATTGAGAGGAAAATAATAAAAAGGAACATAAATTTGTAAATAAAGTCATTTGATTTGATTGTGGTTTTTAATTTTCACACCCTGAAGCTTAACAGAACAATCCTTTTAAAATATTAATCTGATGTCACTTTCCATCAAAAAACCACCGTGGTTTGCCATTACACATGCCATTACAGTTAGAATAAAACTAAGATTTTTACCAAAATCCAAGGAAGAATTTTGGATAAATTTCAAAGTACCTTGCTTATCCCACTGACTGTGACACAACTATATTTTAAAAGTCCAGAGAGTAGGATATTCTGAAATTCAAAGATAATACCACACAACAAAAAATCGCCCTGCATGTCTCAGCATGTTCTGTTGTATGCCTAGACTCTAATGTCACTTTAGAATTTAAATGTAAATAAATTTACATGTATTTACATTCCTGAGAAGATAAAAGTTTAGTAAATTTACATTCTTCAGAAGGTAAACATTAAGTAAATCAAGTAAAAGGAGGGCTGACTGTGTTTTCATCAGAACCAAGCAATCATGCACTTTTTTCTTTTTTTTAAGTTTATTTATTTTGAGAGAGGGAGAGAGAGAGAGAGAGAGAGAGAGAGAGAGAGAGAGAGAGAGAAGAGGAGGGGCAGAAACAGAGGTAAAGAGAGGATCCCGGGCTGTCAACACAGAGCCCAACACAGGACTCGATCCCAGGAACCGTGAGATCATGACCTGAGCCAAAATGAAGAGTCGGACGCTTAACAGACTGGGCACTCAGGCACCCCAGTCATTCACTTTTTAAACAGCCCCATTACTGTAATCGAAAGTGTCTGTAGTGTTGAATTGCCAATTCAGGCCACAGCCACACAGCTGCAAGAATCACACTAAGGGTACATACGAAGACCAGCATCGACAACTTTGTTCTGTCATAAAGTATAGATGTGTCTTTATATTGAAATACATATTTTTTTAAGTTTATTTTAAAAACTTAAAAAGGGGCAGAGAGAAAGGGAGAGAGAATCCCAAGTAGGCTCCATGCCGGCAGCACAGAGCCCGATGCGGGCTCCAACCCACAAAACTGAGAGATCATGACCTGAGCCGAAATTAAGAGTTGGATGCTTAACCAACTGAACCACCCAGGCGCCCCTATTTTAGAAGCCATATTTTTATAAGTTATATTATTTTTATTTTTCTTTCATATTACTGTTAGTACATTATATTGCCTTTAGAAAACACTATGATTACGTGGGCTAAATAATCTTTTATTTCCACTTAAAGATGGCAAAATTTAAAATATATTGTTAAGGAGAAGAAAAACTTTTTCCTCTACCCTCCTAATTTCTCTGGCTGGTGCCCCACAAATTAGACCCACAAAAGACAGGGGCACAAGAGAGAAAACAATGGGAGCTCATTAATGTGCGGGGAGGGAAAGGAGTGGTTAGAAACTTGGCTGACACAACATGCAAACAGAGAACAATAAATGTTCAGACAAATGACAAGACAAAAGGAAAGGGTTTGGGCTTTCAAGGTAGTAAACTGTGAGAAGGTAAATATATGGGGGAAACTAATAGCATATGGTTTGTTTATGAGGTCCATTTTGGAGCCAACTTTCCATCTTCATCGTGGCCATAAAACTGGCCCAGAGGAGGAGATTTACGGCAGTCCTCATATCCCCAAAGTTTCTGCTTTCAGTCAGACAAGGGAAACTCTGGGAAGGATTCTTTCTTCATCTGTTGAACCTCATGTGCATCAACTCAAAATAAGTGACATATTTTGGTTTGTCATATTTGAGTCCCTATATGTACACACATACCCCCCTCACACACACACACACACACACACACACACACACACACACACACACATCCATATATTTGTCATAGCATGCTTAGTTCAATAAGATCAGGAAGCATGGACCTACCCCTTCCAGCCCTACCTACCTCTGTCACTTAACATCCTATCACTTTTATTAGTTTATCAGTGAATCCACACTATCCTCCTTGTATTTCTTGAACATGGTCATAAATATGCTCTTAACTCAGGGTTTCGTACTTGCTCTTCCTTGAACCTGGAGCTGGTCCCTCAAATATTTGTGCATAGCATATTCCCCCTCTTTCATCAGTTTTTTTTTTTTTCCAGAAGTCACTTCATCTGAGAGGGCTACTTTGTCAGGTCTAGTAAAGAATAGCAACACCATCACTATTGTTCTCTTTGCTCCATATATCCTCATAGTACCTATTACCACTCTATAGCGTGGTATACATTGGTATGAGCTTATTTGATTACTCTTGTCTGTTTCAAATAATGAAATGTAAATTTCCTTAAAGACCTAGAGATTTAGCTCATCTACATTCTTGTTTCTTAATTTTTATATGTATTTATAAATACATATACACGTAAATGTATGTATAAATATAAAATGTAAGTATATCTCCCTTCTCTAGAGGCACAGTGCAATGAAAATGTGAAAGAAAACAATAAGAGTTTGGGTTCAACATTTCTCAGATGTTTTATTTTTAGGGGCAAAATAGATTTACATCTGGTATAAAGGCATAAAGGACACTCACAGATCTACTATAAATGAGACTCAAAATATCACCTGAGCGAGTGCACAATCAGCGAAGTACTTGAAGCACAAATTACCAGGACAGGGAAGCACCTTTGGTAAAGATGCTGATGGGGACCTTTTAATGGTTCTATAGGAAAACAAGGTGACATTGGTTTTATTGAAAGGAAATATATTAGCCTCTAGTATTTTTTAAATGCGGGTAAATTACAGGATTTGGAAGCAAGAGTCTATTTCACCTCTTCATACTGAATGACAATTAAGAAACAAGTAGCTTCTCCATATTTATGAGTCTCTTCTGTTTTGCCCCCTTCCATGTTTTTATATTATTTTTTCCCCTTCCTTTATGTTCATCTGTTTTGTCTCTTAACGTCCTCATATGAGTGAAGTCATATGATACTTGTCTTTCTCTGACTAATTTCACTTAGCATAATACCCTCCAGTTCCATCCATGTAGTTGCAAATGGCAAGGTTTCATTCACTAATTTGGATGTAAATTTTAAAAAAATAAAAAAATTAAATTAAAAAAAGAAATAGTTTCTTGAAATGATGTTGAAAAGCACAGACTAATAGCTTTCGTATAAAAAGTATGTGAGAAAGACAACAGGGAGAAGCGTATAATTCTTGATTTAAAATAAAGACCTATGGAAGTTAAATATCAAAAATAGCACAAACATAGAAGTTAAAAACCAATGGATTGTTTTAACATGTGTAAGCCATATATGTTAATGGGAATACTCTATATTTGGGAATTGTGCTGATAATCATAAAAAAATACCTATATTATGAAAAAACAATCTTTAGTCACTCATGGATTTCTGGACGAAAACATAAACCGATGGTACAGTTTTCAAAAAGAGAGAAGGAAGGAAAGAAGGGATGAAGGGAGAAAGGCAAGGCAGGGGCCGCGTCATTTCAAATGCTCTGTAGCCTTTAGCATGGAAAACTCTTACTCATTCTTTCTGACAGTTTAAATACCTCCTCCTTCAAAAGTTTTCCATTGTTAAAGCACTATTTGTTCCTTATTCCTTTGTGCTACCACAACACTTTGTTCAAATTACTGTAGTAGTACACAAATTCGTGCACAATAACATTGTTTATATAATAAATTGTGCTATTTAAATGTATTACACATGAGGTGTTAGGAAATGTGAAATGACACTTTTTTGTGACCTGACAGTATCGTAGATTTATGATGAACTTAACTGAGTTTCTGCTTTACTTGTTTGATGAGAGACTTCAGGATGTTACTCAACTAACGACATGGCAATATGATAAAAAAATATTTGTAGACTGGAAAATCAGTTAAGTGTCATGACAATGAGATAAATATGATAAAGGCTGAGATAAACTCTAGTATCAAAAGCATATGATATGTTGTTTTATTTATTCATTTCAATTATGTGTTCATAAAACAATTATATCACAGCAAAAAAATAAAATAAAATGGTTATAAGCCAACGGATAACCAATCTCTCTTCATCATTTTTTAAGCCCTACAGAAACCTCATGACATGGAAAAGATTTTGTAATTATCTTCTCATATTTATACACGATGTTCAAACAAGACGCAATGGCTGCATTTCAGTGTTGAAAGGCTGATTGACCAATAGAAATCTTAAATGTTACTTTGCAAGTAGCAATCCCAAACAACAGATATTAATAAAAGATGCCCACTTGTACAGGAAATTGTTCACCTGATGGTAGCTTTTAAAGACACATAATATTAATATATCTTCAAAATACATGCAATTTTCAAATGAGACCTATTGTAGACTCTCATCTACATCTTTTGCAGGGAAGATGTTGAAATTGCTGAGTGTGTAATGAAAATGATGATAATCCAGATAACTTGCTTTACTTGAACACCAATTCCATGGCACCATTGCCAAATTTATACACCTAAGGGTAAGTACTCAGGTGATTCTGTAAAGCAGCAAGTGGAACAAATATAAAAGAAATGAAAAAGAAAATACAACTGGCAGTAACAGCTTTAAATCTGTGTGGGAACATATTCAGAAGGACTCTTCTTCAAGCAACACTTTACTTTCAATTTTCCAGGTTGCTTAAATATAACTGCCTCTCACTATGGAAGATATCTCCAAATCCACACTTTAAAGCAAATATAAGACTTGACCTAGACATTCGCCATTAAAGAAGAAAGAAAAGGGGGAAAAAAATCCTGCTTCTCCCCTGACCTCAGCTGAAAATGAGCACCTATATAGTATTTCCAAAGTACACTACAGTGTCTGTAACAGAATCCGGCAGGTTGCACTGCAGACATAACCTTGTCAAAGAACACAACCCCCTCTTTTGACAGTGTAGCATAGAAGACTGGATTAGCTTAGTTAAGAAAACTTTTACCTTTTTTTATGTGACCTAGAGGTTGAACAGCTCCTTCTGATGAATCCAAAATGCAAATGTATTTTTGTTAACCATTGCCCCTTTAAAATATATTTAGTGAGGTAATTTTCAGGACTTCTCTGCCCAACCTTAGATAAAATCAGTTGTAGAGAAACTTTAAATTGTTATGACAGACGCATTTCTGTAATTAGAACGTTCAACGCAAGATACTCCTCACAACTCTGAAATTTAATAGAGTATGTTTATCACTTTACGTTGACACCAGCCTGCTTCAGGCTGGAAGCCTTTAGGATTAAAAATGGATATAGTTGGCGTTTCCATTTATTCATCTAAACCCCTCTCATAAACAGCTCTTTCCTTCACCTCTTTTCTAGATGCTGTTTTCAAGGTAAGGACAGTTCTTACTTTACCCACCATTCATCTCTAGGGGACTGACATACCTTGGGAGAGTTTCTTTCCTGAGTTCTTCTATGGTTTCCTGCTGGCTACCTCTCCTCTACCTTTATCTTAACTTCTACTCTAGGTGGTTTTCTCTGCCACTCTTTTCCTGGGCTCTGAATATGCACCTTCAGCTTCGTGCTGCTGTGTTCCCTCCGTGACTCCAGGTGGCGCTATTGGACAGAAATCAGGATGACTTGTTCTGCACAGTTCACATCCAATAGAAGAGAACCCTAGAGGCATCCATTGTTACCACACAATCAGGGAGTGTATGTAGGTCGACCCCAAAATAGCGTGACTCTCTAAAGAGTTTTTAAGTTCTTTTTATTTCGTGAGCGTTCCAAGGTGGAACTCAGATCCTAGTGGTCTCTGCCTCCCACATGAAGGCATCACATATTAAGATCTCCACAGATGCGTGTGAGAGTCTGCACTCACAAGAATGTTCAAGTATAGGGAGGGAGAAGGGGAAGCAAAGAATATCACATCACATTTTTATCCAAAAATATCTTCCTCCTAACATCTTCTCCTCCAAAACCCTCTCTCCTTTCTTTCTTTTATCTCTTCTATCCTGGAGGTGAGAGGATTCAAACGCTAAGATCAATTTATTTTTATTATTTTAAGTTTCTTTTGGTGAATTCTTCACATGGTAATTTATCTTTGGAATTCCATATCTACTGTACATTAGGGGCATATACAAAATCTCAAACTTTGCAAGATGTTGTACTTTAAAAATCTTAATTATATATTAGTGAAATGACACTGGCTTTGAAGGCATCTTGGATACTTAAATACATCCAGATGCACTTAAAAGAAGCATTTGAGCAAGAAAACAAACACGAGGAGATTAAAAGAAGCATGAAATGATCAGGCATAGACCAGAAAAGATAACTAGTATCTGACACTTAGGATACTGGAATATATTTTCTATTGAAGGAGAGAAATGCTACCAATATGAAATACATTTCTGCAAGATCTGTTCATTTATTTATTCATTCATCGATTTATACAAATAAACGTGAATATCTTGTATATAATGAGCTGTGTGCAGTGAGCTGGAATGCTAGGCAAGGATACCAGTCGTATTTTACAGAGGTAGTTATAATATCTTTCTAATGAGAATTCATATAGTATCTTCCAACCTTTCTTAGAAAAATTAAAAAGTTATATTGTGGAATGCTCAATAGGGGAGCATAAACATGTTTGCTTTCTTACCTGCTACCTAATATTATTGGTTTAATCTCCTTTTAGTAACTTACAACTGTGATTGAGATGCAAATTTTTTATTCTGTTAATTATGATTCCCTCAGATTTTCAAATGAAAATTCATCATCCAAATTACACCACTCTTGAAAATTATTTGAGCTTTTCAAGACTCAACCTGGTAATCTCAAACATGTTCAACTAGTGACAGACAGCCTTTAAGAGAAAAATATATTTAGCTGTTTTCAGTGACGGTAAATTGTTTAATCATAAAGTTAATTAAAATGTATAAACATGGAGCTAGTAATAAACTATGATGCAATCATACAATTACAAAACCAAAAAAAATACTAATTAAATAGAAATCGTTAAACAATTGATAAATTAGATGATAAATTAAAAAATGCAGATAGTGTTTTGCTGAAGCCGAATCACCACTTAAAATATAAAAACACCAGTTGCCACACCAGTAAGGGTTTTTGAGTTCACTACACATACTCTAGTGTCAGGTATGTGATGATTCCATTCTTGAATCAATTTTAGTTTTATTACTCAAATCACTCTAAAATTTGAGTTTACATTGTGTGCTATGAGATCCCACGGTCGTGTCTTGGCAAGAATACTTTGTTTACTTTTTCCTTGACCTCCATTCCTTTCTTATTAACCTGATATCATTAAAAAGTAAAATGATTTGTTGACTCAGCAGATTGTAAACATAGAAGTAAATTCATTCTCTAATGTAGCCATTATAGTTGTAATAGTTATGACTTTTAAGGTAACCATTGAAATGATGCAGAACGTACTAGTACCCATTGTTTAAACTTATAATTGAAGTAAATGCAGACACTTAAAAATTTCTTATGGTAATCACCAATGAGGAGGACAGGGAGGGGAAAGTGAGGGAGGAGAAAGGGAAGAAATTTTCACAACCTTAAGGAACATATGGCCCCCAAGAAACACCGATTTAGAACTTGTGTTCCTTTGTACTCTAAAGAACAAAGTTTAAAGTACAAAATTGGTTTATAAAACAGCATTTAATTTTATATTAAGTTATATCAATATATTCCTTTTTTAGTTTTGTTATTTTAAATATTTGATATATATAAAGTGTATGTGGCATGCACATAAGTTATGAACCATAAAAGAGTCCCTGAGAATCTGTAGACAATTCAAGAACCACAACATTGTTATATGTCCCTAGCTCTCTTTATCTAATATTTCCCTCATTCAGATTCCAAATCCCTGATGGCTGCCCTCCCTGTCCAGAGGTAATAATTATAACCCAAATTTTGAATTTTGCCTTTTTATTTATATTTTTATCACATGTTATCTTTAAACAAAATATTGTTTAGTTTTAGTTATTTTTCATTTTTTAAAACAGTGTTTTAATATATAAGGTATTTCATGTTTGAAATGGTCCACGGTCCTATTTCCTGCTTGTATTAATATCCGTTCGGCTGTCCACCCCTTATACTCCGCATACACTTAATGCTACTTTTGTCCACTGCGAGTTTTCCAAAGTGTGCTGCAAGCCCCCCAAAATTCATAAGATTTATGTTTTATGCGTAAATTGGTTAATTAATAATAAGTTTCCAAATATATCTTGTCAGGAAATGTGCTAGAAACAGGTACAAGACTGACCTGTTAAAATTACAACTGCTTGGGGCGCCTGGGTGGCGCAGTCGGTTAAGCGTCCGACTTCAGCCAGGTCACGATCTCACGGTCCGTGAGTTCGAGCCCCGCGTCAGGCTCTGGGCTGATGGCTCGGAGCCTGGAGCCTGCTTCCGATTCTGTGTCTCCCTCTCTCTCTGCCCCTCCCCCATTCATGCTCTGTCTCTCTCTGTCCCAAAAATAAAAAAAATAAAAAAAAAACGTTGAAAAAAATTTAAAAAAAAATAAAAAAAATAAAATTACAACTGCTTATTTTTTTAATCATGTGTATATACTAATGGAATTTATTTTTTTAGTAAATCAAAAATTTTCATCTAACAGAAGAATCTTAAGATTTGAATGAGCTATTTCACACCTAGTGACATTAAATGCATTAAAAGCATATAGCAACAATTATATATATTTATACTATTTTAATATAATCGTATAAATACTTCCTTGTATTGTTGAGTTTCGCTGTGCTCTCATAGCCTTTTTGTGCATCTTTCAGGTGGGGGGAGTTGGGAGCCAAATAATAGCTTATTTTAGCTTTGATGATTTTTGTCTAGTTACATAATTTGCACAGCAGATCCTCAGCTAGTGGTATCACATGAGTTTGAATTAATAATATATAACAAATACATTAGTTTACATTGGAAAATTCCCGTGACCAAAATGACAGTATCTTCTAGTCCACTGCCTCTGTTTGACTTCTTTTATCCATCGAATGACAAGTTATTAATAGTAGAACTGTTTTGACAGAGACAGATACCTGAACTAAGCTTGAGGTATCTGAGACATTAACCAACTTAATGTCTTAGCATAAGAATGTATAATTAGGAGAAACTTCATATGGATTGATCACAGAATGAAAGGCCTCAAGAGCTATGGGGTGGCCAACCTCTATGAAACAGATAAGGGGACTGAGAAGACTCGTCTACTGAGAAGAAAGAACAAAGCAACAGAAGAAAATGCTAAGAAGTGAAAGATTAAAATGTAATTCTATGGGGTGCCTGGGTGGCTCAGTCAGTTGAGTGTCCGACTTTGGCTCAGGTCATGATCTCACAGCTCGTGAATTTGAGCCCCGCTTCGGGCTCTGTGCTGAGGGCTGGGAGCCTGGAGCCTGCTTCGGATTCTGTGTCTCCCTCTCTCTCTGCCCCTAACCCACTCGCATCCTGTCTCTGTCTCTCTCAAAAATAAATATTAAAAAAAAATTTTTAATGTAATTCTAAGTGCTTTTTTATTGCATAGCTCCAACCTCTTCCTTATTCCCTGAATGTGCCAGTCCAGATGTTACTGTGCCCTTAAAATATGTTTTTTTTTACTATCTTCCCTTTTCTTTCTTGCATTTATTCTATCATTTGCAACCAAAGAGCCGAAACTCATTTTAATCTATGTTTTGGATAGAAACATAGAAAAGAAACTTTCTCTACTAGCAGGATTATTATGTTTACCAGATCCACTGTGTGACCTGTCTTGTGCAAAACTCAAGTAATAACAGTCCTACTTTTTTGTGACAATTAAGTGAATTAATACATATAAAATGCTTAAAACAAATGCCTTCACATTGTAAGCATTATGTGTATTGACCCTTGCTTGTATATTTCTCATTTTGTAAAAATTTTAAATTTGCCAGTTCTATTATTATGTATTGCATTTTAATGCAGCGAGAAGCAACATATTAATTTCATTGTACCAGTTCTTTTTTTAAGGAGTTAGATATCTGTGCTTCTTTAAGAGAGGGAAGAGGGATAAAGGAGAAAAAAATAAATAATTACTCATAAATCAGTGCTTTATCTGACCTATGAAAAACTTCTTTTTTAAAATTTAAAATTAAATCTTTTTAGAAAATTTGCCACATTTTAGGTTGTTGTTTCTAATATGTACCACACTGTCATTCTGGAAATAAATAACTCTCAATAGTTATAACGTCAAAAATCTTTAATATGTCAATTTAATATGCCATAATTGCTCTCCATGGTTTTACGTTCACCACAACCTACTGCTTTAATATAAAAAGACAGTTGAAATGAAAATAGTTCACTATTAATGAAACATGTAGTCAAGGTCACAGTAATTTCTTGTCTGCAGTGAAGTACCTCCTTTAGATCTTAGCCTTCTCTTGAAGAACCAATGTGTTCAGCTTTAAATAATAAACTAAACTGGTCTCTCTGTGTCAGAATGTGGGCCAGGTGGCCAGAAAGATAACATGACAACTTTAGGAAGGAATTTCCTACTCCTTCATACCTTATGAACTATTTCTTTCATTTCTCTTCAAATGCTGGCAAGCAAAGTAAGAAGGTTCTTATGAGAGGATGGAAGAAAAAAAAAAAAAACACCTTCCAATTCATTATGGCAAATTCATGAGTGAATATAGCCATATAGTTCTAAACTCACGGTGGTTCTCCTTTATTCTTTTTTGATATATATATATATATATAATTTATTCATAATTATAATTTATTTATATATATAATTTATATTTACATATATACAAATATATTTCCCTTGAATAAGCAATGTGAACAATGGATCTAGGGGCTCTATCTCTAAGCTGTTAAGCAAAATATAGAAAACTGTATGATATTTATCACAATTTGAGTAAAATTTAAAATTACTAGGTAAACAGAGTATATACAATAGATTCATGTGATGTCTTAAGCTAACCTCCCCCACCCCCCGAAGGAAGTTATTGTGAAATTGGCAGCAACTGCTAGATGTGTTCCTGTTGGTGGACTTGCTGTCACTCTTGTAACATTTCTCTAATGGGGATTCCTGAAATATTCCTCTTCTGTAAACTATGCTGTCTGGAATTTAAGTGACTCTATGGTCATAGGTGTTCAATTTGCACCTAGTCTGCTAGTCTATAAGTCAGCCAGGAGAGCACCCCTCCAGAAGATGAGGACCATATTAGTTTCTACTGCTGTCATAACAAGTTACCACAAATGCAGTGGCCTAAAACAGGACACATTTAATATCTTACAGTACTGTAGGTCAGAAATTTAACACAGGTTACACCTAACATCAAGGGATGGCAGGACCATGTTCATTTCCTGAAACTCTAGGGGAGAATCCATTTCCTTGTCTTTCCAGCTTCCAGAGGCTGCCCTCAACCCTTGGTTCAAGGCCCCCTTTTTCCAACTTCAAAAGGGTAGATTGAATCCTTCTCACATGGCATCATTCTGACTTCTTCTGGATTTCTCTTCCATTTTTAAACCATAACACCGGTTCCACCCAGATAATCTAGAATAATCTCCATATGTTAAGGGAAACTCTTTAGTAAATTTAATCCCACCTGCAACTTTAATTGCCAATTGTCACGTAACATGTATATTCACAGGTCTCTGGGATTAGGATATAGATATTTGGGGGGTAAGGAAATACATTATTCTGCTTACCACAGGGATGATATTTACTTTCTGTGTTGTTTAGGCTGTATTGCTCAATGCTAATTTTCATTAAAAAATCATCAATTTAATAACTAAATGTCTCCATTTGAGGAAAAGTTATACTTATAGATATATAATAAAACCATTACTTGGTATTCATGTAAGAGACTGGTTACTGTCAATAAAAGAGAATAATTATTGGAAAAACTATCTGTTTCATTTCAAAGTGAAATGAGTAACAAATTGGATGCAATTTACTCTATTGAAAATCAAAATAATGAATGTCATATGTAGTATTCATTATTCATTTGATGAATTCAGTTTGGCAATTTATAAACAACCAAGCAAACTGTGAATATGGCCACATGATGAAACCAAACAGGGTGGTTTAAAGATATGCAAATAAGGTAACTTGAAGGGGAACAGGAAGACTAAACACAATGTTGAACAGAGCAAACAAATCAGTTGCTAATTTTAGATTAAAAATCAACATTATCTTCTTTAAAGACCTTGACAAATCATGCATCCAGCTAAGCAACACATTAATTACGCATAGCATGCATTGGAACACAATGCTTCGTTTTGAGAGTTACCATTTTTGAGGAGAATTATTTCAGTGTAGGTATTATTTGCTAGAAATAACAAAATGTAAACATTCGTAGTAATGTTCTATAGGCAGCACTTTAAGGTCTTCTATACTTTTGACGTACAGTAAAGCTAATTATAAGCATTTATTATGTGTGAGAAAGATTTTGCATACTTTAATTCATGCAGCCTGCAAAGAATTGACAAAAGGGAGTGATATCCCTACTTTATAGACTTGAAAACTGAAACACCAAGACATTAAATAACATGTTTATGAATACCTAGGTAGTAAGAGGTAAAGCTGACATTTCACACAACATGGTTTGTCAACCTGGACTATTAAGTCATATGCTGCTGCCCTTTTAATTTGTTTTAATGTGTATTTTTGAGAGGGAGAGAGGCAGAGAATGAGTGAGGGAGGGGCAGAGAGAGAGGAAGCTTCAAAATCCAAAGCAGGCTCCAGCACAGAGCTCAACACAGGGCTCAAACCCAGGAACCGCAAGGTCATGGCCTGAGCCAAAGTTAGATGTTCAACTGACCAAGACAACCAGGTACCCCTATGCTGCTGCCTTCTACCTGGGGTCACATGTAAATCTTTTCCCTCCTAATTACAAGATGCCTAGCAGTTTGGATTGTTGAGTTCTGAGAAGCTATCCCACAGATTTGTGTATATATATACACGTATATATATATGTGTGTGTGTGTGTGTTTATATATATATAATTTCACATATTATTAGACGATTTACATATTTTAGGAAGATTGTCACTATTCTGATTTTCCCAAAGCTATGCAATATGTGATATGATCTATGATATATAATAGATTTGTGCATTTTTCATCCAGTTACTACATTTTCAACCTCAAAAACACAGATGTCATGCCTTCCAAATGTGCAGCACCTAAGCTTTTCACAGCTGAGAAAGAACAAAAGTCAGTTGAGGCTGGTTTGGTATTATCTGAATTGGACTTAGAGTTGCATGCTTGCTATCATTCTTATTCAGCTTAGTGTTTTGGAGACAGTATAAGTGCAATATGACCTAGTTTTCTATTGCCTTGCAACAAATCACCATAAATTTAGCTGTGTAAATACCATTTATCATTTTACGATTTCCACGGGTCAGAAGTCCAGACATGTATTAGCTGGGTCCTGTGCTCCCACAGGCTGCAATCAAAGCATTGGCAGGGAGCATCATTCCCCTTTAAGCTTGGAATCCATTCCCAAACTCATTAGTTAGTGGCACAATTCATTTCCTTGTAATTGCATAGGAAGGAGGCCCTTAGCTCTAAGAGGCTACCCACTGTGTTCTTTCCCATGGCCTTCCCAGCCTGGTGATCAGCTTTCTCAAGGACAACATGGGGGCATCTTTTTGATGCTTCATTTTCTTTCAAATGGGTTCCCTCACTAAGTCAGGTCCACTTTGATCATCTCTGTCTTGATTAACGTGAGGGGATTCATAATCTCATTACAGGAATAGCATCCTATCATATTCATCGGTTCACTACACTCAAGAGAAGGGGATTACACAGGGCACATATATCAGGGGAAAGAAACATGGGTGTTTTAGAATTCTGTCCAGCACAGATCATTTTCCCAAACTTGATCAAAACATTATAAACCTCTCTTCTTCTAGGTGAGATTAGGAAAGGCTTTAACTCAATAACATGTATGGTGATAGATGGTAACTGCACTTACTGGGGTGAGCATTGCATAATGTAGAGAATTGTCAGATCACTATGTTGTGCAGCAGAAATGAATATAACATTGTATGCCAACTATACTTCAATAATAATTTTAAAAAACAGCAATGTAATGGGTATAGTTTTAGTATCCAGGTACAATTTTTATAAGTACATTTCAAGTGTAAAATCTAAAGTATATCTTGTCCAATTGAATACAGTAACTTTTAGCTACACTGGTGTTTCCATATTTGAATTTCCCCATTCCTACTCTATGCCAAACTGTTGTTTGAGAACTTGGGAATGGAAAATAAAATAAAATACTTGCATTTATTTTAAAATTATGTCAGATAATATCTAATGTTCCTCTTTTTATACTAATTTAACATATTTTAGTGTATTTCATTTACTGACACATTGAGACTCCATTCTGTTTAAAGAGCAAATAGATTGACCTATAATAATGAATAATGGACACAACAGTTTAATTATGGAATCAGACTTGTAAGTACTTAAGGATTGAAAGTATCTTACTGAATCAAGGATATTCAGGCTTTATGGAAGAGAGCTAAAGTACCAAGGGTGACTCAAAATAGTAGAAAAATCTAATCACGCTTTGGGAGTCTCTGAGAATGAAAAATTTAGGACCCATCCACCACGAGTAATATATTCTTTCTTTATTTTTAAATTTTTAATGTTTTTTATTATTTTTGAGAGAGAGAGAGAGAGAAAATGGGAGTGGGGGAGGGGCAGAGAGAGAGAGAGAGAGAGAGAGAGACAGACAGACAGACAGACAGACAGAATCTGAAGGAGGCCCAGGCTCTGGGCTGTCAGCACAGAGCCCCATGCAGGACTCCAACCCATGAACCGTGAGATCATGACCTGAGCAGAAGTCCGGCGCTCAACTGGCTGAGCCACCCAGACGCCCCTCTTTCTCTGACTTTTAATCTTACGTTCACTTTCTAGATGCCAGTGGGAGAGTCTTTGTGGTCAGAAATATTCTCCAGCTCCATGGCAGGAACCCAACTAATATTAGCTGAAATTGGGACCTGGGAGAGGGGGTTGGGGGGGACAAGCAAAAGAAAGCCTTAAGGACTAGAGCTTCTCCTGTGATAGTTGTTAGAATTTGGTGTCACATTACAAATTTCACCTGGTGTGGCAGTCTACTGAGAGGACATATGGCCACAGCAGATGCTTAGCTACAACTTGACCTGGAACTGAAAGTTCATTGTCAAGGTAAGCGATGTTAGCATTCCTCCATATAGTAGGTAATTTGACTAAAAATATATCTACTTATTATTCATAAAGGGTAATCATAGACTTTCTGAATATGCATGTTGTTTTTAACAACTAAGCTTAAACGATTTATATTGTTCACACTAGGTAATTGATCCCCATTAAACAGAATTAATTTTCACATTTAATTATCTGTTTATAACCTAGTTTTCTAATATCCAGAATATAATTTCTCAAGAAACAATATAATAAATAGTGTTTATATTCTCAAACTACACTGCTCTCCTCAGTCAAGTTACAGTTTAAAACAATACAAGTTCATGATAATATAAATATATAGTTATTCTAACAGTTAATTGCTATAAAATAAACTATCTACTACTAAAAAGTACTTAGGGTAGTCAAGTTAATTAATTACAATAAGAACTTTTGCTTACTCCCTTGGCTTGTTAATATAACTAATACTAGGTTTTATTAAATATTATTTCACTTCAAGTCATATATTATGCATTCTAGGTAAGGTATATCCAGCACTGTTCATAATTCACATTAAGTCTCAGCTATGATTAGGATACAATTCAGTCTCTCAAGTAAAATACAGAGAAGCTGTGATTTATTTTATCTAGCATAGGTCTGTTACATAGCATGCATTCTTTCGGATTATCTATTGCCAATACATTCTTGAGGTCATAAATTGTCTGTGCCATCTGAATTCCATTATTATGGATTATCTCCTGCCATGTTTAAATGTCTGTGCATATGTTCAACTGTTTTGTTTATTTTGTTTTTGTTTTTGTTTTTGTTTGTTTTCTCTCTGTAGTGAGATTCTTCCATTTTGGTTATCTATTATTGAGAAACAAGGCATGCAGGAAATATTGGTCTAAAAAGGAAATTATTATTTCTCATCATCTTGTGGGTTAACAGTGCTCAGCTGGATGGTTCTTGCCTGACATCTTTCATATATGGTTCTGATCAGATGGTAATAGATATTCAGACTTCATAATCCCAAGACCTAGATTTCAACATTTTTTTCTGGAAACATATTTAATTTTGGCCACCAACTGACACACAAAGGCATCTTGTCACCTCCTTCAACAGATGTATGGTTGTTAACCTTCTTCTTCATGTAGGATTCAATCCCTGTGTATGGTGTGAGGTAGTTTATTTATTTTTTTATTTATGGTATCTACTTCTTCCAGGATGGATTGTTGAAAATGTTTTTTTCTTCCACTGAGCTGCTTTGGTACATTTTTCAGAAATTAACTGAGTATACAAGTGTGTTTCCTCATTCCCTATTCCACTGAATTAATCTATATGCTTGTTCTCATCAGATCTATCCCATTATCAGGTATAGGTTGCACCATTCAATTAAATCAGCTAATGTGCACCCTGAAACATTGTTGCTTTTCAAGAAGAAAAGCACTATTCCGGGTCCATTACATCTCCATATAAACTTTAAAATCAGCCTGTTAATTTTTACAAGAAAAGTGCATTGTATTTAATTGGGATTACTTTGAAACTATATGTCAATATGTAAGTGTAGGTATTTTAGCAATATAAAGTCATCAAATGCATGTATATAGTATCTCTCTCCATTAATTAAGGTTTTCTTTAATTTCTTTCAACTATTTTGTTAACTTTTTTATTTTTGAGAGAAAGAGTATGCCAGAAGGGGAAGGGCAGAAAGAGAAGGGGACAGAGGACCCAGGTGGGCTCTATGCTCACACCAGCAAGCCAGATGCTGGGCTCCCACTTACAAACCAAACCATGAGATCATGATCTGAGCCAAAGTTGGATGCTCAGCCTACTGAGTCACCCAGGCGCCCCTCAACTGTTTTTAAATTGTATTTGTTTTTCATTAAAACTGAAAATAAATAGATTATTTAAGAGCTTTACACTTGTATGGTATTTTTTTTAAGAAAGTTTTAGAAGGTTGAGATGAATGAATTTTTATTTTATTTATTTTTATTTTTTTTTCAACGTTTTTTATTTATTTTTGGGACAGAGAGAGACAGAGCATGAACGGGCGAGGGGCAGAGAGAGAGGGAGACACAGAATCGGAAACAGGCTCCAGGCTCTGAGCCATCAGCCCAGAGCCTGACGCGGGGCTCGAACGCACCGACCGTGAGATCGTGACCTGGCTGAAGTCGGACGCTTAACCGACTGCGCCACCCAGGCGCCCCACTTGTATGGTATTTTAAATTATACTTTCAGACTTCTGTTTTCCATTTGTTTGATTTTAATAGAATTCAATTCAATTTTATATACTGACCTTATACCTGCCACCTTATTAAATATATTTGTTATATCTATAGGCATTTTTCCAATACCTTAGCATTCTCTATGTCATCTATAAAAAATTATATATAATTATTTCTTCTTATCCTATCTGTGTACCTTTTTGATGTATTTCTCTCCTTTTTGAATTCACTAGTGCCTCTAGTATAATGCTGATTAGAAACAATGAAAGAGAACATTCTTGCCTTGCTTCTCTTTTTGGGAGAAACGTGTTCAGTACAATGTTCAGTACCAGTTATTAGGATTATAGGTATAGGTTTGTATCAGATATTATTTATTATATTGAGGAAATCCCTTCCTTTCATTCTCTTGCAGAAATTTGCTCTCATGAATTGGTACTAGTTTTGTGTGAAAGGCTTTCAGAATCCATTAAAATAATCATATTTTTCTGTTTTAATCTACAAATGTGATAAATTCTATTGCTTGCTCTTCAAATGTAAAGCCAAATTCTATTGTACTCAGGTAAAACAAATATCATTGTATATAATGCATTTTATAAATTGCACTATTTGCTATGCTGAAATATTTTAAGGTCATATATTAATCCTTAATAGTTATCATTCAATTAAGTACTCATTAATTAAATCATTAATATGCATTAATATATAATTATATATATAATCATATTAAGTCTACCTAGGGTTTTTTAATTTTATTAATGCTGTTCCAATTTTCATTTAATTGATAGTCTCTATTGTTTATTTTATTGATATCTGCTCCTATCTTTTCATATCATTTATTCTAATCTTCCTTTCTTCTAATACAGTAATTTGGTGGTATATACATTGTTTTCCTCTGAGACTCTGCAGCTGTGTCCCAAAATTTAGGTAAGTTGCATGTTCCTTATCATCTATCCTTGTCATTTTATATTTGACACATGTATACACTGGACTGCTTTTTTAGTTTCCAAACGTTTGGATTTTTTTGAGATATCCTTTTCTATTGGTAATATAAGTTATCTGAGGCCAGAGACTGCACATGTACGTGCCACTATCATGTTTCATTATTGCAGTGAATATTAAGTTCCATCATAGGGAATGTTTCATGCATATGTAAAAAGAATATGTATACTGAGGGTTTTAAAGTTTTTATTTATTTATTTTGAGAGAGAGAGAGAGAGAGAGAGAGCGCGAGCGCGCGCGCGCGCGCGTGCAGGAGAAGGGGAGAGGCAGAGAGAGAAGGAAAGAGAGAATCCCAAACAAGGTCTGCACTTTCATGACCTGAGCCAAAAACAAGAGTTGGACACTTAACTGACTGAGCCACCCAAGCACACGACATGCTGTGAGTTTTCCATATAGCATTCATATCAGGGCACCTGGGTGGCTCAGTGGGTTAAGCTTCAGACTTTGGTGCAGGTCATGATCTCATAGTTCATGGGTTTGAGCCCTACATTGGGCTTTGCACTGATAGCTCAGAACCTGGAGACTGCTTTGGATTTTGTATCTTTCATTCTCTTTCTCTGCCCCCTCCCCTTTTTGTGCTCTCTCTCTCTCTCAAAAATAAATATACTTTTTTTTAACAATGTAGCATTATACCAAGAAAATTAGATCAAGTTGGTTGATAATATATATATAAATCTGCATTCTTGTTGATACTAAAAAAAACTTTTAATTTTAGAACAGTTTTAGATTTTCAGAAAAATCATATAGTACCAAAAATTTCTATGTACCCAGCACCCAGTTTCTCCTATTATTATTTTAAAGTAGTATGTTTCATTTATTATAATTAATGAACCAATATTGCTATACTATTGTTAATTAAAATAGTTTATTCCAAATCCCTTAGTTTTTACCTAATGCCTTTTTTATTGTTTTTTTTTAATATTTATTTATTATTGAGAGACAGAAAGAGTCAGAGCATGTCCCAGAGAGAGGGGAAGACACAGAATCTGTAGCAGGCTCCAAGTCTGAGCTGTTAGCACAGAGCCCCATGCGGGGCTCGAACTCACAAACTGCGAAATCATGACCTGAGCCAAAGTTGGACACTTAACCAAATGAGCCACCCAGGTGTCTAGTGCCTTTTATTCCTGTTCCAGGATTCCATCCAAGATACCACATTACAATGGATTGCAGTGTCTCCTCAGGTTCCTTCAAACTGTGACAATTTCTCAGATTGTCCCTATTTTTGCTACCCTGGACAGTTTTTAGGACTTTTCAAGTATTGCAATTTCTCTGATATTTTTGTTGCGATTAGAATGGGGCTATGAGGTTGGGGCAGCGGGGGGAGTCCAGGATCATAACATGTCATTTCATCACATCATAACAAGGCTAGATACTATCAACATGAATTATCACTATTCATGTTGACATTGATCACATGGCTCAGGTAATGTTTGCTAAATTTCTCCACTCTCTAATTATTCTCCCCCCCCGCCCCGACCACCACCACTTCCTGTACTGTCTGTACTTTTTTGGAAAGCAGTTACTACTGCAATCTACACTTAAGAAGTGGGGATTTATGCACAGCGTCCTTTAAGGCAGTCTATATACAAACATTATTGGAACCTTTTGTGCAC
The DNA here is from genome assembly GCF_018350175.1 of Felis catus. Taxonomy (NCBI): domain Eukaryota; kingdom Metazoa; phylum Chordata; class Mammalia; order Carnivora; family Felidae; genus Felis; species Felis catus. The sequence continues at coordinate 215,201,620 of NC_058368.1, read as the reverse complement.
ATAAGATTTGCTTAGTCTCTTTCATTTATTTGTATATTTACATAAATTATTTGTATCGGTATGGAATTATGAATACTATTTTTTACTTGGGGTTATTATGCAATATTACTTTATTTTGTGCTCAAAGTTTTGGGAGTTCTTTCAGTTGCACCAACTATGTATCTTTGCCATATTCCCATAATGTGTGTCAGTGGGTTTTTTTAACATATTCCAGAATCATCTTTTACATTTTTTTATATTATGGGCACCAATTCCAGATCAGCCATTTCTCCAAAGAGGTTTGGCTCCTTTTATTGGAGAATGGCATTAGAAATCAAGACATGTTGTTGGGGGTGCTGGTTGCTACCAGAGTGTCTTTGCTTCTAGGCTCTTTTGGTGAAATAGCAATGAATTACACGCCTATACACTACTATGTATCTTCACTTATCTATACTTCCTCGTGTAACTACCTGTATCTATATTAAGCTAAGCATTAATTCACTCTAATATCTCCAACTAGAATTCATTACCCCATCGACCATTAGCCTTGTGCTCATGATTATTGGTACATTTCCACTCCAACAATAAAAGGTTTAATTTCCACCACATGCCATCAATTTATATAATTTTCAGTCCTGCATACATAATCAATATTGTTAATCTGAATGTTCAAGGGAAGCAACTTCATCAATTACCATACAGTACTTATGTACACTTTATTTTGCCTTTGGATTTAGGACTCCACCCCTTTCTGAAGTTATATAGGTTAGCACTATTCTCCTCAACCCATTTCGTAGTTTGTGTCATAGATTTGTAATACAGTTAGGTTGGTTTGTGACTTTTTACATTTCTTCCTGGTGCTCTAACTTCCTGAGTGTTTCTTTTAAATCACATACATTAAGGTTTATTCTTTGTACTGTGAATGTCTATAGTTTTGCCAAATGCATAATGACACGTATCTACCATTATAATATCGGAGTGGCTTACCAGCTCTTAAAATCCCAGGTGCTTCACCTATTCAACCCTTCACTTCCACCCCAAACCCAAGCCACTGTAATATTTTTACCTTCATTATAGTTTTGTCTTTCCTGGAATCTCCTATTATTAGAATCTATTATATGTAACCTTTAAAGACTGGCTTCTTTCACTTAGCAATATGCACTTAAATTTATCCATGTCTTTTCATGACTTGATGGCTCACTTCTTTTTGTTACTGAATAATATTCTATTGTATGCTTTGTTCTCCTATTGAAGAACATCTTGAGTGCCTCCAGTTTGGAGATCATGAATGAAGGTGCTCTAAACGTTCAAAAGGATTTTCTCTTGTGGATGTAAGCCTTCAAATCGGTTGGGAAAAACATCTATGAGCCTGTTTGCTGGATTACATGATAAGACTATGTTTAGCTTTGCAAGAAACCATCAAATTGTCTTCCAAGTTGAAAGCACTTTGGTTTCCCTGACAGCAATCAATGAGGGTTCTATTGCTCTGCATTCTCCCTGGTAACTGGTAGTGTCCTTTTTTTTGGGGGGGGGGGGCATTAGCTATTCTAATAGGTGTGTATCTTATTAAGTTTTCAATCTACTAGTTCAATCTATTAGTGAAAGAGGATTGATTACATTTTCAATGTAATTATAAGTTGAGGTATTTCCAATTGCCAGTTTTCCTTCCAGTATATTTTGAACTCTATTGCTAGGTACAATTGACCCTTGAACAGCCATGTTTGACCTTCCCAGGTCTGCTTATATGTGAAGGTTTTTTTTTTTTTATTTTTTTAACATTCATTTATTTTTGAGAGGCAGAGAGAGACAGAGGACAAGTGGGGGAGGGGCAGAGAGACAAGGAGTCACAGAATCAGAAACAGGCTCCAGGCTCCGAGCCATCAGCACAGAGCCTGATGCGGGGCTCCAACTCATAAACCATGAGATTGTGACCTGAGCCGAAGTCGGACACTCAACCGACTGAACCATCCAGGTGCCTCTATATGTGAAGTTTTTTGGATACAGTACAGAGCTATAAATGTATTTTCTCTTCCTTAAGATTTTCCTAACATCTTCTTTTCTGTAGCTTACTTGATTGTAACAAGACAGTATATAATGCATATAACATCAAAATATGTGTTGACAGTTTGGGTGCCATTATTCTGTTTTATATATTGAGTAATGTTTTATTGTATGGTAGTCATTATAGATACTATCATGTTGAGAATGAGTTTCATTGTCTTCCTTCAAAACTTATTAAGATTCTTTTTTGGGGGTTAGTTAGTTAATTTAATAAAGGATCAGCTTTATCTTTTACATATTTGTTTTTAGCTTAGTGTAGGCCTGGAAGACTCCAGTCACCTTAATCCTTAAGCATGGCCTTTCAGGGGTTTAACCAAATCCCTGTGGTGTTCAAATAGGTCTCCTGACTGCCATTTTGGAATTTTTATATATCCCAGTGTACCACTATATAGCATCTACCACCTCAAAATAACTTTTCTGTCGGACTCATGGAGATTCACCCTGCATATTCACCATACATTGTACGGCCAACAACTTAAGAATACTCCTAAACAAACTGAGGAACTTCTCTATTCAACACACTTATTCTGGTGTCCTCTCATACAAATTCCAGACCACCCTGAAGCCACGAACTCTAATCTCTCCCTTCTCAATACCTCAAGGTTTCTGTATTCAACCTCAGCATTACTTTCTTGCACTGCCATCTGGAAAGTTTCTCCAGGCAAAGTGCTAGGATCACCTTAAACACCCTTTTTTTCCCCCAGATATCATAATATAATTCTACTTAGGTGCAACATCTAAAACCAGTTAACATACATATACACATATACATACATACATGCATATGTGTATATGTGTGTATGTATATGAATACATATATATGTATATACGTATATACATATATGCGTATATATATGTGTGTGTATGTATATGTATATATGTGTATGTGTATATATATACGTGTATGTGTATGTATATGTATATGTGTGTGTATATGTATATATGTTGGCAGGAGAGCTAGCCTGGTAATCTGGTGCCAATTACTCCACCATAGCCAGAAGCAAAAATCCCATAGTGACAATTTGAGACAAATTTTGTAATCCCAATTTGAGAAAATGGAATTTTAGAAAACGTAGCTATCTTGTTCAATGTTAGAAGTAATCATTGGTGCGCTGGGTGGCTCAGTTAGTTAAGTTTCCAACTTCAGCTCAGGTCATCATCTCATGGTTCATGGGTTCAAGCCCTGTGTCAGGCTCTGTGCTGACAGCTCAAAGCCTGGAGCCTGCTACAGATTCTGTGTCTCCCTCTCTCTCTGATCCTCCCCCACTCATGCTCTGTCTCTCTCTCAAAAATAAATAAACATTAAAAAAAGAAGTAATTATACTTCTATAAGTAATCATTGGTGCAGAGTTACGCATTCTGGTGGAACTATTGCCCAAGCTGGCCATTAAAAAAATATGCTCCTGCTTCAATTAGATGTCTTTACATCAGCTTCTTAGAATCGTATTATAAAGCACTGTGACAAAATTTATACTCTTTAAAACACTGTGCTATAATCCACTGAACTGGATATGAAAGGTCAGTTAGATGTGGGACCTTAGTGACATAACATCTTGTTTAAGGTTAATATACATATAAAAATTTACGTATGTGTTTACAATAAAAATACACATTTCAGAGTAAGCATATACTTAATTCAATAACTCTTGATTTTAGTATCACGTCTACATGAGTGATACAAGCACAATTAAATAATCAGAGGAAAGAGGAAATATGCACACTGCTACAGTCTCAAGTATCAGATTTAAGGCTGTTAGATTATGAATTGCATCCATTGCCATTATTATAGAAATCATTAAGTCTTTCAGATGGGGAAGGAATTGAAAAATGAAATAGGACAAAGCAAGCCTTCTGAGGTTGAACAATGATATATGTAGACACATTAGGTGCATACTAAAGTATATTGCTAGACAGAGAAACTGACAAATAACAATCAGACAGAAAAATGGAATATGTCTAACAGGCATGTTAACTCCAGTTCTAGATGGAAAGACAAATGAAGAAGATGGAGCACATGCATATAAATATCCACTGAAGATACAGTCCTATAGACACAGACTGTGATCCTGCAATATGCATCCCTGCCAAGTACATTACATGTTAGTGTTCTGAGAGAAACTAACATCTTTAAAGAAAGTCAATTCACTTAGTTTTGATTTTTTTTTTTTGTTATTGTTCATCTACTCCACCACAGGATGGGCATAAAGGAAACAGGACATCCTTCAGGCATAGAGGAAGCTGTCCTCAGTGGGTTCAGAGTGAAGAGCAAAATTTCTCCACCTCGAATTCTGAGTCTACATCCTTTTGGCTACAGACCCTTCAACCAGTCACTTAACACCTCTAAGTCTCTCATTTAAAAATAGGGGTTTATAGCAGCCCTTTCAACAATAGCCAAAGTATGGAAAGAGCCTCAATGTCCATCAACTGATGAATGGATAAAGAAATTGTGGTTCACATACACAATGGAATACTATGTGGCAATAAGAATGAAATATGGCCTTTTGTGGCAACGTGGATGGAACCGGAGAGTGTTATGCTAAGTGAAATAAGTCATATAGAGAAAGACAGATACCATATGTTTTCATTCTTATGTGGATCCTGAGAAACTTAACAGAAGACCATGGGGGAGGGGAAGGGAAAAAAAAAAGGTGAGAGAGGGAGGGAGCCAAAACATAAGAGACTCTTAAAAATGGAGAACAAACTGAGGGTTGATGGGGAGTGGGAGGGATGGGAGGGTAGGTGATGGGCATTGAGGAGGGCACCTGTTGGGATGAGCACTGGGTGTTGTGTTGTATGGATATCAATTTGACAATAAATTTCATATTAAAAAAACAAAAATTAAAATAAAAAAAATAGGTGTTTAACAGTGTGTGGGATTGAGCCCTACTTGGGGTATGCACTGACAGTGCGTAGCCATCTTGAGATTCTCTCTCTCCCTCTCTCTCTGCCCCTCCCCTGCTTGCATGTTCTGTCTTTTTCTCTAAAAAATAAACTTAAAAAAATAGGTGTTTAATAGGTGCTATAAAATAAAATCTATTTTTGTATAATGCCTGAGATTATATACCAGACATAAAGAACTTATAGAATATACACATAGTAACCATTTTTAAATGCATATCTTAGCATATCTTAAGAACATGTTATCTATGAAAAAATTATTTTTTTCAAAGTTAATTGTAATATACATCAGAATTAATATATTAAAACCCTTTATTTCATGGGGCACCTGGGTGGCTCAGTTGGTTAAGCATATGACTTGGGCTCAGAGTTCGGTTCATGAGATCAAGCCCCACTTAGGGCTCTGTGCTGACAGGTTGAGCCTACTTGGGATTCTCTCTCTCCCTTATCTCTTCCCCTCCTCCTTCTCTTTCTCTCAAAATAATAAATGAACATTTAAAAAATGTTACTTCTCCAGAATATACCTTTACCAACTCCATAATTTCTAAACCTCTTGAGATGCTGGGAGGTGAATGAAGGAGGATATTCCCCACGCTTCCAACTCAAGAGAGAGAAAATACCTATCACCTGGACTTGAAAAGAGGAATAGAAAAAATAAGAAATATATCTTTCATACAGGGATCCCTAAAGCCCCCCTGTGTTCAAAACTGTAATGAGATAAAATGATAGAGCAATTGGAATGTACAGATGTGGGAAGTGAGAAACAAATTTATAAAGCAAATATTGGTGTGATAGAAAAGAAAATGCCTGATGTGTTCAAAATACCAGTGTCATAGTTAAAACAAACAAACAACTCATTTACATCAAAATAGGAACCAAACTTTCCAAGTAGAGAAATTAAAATTATTTAAAGGCCAGGCTAGTCCAGTACCCATATGTAATAAACACTCAATAAAATCACATTTCAATTCGACTGACTTGGGCATAAAGAATGAATGTACAGAACTACATAAAATGTGAATTTTTAGGGGGTAAAATTGAAGTGGCCTCCTATGCAAATAAAAGGGGACAAATGTTCTTTTTGGACTATTTTTTTTTATTTCTCTTGTCTGATAATTAGATGTTTACACTTTTCAAAATGTTTTAATTCACACACCCACACACACACACACATACACACATACACACAAACACATGAACACACATACTGCTTAAAAATTTGATTACTTACAAATTTCCTGTGAAATACAAAGAAAAACAGGGGTTATTTTAATTTCTGTTTTATAGAATATAAAATTGAAATCAAAAGAGATTAAGGGATTGGCCAGTTTTCATAGAACCGAAATCAATACAGCATGAGCAAAAACCATTCCCTCAAATCTGAGTTTCTGTTTTGTCTCTCCATTACTATAGAATAGGGAGATATTTATAAAGAATTCACTGCCTACTATATGAAGACAGATCTTTTCTACCCCATTATTTCATGGTCACAATGCTATGTGGCTGTCAGAAAAGATAAATTTCTCTGATGAGACATCTTATGTAAGCTGTTAGAATTTCCAGTTAACTACCAAGTCAGGTCAATAATTTCCACTGGTGAATTTAATATGAGGATAATTCTTCTCAATGCTCTTAGGAGTTTTTATGAGAAAAGATCCTGAGCAAGGCAGTACCTTGCATGGCACAGAGCCCTTAACCGCTCATGGCTTTTTCTTACCACTCTAATTCATGAACCAACATGAATGAGACAACATGGAGATTCTTGCATCATATTAACTTTGCAATTCTCACATTTCAGTTTACTCTTTGTTTCATATTTGGCAGTAATTTTTAAAATATCTTAGAGACATTTTATAAAATGGAGAAAACAGTGTGAGCATAATAAAATTTTTAAACACATGTTGTTGTTTTTTCCTTTGATGGGAAGTTTCTCCCACCTCAACTTCTCAGGTTATGCAGGATACATGTGGAAAGTAGGTTTAGTGAAGAGAAACTTTCCAAATGACAAATGCAGTTATTTTCAGAATTTATACACTTTACTATATTTGAAAGCATAATTTTAGTGAAAATTCATCCAATGTAAGTGGGCATAAAAGTCCACTTAGATCAATTCCATAAAGTATTTTTATGTAGGTAATTGTTTTTTCCGCAGTGTGTTGGTTTTCAAGCATTCAACTTTCAACTTAGAGCAGAAAGCAAAAAGTACCAAGGGAAAGACCTAGAACATTTTTCAGCATGCCTGAATATATAGTTCTGAGAATCCTTGGTGTTTTTTAGACTCTTAGAATGACTTTACTTAAAAAGGCAGTAAATATATATTCAAGTTGCTAATACCAGTTCAGCATCTGTTTTTTCCATCCTAAAGTTGAATCATTTGGCAGGGGGGTTGGGGGAGGAAAGTGAATCAAGTATATAATTCCTATATGTCAATGAAGAAGACAGGGGAGTGTTCAATAAATGCACAACTATAGTTGCCAAATCCCAAAACTTACCTATGCACGTTGTAGTAATAGCACATTCCCTTTCCGTGTGGATTTTATCAGGCAAGTAACATAAATGGCCACTAAATAATGGTAAGCACATAGGTGGGTCAGAGAAGAAAAGCATGTCTAGAATGGACAAGTTAGAAAACACAGAGGTAGTAGAGGACCGACCTGATTAAAGCCAGTTGTACTTCTATAGAAACTTTTTAATTTGGATAAATTCCAGAAAGCGAAAGTATTTTTTACATCCTCTTTGGCTCTGAGTAAATAGTTAGATACCATTTACCTAAGCACACTGAGCAGATGAAAAAGAATCCACAGGCTTATAAGACCAAAGTGGTCTCTTCTTCAAATATAAAGCCTCTGGTGACGGCCAGTGTTGTTTGCTTTCTGAGAATTGCAGGTTAAGTGAATCAGACAGTTAATGGAATCTAATTTCTCCAGAGGCAGATACTTCCAGAGAAAACCTCAACCAAAGATGAAAAAATTCCACCTTCCTGAATCCATTAAAATAGCTTAATTTAAATTATGATCCTTCAAACTTTGTAAAAGTACTTTTGTACAAAATCAGAAAATATTAAGCATTGACTAATTCAGGCTGTATCCTTGAGGAAAAGTTTCTTTACCTGACTAATGTCAGGATTTGACACTGGGTCCACAATGAGCTGGGGAATCAATATCACATTAACTAACCTATAAATAAGTGATTGTTTATTTGCAAAGCAACCTATAGCCTGTGTAATTAATCCTTACTCTCCTAATAGTACAGCTATACTAATTATAGTATAAACCATGAATAAAGATAGTAAGGTCTCACATAATGCCACAGCTATAGCATTGGTATTAACAGCCTGGATTTCTCCAATCAATATATTGAAATGGTATTTCACCTTTCTGTCCAGTACAGCTTAAGAATGTAATGACCTCTTTAGGTCCTTTCCAATACTGTAATCTTTCTAAATAACTATTCTTAAAGATTTTTCATAAGATTATCAAAATCATTCAGATTGCTTAATATTTGCCAATATCTTAGAGAAAAGACCTATTTCCTTTTTATTTAAATGAGACTATTTTGGAAAAGAAAAATATGTGTAAAAGCTGTTTCTTAAGAGGTAACAATATAAACTATTAACTAATTGAAATGTCTAACATTCAGTTTTACAACCAATAATAGGCAAGCTTCATGCCAGCTTGCTAGACTAGATCTGCTTGAATGACCACATACAATAATAAAATTCAAAATGGAGTTAAAGAGGTAAATGTATAAATGTATTTAAGAATATCTTAGTATCTAAATTAGTTTCAGGATAGTGATTGTTTTCAAGTATATAATCTGTTAGAAGAGATAATTTTTTTCAAGTATACAATTTGTTACAAAAGATAACCCAACAATTTTCAGCATACCTAACCCCATTCTAAACCTGGAAATAAAAGTCTCTCATTTCTATTTTCCTACTACAAGGCTTTGTGGGGGACAATTAAGTGTTAATTAGTTGACTTCCCACATTTGACTTAGATAGATTTGATCAAAATTCAAACAAACAAACAAACAAACAAAAATAAGGATCTAGAAAGAAAGATACATGTCCCCAGACATAGCTCTCAGAGGCTGCTGTCAAATGCCTATATCCCCTGAATACTATGCTGAGGTCAGATGTAATAACTCTGGAAGCTAAACTGAAATGCCTCAAGACAACATTTACATTCAGCCCAAGGTGTTACACTGCCCCAATAATTTCAGTATGAAAAATACTTTACTGTACAGTGATGTGAAAAGGAACAAGGGAAAATCATATTCAGGAACTATGTTAGTCTGCTCAGGCTGAGACAACAACATGCCCCAGACGAGGTGGCTTAAACAATGGAAATTTATTTTCTTATAGTTTTGGAGGCTGGAAGTCCAAGATCAAGGTCGGTTTCTGGTGAGAGTTTTCTTCTGGTCTTGCAGGCAGCTGCCATCTCACTTTGCCCTTACATGATCCCTTCCTTGAGCCCTCGGAAAGAGAGACAGAGACAAAGAGAGCTAGAGAGAGGGGTGGGAGTGCTCTGATAATTCTTCTATAAAGGACACTAATATTATCTGATCAGAGACCCATCCTTAACCTTATTTCTTTAGCGGCCCCATCTCCAAATACAGCGTAACTGGGGGTTAGGTCTCCAACATGTAAAATTAAAGGGGACATAAACATTCAGTTCATAACAGGAACTGCATCATTTTTATGCAGAGGGAGCATACGCATCTGCCGGGGAGAAGGAAAAGGGTGGTTGTCTTGAATTACTGAGCTTGTCTCTTTGAACAGCCTGAAATACCTAAGTATTTATGCTATGTTGAATAGAACTAGCCTGCTCTGAGAAAATAATATTCCCTATATATCAAACTCTCACTTCAGGCTACACTGAAGATAAAGTAAATGCAACTCACCATAACTATACAAATGTTAGGAAATTTTCAAATACCTTCCCACTTTAATCTGGTCTGACTCTTCCAGGAAGCTCACATCAGGATATATTTTTACACAACTTTTGGACCACTCATTTCTTTCTAACACTGTGGAATGTGTAATTGAGTCACCGAGTTAAGCCAAAACAATTTAAAATGTCAATGTAAAAACTTCTAATAAAGAAAATGACTGAATGTGTAAATTACTAGAAATCGCACCATGATCTTTGTATTTTTTACTTTGCGTAAAGAAACTAAGGCAGTCATGATATATTAAACAGAATATTTGTTACCTCTAACCCTTAGAGACAGTTTAGGAGAGCGAGCTAAAGAGTGGTCCAGAGTGGTCACTTTAAGAGAGTATATACAGATACTTTCTACCAGTGATATAAAAATGGAGATAGATCGTAAACTGGAATTCAAGAACTTACTATTTTCAGAACTTCAAATTATTGTACAATCTTTTAAATACATATGATATATATAAAGTATATGTCATATATATTGAGAGTATTAATAAATATGACTGTACACTGTATAATTAGATTGACCTAGGATGTTATAGAATGATAGGCAGGGCTTGCATATAGGTACTTCCATCTTCCTATATATGATTTTACTTATCTAAAAAAGAGGACGACCATATTAGCTACTTCATAGGGTTATTGTCATAACTAGATGAGATAATACATTTAAAATAAAAACAATGCTTAGCATATAGGAGGTCCTAAATTAGTGTTCAATACAGTGATCATGTCTGTAATCATGTTCCTAATGATCATCATTTACCACCACCTCTGTCATCATCTTCATCATCCTCACCACCAAGTACAAGAGGAGATTTCATTCTCTGTATTTGGCTTTGGACACCAACTAGTTTCACTGGATATATCGCAGCATGATGAGAAAAGAACAAAGGTGAACTAAATAGGCAAATAACCCTTTTCTGTCATGTGAGGCCAAATGGTATCCATTGCACCAATGAACACTGCACAGTAACTCAAGACTGTTATGAGTGTGTTGGGTCACCTCTTGGCACACAGTAGCATCGAAGAGTCATTCCCACTCTCCTTATTTGGTTAAAAAGATTAAGCATAGAAGTTTATACCTAGTCTTTGGTCTTTGTGTATTTGTGTGATGGTAACTTAAAAAATAGTAGTATATAATCCTGAAAATTAAGGAGAAATGTTTCACTTTGAAGGGGGAGCAATTTATCATATAAGTATTGGAAATATTTTAATAATAGAGGATCACTTGGCAAGAAAGAAGCTTTCTTCTTCTTGTCTTGTATCCCGAGAGAGAGAAAAAAAAAGTTTGTTTTTTTTTTTCTACAAATATGTTGAATTTTTCTCTTACCAAGCACTTCATTTTGAGGCAGGTTTAACTCACTCTAAGGAAAATGCTTTAGAATCATCATTTCCAGGAAACACATTAAAGGTGAACTCATTAAACACACATCATTTCCAGGAAACACATTAAAGATGAATAGGAATTGTTCTACAATTAGGGTCTTGTTTATCTGCGTGAAAGAAGACAGTGGCTTTTATTTTAGGTTCCCAATGTATCTTTTTGTTTGTTTGTTTGTTTCTGGCTAGATGCACAACTCTTTAACTCTTTTGAATGTCTGTCTGTCTCCCTGATTGACAGGTTGATAAAAGCACTGGACTGCCAATGGGACTTAAGTTTTTTTCCTGGCAAAGTGGATGAGTGTATCTCATGAGAGATGTCCCATGAGGTTCTAACAGTTTGGTGATTCAATATACTACAGAAAAATTACAGTGTCTTAATATGAGCCATAAACATACATATTTTTTTTTATTCTGGATACCAACATTGTTTAGTAGAATCAAAATCAAAATCAAAAGAGCACATCATAAAGTTAAGTATATGCAGTAAGGGCAATATCCAGGATGTATCTGTCTTTACAGAGATTACTACCATGGACTTAGAGAATTTTTAAGTAATTTTTTTCTAATTCCATAAGACTAAACAAAACAGAGAAACTATTCTGAGTCTGAATCCTATCCCTGTCCAGAAAAGCAACGCGTAAACGTGTGTACTATGCGTCTATCTCCCTTAAGAGTCTTCAGATACTAGCTTAATTAAAGTAAACACTATTCTATTCTTACTTTATAAATGTTTAGTGTACTGTTGAATCTTAATAAATATTTAATAATATTAGGAACCGACGGAGTGACAAAGTCATTTTCCTTTTATAGATACAGCTTTTTAACTAAAGTAAAGGAACTTTATCTATAAAGGCCAAATGTTCTATAACTAGAGTACTCAGAACCCATAATCTTGAAGAGACCTCCTAGCAGTATCTACATTAGCATTTAAATGGAGCAGTATTTTTTTCAAGCCAGTACCTCCGTTGAAATAATATGGTAGATTAACACAAAACAATCTGTTGAGCTATGATGTGACATTTTTCAATAAAATACATAAACTGCTTCTAAAAGTTTCCCAGAATAGATTTAATCCGTTTTTTGTATTTAATTTTAATTCCAACTAAACTTTCAATTTCTCACTCAAGAAAAATTCCATCAAAGCTCTTTTCGTTTAGAACCAGTAAAACTGACATGGATACATACTTCTCGGTAAGACTGCATATATATATATATATATATATATATATATATATATATATATATGCTATAAATAAATATGTGCAGCCTTTTTAACTGAAATTGGTATTATGAGGAAGGAAGGTTGAAGACTAAAATTAGATATGCTTTAGACAATGAGCTTTAAGCTTTCTACGGAAAACTAAAGTGACGTTTTTCTTTGTTTGTATTTTTTTGTGTGCAAATGTTATTTGAAACCTTCTCTTCTTCTAGCTATTGGATCTCTTCTCTAGCTGTTCTAGTTAGCTGGATTTGCATACACTTAACGTGAGGCATAACTCAGGGTTTGGGCTGCCTTTTGTATACCATATGTGGAGTAGCCAAAGCTCCTTCCTGACTGAGGAAGAGCGTGCTTGTGACCAAAAGAAAGTGTATCATCATCCTTGGACCCCACATCCTTATATTTTCCTCCTTTACCTAATGGAGGATTCAATTTCTTGAATCTTAAAGGTTTTGAATAACAAATTTTATAATTCTAAAATTTCTAGGGACTAAATAGATTAACTATGTAGGAAAAGAGATAAGGCTAATTATTGAGTTTATTTCTTTCAAATAAAAATGTAAACTCTCCTAAGTGGAAAGCATCTAAATATCTTCGGTGATCTAATTTTGAAGACATATAGTAATTTCAAGGTCATACCATTCAAATGGTGGGTTAAGAAAACAGAATTATCTCATGCCATTACCAGAGTTTATGCTTGTTCAAAGGAAGATTTACTCAGGATTGGATGAGGTTGTCTGTTTAACATTAGATGAGAATTTTAAATTATGCTCAGATGGACTGAATACAGATACATAAATATATTTAATTTTAATTTTACTTTTATGTCATTTAGACGTTTATTTTTAGTTCAGTATTTTTGAAAATGCAAACGTGTTTCAATTCAAAGCACTGTGGAGAATTTTATCATAGCATTAAGATCTGTTGGGGTTCTATGTTCGGAATATCAGAACAAAGCTTAATTTTAACATTGCCACTTGCAAGATTATAACTTCAAATTGGGTATAAAAATGACTTGGTTTTGTTTGTTTGTTTGCTTGTTTGTAAGCATCTAATAATTCTAATGATCACTCCCTGCTTCAAAGATGCAATGCGTCCTCAATTCAGAAGTGCCTGTGCTGGACAATGCATAGAACTGGATGACATCAAATAATGACCCTCTGTGGATGTTTAGGGATAAATTATAATTGTTTCAGTAGACTACACTTACTCATTTTTACACTTTAAGAAAGAAAGTGTGTATTTTATAGAGTATCATAATCATTTAAGTGTCTTAGTAACTATACAAAAACAAGTAATCACTATAGACAAACTTATAGCAAGTGCTCATTTGTTAATACTGTGCCTATATCCTTGTACATGTTAAATAATTAAACAGAGTCCATTCCACTGAGGTAGTTCTAGTGCTTTGGTAGCCTACATAAGCAAATCAAAATCTAAGCCACAGTCAATTTTGTAAATGCACTTATATCTAAGAAAGTGAAATTTAAGAACAACCAATGATAAATACCATACTAGGTTTTCCCAACCAAGGCAACCACACCAACTACAGCCAATCAAATAATTTCCTTGTTCTGTTTCCAGCTACATCATAGAAAAAGATTTCCCTAGCCACTTTCAGTTTTGCAATGCCAGATTCAAATAGATAAAATCTAGTAAACTCTTGAAAGTTTTAACATACCTCAGTTTATCTTTTGACACAAATAAATATTAAAAGGGAGAAATTGGTTCAGACCAAAATGTAGATGTGGCTTTTCATAACCAATGCCTACAATACTAAGAATATACATGTCGAGTAGAAAGAGCATGCTTATGTGGCCCAAAAGACCAAACTAACATATTCAAATATTATTCTAAATAATTTGAACTTTGGCTAATAGCACTCAGATAAGAAACCTATGTCTAGCCAGTCCTGCTGTTTTCTAGATAACTACAGATAAATTCCAAACTACAGAATCCTCCTTGCCACTGTAATCATAGAAGAGGTTGATGATATTACACAAAAAGTATCCTGGTTTTCATGTTACTATCTAAGGCAGGATTGAGTACAGCTTAGATTCAACAATGAAGTTATTGCTACTGCAATAAAGAATTATTCTAAAGATATCACTTTCATTTTAGTGAAGAAGGCAGAATGTAGATAGAATACAATCTGTTGATTTGATATTATAAAAAGGGAAGAATTGCATAGTCAGGAGAACACAAACCATTCTGATATGGCAAATATAAGTTTATTTTTCTCAAGCCAATTCATTTTTCTACTAGTCATACAAGAAGACTATACTACCAGTCACCTCTTAATTCTAGATGTGACTTTGTTTTGACCAAAGAAATCAGACATTATAAACCTGTCCTTTGAAAAGTCTCCATTTTTTTGCATAATATATTGACCTCAGCTCTCACAGATGAATTCAAAGAATTATGATATGATGAAGACACATAATGAAAGAAGCCCAAATACCTGTATCCTTATCTGGATTCTGCAGATTTCAAGAATCAGATAGACCAGATATTTTACATGTCTTTCATTCTTTCCTTTTCTAAGTATGAGATTTTAGTCAGTTATTTTTGTCACTCTTCCATTCTTGTATATTAAGGATGTGTGTGTGTGTGTGTGTGTGTGTGCATGCGTGCACATGCAATAACTTGTCAACATTCATAGGTCAACTTTCTGAAAAGGGAGCTATCTGAACTTGATGCACAAAGCTGTAGATAAACTGGAGATTAGGGATTTGGTCTGTGGAGACTGGATGATGGAAGTTTGTGTTGTCATTCTTGGGGCAAAATTGAGGGCATACTATGTATAGGGAGAGAGATGGAATGCAATATTCAGAAAGTGTCATGGAGGCGATGCCCAGGAGAGTCAACTGACCCTCATTAAACTATGATATTAACAAGAAATGGTTTGAAGCCACTGTGCTTCTGTGGTTATTAGAGCAATTATCATGAATTGCCCTTATTAGCACACAAAAATAATACTGAAGGCGTTCTTTAAAAAATAGTGTTTAAAGCAAAATAACCCCTTTTAAAAAGTATGACTACAATATGTAATTATTGTAAACTTTGACTATTTGGAGACTTAGAGTTTTCTGTACATAGTAATATGGATACTAATTAAAGGGTATGGTCAGCCAAGAGCATGATGATGTAGACATGAATAGCGTGATCAGACAAGAGGATCAGTAACACAACAAGATAAATTTAAAACGAAAGAGAACAGAGACTTAGTGCAGGGTTTTAAAATGTCATGGTTAGGAGGAAATTGAAAATTAGCATCTGAACCCCAATAGACTATCAGTTAGGTTTCTGGGCATATGAAATTATTTTATTAATAAAATATCTATCTAGGTCCTATCACTATTTTTAGATTGAAATTTTTTTGTCTTAATTTACAGAAAATGTATATGCAGTGTATTCCATAGTATAACTTCCACTGTTCTCAAATATTTTAACATTTTCATTAACCTTATAATTAATAAGTATTCCAAATGTTATTAGTTATCGTTTGGTAGACAACATCTGACATTTACAGTTAGAATAATTAGCCAAATTGGGCAAAGTAGTTGAAAATAATACTGTGCATGGTCTAACCTAAGAAAGATCATTGCCTACTGTGCATTATGCTCTAGGAGGTTTAAATAATATTGAAAGAAATAATATGATATCATTGGTGTAGAATCATGCTTATGATTACCACACTTTCTTCTGTTATCATTATTTTAAAAAATGTTTTAGGAGAATAACACTTGATCTGATGCTCCTTAGGATTAAGTATATTACAGATATAAATCATTTTCTTAGCGATACATTTCTCTTATTTCTTGCTTTATATTATTTCTTTCAGTGAACTATCAAGAATGCCTAAGCAAGGTTAAAATGAATACTTTGTTCCTACATAACAAGCTCATCAACAGGAAGGAAAACACAGGCACAAACAAATTTTTATACTCCTCCTGCTCTCTCTTCTAGCAGCATCAGTGGTTCTGATAACGAGCAGCTCTATTTTTCTCTATGATAATAATATTTTCCTTTGACATTGTCTCATCCACAAACTCACATTATTATCCAGGCTGCACACTGTAAATATTTTACCAAGTCTTCCTTTGGAGCATTTGGAATACCCTCATTTTATTGCCTAAGAAAACACACAAAAGCAGAACGTACAAAGCCACCCACAGTATCGGAACTGAGGTCAGTACCATTTGGCTAATGTTATGTCAATGGAGAGTGGAAAGCTAATTCAGGGTTCTGTTCCTTCTATCCCTATAAACAAACCATTCCTTCAAGTTGTGAAGCTTTGCTTTGTTCCCATATGTTTAGGCCTGGAATAGAGCGGAGGCAGCAAAAGACCAGCTCATTGTAATTATCTTTAGAGGAAAAGGAAAACAGAAAATTTAGTTAAATATTAACGTAATTAACAACAAAATTATTGCTTTCAACTCTGAGATCATTCTTTCTATGTAATTTGAACAGTTTATAAACAAAATTGCTTAACTGAAAATGTAGCTTTGGATATTTTGATTCCTCGTTTGATTCACAGTAACCAAATTTTCATTGTTTACAGCCAGGAAATTTGTGCCCACCACCATAATTTATGAAGTATAAAATTAAGACACACTCTTAATTTGCATTCTTATTTTTTCTCAAGAAAATACAATATCCTCCAAATATATTATTCCTCATTCTTTATCATTTTGTTTTCTATGCAAGAGAGTCAAAGGCTCAATGGGGCGAGAAATTCCATGAACTCAAGGACATTATCAATTGCTCAGTTAACATATTGTTTTTAATAGTGGGTTGGCTAGAAGACAATCCTGGACTTCTTGGAGAAACATAAGTTTTTAGAATTTAAATCTTGGGATATGATAGCATAATTTTATTACAAGATTTGTTTTTGGGGCGCCTGGGTGGCGCAGTCGGTTAAGCGTCCGACTTCAGCCAGGTCAGGATCTCACGGTCCGTGAGTTCAAGCCCCGTGTCAGGCTCTGGGCTGTTGGCTCAGAGCCTAGAGCCTGTTTCCGATTCTGTGTCTCCCTCTCTCTCTGCCCCTCCCCCGTTCATGCTCTGTCTCTCTCTGTCCCAAAAATAAATAAACGTTGAAAAAAAATTTAAAAAAAAATAAAAAAAAAAGATTTGTTTTTTAAATAGTCTAAGGGTTATAAGACAATGAATAAGTGAGTTTCTGACTGTTGGTGATTTAATGTGTCACTTGGTTAAAGAAAATATACATACAATACTTTAAAGTCTATTAAAAACAAATGTTTGTTTTTTGAACCTTATTTAATAGCTACTATACAAATATCTATAAAGATAATTCACATTATTTAAGTTCCATGAAGGTAGGTAGGAATGGGGTCTTTTGTGGCTCATTGCCATGTTTCCAATGAGGAAATGAATGGTACAAGATAGATGCCTGATAAATAAATACCATGTAAAATTGTATTCAGTGGATAATATGAAAGAGCAATGGGCTAAGATTGTGTACTACCTTTTCACAAACTTGTGGTATAAAACACATTTTCTCAGGGCATCAGTTTCCTTACTTATAAAACGAGGGATTCTACTATTCAATTTCTATGGCAGCTTTAGCGCTAAAGAAGTAAAGTTCTGGCTTCATCCTCAAGGTTTCCACTGTCAACAATATGTGGTTGACAATAAGATGAGTCCTCTGGCCTAATTCACAGCGGCCAGCTTCCACATTGTAGAGGTAGTCTTCCCCTCCTCCTCTTGCCCTGATAACTGTCAGGAAAGGCATGTATTTGATAATACCCTAAGAGTCCTTAACAGGCTCGTCTCTCCTCCACTGAGGTAGTTGGACTGATGACCTTCTCTCTCTCTCTTTCTCTCTCTCTTTCTCTGAATCTTGAAGTGAGCTATTGCAATAGCACTTGTGTTGAAAAGGGAAACTTTTCTCAAATTAGGTAAACTAAGCAAATGGAACAGAAGCCAAGGGGACATTTTAGGGATATGAGCCAAAAACATATACTAAGTAAGCTTTTTGAAGATAAAGTGCATTTTCTGCCTCAGGAAAAGCACATTCTTCTAAACAGTGTGGAATTTTTTGATCCATAGTTCATGTCTCTGTTACATTTTTTTCACTAAAGAGAGTTTATATAAACTACCCTTAAAACAACCTAATTTCATATTCCTTGTATCATTACTCTTAAATGAAACTTGATATTTAGTAAGATGTATCTCATGCTAACATGACTGATTTTACTGCATTGTGCATACTGCAAGCATAGATATTAAAAAAATACTATTTTAAAATTCATTGTTTTCATTTGGTTGACATTTATATACAGGATGATGCCAAAAAGAGTAAAGAGTACACACAGTTTGTGGCGCCTGGGTGGTTCCATCAGTTAAGTGTCTGACTTCAGCTCAGGTCATGATCTCGCAGTCTGTGAGTCCCAGCCCCCCGTCAGGCTCTGTGCTGACAGCTCAGAGCCTGGAGCCTGCTTCAGATTCTGTGTCTCCCTCTCTCTCTGACCCTCCCCCATTCATGCTCTGTCTCTCCCTGTCTCAAAAATAAGTAAACATTAAAAAAAAATTAAAGAGTACACACACTTTAAAATTAAGTGCTTAAATGGTTTAAACATGTATTTTTCTCTTTATATGTATTACAATAAGCTGATTTCTAAAATTTGACAATAAAATGAAAATATACAGTGACTATACCCTTATTGGAGTCTACTTTTGCTGATGCTTCTTTTATTTACTTTAGTAAGGATTTGATATTTTCATCACAAAGCATACTAAATTCATTTAGAGAAACTAGAATTATGGGGTCAAGGTAATATGCATTTCATCCAAGAGGAAAACATACCCTTCTCTGATTCTCATTTGATAATCTCTAAATTGATTTTTAAAAGAATGACAACAAAACAAGTTTGGTTTCGGAGTCTATTTTAAACAACTATTCATATTATATTTAGCTCTTAAAGAGCTTTTAAAATTTCTTAGACCCTCCTAGGGCACCTGGGTGGCTCAGTTGGTTAAGCATCCAACTTGATTTCAGCTCAGGTCATGATCTCATGGTTTGTCAGTTCAAGCCCCACATCTGGCTCTACCCTGATAGTGTGGAGCCTGCTTGGGATTCTCTCTCTCTCTCTCTCTCTCTCTCTCTCTCTCAAAACAGATAAATAAACTTTAAAAAAGTAAAATTTCTTGAACCTCCCAATTTTTATTTGGCTTATTAGGAATATTTTTACTTTATGCCTTTATACTTATAATAACAATGCCAGGTAAATTTGCAACTCTGCATTAGGAGACTAGAATCATAAATTATAATCCCAGCTCTACCAAGTACTACTTGTTTTACCACTTGTTTTCATCTTCTTTTGATTATAAAGTTATGGGTTGTAACTACATCTCTAAGACCCTCTTTGATCTCTAGTTAACAAAAAGAAAATGAAATATACTTTGTGGATTAACTATGCTTCAGATCCTTTGCTGGGACTGAGGAGAGTGAGGACAAAGAAAAAACACACAATCCTTTTTCCTGAGTGGCCTTTGGAATTAATTGGGAAGGATATACGTGGAGTGTGCATCAAACATGGGGGTACTCAACCATCTCCAGATATCAAGTGCTTTCAGAGAGCAAACTTGAGGCAGAAATACACTCAGAGGAGCCTTTTATAGTCCGCTATTCTGTAATTTCTCTTCTTTTTACTAGTGTCCTCTTATGCTCTAGCAATCTAATCCCATCCCACCCTAATTTCTTGAACATACCAAGTTTCTTCCTGACTCTGGGCCTTTGTTTGCTCTTCCCTCTGACTGGCATGCTCTTCTCCTGGCCATTTTTAAAATGACATATTTACCTTTAAAAAATATCAAAGTCATTTATGCACCTGATTTATAAATCTAAATGCACTCATATAATTATAATAAAGAAAACAAAGAATTGCCTTCAGAGGTAATCCACTTCAATTTATAACAGTTTCTTCTGGGTTAAGCCTATGTGCAACATCAAAAAAACTGAGTTAAGGAAATCCTGCATTTTATGAAAATCAACAATCAGAGGATAAATGGGAAAAACAATATCCACTAAGAGACTTGGTTCTTACAATGTCTTCTTCTCTTTGGTGGGGGCTGATGAATTCTAGAGAGTTTTAGTGACAGGCCAATTAGGATTTTGGCTTGCAACTGTTTGGTGAAATCTATGGTCTTGAGACTGGTTCAAGTTCATTTCTATTTAGTCACAAAAATATCTAATTACCAATTTAAGACTGAGGACTCCTGGATTGGCAACATGGAACCTACGAAATTTGGTTCATTTGGGTGATTTTAATTAATAAATAAAACCACATGAAGCACCCGTTTTTTACCCATTTTTGAGTTGAGAAAATTAACTCAAACATTCTTTTAGTAATTTTGAATAAAGGTTATATTAATTATATTAATTTAGTTTTTTATGAAAATAGAAAAAAAACAGAGTTAATACCTTCGTTTTTAACTGATTCAAGAATATATTTCAATAATTATTTTTTAACACCAAGAAATATTTTCCTAGGTAATTTTAAATTATTAGCCTAATTGTTATTTGCATCTACTAAATACAATTTATAGGAAAAAAAATCACAGATTTCTTTCCCTTTTCAAAGTAACAGACTACTATATTTTGTATTATTCATTTCCCAGTCTTTCATTTTACTATTTGTAGGTATTTTGTTAACATATACTGGGGCACCTGGGTGGCGCAGTCGGTTGAGCCTCTGACTTCAGCCAGGTCACGATCTCGCGGCCCGTGAGTTCGAGCCCCGCGTCAGGCTCTGGGCTGATGGCTCAGAGCCTGGAGCCTGTTTCCGATTCTGTGTCTCCCTCTCTCTCTGCCCCTCCCCCGTTCATGCTCTGTCTCTCTCTGTCCCAAAAATAAATAAACGTTGAATATATACTGCATTTACTAGTCTCTTGCTTTAATGACAATTTTTGTCTTGCTATGTAGATTGTACACTCCTTAGTGTTGGGGAAAAGTCCATTTTTTTTTTTTTTTACCCACAGAGTAACTTGCTTAGAGTTTATATCACAGTATATGCTTATATTCATGGAATTAAAAGAGGTCACACAAGAAAATACACCTCATTATTTTGAGTGGTTTATTCAAATCCAAAATTTTCATAACCTTTGAAATATACTAAAATACTAATAATTGGCACCATTAATCATTCCATGTGTATTACTGGAAAAAAAAAAAAAAACTCTTTTTCCCCTAGAATAGAAGTCATCATTCTTCAACAGATGAGGTGAGTAAGTGAATCCCAACAGAGCTGTACTGGACTATACAGCATTCTGCTACCAGCAGATATACAATCAGATTAGTTCTGACACCAAGACCTTTCTAGTAATCTAAAGTATGATGTCTCATGAAAGTTATTGTTTAACAATCGCACAGAAGGCTAAGTAGCAAAAAGAAGATTAGTGGTTTTGGACACCACCAGTATATCATCAGCAATATTTCTGACAAATAAAAGTCATTAGTTTGCCAAAAATTTTAATGAAATCATGATTAATAAATGCTTCTCAAAGGTCTACATCAAAGTCAAGGCATTTGGGTGATAAATGTAAACATGTAGACCCTGCTTTGCCAAAAGCTGTGTGTTTCACTTACACAGCGTCACTGATTGATCTGTCCATTATTCTAGTACATAATTTATCACATCAAGGGGGACAATTCATTATGTGCATAGTATAGCCAGAGAGTTCTAAACAGCAAAATCTTTAGGAGACTTCACATGTTGCCTAAGTACTCAAAATCTTTTTTCATTATAAAGTGGAGACTTGCAGACATTAACAAAAAATAGCATTTACCAAACCAATCCAAACAAAATCTCAAATCTTATAATTTTAATTTACTTTGAGAGGATTTTGACACATTATTTTTTTTCCAGGTAGCATTCTATTGCGCTCACTGTTTTCATTCCTTATGAGGGGTCCATCTGTTGTTAAACTTAAATCGATCAGAAATGGGACAGTGTCCCAATCCCTGTCAAATAGGAGTTCTGTGACTATATTGCTTGAACCATAGACAGCAGTATGTACCATTACTTAAAATCTCATTGAATTAAATTATAGATTATGGCATTCTTCTCTATTTAAAACGTAAGACAATGAATAGGATGGCACACTTAGTTTCCAACCATTCATTCTTTGTTGCAGTCATCTGCATGACTCAATTCTGCTGCTATATTTTGGTGCAATCTAGAAGTCAATAAATGAATTTAACAGATCCCATGAATATCTTATTAGGACAAATACATGCTTTTGTTGAAGATAAAAACTGGTGATGGATGGGATATTTCTCTGGGTTCTTGATGTGTACTTGATTTTTAGAAAGCTAAGAATTTGAATATAACCTTCAGATAAACAGAGAAGGCAGTGCTGCAAAAAGGTCTTTACATTTTTAGATGTAAAGTGAGAACAGATGACTGAGCATACTGATTAGTTGATAGTACCGAATTTTATGCCTCCACAGTGCACAATCACTTAACTGCACTTACTTGCTCCTCATCAGAATAATAATTTTTTAAAAAGCCAACATTTATTTATTTATTTAAATTTTTAAGTTTAGTTATTTATGAGAGATGGAGACAGCAGGAGTGGAAGAGGGGCAGAGGGAGAGGGAGACACAAAATCTGAAGGAGGCTCCAGGCTCTGAGCTGTCAACACAGAGCCCAATGCGGGGCCCGAACTCACAAACCATAAGATCATGACCTGAGCCGAAGTAGGACCCCTAACCAACTGAGCTACCCAGACACCCCTATTTATTTATTTTTTTTAATTAATAGACATGCACTTAGGATTTTCCAATTCTGGATTACAACTTTAAAACTATATTTGCTGTCATGAATAAATTAATCTATTTCAATCTGATATACAGAAATAATATACTCATTTCAAGGGTCAAGGGTTTCACATTGTTTTCTTAAGAATATTGTGAAAATTAAGTGATCTGAAATGAAATGCATCTATTTGAAGACAGTGACTATTTCAAGTAACTAAGTAAAGCTATCAGAAAGTATACCAGGAGACATCACTTCGCAGGGTTGTGTCCACAAGAATATGTTTTCTGTCTTTGAGTGGCACTATAATCAAAAGATTGTAATTGAGCAATATTTACGTTAGTTAAAGATATTCTTTTTTTTCTACCACTACAACAGTTTTAGACCCTGCTCCCAAAACTGTTTGCTCAACTTTGATTCTGCATTTGGGAAATTTATCGGCTATTTTGGCGTCAAAGAGACAGAGAATCAAAGCATTTTGGAGGCATCTAAAACTGATTTACAAATCTTATGTCTAAAATTTGAATTTCTCTTTGGCTAAATGTTTGCTATTATAATTGCATTACTTTACATTCCAAATAGATCATTTAACTCATTATTTGGCTAGGGATTATCAATGTAGCCAAAGAAAATTCTAAATATTCCAAATATTTTAATTTAGTATAATTACATGTACCTTTACTTGCATCTATAGATGCAATTTATGTAGCTTTCAGCTTAAATAATTAGTATCTCTCCTGTTTTGGTTCAACCGCCTGAAACTTCCTTCTGTCCTGTAGTGCCAGAGCACCTGTGCTTCTGAGCGAAGCTATTTGATTCCTCATAGGTATTTGCTGGCTGTGCCTCTCTCTAAATGATTATGCAAATAATTTCAAGGTGGGGTAGGAAAGAACAAGTTTAACCTGCAGCTCTGTCCATAATGTTATGGACTGAATATTTGTGTCTCCCCCCAAATTCATATATTGAAACTCTAATCCCAACGTGATTGTCTTCAGAGGCCAGGCCTTTAGGAGACAATTAGGTCCTAAGGGTGAAGCCCTCATGAATAGAATTAGTGTCCTTATAATAAGAGACCAGAGAGCTAACTGCTTTCTGCTGAGGACATAACAAGAAGATGGTTCCTGCAACCAGGAAGAGAGTTCTCACCAGACACCGAATCAGCCTGTGCCTTGATCTTGGAATTCCCAGCCTCCAGAACCGTGAAAAATAAATTTCCTTTAATGATAAGCTACTCAGTTTATTATAGCAACCCAAACTAAGATGATAATAATATTTGTTGAATTTTAAACAACAGGATATCAATTTGATGTCACTGGAATTTGTTTTTAAAAGTGTTCTCATTTTTAAAAACATAGTTGCCCATTTTTAATCAACAAATACTTTCAACTTAAATCAATAATGTTAGTTATTATGTGATAAATTATTTCTGAATGGATCAAAGATACGTGTGTCAACAAGACATTTGTGTCTTCAAAGAGTACACGAGAAAGAGGACATTGAATGGTCAGGTCCCTGGGTTAAAGTCTTGCCTTTCTCTCCCACTGAGCAGCATTGAGTAATGACCTACTCTCTCTAAACTCCAGAATCCCATCAAATAAGAGGTTTGTTTTACCACCTCATCTTTAAGATAACTTTTAAATGGCTGATATATAGGAAAAAGATGGCTAACCTAACCTTCAAGTAATGAAGTAATGAATCTGTATCCAAAATTCATAGAATATTCATTCACCTTTTCTTTACTTTCTAGAAGAACTAAAACGCAATTTTGAAAATAAAGAGAATAAATTAAAGACTAGAAATGGTTCCTTCTTTGCACTTGCTGTGTATAACCAGAAGGCAATGAGGACAGTTGATAAGAGAATCTTATTGATTTTTTTCCCTCAATTACGTTAGGCAGATTCTGTTCATCCACTCTCTTAAATGGATATGAATATGAATTCCCAGAGGTGTTTTTAACAAGATTTCAGGGAAAGGTTTCCATATCACTGCACTAACAGGATTTGCATGTAGTTGACAGCTGTGGCACATAAATTAAATAAAATTTTATTGATGTGTTAAAAACATGCCATTGAAACAAAATATAGCAAAGTTAATGTTTATTTTAGATGGAATAGAAAATAAAAAACATTTGCCCTGAACCAAACGTTAGTATTTTCTAGCACAGTACTTGTTTGTTTGTTTGATTTGATTTTTGTATGTGTGCTATGCAACAGCAACAAACGAATTAAATGTAAAATTTTAGTCACTATGAAATAGGTAGTCTTATATATGTCTTTAAAGTAGATTATCTGGCTGGGTAGCTTAAAGTTTAAGCAGTTAAACTATGAATATAAGAAGATCTTGTGGCGCCTGGGTGGCTCAGTCGGTTAGGCGTCCGACTTCGGCTCAGGTCATGATCTCACGATCCGTGAGTTTGAGCCCCGCGTCGGGCTCCGTGCTGACAGCTCAGAGCCTGGAGCCTGCTTCAGATTCTGTGTCTCCCTCTCTCTCTGACCCTCCCCCGTTCATGCTCTGTCTCTCTCTGTCTCAAAAATAAATAAACATTAAAAAAAATTTTTTAAAAAGAAGATCTGAGTATCAGTCCTGAGTCTATTACTGGTTGACAGTATTTTGTTTTTTTTAATGTGGATTGCATACTCTTTCTCCACTATTGGGCTCCTTACTGTTAAAAATAAGGTTTCAAAGTCCCATGTCAACTGTAAAATTCTAGAGTACTATAATTTAAAACTGAACAGAATCATACTGCCAAAGAAGAAAAATTTACATAGGCAATAGCTTAACACAGGGAGCATCTTGTTGTCAAAATGTTCATGTGTTTGTTGCCATCTTCCATTTGCTTTTCAGTTTAGTCAAACATGATTCGTGCAGTCATCTAAAATGTTATGATCAGCACATTTTATAAAGCAAAACAAAACAACAACAGCAACACCTCCAACCATTCTTCAATGAATTGAGCATGAAAGCAAACCAGAAGTCCACATTTCTGATAAACCAATGGTATGATGTACTTGACATATTTAATGGAGCACATTAATAAAATGAGCTCAAAAAGCTATCAGATTGCTAAGGAAATTTCTTGAGTTAGCCTCAAGAAGAGCATATGGCTATAGACCAAGGGAAAATGTATTTTCAAAATTAGGGAAAAAGTGTTTTGACATTGGCAATTGTTATGCCATGAAATCAAAGGCCAGTCTTGAACAACACATCCAGAACTGAGGATCGGATGATAAAAGCAGTAAACTTCACCATGAAGTACCACACATAGTGAACTGGTGGTAGAAGCAGAAACCACGTTGATGACACCTCTCATCTTCTTTTAGGCTGCTCTGCAAAATATTTCAGCTGATGCATTTGGAAAGTAATGCAGAGAGAGTAGGTTGTTCTCCCCCAAATTCAAAGAGCTAGATATAGGTGGAGATGAGTTGCTGAGAAATTTGGCTCATTTAAATTCTAAATTACACGTGATGTATCTCTTTCCTGTCAAAAGAGTGACATGGATAATTATATACCTACAGATTTTACATTTAAATAAAGCCAGTTCCATCATCTGTAATGGTGGCTCTCTAAATACAAGTGGAACACCCTCTAACTTGATTGTACCAAGAGATAAAATCACTGTAATTGAGTGCAGATGGACAGACATCTATAGTCTTTTCTAGTGAATCCATATATAACAAAACATATATTACTGAAATTATTGCATTACCTCATGAATGTAAGGTCTTTGGGGTTTTTTGCTCAAAAATTAGGAACAGTTTGTCCAATGGACCAAGGAAGAGGAAAGATTATAGCATTGATTTTATCTGTATTGAAAACTTGTTTATAAATTATATTAAGGCTAAATTAGGGAAAGAAATAGAAATGCTAAAAATGAAAGAGTTGATTGGTTAAAATATATTAAAAAAAAACCTACCCACTCCTTAAGAGTAATATCACCTAAAAGTTCATTAAAAAGATAGGTATTCCTTAGCAATTTTCTCTTAGCAATGTGCCCTACTTGTCAATCATTGACAAAAATGAGTGTATATATGTGATAAGCACTACGACATTGACATTTTCAGAGTCACATTTAGAATTTTCACCACATAATCACAGCAGGTAAGTTTAAGAATAACCACCACACTCACTTATTACATGACTATCTCCCCTTCACTTCTATGAAATGTATTTTATATGTGGAAGCATCACACTGCAAGATAAATCTTGTCTGCTGCATAAAGCACAAGGAAAGGGTTTCAAAAGCATGACCACAACAGGGGCTATTGCAATATTTATGTAGAAGATGTAGGGAGGAATGTCTAACAGAGCTAAAATTCACCTTGTTTCAATATGGTTTTGATCTTTTGTGACAGTGTTTTGAGTGTTATATATTGTTGCTTTAGAATTACATAATTGGAAGCAACACTGATATTTCATGATAAAGAAATCTAGAGGCTATTTAAGACCAACAGCTTATTTGTATGTATGTAATAATTGATAAAATGCACTGTAAATACATTACTTCATTTATTTGTTAACTAAAACAGGTGAGGTAATATAACAGATTTTGATCTTCTCCATTTCACACATTGAAAACCTCATGCTTTCCAGGATTGTTATCCCAAGATCTAAAATCTCTTAATTAGTAGGGACAAACATTTACACCTATGGTATTTTCCATTATTCCACCACTTTTCATACCCATTAGCATTTCACAACCACCTGGATTGTTCTGCATGTATAAAATGTGCATGCCCTGCCCTAGATTAATTAAACCAGAATCTTTGGAGATGAGACCTAGAGATTATGATTTATTTAAAGCTCTAGATGTTATACTGACAACAGAGTTAAAAACTACTGCTTTATACTATGTAATCTGACTCCAAATTTGGTTTTCTTCATATTCTCCCATAGTGCCTTTCATAAACAACACTTGAACATAAAGTAAGCCTGACAACAACAAGTAACCAGATTCTGACATAGGTTAGCATAATGGTTAACATCTCAAATTTTAGGGCCAGACAAACTGGATATGGACCTCAGAATGGGAGAAAATATTTGCAAACCATATATCAGATAAGGGGTTAATATCCAAAATATACGAAGAACTCTTACAACTCTATAGCAACAAAAACAACAACAACAACAGCAACAACAATCCATTAAAAAGATGGACTGAGAAACTATATACGTATTTTTTTCAAAGAAAACATCCAAATGGCCAACCAGTACATGAAAAGATGCTCAGCATCACTAATCATCAGAGAAATGCAAATCAAAACCACACTGAGATATTCTCTCACACCCCTTAGAATGGCTATCCTAAAGAAGGTAAGAGATCATTGTTGGCAAGGATGTGGACAAAAGGGAAGCCTTCTACACTGTTAGTGGGAATGTAAATTAGTTCAGGCACTGTGGAAAACAATAGGAACTGCTTCAAAAAATTAAAAAAAGAGTAACTGCCATGAGATCCAACAATTCTACTTCTGGGTATATGCTCAACAGAGATGAAAATGGAATATCAAAGAAATATATAACTCCCATGTTTATTGCAGCATCATTCACAGTAGCCAAGAAATGGAAACTACTTAAGTGTCCATGAATACATAAAGAAGTTGTGGTTTCTATGTACACTGGAAAATTATTCAACCACAAGAAATTCACCTAAACTGCAGGGAATTCTGCAGTTTGTAACAACATGGATGCATATTGAAGGCATTATACTTAGTGAATCAGCCGAATGGAGAAAGACAAACATGGCCTGGTATCACATAAATGAGGAAACTAAAAACAAAACAAATTCACAGATACAGAAAGTAAAATAGTGATTGCCAGGCCTGGAGTGGAGGAATTAGGGGGAGGTTGGTAAAAAGGTACAAACTTTTAACTGTAAGTTCTGAGGATCTAACGTATAACGTGGTGACTGTAATTGATAACGCCATATTGTATAATTGAAATGTGATGAAAGTACAACTTAAAAATGCTCATGAGGTATATGAGATGATGGATACATTAATTAACTAAAAGGGAGGAATCCTTTCACAATGTATATGTGTATCAAATTATCGTAATAAACTTTGAATATCTCACAACTCTAATTTTCAGTTATATCTCAATAAAGCAGAAAACAAACTTTAAAAAACAGAACAACAACAACAAAAAAAACAAAGGAGGAAGTTACTATCTCTAGGGATCTTTGTAAAAGACTCAGTTTCTGATTTTTTTCTTTTTCTTTCGTTTCTCTTATAATTGCATTAAACAACAGGATTGCAATGGCTCATTATTACATAGTAGGCTTTTACAGAACTGTTCAGGTATTTTAAGTAGTCACCATTTATATTTAAAATTAGTTTTAGAACCAAAGCAAACTTAGTCATTTTAAACCTTTGTAAAGTTTTTTGGCTTCTGTAAAAGAGGGTGATAAAATTTCCAAAATTAAAAAAAAGATACACAATTTAAATAGAGAATTTAGAATTGAAATAATCTATCTGTTAGATATCAATGGGAGGCTAAATGAGTTAATATATAATATTGAGCAACTCCACCAGAATTATACACCAGGATCAAGTGTGTGTGTGTGTGTGTGTGTGTGTGTGTGTGTGTATGAAAGATTAACAAGAAAATAGGTGCATAGAGTATTCAACAGTCATCTAACAGGAATTCCAGAAATAAGACAAAGGGAGGAATACAGCAGCAGTAGCAATACTTGAAAAAGGTATTGCTTAGAAATTCCCAGAATTATAGAAAAGTCTTCCCATTTGAAGCAAACTCTAATTAGCTAGCAGAATGAATAAAAAAATTAGTGCTCACCTACAGAAATCCTAACGAAACTTTATTATACTAAAAAAAAAGATACAGAAAAGTATACAGAATACTGACAAATGAATAAATTTACTAACTTTTCCAAAGAAATAGGACCAGAAGATTATTAAGTAATAAGTTTAGAACTGTAGAAGAAAAATAGTGGCTAGTCCAAAATTCTATACCCAGCTAGCCTACCTTCCAGACAGTCAAAATAATGACACTTGAAGATATATAAAATCTGAAACCTTACAGTACATAATCTCTCATTAAAAAAATAAATAAATTCACTTCACCTGGAAGAAAAGTAAACCCAAAGGAAAAACACATAAAATAATTTTAGAATTAGCACTGAAAGATAAATGTAATAGTAGCATTAAAATTAATAAATATATAGATAAATTGAATGAACCATTTCTAAGAAACAACAATGAAACAAAATATTTCCAATTATGATGTTGTTCTTTAGCTGTACACACATAAAATGTTGACTGTGTGTGTAATGGGAGTATACATTTTGATGAGAGAGAAAAAAGGATGTGCAGATGATGAGAAAATTATTAGAATATGCCAGAGTAGAGATATAGCATATGTTTAAGTAAGTGCAATAAGAATATTGAAGAGCCAACATATTTGACAATTATTATTAAATTTACAATGTTTAACAAAAAAGACACGCTAGTATTAATACTAGCATATTAAGATACACTTAATATGCAAAATAAGCTATTACATTAAAATACCATATTTTTCAATCTTTTTCTCCTTTATTTTCAATACATTTTAGTTTCAGAATATTTCTGTGTTCTATATTTGTATTCAATAGAGCTTTCAGTGACAAAATATATTTTTTTTCATCAAAAGAAGCTTATTATTGAAACATAATAGGAAATATAAGTCTTCTATATGTCAAGAAAATGTGATGGTAAAAAAAAAACACAATGTGTTAGGATAAGCATTTCTTTCTGTATTGAAGCCTTTCACCTCTAAAAAAGCATTTGTTTTATTCTTATGGAGTTATGTACCCTGTGGAGAATGAATAGATAAAGAATGTAATCTTTTTGGACTTCCATTTTAATCATACATTTAAAAATCTCCATTTTATTCTTTGGAGGCACTAGTTACTCTTAAAGAATGCCTTATTTTAATAAAAAAATGAACTTTGATGTGTTGATTTTGCAGATATTTTTGTTGGGAGTATTGTACTCAAGCCTAATATAAATGGAGTAGATTATAATTATATTTATATTATGATCACTGCAAGTGAACAGAGGTCACTGATTTGCAATCTATAGGATAGGAATTTTAAATATTTTTTGAGGAATGTAGATAAAGGAAAGCTGTATAGTTTTTAACTATCAAAATACCTAGGAGTAAAAATATTCAAGGAAAGGCAGTCTAGAGTATACCAAAAGAACTAATGTTACTCATGACAGATTTTTTTTACCAAATATATGAAAACATTTGACCTATATCCCCTTCCCTAGTATTTTCATATATAGTTGCATCACATATTCATGCTTCTAAATCTAAAAGAGCTGGTGGGAGCAGTAAGCAGAGTTAGCACCATCAGAATTAAACCCTAAAAAATATCACAGTACCAGAGTCAATGTTTAAACACCTACCAGACAGAATTTAGAAACAAAGTAGTTTACACCTTATATGTGTGTGTGTGTGTGTGTGCGTGTGTGTGTGTGTGTGTGTGTGTGTGTGTGTGTGTGTGTGTGAGTTGGAAGAAAGGAAGAGCCAGGGAGGGAAGAAGGGAGAGAGAAAACATTAGTTAGAAAAGATACAGACACCCTTATGTTTGTTAAAGCATTATTTATAATAGCCAAAATATGGAAGCAACCTAAGTAGCCATCGATAGATGAATGGATAAAGATTTGGTACATACATATAATGAATATACTCAGCCATGAAAAATAAGTAGATCTTGGCATTTTCAGCAGTATGGATGAACCTAGAGGGTATTATGCTAAGTGAAATAAGTCATACAGAGAAAGACAAATACCATATGATTTCACTTATATGTGGATTTTAAAAACAAAACAAACAACAACAATATAGAAACACAATCATAAGTCCAGAGAAGAAACGGGTGGTTGCAGAGGAGAATAAAAGAAAAAGATAAAAAAATAATAAGTGACATAAAAAAGTTAAAAGATAAAATGGAATCATAAAGTGCTCATAAATAGATAAATACATGGAAGTTAAAGAAATCCTACTAAAGAATGAATGGGTCAACCAGGAAATTAAAGAAGAAATTAAAAAATAGATGAAAACAAATGAAAATGAAAACACGACAGTCCATAAGTTTGGTATGCAGCATAAGTGATCATTGGAGAGAAGAATATAGCAATACAGGCATACATAAAGAAGAAAAGTCTCAAACACACAACAAAACCTTATACCTAAAGGAGCTGGAAACAGAACAACAAAGAAAACCTAAGGCCAGCAGAAGAAGGGAAATAATAAAGATTATAACAGAAAAAACAATTATTTAGAAACAAACAAACAAACAAAACAACCAATAAACAAATTAACAAAACCAGGAGCTGGTTCTTTGAAAAAATTAATAAAATTGATAAACACCTAGCCAGACTTATCTTAAAGAAAAAAGAAAGGACCCAAACAAATAAAATCATGAATGAGAGAGGAGAGATTATAATCAACACCACAGAAATACAAATAATTATTAGAGAATATTATATGCCATTCATAAATATTGAATTCCAATATTATATGAAAATTATATGCCAACAAGTTAATAAATCTAGAAGAAATTGATACATTCCTAAAACAAATAAACTACCAAAACTGAAACAGGAAGAAATAGTAAACTTGAACAGACTGATAACCAACAAGGAAATTGAATTAGTAATCAAAAATCACTGAACAAAAGTCCAGCACTAGGTGGCTTCCCAGGGGAATTCTACCAAACATGTAAAGAATAGTTAATACCTATTATTTGCAAGCTGTTCCAAAACATAGAAATAGAAGGAAAACTTACAAATTCATACTACAAGGACAGCATTATCTTGACTCCAAAACCAGAAAAAGACCCCACTAAAAAAAAAAAATTACAGGCCAATATCCCTAATAAATATGGTGCAAAATTTCTCAGCAAAATACTAGCAAATTGAATCCAACAGTACATTAAAAGAATCATTCATCACGATGAAGAGGGATTTATTTCTAGGTTGAATGGTCAGTTCAATATTCATAAATCGATCAATGTGATACACCACATTAATAAAAGAAAGGATAAGAAACATATGACCCTCTCAATAGATGCAGAAAAAGCATTTAACAAAGTACATTAAACCTTCAACAAAGTAGGGATACAAACCTTCGACAAAGTAGGGATAGAGGAAACATATCTCAACATCCTAAAGGCCATATATGAAAGATCCACAGCTAATTTCATCCTCAATGGGGAAAAACTGAGAGCTTTTCCCCTAAGGTCAGGAACAAGACAGGGAAGTCCTTTTTCACCACTGTTACTTAACATAGTACCAGAAGCATTAGCCCCAGCAATCAGACAACAAAATGAAATAAACTGCATCCAAATCAGCAAGGAAGAAGTCAAGCTTTTCTCTATGTACAGATGATATGATACTCTATGTATTCTATGCACCAATAATAAAACAACAGAAAGAGAAATCAAGGACTCAATTCCATTTACAACTTTATGAAAAACTATAAGATACCTAGGAATAAATCTAACCAAAGAGGTAAAAGATCTGTACTCTGAAAACTATAGGACACTTATGAAAGAAATTGAAGGTGACACATTCCTTGTCACCATAAGGTGACACACTTATGAAAGAAATTGAAGGTGACACATTCCATGCTCATAGTTTGGAAGAACAAGTATTGTTAAATTACCCTTACTGTCCAAAGCAACGTACACACTTAATGTAACTGCAATCACAACACCAACAGCATTTTTCACTGAGCTAGAACAAACAATCTTAAAATTTGTATGGAACCACAAATGACCCTGAAAAGCTGAAGCACTCGTGAAAAAGAAAAGCAAAGCTGGAGGCATCATACTTCCGGACTTCAAGTTATATTGTAAAGCTGTAGTCATCAAGACAACACAGCACTGGCACAAAAACAGACACAGAGATCAATGGAACAGAACGGGAAACCCAGAAATGGACCCACAATTAGATGGTCAACTAATCTTCGACAAAGCAGGAAAGGATATCCAATAGAAAATAAGACAGTGTCTTCAACAAATAATGTTGGGAAAACTGGACAGTGACATGCAGAAGAATGAAATTGCACCACTTTCTTATACTATACACAAAAATGATTTCAAAATTGATGAAAGACTTAAATGTGAGCCTGGAAATCCTCAAAATCTAGAATAGAACACAGACAGTAACCTCTTTGACATACTGTAGCAATTTCTTACAAATATCTCTCCCAAGGCAAGGGAAACAAATGCAAAAATGAACTATTGGGACTTCCTCAAGATAAAAAGCTTCTAGGGGCGCCTGGGTGGCTCAGTTGGTTAAGCGTTTGACTTCAGCTCAGGTCATGATCTCACAGCTCATGGGCTTGAGCCTCGCGTCGGGCTCTGTGCTAACAGTTCCAAGTCCGGAGCCTGCTTTGGATTCTGTGTCTCCATCTCTCTCTGCCCCTGCCCCACTCATGTTCTGTCTCTCTCTTTCTCTCTCAAAATTAAATAAACATTAAAAAAAAAAAAACAAAAAAACCTTCTTCACAATGAAGGAAACAATGAACAAAACTAAAAGACAACTTTCAGAATAGGAGAAGGTATTTGCGAATTACATATCTGATAAAGGGTTAGTATTCAAAATCTATAAAGAACTTATCAAATTCAACACCCAAAAAACAAATAATCCAGTGAAGAAATGGGGAGAAGACATGAATAGACACTTTTCCAAAGAAAAAATCTAGATGGCTAACAGACACATGAAAAGATGCTCAACAACACTCATTATCAGAGAAATACAAATCAAAATCACGTGAAACACCACCTCACACCTGTCAGAATGACTAAAATTAACAACTCAGGAAACAATAGATGTTGGCAAGGATGTGGAGAAAGAGTACACTTTTGCACTGTTGGTGGGAATGCAAACTGGTGCAGGCACTCTGGAAAACAGTACGGAGGTTCCTCAAAAAATTTAAAATTGAACTACCCTATAACCCAGCAATTGTACTACTAGGCATGTATCTAAAGGATACAAAACTGCTTATATGAAAGGGAATATGCACCCAATGTTTATAGCAGTGCTATCAGCAAAAACCAAATATGGAAAGAGCCCAATGTCCATCGACTAATGAATGTATAAAAGAGTGGTATGTTTGTATGTGCATATACATATATATGTATATGTATATATACACATACACATATGTATATATATACATATACATATATATGTATATGTATATACATACATATACATATATATACATCATATATATGTATATGTATATACATACATATACATATATATACATATACATATATATGTATATATACACACATACATAAATATATACACACATATACATACATACGTACATCCAATGTAATAGCCATCAAAAAGAATGAAATCTTGCCATTTGCAATGATGTGGATAGAGCTAGGATGTATTACGCTAAGTGAAATAAGTCAGTCAGAATGACAAATACGATATGATTTCACTCATATGTGGAATTTAAGAAACAAAACCAATGAATGTAAGGGAAGGGTAAAAAAGGGAGGTAAGCAAATAACATTTGTAATAAATATATGCACTAGAAAGGAAAAAATATATAAAATAATAACCTAGTCTTTGCATTAGACATCTTGAGAAAGAAAGGCAAATTAAGGAGCACCTGGATGGCACAGATGGTTAAGCATCCGTCTCTGTGGCTCAGGTCATGATCTCACGGTTCATGAGACTATGCCTGGCACCAGGCTCCAGACTACAGCATGAAGCCTGCTTGAGATTCTCTCTCCCTCTCTCTCTTCCCCTCCCCCCTCCTCCCTCCCTCCCTCTCTCTCTCTCTCTCTCTCTCTCTCTCTCTCTCTCTCAAGTAAATAAATAAACATTTAAAAAGAGAAAGGAAAATTAAGCCTTAAGAAGAAAAAAGAAATAAAAAGAACAGAACTCTACAAAATTAACAAAAATGGAGAAAATCAATAACACCTAAAGGCTTTTTTATTCTTTTAGGAAAACATCAGTAAAATTAATAAACCTCTAGCCAGGCTAACCAAGAGAGAATCAGAGACAACGCAGGATAAAGATATAAAAAATTAAAAGTGGTTTATCTCCACTAATACATGGACACTAAAAAGGTTAACAAGGGAATATTAAAGGCAATTTTATAGATACAAATTGCAAAATTGTAGATGTGATGGACCAATGACACATTTACCAAAACTCACAGAAGGAGAAACAGAGAACATTAAAGCCTTTTATCTATAATAAAATTTTATCAATAATTGAAAACCGTCCCAAATGAAGCATCAAACTGAGATTATTTCACAATTAATTCTTTGAACATTTAAAGGAGAAATGATACTTACTCTCTGAAATCTCTTCCAGAAAATAAAAGCAGGAGAATCATTCTTTATGCTGCGATGTTACCATAACCCAGTTAACAACACCATATACAAATATTACAATAAAAAAAGATTATAGAGGCACCTGGGTGGCTCAGTCAGTTAAGCATCCAATTTTGGCTCAGGTCATGATCTCACAGCTCATGAGTTCGAGCCCAGAGTCTGGCTCTTGAGAGGAAGAGAGAGAGAGAGGGAGAGCGAGAGGGAGACAGCTCAGAGCCTGGAGCCTACTTTGGATTCTATGTCTCCCTCTCTCTCTCTCCCTCTGTTACCTATGCTCTGCCTGTCTCTCTCTCTCTCTCTCTCTCTCTCTCAAAAATAAATAAACATTAAAAAAAACTAAAAAGGGGTGCCTGGGTGGCTCATGGTTAAGCCTTAGACTCTTGATTTTCGACTCAGATCATGGTCTCATGGTTTGTGGGTTCCAGCCCTGTGTAGGGCTCTCTGCTCACAGGGCAGGGCAACTTCAGATCTTCTGTCTCCCTCTCTCTTCCCCCCCACCTCATGCTAGCGCTCGCTCTCTCTCTCTCTCTCTCTCTCTCTCTCAAGTAAACGTTAAAGAAAAAAACCCCTAAAAAATTAAAATTAAAAAAATTTAAAAAGCTTATAGGCCAAATTCTCTCAGAAAACACAAGCAGAAATCCTCAACAAATCCAACAATATATAAAAAGAATTATGCACCAAGTCGGATTTATTTTAAGTATATGAGGCTGTTTCAACATTCAAACTCTGTAAATATAATCTACCATTATCAACAGATTAAAGGAAAAATGTATGATCATATTCATTGATGCAGAGAGAATATTTGAAAATTTCAGTACCCACTCATGATAAAATTTTTACAAACATTTCAACTGAGAAGCATTTAAAAAATACTTTATCAGTGTTCTGCAAATCTGTCCAGGTCATGATAAACAAGGAAAATCAGAGAAACTATCATAGCCAATAGGAACCTAAAGAGACACAATAAATAAATGTAATGTAGTTTCCTGGAAGGGATCCTGAAATAGAACAAGACATTAAATAACACTAAGAAAGTCCAGATAAAGTATGTAGTTTAGTAAATAATTATCAGTACTGGTTCCTTAATTGTGACCAACATACCATATAAATATAAAGTATTCACACAGAAACTGAGTGTGGGGTATATATAAACTCTTTATTATTTTGCATGTTTCTAGAAATCTGAAGCTCTTCTAAAATTTAAAAGA
This sequence comes from Felis catus, assembly GCF_018350175.1. Lineage (NCBI taxonomy): Eukaryota > Metazoa > Chordata > Mammalia > Carnivora > Felidae > Felis > Felis catus. Next base: position 215,163,767 of record NC_058368.1, on the reverse strand, counting down.
ATTTCAAAAGTCAACAAAAATTGGAATAAATGAACTCATATTTTGTTCAAATATTTCCTTTTAAAAACAATATGTAAGTTTTGCCAAAAACCTAAATGTGTTATTTTTTGAGGATGTGAGGGCATTAATGGATTTGGAGGAATAAGGGGAAAGAAAAACATGATGAGATAGTATTTCAGCTTACAAGTACAATTTTTGTTTTGTTACATGTTTTTTTAATTAATTAATTTTTTTTTGTTATATGTTTTTTTAAAGACAGCTATCAGAGCGCCAGAGTCACTCAGTCAGGTAAGTGTCGATTTCAGCTCACGTCATGATCTAGCGGTTCACAAGTTCGAGCCCAGCATTGGGCTCTGTACTGGCAGCTCGGAGTCTGGAGGCTGCTTCAGGTCTGTGTCTCCCTCTCTCTCTCTGACCCTGCCCCCTCTCAAAAATTAATAAATATTAAAAAAAAAACTTAAGACAGGTATCAATTTGGCTTTTAAAATGTCCTTAACTACAAATATGTCCTCTACTAGCAAGTTATTTTTTTCACCTGAAAATTTCCTTGATTTTTACATTTAAATTTTAAAGTATTTTCAGACCTTAAAATGTGCAATGAGTGCATCATTATTAAAATAGATGGCTTTATTTTAAATATTTTTTTTCAACATAGTAAAAGCACGTGCATATGTGTCTCTTGGTGTGTGCATGTTCTATGTGTGTGTTTTGGCAGAAGATATATTTTTGCCAATAAATTCTATAAATTAGTCATAGTTTTGAAATGTCTCCACTCATAGAACAATGATGAAGTGTTTTATAAAACTTCTTTTTTGAAGGTAGAGTCAAGGGGCTTTCTTCCACATGTTCCATGAGAAAAACATGGTTTAGCTATGGATTAATTATTAATTCATGCCATTTGATTCACCCCATTTAATCCAAAGGCATGGAATAACAGATTTCTCACCTACTAAATATTGGGGAGTGTGTGTGTGCATGCATGCGTATCTTTGGGCATTAGCACAACTTTTAGTTTTTTTTTTTCCCCTTTGATACCATGTCAGTAAAGATATATTAATATAAGGAAACAAATATAAACACATAAAGAGTACTGATCAGTATTTTTTTTTAAAGAACGCATAGACCAGGTTACTTGAATGTTGGAGATATTTCTGCCCTGCCCAAGAGAAGGGGCTGATACTATGGCTTTTCTCATTTTCCAACCACTGCTTTCCAGGGACGTAGAAAAAAGGATTGATATTGCTCCTAAAACCCAAGTTCAACCGTCTCATGACTTAATCTTCTCAGCATAAACTCGCAACAACTCTTTTCCTAGCTTATTTTGAAATATCCTCAGTTGATTATTAAATACACTACATTTGAAAGAAGTAAATTTATCTTTAGGCACCTTTGCAAGTTAGAAAATCTCTCCCAAAACCTGAGCTGTATTACCTTTCTCTTTGTCTATCACCCCTGTATCTATGCTTCTGGGATACTTTAATAAAAGAAGAGAAAGAAGAGAAAGAAGAGAAAGAAGAGAAAGAAGAGAAAGAAGAGAAAGAAGAGAAAGAAGAGAAAGAAGAGAAAGAAGAGAAAGAAGAGAAAGAAGAGAAAGAAGAGAAAGAAAGAAAGAAAGAAAGAAAGAAAGAAAGAAAGAAAGAAAGAGAAAGAGAGGGAGGGAGGGAGAGAGGGAGGGAGGGAGGGAGGGAGGGAGGGAAGAAAGAAAGAAAGAAAGAAAGAAAGAAAGAAAGAAAGAAAGAAAGAAAGAAAGAAAGAAAGAAAGAAAGAGGAAAATCTAACCCTCAGTGACTTGATGTCCAAAGCAATTCATCATCTTGATAACTGCCTTCAGAATGTTTTCCAGAATGTCCACATCTATAAAAAGGTTAAGGACAAAAAGTAGTTGTATGAAATATGTTATAAATTCTAAAAGTGGTAAGTGCATTTTTAAATTAGGAATGGATTTTGAATGTGATAAGTAATGTTGTTGGTTTAAGTTCATTTTGGAAATACTCATCTTCCAAAATGATACTGAAATTACAAATTATCTATAGTTTTCTTAAAGTCCTGTGGACATATATAATGATGTTTTCCTATAATTTTTTAAAGAGTTCGTTTGATGCAAGGTGTAGATTTGCATATTTTTCTCAGATATACATCTGTGTTTATTGTCAAATAAAATAGCATAAACTTAATTTCTTAAAGAATATTAAGAATACACAACAAAATGTGTGGCATACTTTAAAATAATAGCATACATGTTACCTAACATGTCTGGCAGACAAAAAAATTTGTTAAATATTATCTCACATAACAACTGTTTATTTTTCATGATACTTATGCAAAATTATCTTTGAATATTTAATTTTTTAAATGTGTCTGGGTTGTTCTTTGCTCTTTGATAGATGATGATGATTAGATAGATAGATAGATAAATAGATGGACAGAAACATAGATTGATTTGAGGTAGAGTTTGAAATATATAACAACTTGCTTAATTTCTCCTTTTATTTTTCTTGATCTTATTTACTTGAGTTAGGTGAATAACAGCCATAACAATTTGTTAGATGGCTATTCTTCTTTTCAAACTTTAAAACTTTGTCAGAGGCAAGCTGCATATTTGGAGCAGAAAACAAAAGTTGAACAAAGAAAGAAAAATAAAAATTTTGGTGTGACCAGTTTTACAAAACACCATGGATTAATTTTGACTTTCACACCATAAACTTTATATCCAGGCAGAGGAATTCATTGTGTTGCAGGTTAAGCAACATTAAATTTTAAAACACCACCATGATTTCATCCTATGAGCATTTGAGAAACTTTTATATTTTAGCCCAGATGCATATTTAATGGGTTATACTCTACTAGGCAGCAGCAGCATTATGAAACTTCTGAATAATTGAGGTCTATGGGAATGACATATAGGAATGTTATTAGGATTTTTCATTTTTTATTACAGTCAATTAGACACTGATATGCTAATAACTTTCGAGATCGTGCATTTATCTGCTTAAGAGAGCAGGCAAGAAAAAAATTATATGTGTTCTATGCCATAGAATATAGTAGCATAAAAATATCTGCAACCAAAATCTCCAAGATCTTGTTTACTCAGCAGATCAAGAGAACTCTGGTGACAAGAGGGACAAATGAGTGAGCTATTATTCACCAAGCCTCTTAAATAACGTTAGTGGATACAATATTTAAATTACTAGTCCTAGTAAATCTGCATCTTTCTGATAATCTATGCCTGCTCGGGCAAAATATAAGCATGCTATTTCAAGGCATACTGCAGGGCTCTTGGGGTCCTACTCCCCAGGATTGTGATTGTAGTTTGCAAAAATTAAGCATCAGTATTAGGTAATGTGCTAATGAATCAGCTAGCCATGTATATGTTCAAAGTTAGTGGAAATAAGTAGCTTTTATTTATCAGAGCTTCTCCAGTAGATCACTTTATGATCTGGCTGTCTTGGAGAACAGTCTGCTCCTCTTATGGAATCAGTTCCAAGGGATTTAGATGTCTGAACCTCACATTATGTTTTCTTGCTTTGTGTCCTTTGTTGTCACCTCAACCTTCACTCAATTAGGCTGGCCCATCCACTCATTTATCACATCTTTGTCTGCCCACAAAGAAAGTCACATACATGATAGAGGTGCTAGCTAACATCAGTATTTGGTATCTTCCGAGGTCTCTCTCTTTGGTTTTCAGATGGCTGCCTTCTCAGTGTGTCATCACATGATCTCTTCTCTGTGCACTGGGCATGCATCTCTAGTGTTTCCTCCACTTCTTTTAAGGACACGAGGCATGTTAGATTAGAGCCCACTCTGGGACAGCCTTATTTGAACTTAAACACCTCTTTAGAGAGCTCATCTCCAATTATAGTTACATTCTGAAGTACTGGGTTTGGGACTTCAAAACATGAATTTGGGGGTGAGGGACACATCTACGTCTAGGCTCACAACAATGGGCTTGGTGTGGAAAATTAAATTCAACAAGAAAATGCCAACATATAAATTGGTCCTGAGAAAAGAGAATGTAGAGAGTTGCAGATAATTCATGATGGCTAGAGAGAGTGTTTGCATGGAGCCAGGAAGTAGCAAGAGATAATATAAGGCAAGCAGGCCCAGATCATAACATCTTTAAAGGCAAGTAGTTACCAAAATCCACACTCTTTCTCCTGAGCACACAGACTGACTTCATTTTTCAGGCTTATTTTCACCTAGATGTTGCCATGGAACTGATTTCCAGTCAATAGAATATGGGTACCATTTCTAGGCTTTTAGAATGTGACTGTGCTTCATTTCATTGGTTTATGATTTTTTGTTTCTTCTTTTTGTTGGCAGGAATAGATTGTAAGGAGCCAAAAGATGGAAAGAATGTGGGCCCCGGAATCAGTGTATGACAGGAAGCTCTCTGAAAAACCAGTAACATCCATGCGGCCGCTTCATAAGCAAGAAATTTAACATCGGTTAAGCCATTATATGCTTTACGGAGTTTATGTGATACTACAGCCTAATCTACCTTAATTAATTTATACAATTGGATGTATACAATTCATGAAGACACTTGGAGCATTAGAAAATTTAAAGGGAAGCAACCTCATCAGTTCTGATTTAGAAGCTCTACTCTAGGCACCGCTAGAAGAATGGATTAACACCACACTGCAAACCAATCAGAAATGATGAGAGCCTGAAGAAGGGAGTGGGAAATTTAACAACAGGAGACAGAACGGCCAAAGATTTTATTGTTAAATCTATTTCCTAGCAGTGATTCATTTTTATACAGTAGAAAACATAGAAGAGGGAGAAAAGGAAAAGAAAGAATCCAGGGTGATAATCCAGTTTCTCTGACAGCTGGTTGAACTAGATCTCATGTGATGAGAACTGAAGATGTACACATAACATATTCAATCTCAAACAAATGCAAATGTCCACACACTTCAATGTGGAGATGTGAGTTTGATATACAAGTCTGTAACTCAACAGAACAACATGAGTAGAAGAGAAAGATTTGTGAAAAAGAGAAACTTATTTGCATGTTTACTCTCATCAGATGAAAACCATCAATAAGGATTCTTGAGTGTTTCCTGGTCAAGCCACTCCCAGAATTCTCATACAGAAGTTTGGCATGCATCTTTGACCTGTCTATAAAAGTGGTCTAAGTTTACTCTCCATTAAACTATCCAACACTTTATTTCTCTAAGATATTGCGCAGAGAAAATATACAGCATAATGAAAACATTCTAACAAGTACAGCCAAATATAATTTATAAAAAAAACTATCTTTGAAATACCCTATCCAAATTAAGCAGTATCTGAGTCATTCTGGACTCCTTGCTATTCCTTATGTGCATCCGTGTGTGTGTTTATGAGTCAAATCCTTTGCAGATTGTAGCTTGATTTTATTTAATATGCATTGTATTGAATCTATTGGATAATTTCTTGAGAGTTTATATTTTAACTATTATTATGTATTATATACCATAATTTATTTAGGTCTAATTTAGTATACTTTAATAAAGTCTTGTAATATTTTCTATACTGCTCTTATACAGCTTTCATTAGATTTATTTATATTATTATCAGTATTGTAGCAAAATAGTCCATGTTATTTTTAATAACACTTATTGTTGGACTATAGAAATGTAATTGTTCTATGTTAATTTTGAATCCTGAATCCATGTTGAATTCTAATAATTTACATAGAGTGTGTTAGTGGTTTCTATTAGAAAATCATATTATCTGTAAATAATAAATAACACTTTGAATACTTTTCCAAGCTTTGTACCTTATCTCATTTATCTCTGGGTAGGATTTCCAAATCAGTATTAAATAAGATTGTGTATCCTTGATTGGTCTTGATCTTGCATTATCATTCTTTTAATATTTTCATGATTAAATATAATGACAAAGATTTTTTCAGATATTCTGTATTATATATGGCAAAGACCACTAGCTATTGATGAAAATCAATCTTACTCTATGGGCAAATATTTGACCAAATTTCCTACCAACCTTGCAATTCCATAAGTTATGTGACAAATTACAGAAAATGAAGCTGATTAAAAATGATGCATATAATTTCAGGAAATCCTTTATGTTCTTTCATACTTTATGACCCATCCTAAACATAGAAATTGCTATGACCAGAGAAATCTTTTGAAGGATGACTGTCTATCCCAGTTTGTCTGGGACAGTAAAGACTTACACCTGATATTCTAGGCAAATTATTTATAGTTTTCCCCATCATTTCAAAGATATTCTATTTTGAACAATACATGATAAAGCTATCCTATTGAAAAATCACATGATGAAAAGAAAGCAGCTGACCCCTGAGGTCTCTAAAGAAGACCTGCTCAACAGGTGAACCCACGCTGAACCAGTAAGTGAGTAAAAAATAAATATATTATTTTTAAATCTATTATACAATGTAATTATTCAAATGAGATTATCAACCTATGGAAATACCCTTTTGATGTTTAGATGAAAAATTTTATCAGAAATTTTATGACAATGCGTCTTCTGTGCTTATTAGGTGAATGAATGAATTAGTTTTCCATTAACATGCAAATGATTTTAATTTTCTAATGTTAAATCAAACTTGCAGTCCTGGAATGAACCCAATGTCATTTCCAGATTCATGATTCATATTTCAAGTGTTTTATTTAAGATTTTTAAATTCATAACCATGAATGAAATTAGCATGAAATTTTCCATTGGGTAATGTCTTTATCAGTCTTTGGGTAAAAGTTGTTCTTGTCTTATAAAATAAGTTGAAGGTCCTGCAGTAGTTTGGGTAAGCTTTAAAAATATGTGTTCCTTAAACACTTGGTGGAATTCACTGGAAACAAAATCTGGGCCTGTTAGTTTATTATAAGATTTTAGAATATTGATCGATTTAATTAAAACTTCCAAGACTCATGAGGGTTTTTTTTTGAGCCATTTTTTGTAAATTACTGAGAAGTAAATGCAAGTTTTCCTACTGATATAAATTTTAGTTAATATATTTTTAATTTTATACTTACTTTTACAGATCACCATTTTTTCTATTTTTATTTATTTGGGATCCTCATTTTCCCCCTTAATCTTTGTTAAATAGTCATCTATTTTTCATCAATGAAGATATCTTTGGCAATTATATATTCTCTACTTCATTTCTCTTTTCTATTTCAATAGCCCATGATTTTGTTTTTATATCTTTATTTTCATATATCCTATTTTATACAAATAAGGATGCAGTTTTCTTTAAGACCATTTAGCTATATGCAGCAAGTTTTGATAAGTAGCATTTTCTTTATCTTTCACTTTAATCATGCTTAAATACCATGATCTTTTCCTCTCCAATCTAATAGTTTTTTTTTTTCATGTCTAAACACCTGGACTTTTCTGGGGGTTTCTTTATTATATATTTCTAACATAATTTTTTTGTAGTTGATAGATACTGTTAATAGTTTGAATTTTGATTAGGGTTGGTTGACCAGTCCTTTATGAGGTCAATTTTCTTACTGGTCCATATGCGCTTGAATAGAAGACATATTCTTCACTGTGCTGTGTCATTTTTCACGTATCAGATTAATATTGGTATTTCAGTTATTTATATCATCTGTATAATTTTTGAATTTTTGTCTGTTTGATCTATCAATCACTGACAGAGCCATATTTGATAAATTCGCAATTATAAAAAGACATTTTATATCTATCTGTAGCTTTGTTGATTGCTATTTTAAACACATGCATGTGTGTGCACACACATATACACCATAAGAGATAATACATTGCCAAGAAATTTTTCTCAACTCATTAAATTTAAAATTCAACCAATTTCTGACAGGTTTCCAGCAGCCTAATTTTGTTTCTGGGTAAGCTATCTTTTATTTCTTGGTGTTCTACAAATTTTCTCTATTTCTTTGACATTATAAGTTTGAATTCATGAATCTAAATACTGTTTCCTGTTGGGTGTGTGTGTGTGTGTGTGTGTGTGTGTGTGTGTGTGTGTGTGTGTAAATATAGCTTGTGATTCACAGAAATTCCTGAACCTGTAGATTTCATCATATCTGGAAAATCCATTATTTCTCAAGTGCTCACCCTTTTTTCTCTGTTATTCTGAAGTTACCTTAAACATATATTGTATCTTCTCACTCATTTCCTGTATTCCTTACCCTTTTTACATATTTTTCATCTTTTTGTCTGGTTAATCTCCAACTTTTTCAGGTTAATTTGGCCATTAGTATGTCTGTTGCTCTTTAGTCATATTTTTAATCCTATCTTTAAGTTTTTTAAGCATTGTTTAAAATATGCCTTTTCTATTCTGCTTCAGTAATTCTAATTTCTTTTTTTAATGTGTATTTATTTTTGAGAGAGAGAGCACAAGTGGGGGAGGAGCAGAGAGGGAGGGAGACACAGAATCCGAAGCAGGCTCCAGGCTCTGAACTGTCACACAGAGCCCAACGCAGGGCTTGAACTCACAGACTGGGAGCTTATGACGTGAGCCAAAGTCCAATGCCTAACTGACTGAGCCATGCAAGTGCCCCCAGTAATTCTAACTTCTGAGTGATTTCTGAGCTTACCAGCTGTTGCCTGGTTTTTACAATCTAGTATATTTACCAAAGTCTCACAGGAAAATGGATGTCCCTGTAGAAGTCTTAATAAAAAAACAATGGGGCCTAAATGTCCATCAACTGATGAATGGATAAAAAAATTGTGGTTTATATACACAATGGAATACTACGTGGCAATGAGAAAGAATGAAATATGGCCCTTTCTAGCAACATGGATGGAACTGGAGAGTGTGATGCTAAGTGAAATAAGCCATACAGAGAAAGACAGATACCATATGGTTTCACTCTTATGTGAATCCTGAGAAACTTAACAGAAACCCATGGAGGAGGGGAAGGAAAAAAAAAAGGGTTAGAGTGGAAGAGAGCCAAAGCATAAGAGACACTTAAAAACTGAGAACAAACTGAGGGTTGATGGGGGGTGGGAGGGAGGGGAGGGTGGGTGATGGGTATTGAGGAGGGCACCTTTTGGGATGAGCACTGGGTGTTGTATAGAAACCAATTTGACAATAAATTTCATATATTGAAAAAATAAATAAAATAAAATAAAATAAAATAAAATAAAATAAAATAACAATGGGAAAATAAAGGCTCACACTAACTTGAAACGACTAGTATGCCAAATGTCAGTGATTCTGCCAATAGCTTTCAGAAACTCCAGAAATGTAGCAATTACTGGGATCTCTAGCCAATGATCTCACCTTCCTCAAACCCTAACAAGGATGACTCAGGATGGTATGTGAAAGCTGTGATATGAGGCGGATGCTGTTCATGCCCTGTCTTGTGGCTCATTTAGGTGACCAAGTGAGCCAGTCTCAGAGGAACACATCCACCAGTGGAAGAACCACATAGCTGTATCATCTACTAGGCGGTTTCTTATTCTCTTTAGCTTTTCAGATTTTATGTGGATGCTTCTTATATGTGAAATCTAGCTGAAATTTTGATCAGAGAAGTCTAGGAAATGTAAACATTGAATGTCTTAGAAAAGCAAGAATAATAATAAGCATCAATTGACCATGTATATCCAGGTGGAACTTGTGTGGGATTTATTATTTTTCTGGATATTTTATGATTTGTTTATACCATGAGCTGTATATTTCTTTAATTTTTTTGGAAGGTAAATTTGAGGAAAAATTTGAGGCCAGTGTTGAAGGTAGGTTACTCTAGAGAGAAACTGCTCCTGTTTCTGACTTTCTAATGAAAGCAAAAACACCTTAAATAAATTATGCATTTTGAGATTTCCAAATATCCAGAGAGTATGAATTTGGTGCAAACTTGTGGTGATGTTGACTTGAGGTTATAGAACCTAAAGAAAGAAACAAATGTTTCCCAACCTGGGAGCCAATGTTTATACAGTCATGAACTATATGTACTTTGGAATTGAGGTGGGCCAATTACAGTTAACCACTGAAGAGAGGATTAAGTTTTCTTGGATCCCAGTTTAATGGGGCAAGGGACCTCTTTTGAGTTTCTACACATCTCAGTAGGCTCTAGACTTTATCCACAGTGACCTGAAAGTTAATAAGGTTTATCAAACATCTTCAGGGCAAAAGTAAGCTTTAGTGCTCTGTTGACCTCCCTGGATCCCTCTCTCATCTACCTTTTAGTTTCTGAATATCCTGTATCTCATTTCCAAGTCATTAAGCTAAAACATACTTTATCTACCATCCTTCAGTTGTTTTCAGCATGAGGATGGGTAATATACCAAGCTTCCACAAATAAGAATCTGTAGGTTCTTTTTAAGGCAAAGAAAAATATATATACCCTGAGTAGAAGATGTTTGATCGTAAAATTATCAGAGAGCATTTTATAATAGTATATCCAATCAATAAAAATATACAAGATATAAAATATTTTATTTACCAGAGATTGAAAAATTATTTTTGTCAGAAGTACTAATGCTTACTTTTACAAAAAAGTGTATCTGTGCTTGTCAGGCATTAGACAACAAACACCAACATTTTACATTTAAGTTTCTACTTTGCTAATGTGGGTGAAAATATTTTCCATTCAAATTAAGATAAATTCCACTTGAAATCATTAAAATTTAAGGCCAAAAACATCTCCCATCATGAAATTCACAAAGATATAATTATTCCAGAGGTTTTTTTTTAATTTCTTATTTGATTTCATGATAATGTCCTTATTTTTCTCAAGCTACCTCTCCTCATGTTTCAAAGATGACTTTGTCATTTTCAGATGGCACATTCAAATATGACAATGATTGAAATAGGAAGAGATTGCATGCCACTTTTTTAGAACGATTAAAATTTTCCTAAAATTTACCTGAGGACTTACTCTTTGGTGTCATTGTCATACTTATGCTGTTGCAAACGTGACTTTACAGTTCCATTCACTGGCAAAGATAATCCCATTACCATGATGAGTTGAAGTAAATAGAATACACACCTGAGGATCCAATAAGGTATTGAACCAAGGGGTGGAAACATTTTTTTAAATCACATTTATGTTAATAGTAAAATGAAGAGAAGGGATGTTTGTTGATGGATAACAGTATATAAAGAAAATTTATTGGTAGTATCAAAATTTAGAAGTTCTGAGTAAAGACCTCTTCAACAATCCTTTATAATATCAAAAATACTGAAGTTTAACAAGAGGTATGGTGGAAACCTTGAACTGAGGATCTTCTACAGGTCCAACCATTTTCATTTACACACAATTTTCTTACATAATTTTCAGAGCGATCATATGAAGTGTCCATGAGCATTGCCCAAATTTTGCGTATCGAAAAATCACTTTTAGAAGGACTAAGTAACATGCCCAATTGCATATAACTAAAAAGTGAAAATCTAGGTCTGTTAGTTCTCAAAAACAGTATCTTATCTGCAGGTACAGCTTCCCATATATATTTAAGCATACAAATGCAAATACAAAAATGAGTAGTAATATATAACCTGTTTATTTTAACATATTTTAAGGTAATATTTATCCATTGCAACAGATATTAACTTTTTCCCTAATGGCTGGATGCATCCAATTTTCATCTGTTCATGTAAAAACATCAAATATTGGTATATGCTGTTCTTAGTTAAAATGAGAATGAGGTTTATGCCATCTGGGCTGATGTTCTGATGGATTTGTACTATATCATGGTTCTAACAGTAATACGAATGAAGGTCTAGAGTGCTTCCTAACTTGCGCAATTCCGCAGCCAATATTGAAGGAACATTTTACTAGAATAGAAAAATTACAAATGGTTAAGTATTTGTATACTCATTTGTCTATCCTCATTATTTTCTTGTAGTAAAGATATTTATTTGATGAAAGATCTATTTTTTGAGGAAAGATTTATTTTCCTTTTGGAAAATGCCTGTAGGAGGGAAAAAGGAGATGGAGTATAGATCTTAAGCAATTTAATTACAAATGTGTTTCCGGAGGAGGATCCAGTCTTCTCTTCAGTTTTGGTAATGATTGAGATTTTCAGTTTAAGATTATAGAAACAATTATGCTGGTTTATAAAAAAAAATGCCCACTACTCCTTCCTTTACCTAGAAATAAGTGCAAGGACTTCTTGGAATTCTTTTTTTTTTCTTTTGCTGTTTTATGCATTAGCTCATGTCTTGAGAGCATTCTGAAAAGGGACAGCAGCTCTTAATATTCACATGATAAGATTATTGATAAGTCACATATCCAGAGAGTGAAAACTGAAGATTTCATAAATGACCACAAAATAGAATCAATAGAACCACATAAACATAGAAAATTTTCTTCTGAGCTCCATCCCTGCTTATCAACCATTAAAGTTCTTTTTTGTTTGGTTTGGTTTGAGTAGCATTCAGAAAGAAAACTCCCTTGGGCTCCTTATGTGTGATTTATAACAAACATTAAGTTTAAAATTAGTTTTTTGTTGGAATTTCCCCGAGAGTCAAGTCCCCTTGGGAAATTACTACCCTCACTTGAACCTGCATGGTCTGTAGCAGATGAATTATGGCGCAAAGAAAGACATTCATTAAGAGAAAGTTGAGAAGAATTGGGGAAATCAAGGAGGTGGCAAGAACAATATTCTGATTTAATCTGTTCAGCCAATTTCTGAAAGGACTGAGTTGCCCCATCCACACTTGAAAATGCATTTATTTGGGAAAACACAAACAAAAAAAGATGATCATCATCCTTCAACAGCCACCTGCATTCTTCATTTCCCTCAGGCCAAAGTGAGTAAGCTTCCCTAGAGAACTTAATTCAGTGGCTCTCACATTATTTTCCATGCTAGATTTTGTAAGCTAGTTCAAGATAAAATGAGGTATGGATAAAACTAATGATGGAGACAAATTCAATCATTAAAAGGGATAGCCCTTCAATAAAAGTTTATCTCTAGTGGTATTATTTATACCTAAGAAACTAATTATGACAGTAACAGTATGATTAGGCTTTGTTTTGTCTTCTTGAGAAATAGGTTAACAGAACTTTAAATGCTTTCATATATTAGTGATTTTAAAAGCATTTAAGGGTGTCTGCGTGGCTCAGTTGGTTAAGCGTCCAATTTCAGCTCAGGTCACGATCTCGCGGTTCATAAGTTCGAGCCCCTCATCAGGCTTTGTGCTGACAGCTCAGAGTCTGGAGCCTGTTTCGGATTCTGTGTCTCCCTCTCTCTCTGCTCCTCCCTGCCTCTGTCTCTCTCTCAAAAATAAATAAACATTAAAAAAAATTGAAAAGCATTTAGCCGTAAGTACTCTTTTTAAAAAACTTTACAATAAACTAATTTTAATGAAAATATAGATAAAACTTTATCACAGAATAATAAGTGGAATAAGATTAATATCATATAGAGAGGTATTATTACTGATCCCACGAATATAGGCTTTGAGGTTTCCATTTGCTGAATGTTGTCCATACGGCTGTTATATATGAGTGTGTAAGGGTAGTGTCTAGGTATCCCTGGGTTTCTTGGGATTAGTGATAGCTCACTATTAGTTATTAAGAGTTTGACACCGGCTGGTTGAGGGCTAGAGTTCACTATCATGGAAAAGAACATGCAGTTGCTACTTGACTGCAGTCATGTTTTCATAAGTTAAAGTAACTATCCTTGGGGCACCTGGGTGGCTCAGTCAGTTAAGCTTCCAACTCCAGATTTCTGCTCAAGTCATGATCTCATGGCTCATGAGATTGAGCCCCACACTAGGTTCTATTCTGAAAGTTCAGAGACTACTTGGGATTCTCCCTGCCCCCCCCCACCCCCTCCTGCTTGTTCGCTCACTCTTTGTCTCAAAAGTAAATAAATAAACTTTAAAAATAAATCCTTTAAAAACAACTATCCTTATCTGAAGAATATAAATGCATCTTCCAAATAACTTTTATTCATACATAATTTTTTTATATTTATTTTTGAGAGAGACAGACAGACAGAGACAGAGCACAAGTGGGAAAAGGTGCAGAGGAAGAGGGAGACACAGAATCTGAAGCAGGCTCCAGGCTCTGAGCTGTCAGCACAGAGCCAGATGCAGGGCTCTAACCCATGAACCACGAGATCATGACCTGAGCCTAAGTTGGATGCTCAACCGACTGAGCCACCCAGGCACCCCTATACATAATTTAATATGGGAAGGAAGATCGTAAAGCTTTAAAGAATTGCCATTCCTCTGATCACACTGACATCTCTCCTTCAACATTCTATTTGAGATATGTTTAGTTTGTGAACCACTGCACCAGTATCTTACCTCACTTATAACTTTTCCTTGAAATGAAAATTTGGCTAAAGAAAATAAATCTTGGACCATAGGAATGTGGGATTTGATACAATGCTTAAGAGAAAAATTAACTTTTCGAGTCTCCTGTTTAAAAGCAAGTGAGAGAGAAACCATACTCCATCTAATTTGCATCATCAGAGTTAATTTCAGTTTTTCTTTCAGACACAGTGTATATAGTAGGCAGAAACTTTAATACCCCTTTTTGCTTGGGTAGGGGTAGAAGGCTAAGGGTGGGAGAAATGTGAGAATTCCATTCTCAAAAATCTTATGCCAGAATCTGAAGCCAAAATAACCTTTATCTTACTGTCTTAAATGGAAGGCAGAGATTTAAGTACAAGGACTGTTGGTTTAAGAACTTTCTAAGCTTTACCAGTGCCCCATCTCTAAATTGTTTATGTCTTCTATTTCCCTCTGGTGATTTGCCTTAAGACCTAGCATAAGAAAACTGTCTGTCAGAGAAAGATACTGTATTATCTTACATGTGGAATCTAAACAAAATTGTACTCATAGAAGCGGAGGGTATAGAATGTTAGTTGCCAGGGGCTGAAGAGTTGGAGAAACGAGATATTGGTCAAAGGTACAAACTTTTAGCTATAAGTACTGGGTATCTAAGGTACAGCATAGTGACTAAGTTAAAAACACTGTATTGTATTCTTTTTTAAAAAATTGTAATATTTATTCATTTTTGAGAGAGAGAGAGAGAGAGAGAGAGAGAGAGAGAGAGAGAGAGAGATGAGTGGGGGAGGGGCAAAGAGAGAGGGAGACAGAGAATCCAAAGCAGGCTCCAGGCTCTGAGCCATCAGCACAGAGCCCAATGCGAGGCTCAAACCCATGATGTGAGTTCATGACCTGAGCTGAAGTCAGACACTTAACCGACTGAGCCAATGAGGTGCCCCCACTGTATTATATTCTTAAAAGTTGCTATAAGAATAGAAATTTAATGGCCTCATCTTAACAAAAAACAACAAATGGTAATTACATGAAGTGAAGGATGAGATAACCTTATCATGGTAAACATCTTGCAATATATATGTATGTATCAAATCATCACATTGTACACCTTAAACTTACATAATGTTGTATGTCGATCTTATCTCCAAAATGCCAGCAAAAACAAAACTCTCTGGGTGCTTGTCTCTGAGACCAGCAATAAGTGGGGATTCAATCTGGTCTCCAGTTTCACGGTGTGAAGAGGAGATAGATCCCCAGGTGAATGTATCAGTGATGGAGGCTGCTGAGATGTGAGAAAAGCAGCCCACATATAGAACCCTGAATTAGAGGAAAGGAAAATCGATGGAGATAATCTCAACTTGAGAAGGATGCCATGATTCAGCAGTTACAAGAAAGCTCTGAGGAGGATTAAGGCAAAAGGCAAAGTGACAAAACTCTGGACTGTATGGTTGATCCCAGGGCAGCAGAATGCATTTATTCTACACTAGCTTTCACCTGTAGAATTTGATCTTTAGGAAGCAGAATAGGTTCTAAGCTATTCAAATAGGGTCAAGCACTGGAAATCAACCTTTATTTTGAAATTTCATAAAATCTGGGAAGTTTTAAAACCCTAAAGTTGAGGAGGAGCTTTTGCTCTATTTTTGCTCAAAGCATCGTCACCTAAATCCTGTCCTTGCCCTTTTTTCCTCTCCTTCCTCACGGCTTCTGCTGGGAAAATCTTTTAAGATCTTTAGTGGTTTCACTGATTTCGACCACTACCTGTAGGGTAATGAATTGCAACTTCGTTGCCAGTTTTTCTGTTTCTATACAATTTCCTCCTGGGCTACTCCGGTTTCCTCAAATTAAACACATCTAAAGCTAAACTATTTTTCTTAGACTCTCACCCATCACCACCTCTAGCTACTGTACAATATCACTGGCCATGTATACGTATGCAAACACAATCAGAGGTCATCTCCTAACTATACATCATGAGGATAAAAGTATACATTATTTATTATCTCTTCAGCAATTAACAATATGCCTATAGTACGAGTCCATTAAATGGTGAAGTATTAAATGTGTGGAAGAAGAGACACTGAGGAAGGTGGTCCCATATTATGCCCCAGCAATGACAAGAATAAAGAGAATCCAGAGTTGGGAAGACAAATCACATGATACAGGGGCTCTGAGGAAATACAGGGAGGCAGAAGACCCGCACACACAGAGGGACATCTATGTAAAGACACAGTGAGAAGGTGCCATCTATAAGGCAAAGTGAAAAGTCTGGAATAGACGCTTCCCATAAGGCCCTCCATAGAAAACCAACTTGCTAACACTTTGATTTTGGCTTTGTCGCCTCTGGAGTGGTGAGAAATAAATTTCTGTTGCTTAAGCCACGCAGACTGTGGTATTTTGTTACAATATCCCTAGCAGACTAATGGAGATTTAATATGTGATATTAGTATATGCGGATATTAGCATGTGTCACGTAGGACGTCTGGAGGGGGAAATTACTTCTAGAAAATAAAAACAAAACATGGGTTTTCTACCAAAGAGTAGAATGGAGTTCAATGTTAAGCCTATGTGCATAATCCTAAAGAGGAAAAACTCTGATGAGAGGTTGCTGTTCTCATCAAGATTTAAATGCAATTATAATAAAACCATGTGTGTTTGCACAAGAGTCAGATGTTTAAACAAGTCGATAAATTTCTGGAAACACAGGAAGGAAAGATGCTTTGTTTACTTTTATTTCCACATTAATTTTAGTACTGACAGAGGATGACAAAGTGATAGCCTTAGAGACCGCTAAAATCATTTCATTCACGAAATGGGTGTTTTACGAGTAAGTGCTCTGCAGATTGCTCCTCTGTCAGGAGGGTTGCTCAGGGCCCAGCAGATGGCCACTGGAGTTTGAAAACATCTGTTCACTCTCCTTTTGTCATTCCAGAACCCATGAAGATTAAGGCTTTCGGATGATGATGGTAGCTGTCTACCAAGGCTATATTGGATCTGGCAAGGACCAGGAAATTCAGTAATTTTTATTCATGTGATTAAAATAGTATCAAGGTGCGAAAACATTTCGACTACACAATAGACACCATATCCTACAAGAAACAGTAGCAAATGTAAGGTCATGAATTGACTGATGTTTGAACTTATTAAAGTAACTCACAAGTTCAAATATATTTGCACTTAAGAAACGAGTTCGGATTTCAAAAAAATTGCATTTGTTCCAAAGCCTACAAAAATTTAACTTTCTAATATAAGTTTGGCTTATATAAATAAGTTTTAAAATAAAAGCATAAAAACTTAGAATTAAATATCTTTCAAAGCCAGGCTTTCACTGGGATATGTTTTTTTTTTTTCCAAACCAAAAACAATTGAACTGAAAATATTAAGCACCTGCTTAGCTCCAGCAAAGTAGTTAGGTGTTAGGGAATTTCTGCCTGTTAGAGCTTTGAAAGTTTTAAAACAATTTGGTGGAGTGTTTCGGGTCTTTTGGATATAGCCTTTATGAAGTTAGGGTATGTTCCTTCTGTCCCTAGTTTCTTGAAGGTTTTTATCAAGCAAGGATGCTGTAGTTTGTCAAATGCATTTTCTCCATCTATTGACAAGATCGTATGGTTCTTATCCTTTCTTTTATTAATGTGGTATATCACACTGACTGATTTGTGAATATTGTACCAGACCCTGCAGCCCAGGAATAAATTCCACTTGATCATGGTGAATAATTCTTTTAAGGTACTGTTAGATTCAATTTTCTAGTATTTTGCTGAGAATTTTTGCATCCTGGTTTATCAGGAATATTGGCCTGTAATTATCCTTTTTAGTGGGGTCTTTGTCCTTATGTATATATATATATATATATATATATGGAACACCTTGAGAGGAATAGGTATTAACTCTAAATGTCTGCTAGAATTTCCCCGGGAAGACATCTGGCCTAGGACTCCTGTTTGTTGGGAGATTTTGATTACTGATTCAATTTCTTTGCTGTTTGTGGGTCTGTTCAAATTTCGTATTTCTTCCTGTTTCAGTTTTTGTAGTGTGTGGGTGTCTAAGAATTTGTCCATTTCTTCCAGATTGCCCAATTGGCATATAATTTTTCATAGTATCCCCTTATAAATTTGTATTTCTGTGGTGTTGGTTGTGATCTCTCCACCTTTAGTCATGATTTTATGTATTTGGGTCCTTTCACTTTTCCTTTTGATGTCTGGCTAGAGGCTTATCAATTTTGTTTATTCTTTCAAAGAACCAGTTCTTAATTTCATGATCTGTTCTACTGTTTCTTGTTGATATTGTTTCTATATCATGTGTTTCTGTTCTAAACTTTATTATTTGCCTTCTGGCGGCTTTAGGCTTTATTTGCTGTTCCTTTTCTAACTCCTTTAGGTATAAGGTTAGACTGTATATTGAGGACCTTTCTTGATTCTTGAGATAGGCCTGAACTGCAATGTACTTTCCTCATAAGACTGACTTTGCTGCATCCCAAAAGGTTTGGACTGTCATGTTGTCATTTTCGTTGGTTTCCATGTATTTTTTATTTCTTCTTTAATTCCCTGGTTAACCCATTCATTCTTTAGTAGGATGTACTTCAGCCTTCACGTATTTGAGAGCTTTCCAAAATTTTTCTAGTGGTTGACTTCAAGTTTCATAGCACTGTGATCTGAAAATATGCATGGTATGATCTCAATCTTTTTGTACCTGTTAACGGCTGATTTGTGGCCAACTATGTGATCTATTCTGGAGAATGTTCCATGTGGCCTTGAGAAGAATGTATATTCTGCTGTTTTAGGTTTAAATGTTCTGAATATATCTGTTAAGTCCATCTGGTCCAGTGTGTCATTCAAAGTCATTGTTTCCTTGACGATTTTCTGCTTAGATAATTGGTCCATTGCTGTAAGTGGGGCATTAACATTCCCTACTATTATTGTATTACTATCAAAGAATTTGTGTTTGGGATTAATTGATTTCTATACCTGGGTGTTTTAAGTTGGGGGCATAAATATTTACAATTGTTAGGGCACAAAAACCAACACATAGACCAATAGAAGAGAATAGAAAACGTAGAAATGGACCCACAAAAATGTGGCCAACTAATCTTCAACAAAGCAGGAAAGAATATCCAATGGAAAAAAAAGAGTCTCCTCAGCAAATGGTGCTGGGAAAACTGGACAGCAACATGCAGAAGAATAATCCTGGACTACTTCCTTACACCATACACAAAAATAAATTCAAGATGGATGAATGACCTGAATGTAAAACAAGAAACTATCGAAATCCTATTAAAGAAAACAGGCAGCATCCTCTTTGACCTCGGCTACAGGAACTTCTTACTAGATAGGTCTCCAGAGGCAAGGGAAATAAAAGCACAAATGAACTATTGGGACCTCATCAAGATAAAAAGCTTCTGCACAGCAAAGGAAACAATCAGCAAAACTAAAAGGCAACCAATGGAATGAGAGAAGATATGTGCAAATGACATATCAGATAAAGAGTTAGCATCTAAAAGCTATAAAGAATTTATTAAACTTCACACCCAAAATCAAATAATCTCGTGAAGAAATGGGCAGAAGATATGAATAGACACTTTTCCAAAAGACATCCGGATGGCTAATAGACACATGAAAAGATACTCAACATCACTCATCATCAGAAAATTACAAATCAAAACCACAAGATACCATCTCACACCTGTCAGGATGGCTAAAATTAGTTTAGAAAACACCAGATGTCGGTGAGGACGCAAACAAAGGGGAACACTTTTGCTCTGTTGGTGGGAATGCGAGCTGGTGCAGCCACTCTGGAAAACAGTATGGAGGTTCCTCAAAAAGTTAAAAATAGAACTACCCTACAGCCCAGCAATTTCACTACTAGGTATTTATCCAAAGCATGCAAAAATGCTGATTCAAGGGGCACATGTACCCTAATGTTTATAGCAACACTATCAACAATAGCAAAATTATGGAAAGAGCTCAAATGTCCATCAACTGATGAATGGATAAAGGTGTGGTATATATATACAATGGAATATTACTCAGGGTGTCTGGGGGCTCAGTCAGTTAAGTGTCTGATTACGACTCAGGTCATGATCTCACAGTTGGTGAGTTCGAGCCCCATGTCAGGCTCTATGCTGACAGCTCAGAGCTTGGAGCCTGTTTCAGATTCCGTGTCTCCCTCTCTCTCTGCCCCTCCCCCACTTTCACCCTGTCTCTCTCTCTTAAAGAAAATTGAATTGGGCCGCCTGGGTGATAACATGGTTTGCGGGTTCAAGCCCTGCATCAGGCTCTGTGCTGACAGCTCAGAACCTGGAACCTGCTTTGGATTCTGTGTCTCCTTCTCTCTCTGCCCTTCCTCCACTCATATTCTGTCTCTCTTCCTCTCAAAGTAAATATTAATTTTTTTAAAAAAAGCAATAAACATTTAAAAAAGGAAAAATGTTTAAAAACACCATGGAATATTACTTGCCCATCAAAAAGAATGAAATCTTGCCATTTGCAACAACGTGGATGGAGCTAGAGTGTATTATGCTAAGCAAGATAAGTCAGAGAAAGACAAATATCATATGATTTCACTCATATGTGGAATTTAAGAAAAAACAGATGAAAACAGTAGAAAGAAAGGAAAAATAAGAAAAAAACGGAGAGGAAGCAAACCATATGAGACTCTTAAATACAGAGCACAAACTGAGGGTTGCTGGAGGGGAGGTTGGTGGGGGTATGGGCTAAATGGGTAAAGGGCATCAGCAGGGCACTTGTAGGGATGAGCATGGATATTGTGTGAGCATGAATATATGTAAGTGATGAATCACTAGTTCTACTTCTGAAACCAACAGTACACTGTATGCTAACTAACATGAATTTAAATAAATTTTTTAAAAGCTTTAAAACAAAAAGACATGCCAAAAATTAAGAGTCATAAAGAAAGCATTCATAAATTACACCTGCATGGTCCACTCAGTTAGGTATAAAGATGTGCGGGTAAGGTCTCATGGAGAAAAAAAGCCCTTTAGGTGAATTCTGAGGGACAGATTGTGACAGGGAGGTAGGAAACAGGTATTCATTGTGAAAGCATTCTTAATAAAGGAGTAGAGTCAGAATTCCATGATTGAGTTCAGATAGACCGGATAGACTAGTCCAGTGGTTTTCAATCATGTGTAAGACACCTGCTAGAATATATTTTGCACATTTCATTTTGATTTCATCTCACATTTAAAAAAAAAAGTTGCAAAAATAGCCCTGTATCCTCGAAATACTTTACTTACATTCACTGGCTGTTGACAATTTGCCTCTTAACATTCTTTCTCCCTTACTCTCTCTGTGTGTATGTGGCTGTCTCTTGTGTTCTTTAGACATCTCTCCATGATTCTTAGAGCACTTCTTTAATGTCTGGCACTACAGGATGGTCCAGGCTTGCATCTCACTTTTTATGGCTCAGCCCAACTATCAGCAACATTCCCTATTCCTTTTCCAACAGACAACAGTTGTTAGAAAACAAAACTGGGAGCCAAATACATTCACAGCTTCTATGACTCTCGGTGAACAAACTTGGAAATATGTCTCTCTCTCTTAAAATGACAAGTTCATATTGATGTCTCTAATTTTATCCAACAATTCAGGGCACCTAGATTTTTTTTTCTTTTTAATATTTTTAACTCCTTTTGAAAACAATGACAATCCTGATTCTCATTAACCTCAATATATTTATGCATTTGCTTAAGCTTAGCAAACACAGAAGACAGTTTCAAAATTGGTAACCTACACCACTAAAACAAAACACTTGTAACTAGAGTTCAGTATTTGTTTACCATTCCTTTGTTTCCTTGAGATAAAATTTAATTAGAGTGAAATGAGCAAAGCTTAAATGTAAAATTTAATGAGTTTTGACAAAAGAATATACTGTTGAGACATAAGACTTATGTCACGTCAGAAACACGTAGCTGCTTTCAATCAATACCCTCACCGTCCACAGAGGTAAATGTTACAATTTTTTCTTTTCCATCATGGATTGGTTTTTATCAGTTCTAGAACACACTAAGAATCCTGTAGCTTATAATTTTTAGTATCTGGTTCATTTTCCAATGTGTCTGTGAGATGCGTCATTTTGTGTATATTAAGGTTTTTTTTTAAGTGATAAGCAGTATATTTGTTATATGAATCACCATAAAATATTAGGGCATTTCCTATTTGTAAATTAGGGTCACTTCTAGTTTTCGGCTGTGTATAAAGCATCTTTGGACATTCTTGTGTAAAACTATTATTTGTAGATTTCTAGATCTTGAGTAAATAATTAGGGTAAAATTTTAGGCACAGACGTATCCCTTTATGATAGGCTACCAAACTTTCTCTTTATTCATATTCTCACCAGCACGCATGAGAGATATAGTTGTTCTATACCCTGGCCAACATTTAGTGCTGACAACCTTTTAAATTTTCGTCATTCTAGTGAGTGTATATAAATTTGAAGTTAATTCACATTTTCTTAATGAATAATATTGCATATTTCTCATATTTGTTAAACACTTACACATATTTCTTTGTGAAGTATACAAGTTTTTCCACCCATTTTTGTTAGAATGCTTATCTCCTTATTTTTGAGTTATGAAAGTACTTTACATAATTCTTTATGCGGGTCTTCTGCCTGTTAAAGACTGCTTGTACATTTTATTAATTTTCTTATATTGACAAAGTCTGATTTTAATGAAGTCTAATTTATAATGTTTTATCTTTCTTATTATTCCTTTCTGTGTTCTAAGAAATCTTTGCCTACCTCAGGTTGCACAGAAAATCCACTAATTTCTTTCCTAAATTTTTAGAGGTTAGCTTTTGCATTGAAATTTGGCTTCACCTCAACTGTTCTTCGTATCCCACTAAGCGGGATTAAGGGTTATTCCATATGTGCCTCCAGTTACTGAAGGGCCATTCATTTAAAAGACTGCCCTTCCCCCGTGGAAATACTTCAGTATCTCTGTCCAAAATTAAATGAGCTTATACGTGTTTGTCTATTCCTGGATTCTTCATTCTGTTCCACGGATCTACTTTTTCCTCTTCTCATACCAACAGCATCCTACACGACTTAGGTAGTTTCATGTTATGACTTAAAGCTTCTCAATTTTTGTCTCTCTGAATGTGGTCTTCTCTTCACATTCAGTTTTTAGGATATGTCCTGGCCTCTATATTGGTTTCCCTGCCCAGCGCCACCCCCTTTTAAAAGAGAGATGACTGTTCCTCATATCATCGTTCTTCCACGTACCAGACGTTCTTTTACTGTGGAGTCTTTGAGATGTTTCCCTTAGCCTCCGCTTTTCTGTATTTTGACTATATGGCATTCTTTTTACGTAACCCTTCTCACAGTTCAAAGAGTTTCTTTGATCTAAATTATCCTTTTCACCAAATTCTGGGAATTTTTGGTGTTAATTTTTCAACTGTGTTTCTCCCATCCTTCTCATTATGCATGTGAAACACATATATGCTAGACTAATATTACCACAAAGGTCATGGAGTCTTGGCCATTTTTTTCTCACTTTTTCTTATCCCCCATTTTGTAGTTCTTTGATTTTCAGGTTAGGTCATTTATTTGGACGATTTTTCATACTTAAGGATGATTTGTTCTTATCTCCTAACTAGATTGTCATAATCTAGTGAATCATGTTAGCCCTTCACTTATTTTCTTTATAAGAACAGTTTTAAGGGGTGCCTGGGTGGCTCAGTCGGTTGAGCAACTGACTTCCACTCAGGTCATGATCTCACCGTTTGTGAGTTCCAGCCCCGCATCAGGCTCTGTGCTGACAGCTCAGAGCCTGGAGCCTGCTTCGGATTCTGTGTCTCCCTTTCTCTCTGCCCCTCCACCACTCATGCTCTGTCTCTGTCTCAGAAATAAACATTAAAATTTTTTTAAAAGAACAGTTTTAAAATAGTTTTTGTATTAAACATATTTAGTTGGTCTAATCAAATAAAAGGTGCTTCATGTAGGGGAAAAAACCCACAAAACTTTCCCTCCGCCAGGGCCCAAGTGTAAATGCATGGGATGGGCACCACTCCCCCTGTCCTATTCCTGGCAGCGTTCACCAATCAAGCTATTTTGAACAACCCTCTTCTGGAGGCAGGGCCACTTAATCCGCGTGTTTCCATCCACTTTCCCCCACTGCAGGGAAGGTGGGACATTTCTGAAGAGCATCTGAAGAGCCTGAAGCTGACCCAGGCCAGAAGCTCTCACCCATCACTTCCGGAGGCGCTGATTCCAGGGTTCAGTGTTCAACATCTTTAAGGAAGCCTGCTGCATGCTGAGTGGGGAGGCCACGTGTCCACTGACACATTTAACTTCAGGTACCGTGAGGAGTGCATCATTGCCCGGACTGCACAAAAGAGCAAGATCCTCTCAAAGGAAGTACAGAAAGTGGTTGTGCTTCACGAGACAGGCATGCTTTGGTCAGCTGATAGCTGGAGCACACGGAGGCTGTGATGAAGGTCATGGCACCAGACACAAACTCTGCACTGGGCTTTGTTCAGATGCTTCCTGAGAGACCAGCACTGTTTCACCAAAGAGCAGCTGTTGGAGCAGATGTACATGGCCCTGGGCAGCCCCAAGTTGGGGGACTGTCTTCTTGAACAAGATCACTTTCATGGGCAGGACAATCTTGGTACTTATGACTTGACCTTGTGTTTGGACACGAGCTGTGTGGTTGCCGGACTCTATCCCCTCAGGAACTGAACCCTGGCCTGAGTTATTGACCAATGGGCTCTGGCACAGGGTCCTGAACTTGCTGAGGTTCCCCATCATAGGGGCCAGGGAGGGGATTATCACAACTCCTCTAGCATATGAGGATGTTGACCTAGCCCTGGGGGATTCCTCACCCTGATCCTTGCTCCATGCCCAGGGAAATAGCGCTCAATTTGTATTCTAATTTTTCTATGACCTAAAGTCCTTAGTTAGCAAAACAAACAAAATGGCAAAGGACCACTATTCATAGTCCTATCACTATAAAGTGAGAGATATTTCAGTTGCGTTATTTGTAAATTGGTGAATATGTACATTGCCTTTTGTAGGGAGACAGGCAAGGAATAATATCATTTAGAGGTTTTAACTGAAATGTGAGTGAAAGAAGAGAAAATGATTTGAAATTATTAAGAATTAAAAAATAAGTTTATTTACTTATTTTGAGAGAGACAGAACACACAGGTGGGGGGCAGGCAGAGAGAGAGGGAGAGAGAGGATCACAAATAGGCTCTGTGTTTGAACCCACAAAGCACATGACCTGACCTGACCTGAAATCAAGAGTTGTGGCTTAGCCAACTGAGCCACCCAGGCACCCCTGAAAATTATTAAGAATTTGAACCTGTTTAGTTACATAATTGACAGAAACAGGAGAGCCACTAAAAGGATTTTATTTTATGATTGTGAATTAGATATAAATGCACTGTGCTAAAATAGGAAAAAACTTTCAGGCGTGCCTGGGTGGCTCAGCGGGTTAAGCATCCAACTCTCGATTTCAGCTCAGGTCATGATCTCGCAGTTTGTGAGACTGAGCCCTGTGTCAGGCTCTATGCTGTTTAATGCAGAGCCTGCTTGAGACTCTCTCTCTCCCTCTCAGGCTGTCTCTGCCCAGCCCCTACTCTCTCTTTTTGTCTTTCTCAAAATAAATAAATAAGCATTAAAAAATAAATAAATAAAGAGTTCCAATATTTAATGAGCAAGAGAAGGAAATAAAATCTACTTCAAGAAAGTCAAGGAAAATGTGGACTTGGAAGATATTAGGTCGTGATTTGTGAATCCCTGTTATTTTTGAAGGTTGAGAGTAAGAAATTTAGAAGATGTGAGAAAGTAAGGCAAAAATAAGGTGTTAGGATAGAAAGGTAATGATTGTGAGATATTCTTAGAAATCCATAATTTAAAAGAAAGGATACAGTTTGAAGAAAAAAAATGGCAACAGCAGAGTTGAGTCATTATCTCTCCATTTGTTGGTTATTTACCTGTTTTGTTAAATTAAAAGTTACAAAGGAGAATGAGTTGAAGCGTGCAGAACACAAGTTGGGCTATCAGTGAAAACATAAGTGGAGAAATTGCTTTTTGGCAGTAATACAAATACCTTTTGGCCTCAGGCTTGAGGGTAGGAAGGAGCTAGGAAAATAGAGAATGAGGAGAGACATCATTTCAAATAACTTTGATTTCTCAATAAATATGTTGGATTCAATTAACATAAGTGAATATAAAACTAAGAAAATTAGAAAAGGCTTTGGAACAGATACTGTGGAAATATAGCCAAAGATGAATGCAAAATTATCAAAATCTTTTAGAACCTAATTGATCTTAGTATCTTTCACATAATAAATGCTCAAAATGTTGATAAAGCCCATGATTTTAATGTGATAAGTATTCTGCATAATAAGACTAAAACTAGACCAGATAATGAACCATCCATAATAAAGAAAACTATTCTAGAAGAGAGCAGATTCTCATCCTCTTCTTCCTTGAGACATCATACTAATGATTTTTAAAACATGATTATCCATAATCTCATCAATATCATCACTTATTATGCACAGTGATTTTCAAACCATTTCACTTGAGCACAGTTCCTCTGAAAATGTTTCTCATAATTTTCCTACATCTTGATTTTTCTTTTATTGATGAATAGATTATTGAGATCCAAATATAAATACTATATGGGGTAAACAAAGTTTAAAGAAATCATCAATCTGGAAAAGCATTCCTTTAAAATCTAACATGCATGTAGAGAAAATAATGACATATAATATTAAGTATTTTCATAATGATAAACATGTTAAAAAAATCTATCCCAACAATCTAGGTTTGTGTAATTAAAATATTGTATAAATTTACGTCCACAGATTTTATTCAAGTCAAGGTGTATACATATTCAGTTGTGAAAATGACATCATCCTTGGCACCATTCTTGGTATGAGACCACACAAAAGATTTCACACATTGATATTAACTTAAATGCACAGAAATTCTTTTATATTTTTGGAATATGTAAAGCTGAATATATGAAAATATATACAAAATGTTAATCTTCCACTTAAAAGGATAAGACTCTTGGGGTGCCTGTGTGGCTCAGTCAGTTGAACATCTGACTTCAACTCAGGTCATGATCTGGCAGTTTGCGGGTGTAGCCCCATATCGGGCTCTGTACTGACAGCTCAGAGCCTAGAGCCTGCTTCGGATTCTGTGTCTCCTTCTCTATCTGCCTCTCCCCCTTTTGTGCTCTGTCTCTCAAAAATAAATGAACATTAAAAAAATTTGAAAGGATAGGACTACTGGTGTGGTAATAGGACACACAGTTGAACACAGCACAGCCACGATGGCACAGCCATGATGGCACAGCCATGATGGGATGTAATTCACCTTCCTGTTTCTTGAGAACAAAAACCAAGTGATTGAATTTTGAAAGATAAAGTTAGTGGAAATCTGTGGATTTGAAGAAATAAAAAGAACTTAGCTAATGTTATCACTGACAATGTTCACATTAATTATTGGGATTGTTAACTTAGAATGTTGAATTATTTCAAATGAACAACTCTGGATGTGAATTATATGCTTATCTATTCTGATATCAAAAATAAAAAATATGAAAATTATATTTTCTAATCTTTAATCTCCTTTTTTGTTACCTTTTCCACAAGATTTACTCATTTTTTCTGCCAAATTTTCTATCTAAAAAAACTGCTATTATTTCCCTTTTTTTCTTGAAATTTTTATATTTTCCTTTCTTTCTTTTCTCCTAGTTTCCTCCCTTCCTTGGAGAATCTTTATTTTTGCCCTTTAAATATATTTTCTTCACATTTTTTCTCACCTCCCAACATTGTCTCTGTTTCCCATTTTAGCACATAGGCTATATTGTAACTTCATCTTAAATGTTTATCTCAAATGTTAGGTGCTCCTTGCCTACTTATATGAGACAGTGAGACACTAAAATCAGCTCAGAAGACCCTACACCATACACCAGACCCAATGCTACATCACTGACTGATTGGATCAGGTCCAGACATTAACAGTGGGAAATATTTTGGCTGTATTTGTTTTATGGAAAATAGTAATTTCATCATCGTTTCTATCATACATTTGATTGTTAGCGTTCTAGACACTGAGCTGGAAAATGTGTGCTGTGTATCAAACCATTTCAATCAGATTGTATCAGCTTCTTACTTTTTCGTGGAATTAGATAAGGAGAAGCAAGGTGGTCCCTACCTAATGTTTTCAATGGATAACCCACAAAGGTAATAAATAAGAGACTTTACCTGCCCTATAATTTATTTGGTTATTGGCCTAAAGCAATGGCTTTAGAGGGTTTTTCCGTCCTATAAACATTTACATGGTAGGAAGTCGTCTAGTTCAGTATACATTAGCACATAAAATAACTTACACAATGTGAAATAAGTACTCACAGGTTTAAAAAAAACATGAATAAATAAATATGTAAATAAGGGGACAGGAGATTCCTTAGCATGACCAAAACAGATAATTTTTTTTTCTCTTTGTAAATCTGTATCTTGGGTGGTAAAATTTAGATGCCTCACT
This sequence comes from Felis catus, assembly GCF_018350175.1. Taxonomy (NCBI): domain Eukaryota; kingdom Metazoa; phylum Chordata; class Mammalia; order Carnivora; family Felidae; genus Felis; species Felis catus. The sequence continues at coordinate 215,135,059 of NC_058368.1, read as the reverse complement.
TTTTTTTTTTAATATGCATTCACATGTAAGGACTTTGAGACTCAGAAATGGATTTCTCCAGGAAAACTTAACCGATTTACACCATGCACTTAGAGTTCAGTTCAGGATCAATGCTTTCATTACTGGAGAGTCTACCACTTTCTGGAAGTAATAGTTCCTGGAATGTTAAAACATTTCACATTTGATATTGGTGGTAAACTAGAATTTATGACCTATCCTTGTTGGCACTGAGAGCCCCATTTTCCCTCTCCAGCCCGCGCATTGTCCTCCCAGAAAGCGTAAGTTTTCACCATGTAGGCAAGTTACATCTGAGATGGTTGCCGGAGTTTAGGAAGCACTTATGCAGCCTTCTTCAGTTTCACGCACAAAGAATGAGCAGGTAGCATTTACTATGAATAAATCAATAAGACTGATGCACTAGAAATGCAGTTTGAAAAGGGCAGCTGCCTTCTAAAAGCTTTGGAAGCTCACTTTTAACTTTAGAGAGAGGGGTAAAAGTTGAAATTCACATAGTGGGATTATAACCATTATCTTGTTTCATGTGTATAAAAGAACTGTAACTCACTAGGACTTACAGCAACAGTAAGAACTTTTTTAAGAGATGAAGAAACATAAAAATTGCACTTTCATGCTTCAAGATACTTTGTTTATTCTTTAAAAAAAAGGTATTTGTTTTTATGCAGTACCCATGTATTTGGCAGGAATTAGAACAAACCCTAGCTTAGGACAATGATTGTGACAAAGCCAGGAGAGCAGAAGCCCATTGCAAAATGTCATTCTGTACAGAATAGACTTCCTTTAGTAAAATCAGAGAATAGTAGATCTCCTTACCCAATAATATATTATTTTCTGATTAAATAATAATCACAAACACATTTTCATGTGGATATCTATAAAGCGTGGATTTGTGATACTAATGTTTTGGTTTACAGCCCTTATCTGGGGGTACTAGCATTCTGACTTCAAAAATACTTTTGGGGATGCAATGTTTGTAGCTATCAGTGGTAGTAAGAACTGCAGAAAACAAACTCCTATGTAACATTTTCAAGCGTTTTACAGGCAAATAATGATCTATTTCTAAAAGCAATGATATAGTAATGCTGCAGGTAACAGAGCTAATCCATTTTTAAACAGTCATGTTCAAAAGAAAGGGAATATAGAGATACTTGTTGCTAAGGCTTAACACGCTTCCAGAAAAGTTTATTGGTACACGTCAAACTTTGCAAGAGTTCCTCAAAAACTACTCAGGCAGCATTTGATTGCAAGCTGCTTCATTCTATAACAGATAAAAGGTTTATTTAAGGCCTCTCTGTTCTGGAGATTGATTTTAACCACAGATAAGTCTAAGAGTTTGGAAACTTCTGTTTTATTTTCTGGCTTACTCTGTGCAGACTGGGTAATGGTAACATAATTACTAGAAGGGACTGAATTCACAAGTCATGACGTGTTATTTTTGTCACCTTTTAAAGTTATTTTTTAATCACAGTTGTGCTATATTTAAAGCATTATTTTAGATGCCAGAGCCATGGAACAGGTTGGGAGGTTGTGGAGAGAATAGAATAAATAATACCGGATGAAGGTATGTCCTTCTGTGCTCTAAAAGTCTTGCAATAGACGGGAAGAGTCAGACAAATACACGTATCAGATGAGAGTCATTGAAATAGAAGTCCACAAAGTATAGATTGAGAATAGAGAAGGCTTGATTTTATGTTGCCAACTGAATGCACTCACATGGCACAGGTATTTCTCTTCTTCTCCTATATGTTATGAACACATAAACTTGATATCATAAGATCAAATAAGTAGAGACCATTGTGTGTGTGTTATGCCAACAGCTATTTGTTTGCAGGAGAGGAAGAATAGTGAGTGGGGAAAAGACTCATATTGTACTTATATCAGGAAAAATGCCATGACATTTCCAATTTAGAAGCTCTGTTCTACCAGCCCAGTTTCTTGTCTCTGATACATGATTTATTTTTCCCTTCATTCTTTACTTAAAGAGCTGCTAAATTTTTTTCCTGTATTTTCCTAAACAATTCAGTTTTCAATCTCAGCTGACATGCTTAGCTTAGCAAACAGAAGCCTGGTGATTAGTAGAACCACAAACATTTTCTAATGCATGCCCTTTGCGGGCCTTATGACCCTCAGGAACATATCCTAAGGATCCTATTAATATATTCATTTCAGAAAAATAAGGGCCTCTCTAGGGTATACATTTGCTGCTATAAATTGGAGATCTTCTCAATGTAGTTATATAAATATGAAGAATTTCTGTGATTCAAATTCTTTTGGGGGAAGGGAGTTTTGCTAGTTAGAAACTCCCCAGTCTGTTTTCTGCAAAATGTAAAACTTCCTCATTTAATGATTGTTGGTAACCCAAGATCTCAGAAACAAAATGTGTCATAGCAGAACAAGCTCTCTCTCCCCACTCCTCCCCCCCATTGCTTCTTCTCTTTTCCAATTTCTCCATCTATCTCTTTTTAAAACCAACATATCATTCCAGTTACTGAAAATAATGAGTGAGAATCTAGATTCAAAACAGTGATCCCAGTAAGTAACAGAAAGAATTTCTTTTAGGGAAAGAATGAGAGATTGGAGAAAACAGTGAAAGAGGGATAGAAGGAGTGAAGTGTGAGCAGTTAGCACCTATTTAACACCTGCAGAACTTTGTGACTTGACCACATAGGGTCAATGAGAAGAACAAGTTTTGGTTTGTTTAGTTGGAACAGTTGTTGAGGGAGGTTCTAGTCATCCTAATAGATATTATTACTGAGAGGAAGATTATTTGTGATAGAGAGATATATTTATTAGAAAAACTGTGTTTGAAGTAATTAGGGATAAATTGCAAGCTCTTATTAAGCAGAGGGTGCAATATATTGGTTGTCATGTTAGAGAACCAGACTTCAGGTGGTTTATTTACATTTAGATTTCCCTGAGTTTGGTAACGTGAAAAAATGCAAATGGGTATGGTTTCATGGAATGCCCTCATAGAGAAGATTCTTTATGGAGATCTAGGGAACATTTGAAGGATGGATATATATGAGGAACAGTGTATAGCGTAAAATAATAAAAGGAAATGAGACTTAGAATGAACTGCAAGAATAGTAGGAGACAAGGATTTCAGGAAATTGATTAGAAAGGCTATTTAAGAAGTGGGTAATATCCAGTGGAGAGAAATGCTGCCATGAAATTAAGAAAAATCAAGGCTAAAGTAGCATTGACTTTGAAGTTAGGAGAATCCCAGCAAAGTCCAATAGAGTCTTGATAAGATAAAGGCAAATTGCAGTAAGTTGAGTAGTTATGGATAATGAGGAAGTGATGGCAGAATACTGATTACTCTTCTAATTAATTTGTCCATGACAGGAAGGGTGAGTCCACACAGTAATAGGAGAGGATAGAGGTTGAAAAAAATGTGCGTGTGTGTGGGTGAGTGGGTGACAAGAGCATGAGATTCTTGAAGCTCTTAGAAGAAACCGAAATACAGGTTTTAAAATTTTCATTAAAATGTTATAAAAGATGCAACTATTGAAAAATAAGATACTATGTATCACTATTTATTTAATTGATATTAAATATTTTTCACATTCCTCTATGACTGAAATCAAAGTCTGTCAAACCAAAGCTAATTCTTTCATTGCTAATCTGAAGTTCCTAACAATGCAGGTGAAAAGGAATGCCTATCTAATCACAGTAGCTAAATTTTAAGAACTGAAATAATACCATATTTATTGATGTTCTCCAAGTGTTTTATAGGATGGTGTGTGTGTGTGTGTCCTTGTCCTTGATACATTTATAAACCACGCTTTCTTTTGAACGCTGGAAAATGTATCCCATCATCTCCTGTACTCTGTGTTGGGTACGTAGATGGCCAGAAGCATAGAAAGCTCCCACTTTGCTATCCAAAGCCAGGAAATATGAGGCTTGAACATCATCTGAATCAAGCAAACATGCAGGCATTTTTTCCTGTTTCATTTGACATCTATGCTTTCAAAGGAAGCACCTAATTACTGGTATTTTATGAAAGATAATCCTAATAAGTCTAATTAAATATAAAGTTAGTTGAAAAATGTTTTATTCAGCATTTTTTAAGGAAAATGGAAACACAAATAAATGTATGTAGGAAGATTTTTAATCCATGCAACATTTTTATTATTTTTATTATTTTTCTAGAAACAAATCATTCATGAATATATTTTATTATGTTTATCTAGTTTTACTCTACTTTCTTAAGATATATATTTCAATGTTTCCCTGGTATCTATAACATCTTTCTAATTCTCTTAAGAATGATCTAGATACTCACTTCAAGTTTATGGATTAAGGAGAAGATTTGAACGATCTGAAGGGCAGAAATGTCATCTACTTTCTGAAAAATTAAATATAGTACTGCTATATGTCCATGCTCTGCAGAACAATAAGAAGGATTCACAGCAGTATGTCCTTTGTGAACAAAGTGTTATCACACGCTAAATTAAAAAAAAATCATTGGAAAATGTGTTGATTTCTTTCTCTCAGTAGCAAGACATTATTTTATTTCTTGCTTAATTTATGTCACTATTATAGAAATGCTTATTCTTCTTCCTCTATATAGAGATATCCAGACAATAAAGGGAAATATTTAAAACTAATGATACAACTATGACATTTACTGGTGTCAGAAGTTTGTCAAAACAAAAGCCAATCCTTTTATCCTATACTTCAGAATACAAACTCTGGTATCCCTTATCATGCCAAGAAAGACACTTGCACACATTCCCATTTTTTTGAATAAGTTTTCCAGTCCTTTCTCTTTCTCTCTGTCCTCCCCGATTTAATTTGATGGTGTGCTATAAATGCCTCAGGCCTTTTTCCTTTTTTTCTTTCCTTTTTTTCTCCTCTGACCAAATAATTTCCAATGACTTGTGTTTAAGTTTACTGATCCTTTCTTCTGCTTGACCTAGTCTGGTGTTGAATTCCATTAGTGAATTTTTCAGTCCAGTTATTGTGTTCTTCAGCTCCATGATTTCTGTTTGGTACTTTTTTATATCTTTTTTTTAATCTCACTTTATTTATGCATTGTTCTCATGATCTTAGTAAGCCTATGTGTGACAGTTAATATGAATCCTCTTTTAGGTACATTCTACATCTCTGTTTTCTTAGAGCCTATTTCTAAAGATTTATCTTATTGAATTATTTGTAAAATATTTCCCTGTTTCTTTGTTTTCTTGACTCTGTATTGATATCTATGTATTAGACAAAAGAACCACCTCTCTTAGTGCTGATAGATAAGCCGTGTACTATAAAAGAGCTTCTCTATTAAGTCTTCCCAGATATTATCAAGTCTTTATGCTGGTCCAAACTACTTTGTTTTTAGAGGTCCCCAAGAATTTAGGGTGTGTTGGGTCCCATCACTATTCTGAGACAACAGAGACTGAAGCTAATTCCTCAGGAAGTCTCCAGAATAATTTATTATCAAAAAAATGATGGCTTAAAACTTACCAAATCTGTGAAAGTTATGAACATCCAGATCCACAAAGTCCATAATATTCTAATAAATAAATCCAAAGAAACCCACACAAAGACATATTGTAATCAAATTGTCAAAAGACAAAAAGAAAGAAGTCATTCTGAATGTAGCAAATGAAAGCAACTTGTCAAATACAAGGGAATCTCAATAAAATTAGAATCAGATTTCTCACCAAAAACTTATACACCAAAGAGAGTGAGATGATGTATTCAAAGTACTGAAAGGAAAAAAACAAAGTGCCAACCAAGAATTCTATATATATCCGAACTGTCCTTCACAACTGAAGAAGAGATGAAGACATTCTCAGACAAATAAAAGCTGAGAAAGTTATTCCCACTAGACCTGACTTAGAATAAATGCTAAAAGTTCTTCAAGTTGCAAAATAGATTAAGAAATTCTAAAACCCATCAGTAAAGGTAAATATATAGACAGCAACAGAATCCTGTATTATTGTAATAGTGGTGGGTAAATCCTTTTGAATTGTGGTATAAAAGTTAAAAGACAAAAGTATCAAAAATAACTGTAAGTAAAATATGTTAATAGATAAACAATAAAATTAAATGTAAGTTATGACATGAATAACAAAGTTCAGGGGAGGAAAAGTAAAAGCATAGAGTTTGTATGCGATTCAGATTAAGTTGTTACCAGCTTAAAATGGACTGTTATAACTACTAGATATTTTATGTAAACCCTATGGTAATCAATCTCTCTCTCTCTCTCTCTCTCTCTCTCTCTCTCTCCCTCTCTCTCTCTCACACACACACACACACACACACACACACACACACACACACCCCTAATAGATATTACAAAAAAGAAAAAAGGAATCAAAATATAACAATACAGAAAATCAATAAAACACAAAGGAATCAAGAAGGACAAAATAACTATAAAACAAACAGAAAACAAGATGAAATCCTTCCCTATCAATAATTACATTAAATGTAAACTGATAAATTCACCAATCAGAAGACATAGAGTGGATGAATGGATAAAAAACAATATTGCTACATGCTGCCCACAAGAAACTACTTTAGATTCAAAGACACTAACATAGGTTGAAAGTGAAGGGATGGGAAATGAAGGGATTCCATGCAAATGACTCCCCAAAGAGAGAATCATTGTCTATATTTATATCAGACAAAATAGATAGACAAAATCCAAGTCAAATATTAAAATATCAAACAGAAAAATAGTAATACAATAATACTATAAGACTTCCATACCTCACTTTCAACACTGGACAAAAATCAGCCATATGAAAATCACCAAAGAGTGGACTTGATTGACAATGTTATAGACAAAATGGATATAATAGTCATATACAGAAGACTTCACTGATCAGCAGAATACACAATTTCTTAAGTGCACATAAATCTTTCTTAAGGATAGATCAAACTGCAGGTCACAAGTCTTATCAAATTTAAGAAGACTGAAATCATACCAAATATCTTTTCTGAATACAGTGGCATGAAACCAATATCAGAAAAAAAAAGACAAATTCACAAGTATGTGGAAATTAAACATACTTTTGAACACCCAACAAAGAAATAAAAATAGGGGGTATCTTAAGAAAAATAAAAATGAAAATATAAAATATCACAATTTATGAGATATGAGGAAAACACTAAGAAAAGGGAAGTTTATAGCAGTGAACACTTAAAAAGAAAAAAAAAGATACAAATAAGTTTACACTTTAAGAACTAGAAAAGGAACAAACTAAGCCCAAAGTTAGCAGAAGGAAGGAGATAATAAAGACTAGAGAATTAAATGAAATAGAGAATAGAAAAACAATAGAAAAACAACAGAAAAAAAATCAGTGAAACTAAGGGTGATTTCTTAAAATGATAGAGTTTATAAGACTTTAGCTAGGCTAGCTAAATAGGTGAATAAAGAGAGAAGACTCAAAATCAGAAATGAAAGAGGAGAGATTACAACTAATGATACAAAATTAAAAAGGATCCTACGAGCTATTATAAACAATTCTATGCCAACAAACTGAATAACCCAGAACAAACGAATTCCTAGAAATATATAACCTACCTAGATTTAATCATGAAGAAATAGAAATCCTTAGCAGACTTATAACTAGTATGGAGTTCTTTTCTTAAGTTTTTGTTTGTTGGTTTATTTGTGCAATCTTTAGGATTTTCTACATATAAGATCCTGCCATCTGTGAACAGATCTGCTGTCCAACATAGCACCTACAGGCAACAATACTGTATTGTACACTTGCAATTTTATTAAAAGGTTAGATCTGACATTGAGTTTCTTACCACACCAACATAAAAATTAAAAAAAAATCTGTTGAAATGTTCATGTGAATTTGTTTCTTTGAAACATTCCACAAAGGGATATAAAGTGGTAAAGTTCTCTTTACCAGTGACTATCTTTTTAGGGTTGTTAAACACTGTACCCTTAACTGGAACATAAAAAAAAAAAAAAAAAAAAAAAAACATTCCTGCTTCCATTTTCCCTTTACATACAAGTCAACAAGTTTCCTCAAGAGCACTTTTAATCATTTTTACTGCCCTCTTCAATGTTTCACAATAACTTTTCATTTCCTATCAAAAAAAGCATAATTTCTTACCCTGGAGTTCAAAAACATCTGTAATGTCTTAAAATCTGTCCTACTATAGCAGGATCATCTACCAATTTTTTGGACACTCAACTTGAGATACATAGTGAATTAGGTCTTGATTTCTCTCAATGGCAATAGCCACTGGTCTAGGAAGTGATGGGTATGGCATAGTAACAGGTGTAATGAAACACAATGAGAGTAGAAGCGCATTTCAGAGCAGGATGGTGGCTGTTAAGTGGAGGTAGAATCAGAGGCTCCATTAGAGATAAAAAGGGGGTCCCTGTATGACAGCAGAGACATGCAGTGTTTTAAAAGGGGGGGGGGTTGTGGAACAGTGGGGATGCCAAATTCTATGGACTGAAAATCTTCTGTGATTATAACTAATGATTTCAGCATAGGTCACATGGAGATGACCAAGATTCATTCAATGAATTCTGAAAGCTGGTTAACTTCTTAATCACCCTTGAACAAAGGCCCCTATCTCACTGCCAGATACAACATACCCCTGATTTACACAAACTGGGTAGGATTAAAAATATTCATCAATGGTTGATGGAGAAAGTAATAGTAACTACAGAAAATTTCTGCTCGTGTGTGCTCCTGAAACTGGGAAGGAATCTCAGGGGTTGTCAAGGTGAGCAAGATCTATTGAAAATCAAGGGGTAAGTCTTTCTTTTAGCAAAAAGATTATTCAGATGAGCAAATTGTGCTTCATCATATACAGATTGTGTGCCTACTTACATTTTGGTAGATCTAATGGCAGGAATTATTGAAGTTATTGGAAGAATAGAGTCACATGTTTTATTATTTCTGATGTAAAATAATTAAAGCAAGATAAGAATTTAAAAAAGACAAATCCCAGCCTTAGAATTCAATCAAGTCCTTACTATTATCATCATGTCAAAGGTGCTATGTATGAAACTGAAGGAATAGCCAAAAGGAATATGTTGTGGTTGGTTTTATTTTGGTTTTTATTATATTCTGTTAAGCTGAAGAGAAGACCAATAAACACTTTTCTGCACGGTTAGATAATGATTTATTTACTGACTCCGTGAGGAATCAAGGTATCTTACAAAACGTAGACAGGAAATAATTCCCTTCTTAGAAGGGTTTTAACTTCTGGGCTCAGAACCTAAATTCCTATGGGCATTTGCCAAGCAGGTAATAAAAATATGCTGGGTGTAAGGAAATCAAATTGTCAAATAATAATCACTGTTTTTATTTCTTTAAATGAAAGTACAAGCATATTACTTTTACATAATTGTGTATGGTAAATGGATTATGTCTTTTATGTAGTATTTTATTTTTTTAATATGAAATTTATTGTCAAATTGGTTTCCATGCAACACCCAGGGCTGATCCCAACAGGTGCCCTCCTCAATACCCATCACCCACCCTCCCCTCCCTCCCACCCCCCATCAACCCTCAGTTTGTTTTCAGTTTTTAAGAGTCTCTTATGGCTTGGCTCTCTCCCTAACTTTTTTTTTCCTTCCCCTCCCCCATGGTCTTCTGTTAAGTTTCTCAGGATCCACATAAGAGTGAAAACATATGGTATCTGTCTTTCTCTGTATGACTTATTTCTCTTAGCATAACACTCTCCAGTCCCATCCACGTTGCTGCAAAAGGCCATATTTCATTCTTTCTCATTGCCACGTAGTATTCCATTGTGTATATAAACCACAATTTCTTTTTCCATTCATCAGTTGATGGACATTTAGGCTCCTTCCATAATTTGGCTATTGTTGAAAGTGCTGCTATAAACATCGGGGTACAAGTGCCCCTATGCATCAGCACTCCTGTATCCCTTGGGTAAATTCCTAGCAGTGCTATTGCTGGGTCATAGGGTAGATCTATTTTTAATTTTTTGAGGAACCTCCACACTGTTTTCCAGAGTGGCTGCACCAGTTTGCATTCCCAACAGTGCAAGAGGGTTCCCGTTTCTCCACATCCTCTCCAGCATCTATAGTCTCTTGATTTGTTCATTTTAGCCACTCTGACTGGCGTGAGGTGGTATCTGAGTGTTGGGACCTCATGAAAATAAAAAGTTTCTACACTGCAAAGGAAACAATCAACAAAACTAAAAGGCAACCAACGGAATGAGAAAAGATATTTGCAAATGACATATCAGACTAAGAGCTACTATCCAAAATCTATAAAGAACTCACCAAATCCACACCGTAAAAACAAATAATCCAGTGGATTAGGTTTTAAATTGAAAATCAAAAAAATTGAAATCCCCACTTTTATTTCAATAATACTTCCATTAACAACAGAAAAATTGATCTTTTTTTTCCATACACATTAATGTGTTAAAAGATTTTGTATTTTGGGCTATAAAGATTTAGATTTGAATTTTTAATGTGGTGTTAGTAATGTATATTTTAAGGCACAAAATTAGAAAGAAAAGCCCTCCTTAACAGAAATGTTTGAGGACTTAACTTGGGATGAAAACTTGTACAATATTTTTTTGGTTATTTTTAGAATTCTGGCATCCAGCATTATCACATGTGGTTGCCAGAGTACTTTCTCAATCTTTTCAGGAAATACTATTTGTAACGTTTTATTTACTTAATCAATATTTGTTGAAAAAGGCAAATTGATCAATATATTTTCACTAGTTTATGAACTTTTGGTGAAATTCAGATTTCAACTCCATGCTTTAAGAAATGTAGTATAGTTGACTCATACATTCACCAAATCAATGTTGAACACATATTTTATGCCAAACATTATAGTAGACAGTCACTGAATCATATGTATTACATATTGGTCAAGGTATTAGAGGAAGATGAAAAATTTCCTGTTCTCATGGAACTTAAATTCTAATGAAGAAACAAAATTCAGAAATGTGGATAAAAGAAGGCCCTTTTAAGGACACAATCACTAGGCCGAAAGCATATGACAAAAAACCGTTGATTATAGGAATATTTAAAAGAACAGAATTCCGGACTGAGAAACTCTGTATTGACTTCTGGATACTGATGTTAGAACAGCAAAATCCAAAACTACATAATGAGTTTTGAAACTTACAGTAACACCAAGAAAGAGTGAATCACAGCAGAGAAATATGGAAAGTGTTTGTAAGGGCTGTAATTCCAAACAGAGAGCTCAGTCCACTCTTTACTGGTGAATCAAAGTGGCACTTCTCCTTTGAATAACATTCTCCTGGTAGAACTTGAAGAAAATGTCCAAATACTGCTTAAGGCATCTGGTACTAGCATTCAATCATTTCCCCGACACTATGGAACAGATAGAACATTATTGCTATTTTTTCTTAAGCAGATCGTGCTAAGGTTACAGCACCCTCTTTACAAGATGGTTCACAGGTGTATTATCAGAAAACCAAAGCTTAAAATCCCCCTGATGAGGAATCCTCTTTACTTGTGGTTAATTTATGTGTCTCCATAGATAGGTTGTATCTGTTTAGCCAAATGAGACAAAATGAAATTCTAATTGGATTTCAACATTGATCCACAATTATCTTTCTCTGTACCTGACCGTTTGCTGAAAGTCACTCATTATCTGTTAAGTGTGTTTGTCAATAGACGCTAAATGCCTAGTGCGCTACCCCGTTTAGTCTGTGGAAGAGTCCTACTACCTTCAGATGATAAAGCTGTCCATCTTTAGAAAAGGGCAAGAGGTAATATGGGCAATGCCTAGATACTAATTGTGTTCGAATGTTCCTTACCTAGAAACTTCTTTGGAATGTGGTATTTTTCTGAGGGCCAATGCTTATCCTAATGATGTCCACTGAGACATGATTCCAGAAAGATGCAAAATGTATAAATTACACTAATTGTAAAATGTAAAAGTTCTGGGGGTGACATTACTCCTAGAAAAATAAAGCAAGAGCTTCATAACCCTTTCATAAGCCTTGTGGAAAATTTTAATAAGTTCCTGTTCAGACAAGATATAAACTGAAGGCAAAAGCAATCAGTTACAATCTTGGCAATGATCCCAAAATTGACCACTGTGGTAAGGTTATTTTTAAAAATTTTATCATATGTAAAAAATGTTTACATATATGCACAGTTTAGATAATACACATCATAAAAATAGAGTACCACCCATTCCTGTGAATCATCAACCAAACACAATCTTCTCCCTATTTAAAGGAGCAAATTATTTCACTAATGTGTACAGTTGAAATGCAGGACAACATAATGATTAAGGTGCTAGTTTTTGGAGTTGGCCACTTTGGCTTAAAATACTGTTTAATCACTTACTGACGGTGTGACCTCTGGCAAGTTATCCAAATTGTCTATAGTTCAGTTTACAAATCTTAACATTTGAATTATAATAGTGCTTACCTGTTAGGGCTGTTGAAAACATATGAAAATTTTAAAAATTTAATGTATCTAAAAGATTCCTAGAATATAGTAAGTACTCAGTAAATATTACTTATTACCATTATTATTATTCTTAGATTTAATAACAATGCTAACTCTTAGCAAGAAGGAAATAGAGAAAACAATTAGTATCCTTTAAGAGGTTTTGGCCAAGGGCAATGGATCCATTAGAGATTATTTAAAAGATTGCCTAAAGTCAAACTTCTTATAATGAGAGCATTCAGAATGTGCTTATGGAAAATCACCAATTCCATTACCAAATCACTACACACACACACACACACACGTACATACATATATACATACACACACATATATACATATATATGTATATATGTATATATACATATGTGTGTGTGTCTTTTTTTCCATATATACAAGCTGTACAGCAAGTACTGAGGAAAACCAAGTAGAATGGAGAAGTCATACCGGTGCAGCAGGAAATAATGACCCTCTGATATTTTACGACAACAAATCTGAATTTATATAAACATATTTTTGGCAAGAAGGTGAAAACACGAGAAATTTATTTGGTGGACAGACATTTATGAAATAAGAGTTTCATGCTAAATCTTGAGAAAATAAATTTGGAATCCTATTGGACAGAAATTTAAAAAAGAGAGGACTATGGAATTAAAATAGTGACTGAACATCTATGGTTATAGTTTATTATCTTCAAATAACAAGTCTAAAAGTTGTATCATATTCTTCAACAGAATGCATTTTTCCTTATCTGGAAGTGGAGGAATCGGATTGAAATAGTGATATGGGGCTTGAATTTTCATAGGAGAATGGCAAAGAAATATAAGTATCTTAGAGAGTTAGGGTTTTCTTGGTAAAGTTGAAATAAATAAAAAGAAACAACTGAACAAGGAGTCTAATGATTGAAGAAAAATTGAAGAAATTGCTAATAGGTCTCTGTGATATTGAAATGTGGTTTAGTGTTCATGACAAAATGTAAAGTTAGGATTGTATGTTAGGAGAATGCTTTTGTGAGGTATACATTTTCTGCAGGAGGTGTGTGTGTGTATAATATTTATAATATATAAGCAATGATAAAAATACAAGTTGTAGTCTTCGACATAACTATCAGAAGTTACTACATAGGAGACAAAAATCATTGGGGATTACCAAGGGTCAGGCATTTTTTAGCCTTTCTGGTTGTTCTTTTTGTTGTTATTTCTAATTTCAAGAGTATCATTAAGGTTTTTATCAAAAGATGCAAATGGGAACCAGAAGTTTAAAGAGAATAATGTGAATGTTCATCTTCATTCATCCTACCCAGCCCTCCAATAGTCTCTCTGGAGACAACTCCTGTTAACAATTTTAGAAACACAGTCTTAAGTGGGACAGTACTGTTGGTGTTTCCCTACAACTTTATTACGTTTTTCTTAATTAGAATTCACTGGGCTACTTCATATTTTTTAAGTACTGGAGTGTATCTTATGCATACCATAAGTTAACTGCTTGTCTAATTACATCAATCTATATTCAGTCAGTGAAACAGAAGTACTCTGTAATCCAGATACAAAGTTTTAAAGAAAGATCTAGAATAACAGCATGTTGTCACGGGAAGCCAGAGAAATCAGGGTGGTAGGAGGTTTTGGAAGAGACACTGAAAATCCCAGCCTGTGGCTCTGATGTGGAACTGCCCCTATGTTCAAGAGGCTCTGTGAAACTTCCCACTAATTATCTCAGGTGGCAATAGCCCAACAGGTGGCTCTCAGGCACTCACCAATAAATTGTTGTAAATCTTTCATTTTCCCCAGGCATCTGGTTACAACCAACTCATGAGAATAAAGGACCCTGCCTTCTTCTGCCTTCCAAATACTTCCAGAATCACTCCAGTTACCAAAAACTATCCTAGACCATAAAGGAAAAGAAAACAAGAAACTTCTCCTTAGCAAAACAAAGGTGACTTTAAGAGAGGTGAGTTAGTACCAGATTTACAGTAGGAAATATAACTAGTGATAGAAAATTACGTTGCTTGGAATTTGGGATACTACAAAAACAGCATGGAGAATTTTGTACATCCATGCTAACAGGAACATGGGAGAAATTCTTTATAAAATGCTCTAGCCAATGGAACACATTGGTAGTGCATTTTTGTGACACTAAATACAGTCATATTATTGTGCAACCATCGCCGTCATTCATTTTAAGAATTGCACCTTTCCCAAATGAAATTTTGTATCCATTAAACACTAATTCCACATTGTTCCCTCCCACTGACCCTAACAACCACAATTCTACTTTCTGACTATGAATTTGATTATCCTAGGAATCTCATATAAGTGGTATCATGCAATACCTGTCCTGTGACAGGCTCATTTTTGCACTTAGCATTATGTTAAGCCTTATCCACCTTGTCCCATATATCAGGATTTTCTTCCTTCTTAAGGTTGAATAATATTCCATTGTTATACACATTTTGTTTATCTATTCATCCTTCAGTGGACACTTGGGTTGCTTCCTCATTTTGGCTATAATAAATACTACTACTATGAACATGGGTGCACCAATATCTGTTCAAGTCTCTGATTTTAATTCTTTTGGGAATAGGCCCAGAAGTGGAATTGTTGGATCATATGATTATATGGTAATTCTGTTTTTGTTTTGTTTTGTTTGAAGAATCAGCATACCATTTTCAACAGTGACTACACCATTTTACATTCCTATCAGCATTACACACGTTTCCAATTTCTTCATTCTCTCCAAATCTGTTTTTCTTTTCTTTTTTATAATAGCCTTCCTAATAGGTATGAAGTGGTAATAGTCATCCTGATGGATGTGAAGCAGTATCTTATTGTGGTTTTGATTTGCTTTTCTCTAATTATCAGTGGAATGTTGAGAATGTTTTCATGTGCTTATTGACCGTTTGTGTATCTTCCTTGGAGAAATGTCTGTTCCGGCCCTCCGCCCATTTTTGATTGGATTGTTTGTTTTCTTGAGTTGTAGAAGGTTTTTTATATATTCTAGACATCAATATCTTATCAGATAGATGATTTCTAAATATTTTCTTTTATTCTGAGGGTTGCCTTTTTATTCTGTTGATATTTTTAATTGATTTTTTTTGATGCCTGTGATTTTGGTGTCATATCCCAGAAGCATTGCACACTGAGGTCCCCTTACTGTATTATCTTACTTATTTATAATTATTTGATTCTTTTAAACTTCCTATACAAACCATTGTAAATAATATCTTCCTTTAGAATATTTACCATTCATTTCCTTTTCTTACTTTTCTGTATTGGATAATGCCCAGTAATTTGAAGTGAAATTGTTGGAGATCTTTTTTAAATTTTAAAATTTACTTTGGATTTTGTCAAGACTTGGAAGAGACCAAAGGATATGAAACAGACCCCAAAATATTTAATGAATATTGTCAAAGTGATTTCAGAAAGGAAAGTAAAAATATGTTGCGAGGTAAAGAGGAAAAATTAGATAATACATCAGATAATGAAGAGCATATTTAATGGAATGGAAATTCAAAAGACAATGTACAATTGTGCAAATGGAGATTGAGAAATGCTTACTCCTCCCAGCCATCAGAGCATATAAGAATGAGAGGTGATAAGATACTAGTCTCCAGTATCTTTACAACTTATCGTACAACTTATTATAACACCAGAATTGCCTGAAGTTTCCTGACTGTATCTAGACCAGTTGCAGAGAGGTAATAAAGATTGACTATTGTTTCATATACTTTTGTGCTAATGGTTTGGGAAGGGTTAATTCTTTGCTTTCTAAATGACAGTGGGAAAGCAACCTGGGCAAGGAGCCTATTCCCCTAGATCAATATAGAATATTTTAATACTTAAATAATATTTGAATACATGTAATGAACAAAAATTTGATCCCTAAAAATTATTGAGAATAAGAACTAAACAAATGCATTAGTTGTTATACTCACGATGCCAACCTGTACTCCCCTTTAAAGCTACTTCTACTCCCCTTTAAAGATAGCAACACAAGTTCTGGTATATCCTCCCAGAGTTTGAAAATACATTTTTAGTAATCTATACATAAACAGGTAAATCAATTTAATGGGTTTTACATACATGGAATCAAACTATGCATATTGTTCAGAAAGTTCTTTTAATAATGTCTCAAGTATATATGTCCTCCTATTTCAAACTGTACCTCTAATTTATTTGTTCCATTATGTACTTACAACTTTATCCATTCTTTTCTTGATGGACATTTATATAATTTCAGACTTTATATTTTTCTATATTAGGGGCATGATAATACTCAGTACATATTTGGGCATATGAGTATATCTAGCACATATATCTAGAATTAGAAATAATAAAGGGGTATGCACATTTTGAAATTATGTAAAACCTTTTAAAATAGGTCCTACAGAAAGTTTGGATAAATTCATATTCTTTCTTGACTTCTGAATTCAACTTACCCTTTAAGGCCAACATTAATGTCATGTTCCCCTTAGACCACCTAGGGCCTCATTTACCTCATTCTAATTATCTGTGAGATTCCCTTGCAATTTTCTTATATTTAAAACTTTAATTACCCTTAATTTTTTAAACTTTTTTTAAAATTTATTTTTTAGAGCGAAGAGAGCAGGGGAAGGGAAGAGGAAGATCTGAAGCAGACTCTGTACTGTGAGTGCAGAGCCTGATGTGGGGCTCAAACTCAAGAGCCATGAGCTGATGAGGAGCCAAAATCAAGAGTCAGCCACTTGACTGAGCAAACCAGGCACCTCAGAATTACCCTTTTATAATGGAGTTGCATATTAACATTAACATCCTTTTATTTTCTTTCTCATGAGGAAGGCAACGTGAGTGGAAATAAGCATGAACTTTGAAGTCATATGACTCTGCCTATGTTCCAGACCCCCTTCCACGATTTGCCACTTGTGCGATCTGGATAAATTTATCACAGAGAACATTAGCTTCTTACTTTCTAAAAAAGATTTAGTAATGAATGCAAACCTACAATTCTATACCAGAATTCACAATAAAAGTATTTTAAAATGTTGCTTACATATACTTAAAATGGGTGTTGGAAGTGAAATTTTACGTGATTTAAACAGGAATATTTTGGGGTTCCTGGGTGGCTCAGTCAGTTAAGCGTTTGACTTCGGCTCAGGTCATGATCTCACAGTTTGTGGGTTCAAGCCCTGAGTCTGGCTCTGTGCTGACAGCTCAGAGACTGGAGCCTGCTTCACATTCTGTGTCTCCTCTCTCTCTGCCCCTCCCCTGCTCACACTCTGTCTCTGTCTCAAAAATAAATAAACATTAAAAAAAATTTAAACAGGAATATTTTTTCCAATATTCTACTATGAAAATTTAAGATGGATGAGTTAAAAAAGGGTCTTGATAAAATATTGGATTTATTAGTAAAATAGAAGAAAATAAATAACACACCCATAGAATTCTGAGCTTTAAGCAACAGGTTTACTAATGTGCTATATGAAATATACACAAATATATGTTCAGATGTATTTTGATTTATTCTTTTTTGAACTGTGTACTGTAAAATAGAAAGATGAAAAATTACACAATTTTAGTGAAACAGTTCTATTTGTTTTGAACATCTAGTAGTTTATGTCTTTTGTCCCATTATACAGACACCATTTGTAAAATATGAAAAAGGGAGAAAACATAATTTAAAATTTGTATGGATAATTTTTATGTTTTTATATTAAGAAATTCTTTTACTGGAGGACTCATTCATTTTATATTTGTAGATGAACCCACATACACAACCCTTATGTTAGTGCTTTTTGTCTAGCCTGCATACAATGAACATTTACATAGGTGAAAAGAGTAATATAAAAATTAAAAATAAAAAAGAAGGTGGAGCTATCCATTTGTAAAAGTAGTAAGTAAATAAATATAAGCAAGTCCTCCAGGAACTTTTAGTCGGGTTAAATGAGTATAATTGTGTAATTTTAAGGTGGATCTAATGTGTGTTGCCTTTTCCAGTGGCTAACAAGTTACCTCCTTGTGAAGTAAAATCACATCATCTATACTAAGCACACATTTATAAACATTTTGTATAAGTGTTCTCACATTTTCGTTTTTGGTGGATGATGTGGAATCACTGAGATCTTTGCAGAAAAATATGTCAATCAGAGTGTTTGGTTATTGTTTATAATGTAGAGAGGACATTTCTCTTTAAGCATGTGTTAGATCACAGTATTATAACATCATGAATAATGGCTAATGATGTCCTGGAGCAGAATCTGAGGCAAGGATTCCTACAGAAGTGACTTATTACGATTTTTAAGAAGACGGCCCAAGAAGAATCTGGTAAGAAACTGAAGAAAAGCAAGATAAACAAGCGGCAAGAAGCCAGTCCAGTCCAGTGAAGTGCTAGCTTCATTGATAAAACAGGGATCAAGACCATAAAAATCAGTTTGTTCTCCATTAAGGGCAGGGAGCTGGATTTTCATAATCCTCCGCTCGTCAATTGCTAGTGGAGAGAGGGCCGAACTCCAGGCACAGTTATCTCTTGGAACGTCTAAACATCTGGACATTTGGTACACAGAACCATTAAGGGAATCATAGGTGAATTGGATATTCTTTTTTTTAATGTTTATTTTCAGAGAGAAAGCATGCACATATGTGGGGGACAGGCAGAGAGAGAGGGAGAGAAAGAATCCCAAACGGGCTCCACGCCCATCACAAGCCCAAGGGGGCTCGATCTCACTACTGTGAGATCATGACCTGAGCCAAAATCAAGGGTAGGATGCTTAATGGACTAAGCCACCCAGATGGCCTAGTTGGCAAGGGGATCATAGATAATTTGGATAAGAGCACTGATTATAGCTGCTGGAAAGAAGTTTCAAATAATTGAATTGGACAAGATCATGAAAGAGATTATTCATTTTAATTGTGTAACATTGCCAGCAATTAGATCTTTTTGATATCATATTTGATAATTATAAAGTACTGGGATAAAAGATCATAAATTAATTGATAAAAGTAATCAATGAATGGTAATGATGTTCCCAATATTAAGTAAGCAGAAGCCATGAGAAACACCAGAATGATAAATCATTACATAAATGTAGATTCTTCTCAATTATGCTTTCTCATTGAGAGAGAAGTCATGGTCTAACATAAATGTTAACATTAGTTGGCTGAGGAATTAACATGAGTGGAGCAACCACTATATACTAGGCATTTTATAATCCATATCTCATTTAATTTTTAACATGATCTGTGTCAATAGGTATGAATTTTCTATTTTAGGCCTGCAAAAACTGAGGGTCTAAAAAATTAAATACTTTGTCAAAGTTTCTGTTATTTTTGAGTGAATTCTGGATTCAGGTCTCAGTGCTAAGATCTGTACTCTTTTCAGTATAATTTTAAATATTTCCTAAAGTTCTACTTTTGATCAAAAGATCTTTTGGATTAGAACTGCAAACTAAATGAAGCTGATTTAAGTCTCAGAATAGAAACTTTTCTCTTGGAATTTTAATCGTTTCTTTACATAATGGGGACTAAGCTACTGCTAGGATTTAGAACATAGATGACAAGTATGAATCAAGAATCAACAATTGGGGCACCTGGGTGGCTCAGTCGGTTGAGCATCCGACTTTGGCTCAGGTCATGATCTTGCAGTTTGTGAGTTCGAGCCCTGCGTCGGGCTCTGCTGACAGCTCACAGCCTGGAGCCTGCTTCGGATTCTGTGTCTCCTTCTCTCTCTGCCCATCCCCCACTTGTGGCTCTGTCTCTCTCTCAAAAATGAATAAATAAATGTAAAAAAAAATTTAAAAAAAAGAATCGACAATTAAAATTTTGCTGGTCAATAAGATCCAGGTATGAAAATGGTGTGCCTTAATAAACTGGTATCCATAAGATAAATTAGATAAGCCAATAGTTAATAATCCCTGTATCTCCTCTCATCTGCCTGGGCCTTAAGAGAAAATAACCTGCAATTATTAACTATGCTTTTTTAAAATTATAAACAGATCTCAAGTTTTGGAAGACAGAAAAGATACAGTTAATAATGAGTGAGGCAAAATAATCAAGTCTTCTTTAAATATGTTGTGATACTTAGCCCATAATCTAGTAATAAAATGATAATTGTATTTTACTTATTGAAACTTGGACTCTGGAAACATTTCTCATACTTCATGTATTCGATATGCTCCATATTGAAAACCAGTATGTACTTATTAATTTAAAATTTATAAATTTTCAAAAGGTAATAGGTTATTCATTAGGAATTTTTCTGCTTAGATTTATTGAGATAATTAAGACAGTATGACACATAAAAATAAATTAGCTAATCATCAAAACTTTTCTTGTGAAGCTGATAATTCATTTTCACTTGCCCAGTTTCTTACCTTTCTTCTGCCTAGACAGGTTTTTTTTTTTTTCCTTTTTTTTTTTTTTTGAGAGAGTATTTTAAAGTTTGATGTGAGAAGCTTTAAAAAAATAGTTGTGCCTTGTCAAATATTAAGAAGAGAAGATGAGAAGTGATTCATTTTAAGGCAAGAACAGCAGTGACAATGAGCTGTGAAGGGTTTTATTTTTATAATAGAACTAATTCAAGAAGTAACTATGGAAAAGTTGAAACCCCATGAGCTTGTAGAGCATATTGCTGTAATTATCTCTGCTTTGTCCTTCTTTCACAGAAATGAAATCACTTCAAACAAAACTATTTAAAAAAGAGACAAAGCCCCCACATGTAATATACTCAAGCCTAGAAAAAGTCAGTTATTTTAATGAATACAAAACAAAGTCTAATGAAATGAATGACATTGAGTAGTGTGAGAATAATTTCCACTTTTTTACCTTCCTTTTAGGAAATGTCTTTATGCTTCATTTTTAAAATAATAATCTAAAAATAAAACAAGCTTTTACAATGGTAACTAGCATTGTTAGTAAATTGCAAATTCTTGTTCCCACACAAGAAAGCTATTTCTCCTTGTCTTGTTCTATAGGGAAAACTGGCTTATTTCATTAATGTAATAAAACAAACCATTATTTCCAACATTTTGCTGTTAATCATTCAAAAGTTAACTTTTGATAGTAATTGACATAGTGTTTAAGTGGCATTTGTTCCAAAATAATTACCGGTAATTCTTACAAAATAGTTATTTATTTGGCAACTTGATGAAAGCAATAGAAACCTATCCTATAAGGGAAATAATATGGAATTAAAAGAGGATGATAATTTATAATTAAATTAGATGTGATTAAAGATAAATATATATGATAACATATATATATATGGTATATATAATTAGGTTTTATTGAGCTATAATCTGATGTAGTAAAATTCACTTTCTTTGATATAGTTTTGTGTTTCGAAATTACATGCAACCATGAAATTCTCACCATAATCTGGGGTGCCTGGGTGGCTCAGTCAGTTGGGTCACCAGCTCTTGATTTTCGTTCAGGTCATGATCACTTAGTTTGTAAGTTCGAGCTCCACATCAGGCATTGCACTGACAGCATGGAGTCTGCTCAGGATTCTCTCTCTCTCCCTCTCTCTCTGCCCCTGCTCAGCTCGCACTCTTTCTCTCTCTCTCAAAATAAATAAACTTAAAAATGCATCACAATGATCAAGATACAGAAAAGACCCATTACCCAAAAAAGATTCCCTCATGCTACCATTTTGCAGTCATTCCCTTCTATCCCCATGCCACCACTGATGACTCTCCTATCTATATACATTTGTCTTTTCTAGAATGTCATGCAAATGGAATTATGGAGAATGTAGCTTTTGAATAAGGCTTTTTTCATTTGAGATTCATCCATGCTACTGCACATTGTCAGCTGTCAGCAATTCATTTTCATTCTTCAGTAGTATTCCACTATAAGATTATACTGTTATGGTAAATGTTACCCATTTACCAGATGTAATGCCTCCAGTTTTGGTTATTAGGATTAAAGCTACCTATAAACATTCATACACAGGTTTTTGTGTGAAAATAGCTTTCAACTCTTTCGGTAGATACTGTGAATGGTATAGCTGTTTAATATAAATGTAGCTAAGAAACTGAGAATCTGTTTTCCAAAGTGATTGTGCCACCAGGAAGGTATGAGAGTCCCAGTTGGTCCATGTTCTGTGCCAGAATTTGTAATTTCCATTTTAATATACTTTTTTCCATTCTGCTAGGTTCATGGAAAATACTCTTTTTAAAATAAAAAGAAACAAGAACAAATAAATTGCTTAAATGGAGCTATTTAGTTGAACATAAAGACTAATGTCTAGAAAAATGACTGTCTTATGTTCTGAAAAGTAAAGCTAGCCCTATGCAGTATAAATTAGTAGATACTCTTATTACTTATAGTAAAGTAGCAATTCAAGATATTTTATGGTTATATGAATTGACAAATTTTGTTGTAGGGTACATCAGAACATCTAGGTTATTAGATATCTCAATAGCTCTCTAAACTTACTCATTTCTTAAACGGGACATCTGCATAAAACAATATTTTTTCTCCTTTTCATGTAGGAAAATTTATTAAGAATCCAACATTTTTCTGAATTAAATTCCCATGAGCAAGTTAAAAATAATTAAATTTAAAAGAAATACATGCCTTTCTTAAGCACCATAACATTTGGATCAAGGAGTGAATACTTTTACTCATATAGTATGGCTCAAATTACAAACAAAATTATTATCAGTTTCAAACTTCAATGTTAAGTCAACAAAAATCTCTACAAATTAAAACAAGTAAAAAGTACCCTGATCCACAGCAGCTATGTTTCTAATATCAGTTAATAAGCAGAAAACATTACCAAAGTCTACTCTCTAATTCTAATTTTTAGAAAGTTGTATCATTTTAATCTCATCAGTGATGGAGTCAACCCTATTTCATGTTTTCATCTATTTAGCAGATATTCCAAGAGTGTAGTACCCACAGAGTAGCATCAACAAAGTTAGCAAGCTATTGGGGTGCCTGGGTGGGTAAGCGTCTGACTTCAGCTCAGGTCATGATCTCACAGTTCATGAGTTCGAGTCCCACATCAGGCTTGCTGTTGTCAGAGCAGAGCCAGCTTTGGATCCTCTATCTCTCTCTGCCCCTCTCTCCTTCTCTCTCTCCCTCTCCTTCTCTCCCTATCTCAAAAATAAATAAATAAACATTGAAAAATAATTGGCGAGCTACCTTCTCAAGATTATTTTAGGAATTCGGGAGTCTGGCACTTTGCAAACCCCTCCCCCACCCCCAGGATGTGAGGATGTGATAATTATATTTCCCTAATGTTGGATTGTGATTATATGCACCAAAAAAGTTAAAGAAAGAAAAAAATATACAAATAGGGTACCATATTGGAAAACACACTTGATAAAGAGCTTCAATTGGTTTCTTCAGTTTTTCTTCTTGAGATTCACTGCTATATGAGCGTTTTCACTAAAATATGTGGAAATTTTTGAGACAAATAATAACAGAGCCTGATCAACTTTTAGGGGTGATTCTATGTAATGGTTTCTTTGGTTAATTTCCATATCACTGACAAAAAATATTGTTCATTGCATATAAAAATGTATTTAATTTTTGAAAAACTAATTAATTGTAATTATTTAGCATGATGATACAGAAATGGTAAAATTATTTAAGATAATTTTTCAATCTCAAGCTATTGTAGTCATCCTTTATGCAAAAGAAATGCATAGAACTGGGTTTTGTCACTACTTTTTCTCCCTTTTATCTTGAGCAATCATAAGCTATATCAGCATCATATTGAAATCATCAGGAAAACGTTTTCTTGAAAGTTACTGGATACTTCATGCAAAAATATTCAGTGGAAAATTGGTTAAATTTCCATACTTTTATCCTCTAAATCTCTTCCTCTTAATGAAGGAAATTATGACTGTCATTTCAGTGCTCCAGAGAGGCTTGAGTTTACCAGGGATGTGGTGGCATATTTTTTTATGTTTTAAGACTAAATTTAATGTGCCAGCATATAACAAGGGCACAAAGACAAGAGATTCTGATACCTGTCAAACTCAACCAAGTTAATTAGGATAAACTGAAATGCAGAAAGCTAATTGTGTCAGATAAGATATCACACTTTAATTATGTGTTTAAGAGGTATGATACTAACTTCAGTCCAATCCTTTATTATTATAGAAGTTCTAGTTACTTCCATAGGTGGAATTTGAATTTGTTTGTTCTTTTCATGATTTAAAAAGAGGTATAAAATTCAAAAATCCTATTTTGACACATAAGACTACAGGCTTATGCTCCTGCTTATAAATTAGATAAGCTAACAAAACAAGGGTGACTTGTACACAGTTAGAAATAAAGTCTCACCCCAACATTTACCTTAGAGAAGAGACATATGGAAAATTGAAAATGATTATTAAGAACAAACTAGGAATAATTAACACCCCAAAACAGACTATCAGTTTTTCCTGCCAGTAGATACTCAATAAAATTGTGTTGAATATATTTTTAAATTATTTCCTATTAAATCTGAACTGAAATATGCAGTCACATATTTAGTCCTACAGAATTGAGACTGAATTCAAAGTTCACTGTAAAACAAGTATCCATTGACAGATCATCCATCTAAAAATTAACTATCAGAGAGATATTTTTCTAGGAAAAAAATTCTCAATAAACAAAAGCGACTGAAGTTAATTTCTGTTTAACTTATATGGCTAATATGGTATATAGAAATGGTCAAGGTCTAAAAGACAAATTGATATTGAAATTAATATATCTTAACCCTCTTATCTTGTAATTACAGAATTTTTGGGTAGAAAGGTTAAATTAATGAGCTGAGATGCATATTTATTGGGTTGTAGAACAACAAGCAGAGTTTTAAGCTAGATGTAAGCTTGAAACCCACTCTGCCATCTATTAGCTAAATGACATGGGAAAAGTTAGACTATTTATCTTATAGTCTAAAATATGGATTCTTTTTAATGTAAGCCCAAGAATTATATTTAACTACATCATAAGAACAGGAAGAGGCCAAGAAAATCCCAGGAACACTGGGAATTAGAGTTGATTCTTGCAAACATGAGTTTGAACTGCGGAGGTCCACTTATACACGGATTTTTTTTTTAATAAGTACAGTGTAGTACTGTAAATGCATTTTCTCATTATGTTTTTCTTAAGATTTTCTTTAGCTTACATTATGGTAAGGATACAGTATAATACATAGAACATATAAAATATGTGTTAATCAACTGTTCATGCTATCAGTAAGTCTTCTGATCGATAGTAGGCTATTAGTAGTTAAATTTTTGAGGAGTCAAAAGGTATTCATGGATGTTTTATTGCATCAGAGTGCAGGTTAGGTGCTCCTAACTTGTGTTACTCAAGGGTCAACTGTACTGACCATTTCACTTATAATTTCTCAGCTTCATTTTCTTTATCTTGGATAGAGACCATTTTTGGTTTGCCTTCCTAATCAAAAACATTTTTGGAAATAAGGATTACTTCTAGAGGCTGTACCTAATTTAGATCATGTGCCTTCCACGGAAGATATTATAAGGTTTAGAAATGTTAACATAAAGAATGGAATTATTTACTTATGGGGTCTAAAGTAAGATTATGAAAGAGAGAAAATCTGTCCAGTCTGAAAGCTCATAGGCGGCTTTCTGTCACAGCTCAGTGCCTTCTCTGCCAGTAGCTATTGACATGCTGAGGATCATGATCAGAATTATCATGAACCTTGGCAAACTGAAGAATCTGAAATTTCTGATACTTAAAATTAATGTGCTTTTAGGAAATGGTAACATGGATAAGGCAGGGGCTGGAATAATTAAGAAAGCCTGATCCCTCCAACTACTCATACGTACCTCCTGCTAATACTGTCTCAGTTGAATTAGTTTTGGCCCTCATTGTGAATTTGGTAGAAGATGTTTATGAAGACATATGCATTTGGTCTTCCTGTTACATTTCTCTATTATTTATTTCAGAATAGATACTTAAAGTTGCTCTGTTAACTTGCCATGCTTGGAGTAGTGAATTACCATACCAGGACTCTTAGCTAGTTGGGTGAATACTAACTACAGGACACTGACTGGCTGAGAAGATGGAGTGAAACGTCTCAGATCATTCAGAGACTGCCAGCAATGAATTTATAAAATAGCCTTTGAAGACAAAATCATCTGGTATGTATGCAACAGCCTGTCTTCAAATGATTATCTATGGAAACTTCAAACCCATTTTACTAACCGCTAGCATATCCTTGGCAGAAGGACATAGCATGGCAGGTGACTTGTTGAGACAACCTTTCCCTTCAGTTGCCATGCACAGCATTGGATCAGCAGGCTGTCTCCAACGCCATCCATTCCATGTGCCATTAACAACAACTGCCATGAACTGTGTTCATTCACCCACATTCAGTCTTCCCTCTCTTATTTAAATAAAAGGAATATCCCACACCTCTCACGACAAGGATTTGTATACTTCAGTAACTTTCAACAGTATGCTTTCAAAGTCTTCATTTTTCTCTCCCACATCAATTTAGTTCTGCCAACTGGAAAATACACTTTGGCATACAACTATAACCTCTTCTAGTGTTTCTCATTATTTGAAACAAAGAAAGATTTTTTTCCTTCCTTTCCTCTTTCCTTCCATACTCCTTCCTTCCTTCCTCCCAGGCTCCACGCCCAAAGTGGGGCTTAAACTCACCACCCTGAAATCAACAGTCTCTACTGACTGAACCAGCCAGGCACACCTAGGTGTTCTTTTCTTAACCCTAAATTTCTTTTCCATCTCTGTAGTCCTTCTTCGTATTAGTTCTCTGAAGGTTTGTTTGAAGATGTCTTCCCATCTTGCATTCATTCTTCAACACCCTTAATCGTTTCTCACTTGCACAACTGCAACATTCTCCTTGGTTTTGCCTTGCTACCCCAAATTTCTTTTCCACTAAGCAGTCAGAGTGATTTAAAATTTTTAAATCACACTATTGCTCCCCTGCAATTGCCACCCAATAGCTTCCCACTCGGCTTTCAATGGACCTAAAGATTCTCTGTGATTGGAATCTGCCTTTTCCGTCACTGTCTTCCTCCCTCATAATCCTCAGATATGCTGATATATTTTTCCCTTAAACATGACAAATTTGTTCTAACAAGAATGTTGCACTTGCTATTCCCTCTAAGACTTCTCCGCATAATGCTTAGTATCATCCTCTTTCACTGTTCAATTTCAATGTTTCCTCTGAAGGAACTTTCTCAATCACTCTAAGGAACAATCCACCTGCAATTTCTATCATAGCACCTGTTTAATTTTATTTGCCACTGTAAATTATTATGTGTTGATTTTTCCACTTTACTAATGTGCCTTCTCCTATGGAATAAGCTCCAAAGGGAGAGAAAGTGTTCACAATTATCCCCCAAGTGTGTAGAACAGAGCCTGACATAGATGCCATTCAATATTTGTTTGAAGAATCCATTGTTATATGTAAACGAAGGTAAATATTACACAATTACATTAAAAGCACACCTGAAGAAATCTGGTTAAGTTAGATACCTTTGGGGAATTTTTTTTGTCCAAAATAAAACAATGGGAAAGAAGTATTTTCTAATTTATTAACAAATCATAAGGCCATGGGTGACTTCTCTCTAAAACCTAGAACACATATTTTGCATCTTTATAACATGAAATCTCTCAGGAAATCAAAATAAAACAAAGAAAATAACTCAAGAAAACAAGGTTGTTATCCCTTGCCAACTAATGCACCATTTACTGTTACTTTAATGACACATTGCCAATTCTATTCACCTAAACCCCCCAAAAGTTCTATATGTTGTGAGATTAAATATGTTTTTAGAAAAGACAGACTTTTCTGAGATGAACAGATGAACGGTGGTATGGATATACTTCCTTACCTGCAGACCTTTGTAGATTATTTTTTTAAAGAATTTTCAAAAGTCATGGAGTAAATGATAAAGATAATTAAATCTTACAAAATAAGTATGGATCTTTGAAGAAGTAATAAGTGTTTCATAAGGGACATATCATGTATCCAGAAATGTCCCTTTGATGAAAGGAAGGAGAAACATTTAACTCTCAAGTTGATATACTAATCAGTGTCAACGCTAACATTTTGGGGAAGTTAATGGAGATTGAATTCAGGAGGTTGAGCTCAGCGGAGGAGTTACAATGCCTGAAGTTAGCCATTTGGAATCACACTGAAAACAAACAAAAACAAACCTAATGGCTGTTAAATAGCTAGTTTCACAGGGAGAGGGAAATATATTATCAAGCAACAGCTTTTAACAGAGGATAATTTATAATAAAAAATGTCAGTTTGTGATTTTAATATTACTGAGTGAGATTAATGAACTATTAGTTATTAAACATATTTCCATTTTTAAGCATCCAGAGAAAACAATTTGAACTTTTGAACAGAGGAGTTTTAAAAGTCTTAACTGTAATGAAAAACAAATGATTTAATATTCTGCTTTCCTTTGCCATCAACTGTTGTAATAGAAAGTGAGAACATAAGAACGGCACAGGAAGTGATGGAAATGATTCAGTGATCTCTAGAGACAGGATTAATTTACTATCGGGCTATCAATCACACATGTTAACAAATCTGTACTTTAGATGTCAATTAATTGATAAAGAAAAAATTGAACATTTCACTGTTTCAGGATAGGAATATTCTTTTTTTTTTTTTTTTGGTATTTATTGCCTTGATTTCATAACACTGACATAAGATTCTACCAGGAAAAAGTTACAGCCGTGGCTGCCCACCCTATAGGTCACATGTGTTATGTGTCTGGTATCTTCCAACACTGATGATTACTATAGTAATGTTTGGTGGTGAGGCATTCCACAAACTCAAAAACTCTTTCTCTTTAACTCAAAGTGTTCAGATGAGCTAGCTCCATCACAGAATGTTTTATAACGTTGATTACATAAGGAATCCTGTATTTCCAAGGGCCTGTCTATATAATTTTCTGTGACACCTATTAGAAGGCAAAGAACATGGTCTCCCATATAAGGCATAAGTTATTTAAATCTTTTTAAAAATAACTATTTTATTTATTTATGTTTATTTATTTTGAGAGAGGGAGGGAAAGAGAAAGAGAGAGAAGGAGGGAGGGGCAGAGAGAGAGAATCCCAAGTAGGCCCCCTGCTATCAGCGCGGGGCTATCAATGCCGGACTCCATCTCACCAACGTGAGATCACGACCTGAGCTGAATCGAGAGTTGGATGCTTAACTGACAGAGCCACCCGGACATCCCTTAAATCAATTCTTTTAAAATGTCGCTCTTCCAAGAATTTTACAAGTAGTTTCTCATTTATCTTCATACCACTGGTAAGTATGAAGGAATACCGTTTTCTACCATTGTACGGATATGGCATATAGTTCCTTAATCGAAGGGTTTCATCATCAATAAAATGAGAACTTTACCATTCTCAGAGTGGTGAGGGATAAGGGAGTGTACCTGTACGATGCACCTAGAAGGTAGTATTTGCACGTTAAATGGTATTTGCTTCCTTCTCCAACTATATAAAAGACAGCAAATTTAAAACTATAGTCTTTTCAGGAACCACAAATCTCTGAGAGCAGAGAAAGGTTTGCCCCAGCTGCACAGCCCCTTGAGCTCTCCCTGACCTCTGAGATACAGACCGAGCAGAATAAGCCAGTTGGACCGTCCAAAAAAGGAACTGGTCTGCATGTTGACAAAAATGAGAACTTTTGTTCACCAAATAGCGCTGTGAAGCTGCAATTAGCATCAGAAGCATTACATTAAACTAGACTGCAGAACAGCAAACATAAATCACAGGCAGATAACTTAAAGCTTTTAATGCAGGCATTTATACCTCCCATTAACAAACCATGATGAAAATGGCTTATACATATAGAGAAAAGCAAATGCATCTATACAGACCCTATTAGTTTGATACCCTATTGATTTTTGCTGTTCCACATATGGGTACTTGATGAATAATTTACTTCATTATTACTAAACATGTGCTGACTTACTTCAGATGCCATTATTATGCAAATTATATGCCAAGACACTAAAGAGACATTTTGGTATGTTTGTGTTTCTCTTTGGATTCATTCTCTTTGGAGGATTTTCTAGTTATATGAAATTTGATGATGGGAAGCTGGTTTTTAAATAGATTTATGCCCAACAGGAAACTACCACTGGTTTGGTTACCTTGTGGTCGAACTAAAGAAAAACCTGTTTCTATCTAAGATTATAATTCAAATTTAACTTATGAACCTATCTTTTGGAGATTTGGGTTATTTGATGTGCTAGTATCCTACCTTGTAGAACTGTCACTATCAATACTGTTAACTAACTGGTATATACTGTCAACTGAGTTATTTTCAATACCCAAAAATCTAACCTTTAAGGATTTCATTATTTTGTAAACACGTAACAATAAAATATGTAAAGTAAACACTTCCTACGATATTGTGGATGCACATTACAAATTTACGCACAGGAAATACTTTATGGTCCTCATTGAAAGTGTGCATTCTAATCATTTGTTTCTCTTCTATGAGTGTCTACCATACTGACACTTATTCACCCACCACTCTTATTTAATATGTTCCATTGTCCTGATGCCCTTTTGCTTCCCAAGTTTCTCCTTAGCTATTTGAACAGTGATTGCACCATCAATCATTTATTTTCTTCAAATTAGTTCTGCATTTTGTGACTTTTCCTATTTGTTACACTTGCAATGTGACCTCTTCTATATGCCACAACTTTCTTTCAACGTAAGTGTAGATCCATAAAATGCATATGTATGCGTAAATACAATGTCCACAAAGTTTATCTGATGTTCTGTTTACAATCTTGTAAAAAATGATAATTGAAGTATTATCTACTCAATCATTTTTAGGACATAACTTATAGAACTAACAAAGTCACTAGAGGGCTTTCTTCTCCAGAAACAATGAAGTTAGGCAAACACACACACAAATATATGCCCCAAGTCCCTTTGCTCCTTTCACAAGGAAACTACTTCATGGTACTTTACTTCACACTAAGGGAAAAAAGAAAAGAGAAGAAACAAAGCAATTTCTAAACTGCAAACCTATGCATATAAAATACACCACAGATTAATATTACTCTAATAGTTTACACTTCTAATTATAGTCTGTTCACAAGGAAATCAATTACCTAGAAAATTTAGCCAAATAAAAACAGTCCAATAGGTTAACCAGTCTTATCAGTAATGGAGTTTGAAATCAAGAGGGGTGGGGAGTCGAAAGTAGGTAGAAGGTTTAGCTTTTCCTCATGAAGTCACTTAAAGAAAAATGATCCTCAAGGCTGTGACCATTTCTTCCAGGTGTTTTGTCTTTCAGTAATAGGTGAGTACAAGATTGTGAAACTCGGCTTGCTTACTGATGGCTTCACCTCAATTCCACCTGGAATGTGTAACTAAAATCTAGTTGTAGGTTATACACAAAAAGAAAGCAACACAATCATTTCTAAGTATGGGGGGCTGTCTTTTATTATTTCACTTCTCTCCCAGCCTCAGTGCTATTTGTCACAGTTACAAACATGAAGTGTGGGAAATCAAGTAGCTCTGTCCTGGGTTAGGAGATTATAGGGAACACATTGCAAAGCAGAACACTGCTTTCTGGCCTTGTTGAGAACAGTGGGCCAGTATCTAGTTAATTAATGCGTAATAAGGGTTGGTCCTGCCTGTCCTCGAGAATTCCTTACACCATGCTATCTATGGAATATCTTATCTTGTTCCCCATCCTGCTTTCTGAATCTGCTCTTTTGTAGTCTTGGGAAGGCATCGTTTCTCTCTCTTTTTTTAATGTTTTTATTTATTTTTGAGGCAGAGAGACAGAGCATGAGGAGGGGAAGGGCAGAAGAGAGAGGGAGACAGAGAATCCGAAGCAGGCTCCAGGCTCTAAGCTGTCAGCACAGAGCCCGATGCAGGGCTCGAACTCACGGACCGTGAGACCATGACCTGAGCTGAAGTCGGACGCCTAACTGACTGAGCCACCCAGGTGCCCCAGGAAGGCATTGTTTCTCTATATCTTCTTACTGGCACTTTGCCCACTGACATATCGTGCAATGTTTCCCTAAATGTATGCTTAATAAACCTGGGAGCTTTAGAGCAGCTTGGGGAGACTTCCCTGAGCCTCACTCTCACCTCTCTTGACTTGCATGGAGTCTTGAGATATTCTTTCTGCTGTCCTCAGCTTGGCTTTGCTGGACAAAGCCGAAAGCCAAACACACAGTGAAGCATTCAATTACAGTTGACCCTTCAACAATGCTCAGGGGTCAGGGGCAGTGACCTCTGTGCAGTCAAAAAGCTACTTATAACTTTTGACTCCCATAAAACTTAACTACTGATAACATACTATTGACCTAAAGCCTTACAAATAACATAAACGGTTGATTAACATATTTTGTATACGTATCATACATTGTGTTCTTATGATAAAGCAAGCAAGCTAGAGAAAAGAAAATCCTAAGAGAAAAATACATTTGCAGTAATGTACTGTAAAAAGTCGGCCTATCCGTGAGTCCAGGGTCCTGCAGACCTACCCTTCCTTCGACAGTGTGGCCCCAGGATGCCCCTTCTTCCAGGCTTCAACCATCTTCCAACCTCTTTTCCGTTCCAAGCCTACAAACCATTTTTCTCAGTTGCCCTCTGCCTCCAGACCACACCAGACACAATTTTTTTTTTTTTAGTTTACTCCTTATTTTCAATCAACCATAAACTCACAGATTCTGTCAGACTTATTCCCCCAAGTTGGGGGCACAATCAAGCACCTGCTTAACATGCATCTATGGGCCATTTACACCTACCTTTCTCTGTGCTTCTATTTCGATGATGGAGCGCATAGGCCACTTCTTTCATGAGTCAGCAGAGGAGAAGCACAAGGGTGCCAAGCATCTTTTGAAAACGCAAAACCAGCACAGCAACCACTCCCTCACCCAGAACATTCGGAAACTGTCCCAGGATGGGTGAGGGTAAAACCCAGAACGAAACTGAAACTGCCACAGTTCTAGAGAAAAATCTGAACCAGGCCCTTGGGGTCTGCATACCCTGGGTTCGGCCTGAGCAGACCCTCATCTCTGTGACTTCCTGGAGAACCACTTCCTAGATGAGGTGAAACTTATTAAGAATGTGGCGACCACCTGACTCAACTCCACCAGCTGGCTGGCCTCCAGGCTGGGCGAGGAGAGTATATCTTAGAAAGGCTCACCTCCAAGCATTACTAGGAGCTTCCTAAGCCCAGCTGCTCTTAAACAGCTCCTTGGTCACCTGCCTGGTATTAGGGCTTCTATCTGAGCTTCTCCTGAAAGGCACTAGGTAGCTTTATAACCACCCTGGCCCCCTCTCCCAAGCCATGGAGCAAATGGAAACAATAAATCTCTCTCCAGGGGGGAAAAAAAAATCAGTCTATAAGTGGAACTTCACAGTTCAAACCAACGTCGTTCAAGGGTCAATTGTATTTGATAATTTATTCAAACAGCCACATGAACTTGAAGAAAAAACAACTGCATTAAAGAATGGGTGTTGAACTGCAAAAAAAAAAAAACACTGAAAAAGGTCATATAAATATAAAGAATGTGCTCTTAAAATATGGCAAAGATTTGTGAATAATGTTGAAGCCAGTAGTAGGGTGTTGTCCCACAAGCACAATATGCAAATAGGCAGAGAATACATGATTAAATCAATGTATTACTAATCTTTCATCAGT
The DNA here is from genome assembly GCF_018350175.1 of Felis catus. Classification (NCBI taxonomy): domain Eukaryota; kingdom Metazoa; phylum Chordata; class Mammalia; order Carnivora; family Felidae; genus Felis; species Felis catus. The sequence goes on along the minus strand of NC_058368.1, from coordinate 215,101,020 downwards.
TTGGGGAGCATAATTTATATACAGTAAAATATATCCATATATAAAATACAGTGCGGTGCCTTTGGGCAAAGTATACACCTATATAACTTAAACCATAATTAAGACAGAATATTTCTTACATCTCCAAATAATGCTCTTGACTCTTTGTAGTAAGTTCCTCAATATCCCCTGACTTAATGCAATCTGGGGTCTGATTTTTGTTTAGGTGATTTTGGGGATCTCCTATAATTTAACATAAAAGGAGTCACACTTTGTTTTCTCTCTGACTTCCTTTTCCCTCAATAACATTTGGAGATATGTACACATTATTGGGTGTATCAGTAGCTTGTGCTGACTTTTCACGAGTAATATATCATTGTATTTATGGGGTGCAATTTATTTGCTAATTCACTGTTGATGGACATTAGATTCATTTGAACGCAAAGCTATTATGAGAAATAAGCTGCAATAAACATTCATGAACATATGTTTTCATTTCTTTTAGATAAATAATTAAGAATTAAATTGGTCGACCACATGATATCTGCATGTTATACTAAAATGCCAAACTTTTTAAAGTGGTGGTCAAATTAGCATTTTACAAGCAAAGCATACCTATACTTCAAAATTCATTGTACCACATGGTTTTATGAATTTATTTTATTTTAGCTATGTAAGTCTGTAGTGGTACCTCATTGTGGTATCAACTAATATTTCCCCAATGACCAATTTTTATGTGCATATTAACCATTCATATAGATATGTTATATATATATAATTATATTCATATGTATATGAATTTCTCCTAGTCTTTGAATTACCTCTTAATTTTCTTAATTTTTATATCATCCATTTAACCAATTTTCTTATTTTACAATTTGTACTTCTTAGTCCTACCTAAGAAATCATAGCCAATCCCAAGGTCACAAACTTTTTTTCTTATACATTTTTTGGAAAGAAACTTTAAGGATTGAGGTTTTAAGTTTAGGTTTATGTTATATTCCAAAGAAAAATTTTGTAAGTTTAAGATAAAAGGTAGAGGTTTATATTTTTTCTATATTCATATCAAATTATCCAGCACCATCCAGCACCAAATTAAAAAAAAAACAACAACTCTCATTTTCCCTAGTGGATTATCTTTCCTGTAAAAACAAACAAAAAAATGACACAGTAAAACCTTGGATTGCAAGTAACTTGTTCTGCAAGATAAACAAGCAATGTCTTGCAGTATGAGTCTTACAATGTCACATGATCACAACTGAACCAATGGTTCTTCTCTCTCTCTCACTGAGTGATTGTGGATGTTCATCTCCCATGCTTGGATGCTTGGTCTCAGGCCACAGTGCTTTGCATAAATCAGTGATTTTTCAGAAAGTTGGAAGGTGCCCACAACTAGCACTAGTATAGGTTTTGTCACTTCAAAGCAACTATGGACAGTCCTTTGCTTTTCCACACAAGAGTGACTTAGGAATGCTTTGCTTCATTCTAGGTCAGGCTGCCTGCAGATTCAGACCCTTTGCTCTGCTGCCTTATTGCCAGTTACATTACAGTACATGACAAGGGTTTATTAATGCTGTACTGTAGTCAACATCCGTGCAAGCATATACAATGGCCCCCATGCAGAAAAAAGTTGAAAAGAAAGGTGGTAGGAAGGAGATGATTATGGTGGAAGTTAAGAAGGAAATCATGAAGAAGTATGAACGAGGTATGTGAGTGGCCAAATTTGCAAGATTTTATAAGAAGTCTTTGCATCTCATCTGCAGAGGAGGAGGAGAAAAAGGTGAGGATCCCTCACTTCAAATGAGATTAAGGAGATGTGTAAAATGTGGGAAACAGTGCAAAATTTTGTAGAAAAAACACCACCTGAAGTAGTCTAAAGCAGTGGGAGCAATGAATCTGTTTAACAACAATGCAATGTCACATTTCTGCAAAATCCTCAAAAGGAGGCAAAAGCACGTGTCATTGGATAGGTTCCTTGTTAAAGTTGCAGGAAAAGAAAGATATTCCATTGAGCCAATAGACAGCAGTGATTCCATTAGTGATAGTGAAAGTCGTCCTACACAATAACCCTCCTATCGCTTGTCTCCCTCACATTAGCCACGAAGGTTTTCAAAGTTAAATGCAGGTTAGTTTATTTTTATTTATATTTTGTATTTTTATTTATTATTTTGTGTTACATTACAGTATTTTAATCATTTTCATATGAATATTTTTGGGTTGTGGAACAAATCATCTGAGTTTCCATTGTTTCTTATGGGTAAATTTGCTTTGATATACAAGTGCTTTGGATTACAAGCATGTTTCCAGAACCAATTATGCTCACAAACCAATAGATTTATATATATATATATATATATATATATACACACACACACACACACACATATATCTCTGTTTCTAGCCTCTATTTTGTTCCTTTGATTTATAGGTCATACCAATATTACATTGTCTCAATTCCTGTAGCTTTATAGTATATCTTGAAATAAAGCACTGTAAGTTCTCCAACGTTGTTGTTCACCTCAAAAATTATTTTGGCTGGGGGCACCTGGGTGGCTCAGTTGGTTGGGTGTCTGACTCTTGGGTTTTGGCTCAGGTTATGATCTCATGGTTGGTGGGATCAAGCCCTACATCAGGCTCTGTGCTGACAGCACAGAGACTAGTTGGGATTCTCTCTCTCCCTCTCTCTCTACCCCTCCCCCACTAGTGCATGCTCTCTTTCTCAAAATAAATAAGCATTTAGAAAATTATTTTGGTTGAAAAAGAAAAACAAAATGGTGTTATCACAATTTCAGATTTCAAGTTATATTACAAAGCAGTAGTAAGTAAAACAGTATGGTAGTGGAATAAAAATATACACATAGATCAATAGAAGAGCAGAAAATCCAGAAATAAACTCACATTATATGATTAATTACTCTGACAAAGGAGGAAAGATTATACAATGGGAAAAGAATCTCTTCAACAAATGGTGTTGGGAAAACTGGACAGTCACATTCAAAAGAATGAAACTGGACCACTTTCTTTCACCATACAGAAAAATAAACTAAAAATGGATTAAAGACCTAAATGTGAGATCTGAAACCACAAAAATACTTGAAGAGAGCAAAGGAAGTAATCTCTCTGACAGTAACCATAGCAACATTTTTTCTAGATATGTTTCCTGAGGCAAAGGATATAAAGGTAAAAATAAACTATTGGGAGTACATCAAAACTAAAAAGTTTCTGTACAGTGAAGGAAACAATCAACAAAACTAAATGCAACCTACTGAATGTGAAAGGATATTTGCAAATGACATATCCAATAAAGGGTTAGTGTCCAAAATATATAAAGAACTGATATAACTCAATATCCCCCAAAACAAATAATCCCATTAAAAATGGGCAGAAGATATCTTCCCCCACTCATGCTCTCTCTCTCCCTCTCTACCCCTCTCTCTCTCCCTCTCTCTTTCTCTCTCTCTCTCTCTCTCTCTCTCTCACACACACACACACACACACAAATAAACAAACATTAACAAATATTTTAATTGGCAGAAAACATGAACAGACATTTCTCCAAAGAAGACATACAGATGGCTACAGACATATGAAAAGTTGTTCAACATCACTCATCATCAGGGAAATTCAAATCAAAACTACAAGGAGTTACCACCTCACATGCGTCAAATTGGCTAAAATCAACAGTCTAAGAAACACCAAGTGTTGAGGAGAATGTGGAGAGAAAGAAATCTTCATGCGCTGTTGGTAGGAGTGCAACCTGGAGCAGGTAGTGTGGAAAACAGTATGGAGGTTCCTTAAAATTTAAAAATAGAACTACCCTATGATCCAGGAATCACTCTATTGGGTATTTACACCAAAAATACAGAAAACACTAACTCAAAGGGATACATGCACCCCTATGTTTGTTGCAGCATTTTTTTTACAATAGTCAAGCTATAGAAACAGCCCAAGTGTCCATCATCAATTGATGAGTGGATAAAGAAGATGTGATACACACACACACACACACACACACACACACACAAAATGGAATGATGGAATGTTATTTGGCCAGGAAAAAGAATGAAATCTTGTCATTTACAACATGGATAGAGCTAGAGAACATGATGCTAAACAGAATAAGTCAGTCAGAGAAAGACAAATACCATATGATCTCACTCATATATGGAATTTAAGAAACAAAACAAACAAGAAAGAAAAAAGAGAGAGAGAGAAAGCACACACACACACACACACACACACACACACAAGAAACAAACTGATGATTACTAGAGGTTAGTTGGGTGGGAAGATTGGTGAAATAGGGGATGGGGATTCACAAGTACACTTCTCATGATGAAAAATCAATCAATCAATCAATTAATCAAATGATAAAAAATATTTGGGCTATTTTAGGTCTCTGCCTTTCCATATAAATTTTACAATCAACTTGCACCCAAAACATTCTGTTATGAAATTATATTGAACCAATATATCATTTTTGAGACAATGAACATTGTATAAATATTGTGTCTTCCTAACCATATACGTACACACAGATATTATTTAATCTCGGTCAGCAATATTTTATACTTTCACTGTACCAGTCTTGCACATATTTTATCAAATATATCCTTAGATATTTAATCTTTTCTGATGTTACTATAAATGATCTGCTGTATTTTGTTATTTACTTAAAGGAAATATACAGACATATAATTTATTTTTGTATACTGACTCAGTAAGTTTATTCATGAGTTTTAGTGACTTTGTATATATCTCTTCAGATTTTCTCTATACACACTATTGCCATCTGCAAAGAGACAGTTTTACCTTTTCAATTTATATAAAATCTCCTTCTTTTCCTTTTGCCATATTTCACTAAGACTTCTAGTTTAATGTTAAATGGAAATGATCAGAGCAGATATTCTTGTTTTATTCTCAATCTTATAGGGAGAGAATTCAAATTTTTACCAGTAAGTTGATGTTAGCTGCAGGTTCTCTATAGATAATCTTTATAAATTGAGAAAATCCTTGCTCTTCTTAATTTATTGAGATATTTTATCTTAATAGCTTAATTTTGTTAAACGTTTTCTGTGAATCTAATAAGTTGTTTATTTTCCCTCCTTTATTTCATTTATATGGCAACTTGAATTAATTATTTTTTGATTGTTAAACCAATGTTATTCCTGGAAAGAACACCAATGGGTCATGGTGCATTCCCAAATTGCTGGACTCAATTTGCTAATATTTTGTTAAGGACAAAATATCTGTCGTCATAAATGGTGCTTGTCTATATTTTTATTTTATCATAATGATTTTGATTAGTTTTCCTTTCTGGGTAATGTTGGCCTAATAAAGTGAGCTGGAAAGAATTTCCCCCTTTATAGTCTACTTTCAGAAAGGATTTTACATATGAGTGATATAATTTCTTCCTTAAGAATTTGATAGGATTATGCCATCATGTCATGGAGACCAGATGTGCGTGCGTGCGTGCATCTGTGTGTGTGTGTGTGTGTGTGTGTGTATCTGTTTTATAACTATGAATTCAATTTCTTTATTGTAAAGAGGGATAGGCTGCTTTTCTCTATTTGAGTCAGATTCAGTAACATATATCTTTAAGTAAATCTGTTCATTTCATCTCAATTTTCAATTTATTGATCTAATCTTATTCATATTATTTTCTCACTATCTTTTAATATCTACATGATTTCTAGTTGTGTCCCCTCTTTCACATATGATATTTGTGATATGTATTTCTCTTTTTTCTTGATCTCTTTTGCTAGAATTTTATTGATTCTAGTAAATTTTTCAATCAACTAAAAAATTCACGGATTTGTTTCTGTTATCAAATCTTTGATTTCTTATATTTTCTTCATTGATTTCTACATATATAATTGCTATTTTCTTCTTTCTGCTTATGTGGGATAAAATTTACTTTATACCATTAATTTAGACCTTTATTATTTTCAAAAATAAGCATTTAAGTCTGCTAATTTCACTCTAAGCCTTGCTTTAACTCCTTCCCACGACCTTAAATATGTTGTGATATATTTTTTTATTCAGTTAGAAATATTTGAATATTTGAATTTGTCTCTCAAAGTAATGAGACATGTTTTATGATTCAGTATGCAATTAATATTGGGAATCTACTATTTATACTTAAAATGAACGTGCTTCCTGCCATTCTTAAATGTCATGTTCTAGAAAAAAGCAGTTAGGTCAAGTGTGATTGTGCTGTTCAGACCTTCTAATTCCTTATTGGTTTTCTCTCAAAATTTATTTTCAATTACTGGAAGTAGAGTGTTAAAATCTGCATTTATAATTGCGCTAAGGTGTTATCATCCCTCTCTTCTTCCCTGTTAGTTAGGATCAGGTTTGATCCTAGAAGAAAACATACCATATTAGTGTGGCTAAGAGAAAATATGAGCTTATCTCAAAAAATAAATTTGTTTTTTCATTAATTTTTTTAATGTTATTCACTTCTGACAGAGAGAGAGAGAGAGACAGAGCGCGAGTGGGGGAGGGACAGAGAGAGAGAGACACAGAATCTGCAGCAGGCTCCAGGCTCTGACCAGTCAGCACAGAGCCTGATGTGGGGCTCGAACTCACAAACCATGAGATCATGACCTGAGCCAAAGTCAGATGCTAACCAACTGAGCCACCCAGGCACCCCACAAAAAGTAAATCTGAAGTTGGGTGTCTTGGACATTATGGAAACTTGCTGATACATCTTCAGGTACTGCTCTCCTGCTCTAAAATCCTCAATTACGCCTCTTGCTTCAGAACAGTAGCTAGAGCAACAGCAATCACCACAGACCTTCTAGGCAGCGGAGTAGAAGAATAATGTCCTAATATAAAGATTTCCTGAAAGCCCTTCACATAAATCGTTCTGGTATTTCACTGTGGAGACATTAACACATAATCTCACTGGCCTGTAAAAGATGCTGGGAAATGTGATCTTTTATTCTGGACAACTGTGCGGGATAAAAATTTGGACTTTAGTGACTACAAAAGATGGGGGGTGATGGTTACTGATAAATGTCCAACAGCGATTGCTACAATTATTTGTCGATTTATTTTTTTCACTTTATTATATATCTCGTTTCTCCTTCCATATTAGATAATGTGCTCCCTTGAAGGGAAACACTCAATATAATAAATAAGCAATACAAATTCCATGGCCTAGGCCGGAAACATTAACAGAACTATAAATATAACACCATTAAAATCTGGAGAAATTCAGAGAAGCTGACTGAAGTGGATATACTTTCAGCTGGGTATTAAAGAGTGGATTAAAACAAGAATTTCTTCATTTGGTATTATGAATTCATAGTTCAGGAACAGAGTGAAATCAAATCTAGATGAGACCATTGACCAGTTTTTATAAAGAAATAGCATTTCTATCACAGGAAGTGAGTTGAGTTTGTAAATGTTTTATTTATTTTATGGTTATAACACGGTTGCACTAAATTTCATTCTATTAGAAACCTGAGTAGTTATATCTGTGGCCATGTTTTTAAATGTTACCAATATTTAGGAAAATGCAAATAAAGAAAAAAGCACTTCTACGATAGATAATACCTTTCAAAATGTCGTTCGGTGCCAGTAAGAGGTAGGTTCATGCTATGAAATAAGATCTAAGAGGAACTGAGGCCTGCAGGTTTCAGCACACGGTTTTAATGGCACTGCTCCGTGAGTCTAGGTGCATCTATGGACGCAGGCATGCCTCTAATTCCATGTTTGATGGAAAGTTTATGGCAGTTGTTCCAGTAAAGCACTAAAGTATCAGAAGATAATAAATCCAAAAATAAAAGAAATCCTCTGCATTCCACCCTCTTTTTTTAAATCCTGTGTTCCTTTCAGGCTGTTTTGTCTTTCATCTGAGAAGCCCACGGAACAATGTCACTGGCAGTTAAAGCATGTTGACACTCTTGACATCCAATTTAGTTAATGCTAGGTCAGTCTGGGAGGCGCAGAAGCGCTGCTATGTATGCAGCAGAGAAGGCCATATGCGACTACTGAGGAAGAGCCTCCAATTCCCAGGATGCTTGTTAAACAATTCTCATGTCAGAATACCAGCAAGAGAGCTCTAACAACCAGTTGCACAATCCCATACATAGGTTAACAGATTGTTTTGCGAGTTAATATGTTCAAATACATTGCCTTTTTTCCGTGTCCCTCTGAAACGGATTCTTTCCGTAGCTCATGCGGTTACTTTAAGATTCCAAAAGATGATGAGAAGCGACTTTACACAGGGTTATTGGAATAACCATTGCAGTCATTATTTTTAACACAGTGCAGTATTTATTTAAGCTTTGTAGCACAGTTTAATTTAGCTGATGTCTGTCAACTTTCACAAGAACTGGCAAAGTGCATTTAGTTGTTGCATTAGCAAATCTAAACACACAAGGAGGCATGCTGCCAATGAAAATTAATTATACAACACAGCCAAATATTAATATTTGCGTATGCTGATACAAACTGGTGACTTCTTCGTTGTTTGTTGTTGTTGTTGTTTTCTTTCTTTTTCTTTTTCTTTTGTTTTTACAAGTTATACCTTATGTATATACATTTCAACTTTTAGGTGAAGTCATGTATGTAGTTCAACATTTCATAATTACTATTAAATCAATAAGAAAATTATTTAATGCTAAAATCTTTTCATTCTTGAATATCATAAATGTTATAAATCTCTGCAAAATGACTTATTTCAAACTGTGGATACATCTTTAACATTTATGAACTTAAAAAGTTACTTTTAAATTTGAGTTCCATCAATATAACAGGCTGTCTACTAGGTGATGGGAAAAGAACCACAAATACCTGAAGCAACTGATATTCCTCAGAGTTTTTGAGATTCAGAGGCATGTTCTGTCCTTTAAGGTGGTTTCCTGTTTACAAATGAAATGGGAGATATATTTCAGTCAAAGCGGGGTGACAATAAGGTGAAAAACACTAAAAAGATGTTTAAAGTTTGTTTTTTTTAATTAACTTTAGAACAGTTCTTAAATTGCAAAATGTAGGAAAAGAAACTTTCCCATAGTGTTTAATATCTTTGATATGGTACATATTTTACAATTGGTAAACTAATATTGATACATTTTTTTAACTCAAACCCGTACTTGAGGCACATTTGCCCATTTTTTACCTAATGTCCTTTTTCTGTTTCATGATCCCACCAAGAATACCCTATCACATTTAGTTGTCATGTCTTTTTAGGTTCTTCTTGGCTGTGATAGTCTCCTACATTTTCTTTTTCTTTTTTTTTTTTTTTCCTTTGATAACCTTGACATTCGGTGGGGGCAGTATTATTCAGGTAGAATGTCCCTCAGCTGGGATTTGTCTGATATTTTAATGATCAGATTGATTAGGCCATAGTCTCTGGCTTTCAGTTGGATTTGGCCAATAAAGAACCCGAGTAGAAAATCAGAGAGGGATATGGTTATATTTTATATTTCCGTGACACTCTCCAAGTTTACATCTTGGGCTGACTGTATCTCTTGAACACAGTGTATAACTCCACTGAGGGCGTCTCGATCTACAGTTCTCAAGTTCTTGTAGCCATTCCTCTCCTTGTCACTTCTGGGATTAAAAGTAATTGTATCTTTATTCTTCCTATTCCTAGATTATTGTATTACCCCTCGCAATTTCTCCACCCCCACACACACCTTTGTAAACAGTCCTTTTATTAAACATCCGTTGATTCATCCTAATGAAGCCATAACATCTTTTTCTACTGGAACCCCAATTGGTACATGATTGACTCAGATCTAACTTCTCTTGACACTAAGGCAGAACCAACTGCTTTAAAAATACATGTTTGTTGTACTCTAATACCTTATTGGAGAAATTATTTGTTGATAGGTATTGTTCTTCTTTAGCACCCTCGTTTCTTTGAAATCCTCCAAAATGTGACAAAGATTTATTTGCTTGTTTTTCCTTTACAACTGACTACAATTCCAAATAATTCCATTTTATTGCATTACTTCCTCATGCCTGCTTGCCACGAGAGAATTAGCTGCTGCCACGTCCATAGTCACGTGGCACGCTGCTGCCACGTCCATAGGGAATAGCCACAGGTTGTTAGTTCATAATCCTCCCTTTGGGTCTCTGAGCTGTACAATTTCCACCAAAATCCTACAGGCACCTCTGTCAGTTCCAGCTCAGCCCAGCCTTCCAGTCATCCTTCCGAAGCTACTGGACATGTGAGTGAAGACATCGTGTATCTTCCATTTGAGCCCAAGTGCCAAGTGAATGTTCTCATGTGATGTCACATGGTGCAGAAGACTTAACTACCCAAGCTCTACCCAAATGCCTGACCTAGGAAAGCATGATAACTGATTTTTAAAGTTGCTGTTTAAAGCAGTTAGTGCTGGATAGTTAGTGCTGGGTAGTTTGCTATGCAGAAATAGGAAACCAAAGAAGAATCTAGTACTTAAAAGAGGGGTTTTCCCCAGATATCCTCAACATATGACATTGCTTTGGGGATGGAACAGAGGGCAGATGCTATGGGACTTAAGGGGGCTATAAACAAAAGCTGGAAAAGCTTCCAGAAGAGCTGGTTAGGGTTTTAAAGACAATAAGGAAAATGTTATTGCAACCTGGAGAAAAGGGGACGTCTATTACATGGTGAAAGATTTGATGACACTGGACTTGTGGAAAACTAGAACAATGGACAGATGTTCTTTATACCATGTGTTCAAGAAAGCTTTTGACAGTGTATGTTTGCTGCAGTAGGAGGCACACTGAAATCAATAACATTATTTGTTGTGAAATTTTATTATAATAAGTATTTTATAATAAAAATACACACATGTGAATTTAAAAAAATTGGGAATGCGTATCACGATGGTATTTTATTAGTCCAATAAGAATGTTTCAAGGTTGGTTTATAGTTGATTTGGGCAACACTAAGCTTCTGTGACTTGAAACACCACTTTTGCTGTATGTTAATCCTCACCTTCTCCTTTTAAAATATTTTCTAGTTAAGCACTTCTTTATGATACTTGGATGTACAAGCTTACAACCACAATTATCAGAGTTTTTAATTATGCATTAAATCTAAACATTGCATTCCTCTATTACTTATATGCAATTCTAGAGTTAGTGATTATGGATGTTAATTGTAATATAACTGTGGATTCTGGGTTGTAAGAATCACTGAAGATTTTTATACACTGGTTTAAAGTGCGTTTGGAGGCCAGCATCCCAGATGTGAGAAAAATAAATGTGCTTAAAATTGTATTAGCTCTTCTAATAGTGAGACAGTGTCTAAATCGATCTTAAAAATGTTCAATTTAGCTGAAGTCTTCTTTGTCAAGTAATCAATGTGTTTACTGAATGATAAAAGCGGTGTCAAGAAGCTGGTGAGACTCAAAGTTATTTGGAAGATATAATGCGGGCCAGGGAAAATTCACCAACGTGAACTGTACCATCATTAGTCAGAACTGATGATATGCAAGAGAAAAACAGAACATCTGTTTGCATTTTTCCAAAGTATAAGAGTGAGGTAAGTAGTTGACCACATGAATAAACACTGAAAAAGAGTTCAGTAAAAATGGGCATGAACGACAGATGGTGTCCCCTCCATGGATGGCTTTGATTCTGATTTGAGGTTGTTTATCAAATTTTAGGAGCTGAATTAAAATACAGAAATCACTAAGAAATAACTGGTAGGTAATTATCTACTTAAATGTAGTTTGTTCTAGTCTTTGGCTCCTGCCTTTCATTTGCCATTTTTTACCCACAGGAAAATGTATAAGATATGGCTTAACTATGAGCTATTGCTCAGCAAAAGTAGATAAATTATGCGTCCCCCCTCCCCATTTTGTTATAGTGATCACATTAATCGTTATTAAAATTGTGAAAAATAGACATCAGGCAATGAAAAGAAGGAAGCCTTGAAGAAATGTCCTTGATGCTGAACAAGGCTTATACAAATTGCAACCTATTGAGTGCAGAATAAATGAGGTAATTACCATTCAGTTTTACAGATGGAAAAGCTGAGTCACCAGAAGGTTAAGCCACTTGCCCAAGGTCACAGGAGAAGCTACTAGCATTATTACATAGTTCTCCTTATTCTCTTTTATTTCTTCTATTTTATCTGGTGCAGCAAGAAGCATTAAAAGATATTCTCCAAACACACGGCAAGTTCATTCTTGCAATTTCATATTGACTCAAAAACAATGAAAACGAGTTTGGGGTTTTGTTTTGTTTTGCTTTGTTTTTTTTTCACATAAATATATTTTACTCTTTATTTCTTTTGTCCTTGTCACTGCAGAAATTGGTTTGTTCCCTTAATGTCACTAAGCCAGCAGAGATCAACTTGAATACAGTGGCGTTTTCTACATCAGGGTTTTGGAAAGTAAAAGTGTATTTATGGAAACTGCAAGGTAAACAAAACTCTTTCTCTTCTGATGACTCATTTAAATAGAAACCACTTTGCATACATAAACTACAATATATATTTTTTTCAAGTGGTTAGTATTTTGATTTATAAATTAGATTAACAGAAATATTAATGTAGTGTGGCAAACATGGGGTAAATAATTCTGCGATGCCCCTTAATTTCCTATGGAATATAAAATTGTGTTTTAACCTGATGTAAATGAAAGTTTCACACAATGTTGTGTTTATGGGTGCCATAGGAACCTGTCTGTTTTGTCCTATATGAGTTAACTTCATGAATAAGGATAAAATTATAGCTTTTAAATAGAAGTTGATTCCATCTTTCTATCCCTAGATAGCCTCATACATAGATATTTTCTTCTTCCTCACATGGTTGTTTACTCCCCAAAATTTCAAAATTTACCTTCTTCCTACATTCTCCATAACTATATATGTAACTGTAAATAAGTTCCATTCTGTGAATGTTGTAAAACATGTTCATAGGTATTAAATTCACACATACACACATACTACACACACACACACACACACACACACACCAATTTGTCACTCCTGTCTTTCTCAAGGGCAAATAGTTTTGTCTCTATGGCATGTTGACACACAACCAGAGAGTCTAGTCATGTATGTCAAAGGCACAGAGTATTTTTATAATAACAGTTGTATTTAATGAATAAAAAAAAACAGATTTATGGGCAAGCAGGATAATTCCACTAACAACATTCAGGCTTATTGTAAAATCCTGGTCAATAGTCAGGACTATACTATAAGTGTCGGTAAGAATTGCCCTAAGATAGTAATTTGTAACTGAAGGTAACTGTTTTGGTTCTTTATCTTAAAACAAAAGCTGTTTCTCCCTCATTTCTTGAAATATCCTTTTTCTTCCCTTAGCCCCGTTTTATCCTGGTTTGCTTTCTATCTATCAATTCCCATTTGGTTATTTTATTTTCTTTTTTCCTGTGAAGTTGTTGTCGTTGTTTGTTTTTCCCATTTGCTTTTCTTCTGATTAGGGGACCTTAAATATCAGGCTCAGTCTTTCGTCTTCTTTGTCTTCTTTCTGTATACAATTTCCACAAACAAGAACCAAAGATTTTCTGATACTCTTACATCTTTAGCTCCAGCCAAGTTGATTTCATAACACTTCTTAGACATTTTATAGGTGCCTCAAACTCAAAACAGCAGTGACTGAACTCAATACCTGTGTAAGAAATATTTTACTTTTCCTGTGCAATTTATCTGAGAGAATGGTGTCTGTCACACTCAAATTAGTCAGCTTTCATCAGATTTTGCTACAAGAAAACAACCTCAAATTTATTTGTTCAGTTGCCCAAACTAAAAAGCTGGCTGTCATCACTGACCCTCTCCTCTCATATATAACTCATTCTGAAAATAAATGTAAGTGTAAAAAAAAAGAAAGAAAGAAAGAAAGAAAGAAAAAGAAAGAGGCAGAGGATGACCAAGATCAGAAAGGTATTATTAGAGTGGCGCCTGGGGGGCTCAGCTGGTTAAGCGTCTGACTTCGGCTCAGGTCATGAACTCGCGGTTTGTGAGTTGGAGCCCCGTGTTGGGCTTTGTGCTGACAGCTCAGAACCTGGAGCCTACTTTGGATTCTTTATCTCCCTCTCTCTGTTCCTCCCCTGCTCATACTCTACCTCTCTCTCAAAAATAAATAAAGAATAAAAACATTTAACTAAGTAAAGAAAGGTATTATCAGAAAAGTTGGCTTTTTAGATGTGCACAAAACTGAATTGAATTGGGGTATGAAGAGATGGTAGGGAAGGGTCATTTTCATTTTCTTCTAGAAATTTCAACCATGTACACATAGACAATTTATAGAATTATAGTATTTTCAGCACAAACAAGTATTAATATCATTCTTATAAAGTATAAAATTCTTCAATACAGATAAATCACTGATATTAACATATTTCCAACCTTCAATTTGTATTGAGAAAGTAAGACTTCATAATTAGCTCTTTCACTAAATCTGTAAGTCATCAGTAAATGTGACACTGGGAGAAAGGGGAAAGGTGGGAAGGAGATAGGAATGGATGAATAGTTAGACAAATATGCTCTGTAAGGTATACTTGAAATCAATCACTATTAATCTTGTTCAGTTAGGTGAGCAATTGTTTAACTAGACTGCTTTTCTGAACTCACTACTTGCTTCAGCCATTTTTTCTATGTCTTTATTGATTGCCAATGTGGTTGTCATTTTGACTAATGCATTTATTTAAGGGCATCAAGTAATGATGATCTTGTTCCTTTGGCTTATGGAAAAGTGATGCCCCTCTGGATTTCAAGGAGGAGATACACAGGAGGAGATATATTTATTAAAAAAAAACAGATGCAAAATAGACAAGAACAAGGAAGGGGAAAATGGAAATGGAAAAAGTATGATAGGGCAGAAAATATGAAGCTTTTTTTCCATTTAAGATGTATCTATTGTCTTCTTGGTTTAATAACGAAGTAAGTTTAAATTATGTAATACTTGTATCATTTATTTAAATTCTATCACCTTAGTAAATATATTCACAGTTCTAACTGGATGATTTAGAAAGGGAGAAGGGGTGGATAAAATACAAATTATATACCTGGGTCACTCCTGGGCCGCTTTCTGGAGGCTTTCTGCCTCCCATTGCGTGCTTCATCACCACACCAGAGTGATTTTGGCACAATGCAAACTTGATTATCACTTTCCTGCATACATTGTTCAATGATATTCTCTACACTTTCTAACCTGGCGAAAAGACTTCTCAAAATCCTAACTAATCATATATCTTCACCTTGTTCCTATGCTTCAGCTTTTAAACATCATGCCTACAGCTTTTTCATGCCAACAGCCTACAATCAGGGCTCAGCTGAAGCCTTTCCTTGTGTCCAGTCTACTCCTCTGCCTGCTTTTGATTCTCTGCCAAAACGCATGTAATGGTGGCTGACAACCTTGCTGTGACAAGCTCTGAATAAATAGCCTTTGCTTCTCTCATTTGGTTGTACTTTATTTACTTCCACAAATATCAAGTTTTAAAGTCAGGATTTTGTGCCTGGTCTTCTAGGAATGATCTACTGGGTACTAAATGGGTCTTTAAGCTCAAATGGCTTAGAAAAGAAGGAAGACCAATAGAATATGCATGCATGGGAGGACAAAGGCTGGCTTGTGTCCTGAGCTATAGCTTTTATAAAATACCATGAAGGCCATCCTGATTCTTTAGATGTCACACTGATGAAATAAGGAGACTGGGCTACACAATCTGCCGTGCCTCAAGATCCAAAATTCTCATCTCAATGACCAGATTTTGCAGAAAATAAAGAACCAGATTATATTTGAGGAGAAGAATCTGCCTCAGAGACAGGCTGGAGAATGGAGGAAATATCTTTTACAAGTCCTACAGCAATTATCTCTAAGGAGTGCTTTCTTGACATCTACTAAGAAGACATATTCTTATTGGCCTATTAGTGTTCTCTCAGATAATGATAATACTAATAATGATGATGAGAAATATGTTAGAGTATGTCTAATTACCTCAGATTTTCTATGATAGAGGGAAACTATTATCACTGTGTCCATTCCACAGTTAAGGAAGCTATAAATGCTTAACTACAAGGAAGAAGAGATTTTTTTTGGTAAGGATTATTCAAGGTTCTTATGAATACTTTATAAAATGCTGCTACTAAGATAATTTATATGAAAACAAACAATACCTCTAACCACGATAGGATTTAAAAATTAGCATTTGGGATTATAGTGTAAATACATGGTCTGTGAAATGACAGAGATAAGCAGAGTCTACAGCCACAAAAGGGCAACATGACACTTACTGGACATCATACTAATAGTATAAATGTAATTAATATGATATGTGCATGTAATTATTTTATTGAAGATCAATTCAGGAAAACGGAATGAGAAGTTTGGTTGCCTTTCAAAAACTGTCCCATCTATGATACATTGAACACCACCCCCACCCCAACCTGTCTCCATCTTATCACTGGGGGTGTCCACTCCTTAACAATATTTCAGTTTACTTCTACAGTTTCTCAGCCATTCTTCATTATTAAAAAGTCACTTCTATTACTTAGGACTTTATGAAAATCTCAGTCTCTTATTCAGTTCAGAGCTCTTCTCTCCACCAGCTAAGGCTAGGCCTGTTCCTCTTGAGACTTGGAGTGGATGGGGTCATGTGGTCTGCTTTTCCATAGCAACTTTTCTTCCTCGCTCCAAGTGCTTAGTCCACAGGCAGCTTGGGGGAACTGGCACAAGGCAGACTCCTTACTGACTCGATAAGCTCACAGTACTCTCCATGTGGGTCGTCCCTCTTATTCTAGGCCATTTGTCTGTGGGATGTCTCCACTCTTTCACACCGATGAACACACACATGAAGGGTAGTCCTCAGCTTCATTGGGTAATCACAGTTCTCTCTTCCACCCCTTCCTCCTGAGTGAGCATGTGGCCATACAGGGGAAGAAATGTCATTCTAGCCCACATGTAGTTATTCTTTTGGGAAGTACCATTCTCTTCAAACACTACACTCCCTGAAAGGTGATTCTGCTTTCTCCCCAGATTTATTTTCAAGTTATGTGCAGTAGAAGGCATGAGGGCAGATATTGGAAGAGTGGCTTTTACCAATTATTAGAGGACCCCTAGGAATGTGGTTGGCCTCAACTGATAGAATCTTTCTGAATTTGGAAGTAAGGAGACTTGGGGAGCACCTGGGTGGCTCAGTCGGTTAAGTGTCCTAGTCTCGATTTTGGTTCAGGTCATGATCTCACAGTTTGTGAGATTGAGCCCCACACTGGGCTCCGTGCTGACAGCACAGAGCCTGCTTTAGATTCTCTCTCTCTCCCTCTGTCTGCCCCTCCCCCACTTGTGCCCTCTTTCTCTCAAAAAATAAACATTTTAAAAAGAGGTAAGGAGACTTGGATGTCTTAACTCTAAATTTTAAATTAACTGTAAATTTTGTGACAACTCTGGGCCAGCATAAATGATCCCACTCAGTATCTAGCTACTGCTAACTAAAGTATTTATAAAGTAGATGACAAAATATAAAATGTGTGCTGAACGTATTATAATTGTTCAACTTAATATGTTTGACTAAATGACAGATTTTTGCAACTCTATGAATGCACTTCTCACAGGGAGCAAGTTACAACATTGCAAAATATAAAATGAGATGAGGGTATTATGAGATAAGTGATTCAATCTACTTTAAAGTTAAAAACTTAGCAAAAACGTTAGATACCTAGAGTAAAATAATCCCTATATTACATACACACAAACACACACACACACACACTCATAAAACTGTGCTAAAAATATCAGTTTGTGGTGGTTATTAAGGTTGTGTATCCTGGTCAAACTTATTAAATTGGGTCTGGAAGACCAAAAAAAAATACGATATAATTGGGAAAGATAGCATATCATGTTCTTTCTTTTGTTATTATTTTAAAAATTAAAATTTTAATGCTAGAATTTTTAAAATAGAAATTAAATTATATACTAATTATTCTTTTTATTAAGATTTTATTTTTAAGTAAACTCTATAGCCAATGTGGGGCTCCAACTTATAACCTTGAGATCAAGAGTTGCATACTCTCCCAAGCAAGCCAGCCAAACATCCCTATGCTAATTGTTCTTATCATATAAAATACATGTTTTAAAATCAAACATCTAGGGAAATAAATGTATTCATTGAATTAGATATCACCCATAGAAAATCAAGGGTTCTATTCTAATGTGGTATCCTTTTAAGTATTTTTTCCTGATTCACTGAAGAGTATATTAATTTGAATTTATTAACCTATGCAATTGAGAAATGAATCCCAAGCTAGAAGAAAGAAACCAGTAACAAAATAATTTATCTTTCAGTTTTGTTAATAGTAGAGTACAAACATTTGTTGGAGAACTGAATCACCTTATTAATCAATTTGACTATAACTTATCATCTTGTACTCCTCCCCTCCACACAAATTTTTAAAAAAGGGAGACAAAGACATATTAGGATAATTTATGAAATATACTAGATGAGGAAATAAGTTCATTTTTTAAAACTCCACTTCCATAAACATAAATAAGCATATATATGATAGTTTTCATTTGCAGAGTTTCTAAATTAAGAACAAATTATCCACACAATATGTGGTATTTTCCCTAGATATGTCAATAAACAATACTTTTCTCTTTGAATTTATTAGTTCAATTATTCAGATGAAGTGATAAAAATGTACTTGCCATCAACACATAATCAGCCGGAATCATAATAACTGGAGCCAACAAACATCCTTTTACGTTCGTTGAGAAGTTAGAGGAGGCAGATATTGCCCATAAAGACTGAGACGTTTGTACTTTACATGTGTTCATAGTATCAAGGCATGAAACACAACGGATAGGATCCAGCAGCAACACATGAAGAAAACACCTTCTCAGGGGTAAAGGTGGATAAAATGAAAAATGTGAATAACAGATAAAACATTAGACTCCACATGAAATACTTTTTTTTTTTTTTTTTTTTTTTTTTTTGGTCTGGAGGCATGGGGTTATCAGAAAAAGTCACCTGTACATATTGGTTAGTAATTAAAGAATACAGACAAAATAACCATAAGTAAATAAAAGGTTTTGAGTTTAAGTAGTCTGCATTGTGCTTTTTCATCATCAAAAGTCACCTACATTATTAGTTAAATAAATTTTTATAAAAATAACTCGGGACACAGAGAGTTTTCTTTTTCTTTTCTTCTTCTTTTCTTCTTCTTCTTCTTCTTCTTCTTCTTCTTCTTCTTCTCCTCCTTTTTGGTAAACCTCTTATAGCTTTGCTTTTGTAACATCACGACCAGAATTACCATTTGCCTTACCTGTTGATTAAAATTCTGTCATGTAAATCTGGCTTTCAAAAGACATTATAAATAATACACCATTAATACATATAAATAATATATATAAATAATACACCATTAACAATCTCTTAGCTGAGCAATTATTGGGCATTGTGGAGTACTCAGGGCAGACCATCATGAAGGCTTTCTTACAACAGAAACAAACATGAATGCATAATATCTTTGTACTAGCAGATGTCTGAACTAATGATTAGCATCTGCTTCTTTTTATTTTTGAAAATTATAATCAAATATAGGTGAGAAAATATTAAGAATATAAGGAAAGAATAATTAGTAAATTGATACATTAATGAGTCTCCTATAATAACATAATTACCACAACTGGTTGCTGAAGATCTTTGTACCCATTGCCCTGATCTTCTTCCTGCCCGCCACCCTCTCATCTTTATCCTCCTTCCCCACCTCTTTCTTCTTTCATAATCTCAGCACTGTAATAAATTATAACATGGGCCAAAAATAAAAGTGTTTGATAATCTAACACTTTTCTCCAAAAAAAAAATGCATACCAGTGTGTTGAAATGGAAACATTTATGCTGAATATTCTTAATTTTGATTACAGTCAATATCCTTTTTAATCTCAAATCATTTTTATGCTCTTCTGTCTGCTAAAAATGTCCTACCTTTTTTTTTCTTTGTCTTTGACCAGTTCCATTTCATCTTTAGTTCAGGCATCATATTCTCTACCAAGATTTGCTTAGCTTCTTAACTGCATCATATAGCCAATCTTCCTTCATGATCCAATAAATTTCTAGATGTAGCTTTATCATTATATTTAATCTATTCGTTTACAATTACTTATTTATATGTCTTTTCCCACAAAAATGTAGAAGTGTTTTGGGAACAAATATTTGTCAAATATTCTTATTATATTTTGAATCTGTCATTGTACCTGAAATATGTCAAGGTTCCAAATGTATATGAGGAATGCATAAGTATATAAACCAATAAATTAATTGCATTAGCATGTATTTAACTATTTGCTTTGGTTTGGGAACCATATTAGATGTTATGAAAAAACGAAACATAAAACATTTCCCTGCTCCAAGTTTTCAGGTGGGTAACTGGCACATTGATATTATATATAGCATTGGCATTATATTTCATAACATGTAGCTTGATTTATCGATATATGGATGATGAAAATGTTTTATCTATGTGTCCAGCTCCAGTGGTGGTAACTTCTCTGTATAGAAGGCTATATAAAGAAAGATTCCAGGCCAGTGCCTGTCACATAATGGTTGTTCAGTACTTACTGAATACACCAATGAATAAACAAACTATCTCTTAAATATGATTTTCTCTCTAGATAATAAACATCTCTGTACCCTTTTTCATCTTGATTTTTCAGTACATTCTTCATTGCTGTTGACTAACAAATGATAGTGGGTCATCTTGGATCCACCAAAATGTAAAACAATTAAATACAGTTTGAATTCTTTGAAGATTTCCAAGTTACAAAGAGGTACCAGAGTTTGGACTTCTTCATGACAGATAAATAAAATTATTTTCTAATTTTATACTCATGTTACAGAACATGTATCCTATTTAAAATAGCCCCATTACTTAAAATACTCTTAGTAGCAGTATAGAAGGATCCTTATACTTTAACAGTGGCTATTTTTAGAGGTTCTAACTTTACCCATGTGACAGTGTGAAACAGTATTTGCATTCTCTTGATTAAAATAGAAATTTGCCACATTTTCCCCATGGGATTTCTAATATATTCTGAATTCCATAGGCATTGTCTGCACTTTGCAAATCAAATATTTTCTTAGAGTCTAAGGTATCTATCTACTTGCACTGCTTTATGATGCTACTTGGTAAACAGAACTTTTTATAACAAAGTGTTCAAATTAATTAGTTTTCCTTCCTGATATTTTCTTTTTATATAATGTTTAAGAAATCTTTTCCTAACCAGATATCATTAAGATAGGCTTCAGTATTTTTCAGCTTCATTTAAAAAAAATTAATGTTTATTTATTTTTGAGAGAGAGAAAGAGAGAGAGAGAGAGAGCGATCGAGCAGGGGAGGGGCAGAGAGAGAGTGAGACAGAATCTGAAGCAGGCTCCAGGTTCTGAGGTGTCAGCCTAGAGCCCAAATCAGGGCTCAAACTCATGACCTGTGAGATCATGACCTGAGCCAAAGCCGATGCTCAAACAACTGAGCCACCCAGGTGCCCCTCAGCATCATTTTTAAATCTTTTACATTTAGATCTTTTACATTCAGGTCTTTACTCCACTAGGAATTTATATTTGTGTGTGATGTGAGATTGGAAGATATATTTAGGCTGTTTCCTTATTTACTTATTTGTATATGAATGGCAAGGTGGAAGGTGACTTAAACAGATCTTTCACTCAATGTTTTGGGTCTAAAGTAAAGAGGGAATCAAAGAATGTGTATTAGCATAAAATGGTAAGAATCTGAATTAATTTGATGGCAATCAGAATTTTAAAACAGTCATGTGGGAGATACAGGAACCATTACTCAGGAAGAATTAGCCAGACATCATAGCCAGTAAATTTTGTTATTGCATTATTACCTAATGGGGGTCATGTTAGACTAAAATGTAAAACAAAGAGAAGAATTTGGCTGAAGTGATAATAAAGGATTTATCTCTGACCACATTACAACAGGTTATTTTAAAAAGGCCCAGATCCTGGGTGAACACATTAGTGCTTTGACTCGCCAGAAACTTATCACTGGCATCCAGTAAACGCTTGCTGAATGAATGTAAATTGCTTAATGAATAAAAGCAGTAGGCCATAGGATAGGATGAATAAGGAGGTGTTATCGGATAACTGAATATTATTATATTGAGAAAAGAAAGTCTTAAAAATATCACTGGATATCACCACTAGTTTTTTCATGTCCAGAAAACCAGTTAAGTCAGGTCTTAGTTTATGGAGCTAGAATCTCAACCCTGAGTGGTAAGAAGGTATGAATTTGAATTTCTGTGCTGGTGATGCTAGGTTAATCTGTGAGTTTATAGTTGACTTTCCTTGCTCTCTAATCTGTTTTATTCTTGCTGAGCCTGAGGCATTCCTGTTCTCAGGCATTATATCTTGTCAGAGGGAGGCCAGGCAGCTATAGGTAAGTATTGATCCTAGCGCAAAGAAGAACTGAGAAAATTCTAGATATGAGGTGGCAGGCAGGCACTCAAGTGGAAACATCGAGAAGAATTCCAAGGATGCTGGACTGGACATAGGCAGCCATCTAAGCTGATAAATATTTTAAGAGCTTTTAACATTTCATACGAGAGCAGGTAAGATTCATATCATTCTATTTAAAAAATAATAATGAAAGTTCAATCGATTACTCTGTTCAACGAAAACCAGGTTAATGCAATAATAATAGTTACCATTTATTAACTACATATTTTTGTCAATACCCTATTCAATTCTCACAGAGCCACAGGTAGAGTTGACTTCTTAGCTTACTTAACTGGAAATGGAAAATGAGAGGTCAAGTGACTTTTTTCCAGATCATTCAAGAGGTAACTGACAGAAGCAAGGATCCAAATTCATGTCTGCCTGCCCCTAAACCCTGTGATTTTATTTCTAAGCTATTTTGCCTTCCCACCTGGAGGAGCGACTACAGAGAATACAATTTCTGAGAAGCAGAGAAAGGATTTGCTCACAGAAAACATACCTCTGCCTGCCAAGTGATGCTTAAAATCCCCTTTACAGGGTGTTAAATTCTTTGCTTCCACAGACTGAGATAAGGTTTAAAATGCAAATAAACTTTAGAGAGATAACATTTGGGTGTAAATTCATGAAAAAAAATATAAAATCTTTTTGTGAGCAGATTTGTTTAGGGAATTATGATTATGTGCCACATGGCATGTAAAGGAGGGAGCGAACGGGGGCAAAGGAAAGATGAGGGGACTATGGAAGATGAGGAATAGAAACGTCCCGCATGGCTATTATTCTTGGGTGACAGTCCATCCTGAATTTTGTCCTGACGTGACATTAGGATCTTTAGGAAAATAACAATAACAGAAAGCAAGACAAAACGAAACGTTGTTTTCAATGAACCTTCATATATTTGAACCCTGAGAAGGGAATAAAGGCAATAATAGTTAAAAGAAAGTGAATATACTTAACTCTCTGATTTTGATTTCCGGAAAGCTGCCACTAACCCATAATACTACCCTCTGCTTCCCCCCTCCTCCACACTTCTTTTTAAAAGCTGTGCATTCAACTGTGTTCAGAGAGCCATTTCTACCTGCCAATGTTGTCTCTGGGAAAAGAGGCAAGTTAAAATAAGGACATTTTCCTGCCCCTGTAATATTAGAAAATGTGCACAGCTGCTACAAATATGCTCCAAGGGTAACATCTGGAAAGAGAGTTCCCCAATTGATTAAATCATTGCCATTTAAGTGCAAATGCACATCTTTCCTTATAGCTTTCCCCTCTCTCTTCCTCAGTCCCCAGCTTATAACTAAAAAAAAAAAAAAAGAAAAAGAAAAAAACCATGCCTTAAATATAGCAGCATTTTTCCTAAATTTAGAATTTGTCTGAAGTGTGTTTGATTTGCAATTCACACGTATTAAAAAGTATTTAATCTCAAAACAAATCATTTTGATAAATTCTCATAGTGCTTTCTTTTAGCATTAAGTAATTAACTGACCCCATGTTACAGAATGGAGGATATTTATAATGGAGGAAAGTGCGACACAATTCCCAGTATAAAAACTTCACTATTTGGTATGTGCACAGAAATGTCTATGGGAAATTTAATTATCAAATAGGGAGATCTAAAACGATGCGAGTTTACACTAACAGAACTTGAACTGCTTCCAGATAAGTTAGTAAAGAAATCTCTAGGACTCTAATTTTTTTTTTTCCAAACCAATATATCTCATTAGCCAAACTGAAAAGACACCACACCTCCACTATGAAGGAAAAAGTGAAATAAAAATTTCTGTCTAGAATTTCAGGAACTGTTCAAATCAACAGAAAATGCTTTCACATGCAATTTTAGCTTTGTCCACTTATATTATAGGCCTAATATGACAGAAAGAGCCTTATTTCTGATGATGAAAAGATAAAGTAGAAATACAGCATTGGTGTAGTTTATTTCAGAATGAAAGTAAAATGAAACATCTTCTCTCTCTCTCTCTCTCTCTCTCACACACACACACACACACACACACACTCCCTATGAAATAATTACCATAATATTAGTCTTAAATAAATATATAAAGAGACCACAAGTTCCCCCCAGAGCATTTCATTAACCATTGTGCACTGTGAGTTGTCAAAAAATAGTTGAAGGGTGGGACACAGGCTTCCCCCTCTATCAGAAAGTAGAGCATTCTTATGAAACCTTCTGTAAGTGGGACTCATGTAAGGTGAAGAAGCAATTACCACTTCATTAAAGTGAAAATCCTCTTTGGATTTCTTTTAGTTAGAAAAAAAAAAGAAAACAGGTGCTAATGTAGGTCTTTCATAAAAGCTAAGTGGCGTAAAGCAAACTTTCAAAGAGAGGGGAAAACCTGTATTCCCAAACTCACTGGATTATGTAACTAATTTTTTAGGGAATTAAAAGTACCACCACTTATTGAATATATATTACATGCCAGGCACTCAGTTAAGCACTTCATATATCTTATTTGATTCTCTAATCATCATATCATTTATGAGCAATATCTTTTTATTATTTCAGTTTGTAGAAGTGAAATCAAATTCTCAGTGGTGAAGCAATTTGACCAAGATAGCCAAAGTGGGAATACAATTGAACCCTCTCTCCCTGATTCCCATATCTCCTGTCTTTCCCACTGTGCTCTATTACTTCCCAAAGTGTAACCTGAATCATAGATCAATACAGAATATGCAATCCCTGAAAGAATGTTCACTGGTATTTGTGATCATTTTTAAGCACAGAGATAAATCTCACGAAGGAGTGATGGCCATTAGACCCCCATTCAGC
Organism: Felis catus; assembly: GCF_018350175.1. NCBI lineage: Eukaryota > Metazoa > Chordata > Mammalia > Carnivora > Felidae > Felis > Felis catus. The sequence goes on along the minus strand of NC_058368.1, from coordinate 215,075,835 downwards.
ACATATAACCTACTGCAATTTACCATTAGCAATGCCTCTATTTTCATGTGGATTAACTTATTATTGACACAAGGGATCACAATATAAAGTGGAAGATTACATTAATTGCATTCAAACTTATACAGTTTTCTATGTAGTATACGACCACTATTAACTATCATAGCAGTTCATTTTTGCCAAATATTTTAATTATTCCTTAAGCTCAATAGTTTGTTACTATTTGAATTTTATGACTTATGCAACTGAAATATTTTTAAAACCTTAATTTTTGTCAAAATTCCATTCCCAGTTTAATGTCAGTGTAATGCATTATGACAGAACTTCAAAACAGATAAAATTTCTATTGCAGCCTATATATTTGAGAAAGACTGCAATGTACATTTCCTTGTGACTTTTACAAAGTTTTCAGAACCACTTAACATTTGTTTCAGAAAAATGGCTCCCTCAGTACTCAACTTGCTGCTTTTCATGTGAAAATGATGCCTTATTTTTTTTTCTTTTTCAGCCTCGTTCAAACTGACCATCTCTAAAAGTTATCAACTTTCATACAGTGTTATGAAACAGGACCTATAAAATAAAAATTGTTGTGCATCAGATTATCATAAACTGTTAGAGATTAAAGAAGAAGTTGTATGATCTGGTAGCCTTTTCTTTAACTAAAGTATCCTTACTTTATGCTTGGTTCAATAGCTGGGATTTTTATAGGACTCTCCTGAAATTATCAGTCTTAGATTTATTCTTTTATGTTCAGATATGAAAGATCAATTTAAACTATATTGCCTGATGATTTAGCAAATTTACATATATTTAAACAATTATTAAGAGGGTTGGAAAGGTAGACTTGAGATTTCTGAGAAGAATGTAACAAAAAGGAGTGGAGTCTACCATGTGGAGGTATAATTAAGTTATTATTAGGGACTTATTATTTGTAGTCTCTTGATCCTTTATAATTAAATTATAGAGTTTTTTTTATAAACTCTATAGTTTATTATAAAGCCACCTACTCTGAATTCAAAAGAAGAAAATAAATTATTGCTCATTTATGAACTATTTTTAAGGTGCTAGTATTTGCCCTAGGACCAAATCCTGGCAAAAGACCGTCTTAAATTATTCAGTGGTCTTTAATTTTTGTGCACTTTAGTTTAGATTTTGAAAGGACTTGACTCGTAATGGTATACATCTTAAATTGTTTTTGAGTGGTATAGAAATTGCTATTTATTCTTTATTGACCAAGGTATTGACCTTATAATTAATGTAATATATATTTGAATTTATTTTATGCTATTGCAGATTCTTAACATTCTAATAAGGCCCCCTGGCCTATGCCCTCTGTAATTTCCTAGCCTTAATGCCAGGGGGATTTGTGAATATGATAGGACTGTCATCATAATCTGATGATTATGTTATGGTTTATGGCAGAAGGAATTATGGTCTCTAATCAGTTGACTTTGAGTTGATTGAAAAGGATAGTATGCTGGGTTGGCAAAATCCTTAAAAGGAGTGAGATAGATTGTGACGATAGCCTTGGAGAAGCAAGACGCCATGTTTTGGAGATCACATGGCAGAGAATGGCAGACAGCCGCTAGCAGCTAAGAACAGCCCCTTTTGACAACCAGCAAGGTACCCACAGTTATTTCAGTCCTGTAACTGCAAGGAAATAAATTCTGCCACAACTAGTGAGCTTAGAAGAGATCCCCAAGCCTCAGGTGAGATAGAAGACTGGGCTGACGCTTTGATTTCAGTATGTAATACCCTGAGTAGAGAACTCTGCCACCACAGAGTGCTTAGAATTCCAACTGATAGAACTGTGAGGTAATAAGACCTGCAAAATAAACAGTCATGTGTCGCTCTATGATAGAAAACAAACACAGCCCTCTTATTTGTGCGCACGCTCCCATTATTTAAGTCTTGGTGAAACTGTGAAATATTCAGAAAGGGATGGTATGAGGAGTGCCATGTGGTAAATCGTGCACAATTTTAGCAGCAAGAGCAGCAAGTTCCCACCAAAGGCAGAACATCCTTCCTCTGAGAGAGTCTTGCTAGTCACCATCCGAGCTTTAATAGGTAGGTGCCTTTTAGGACATGAAAGAAATTAAAACAGGCCTTGACTCGATTCTGACTGGATTCTACTTCCTACGAAGATACAGAACTTAGTATCACTCTTTGTTCTCTCCTCAAGGATCAATGCCTGGAAGAATGACAGAAGGAAAATGAGAAACAGAGAAAACGATGTGAAGACCATGAAGTGACAGAAGTCAGTGTTGAACTGGTATGGCTTGAGTGGTGGCTTCACACTGGAGCAGGAGGCATCCAGGCACCACTATGGCAGGATAACATAAGGCAGTAAATTATGGAGTGCTGCTGTCACATGGGCCACCTCCACTGGGCCATGATCATTCACCTCCCACCCCCCTCTGCCGTCTCTGCCATCCCAACCCCACCTCACCATTGCCTTTGAACAAACAGTGCCAACCGCAGTCCACAGCAATGACTGATGCTCTGGTCCATGTGTGTCCTCATCAGTAAAATTAGGACATCACCGAATGTGTGTGATTTAAATTCTGAGAGAAATGGATGGGGCTCAGGTAACTCTAGGCAAATTTGCTTATTGCTATCTTCCAAACTATTATGACTTGGATTAAGATCAAAAGCGTAGTCCTTCCTAAAGCCACTTCTCTACTGGAAGCAATGGGTGAAACCTTGATTTGAGAAGTAAGAGTGAGAAATGACTGAAGGTGATTTTGGTGCTTGAGGCTTTTTCAGCTGAGCACATTCAGCTTCGGTATGAAAGTCAGGGGCAACAGGTATGGCAGTCTGGCCTTTTCCCAGATGCACTGACTGATGGGTAATAATGCATAGCCAATGATACCAAGGGATTATGAACTCATGGGCCCAAATAAGAAGCACAGTTACTTCAAAAAAAAAAATAATAATAATACTGATCATAGCCCCTATCAGAAGCACACAGATTAGAAAAAAAATGCAACCATATACTCTATCATTTGTATTGGTATACTTTGGAGAGTTAAATATTACTATTACTATTAATCATTACACTGGCACAACAGGTAGGGATAAAATTGGTCAGCCACATGTAAATTGACTTATGGTGAGACTACTAACAAATACACTAAAACAGATAAGGGAACTTATGAGCAATATGAAGAAAAAAATGTTGCATTAAAAAAGGAAATAAACAGCAGCATTAAAAATATTTATTCGTTGAAATCCAAAAATAGGATAGATTGTCTTCTGCATATGAAAGGCTTTGTAATCAAACCTCACCTCCCAGCTTTTAGGGCTTATGAAAATTACTTCTAGTATACAACATTTTTCTTCACTTGGAAAAAGAATATAATATCTCAGTCTACTGCCTCTTTGCTAGGTCATGAGATCTAACTAGAATGTAATAAAATTATTTTGTTCTCATTGCATTAACGCTAATGATTACCTCCTACTTACTGCAAATGTAATGATCTTAAATTTATAGCATTGTAGAAGTTTTCTTTTAGAAGAATAAACTTGTTATATTAAAAAAAGAATGAGACAATTTAAAGAAAAGATTAGGTAAACATAGTGTAGGTAGAAAAGAAGCAGTTCCACGTATCAGCCAATTGTATGTTAAATAAACTTTCTAAATGCAAATTAAGGAAAAGGAAAGTGTAAGCCTCAGAAAGATAACTAACCAATAAGAAAGAAAGAAAGAAAGAAAGAAAAAAAGAAAGAAAGAAAGAAAGAAGAGACTGCAGCACTGAAAATATAAATTACTCTGGGAGCATAGCAAGAAACAGAACAGGTTGACAAAGAAAAGACAAATTATACAGGGTCAATATGCTTATACTATGAATTTTGTAATTTATCTTGAATATAACGGATTTTTAAGTGGGAGAGTAATATATTTAAATGCACTTCTTTTATAAAGATTACTTTGCCAAATTATGCCGTAGAAAGTAGAGAGCCAGGATATGTTCCAGATGCCAAGACCAACTGGGATACGCTGGCAGCAGCAGTTCAAGCGAGGTGTGAGTGACTGACCTACAATATAGCAGAGCAAATAGAGACGAGATAAAAGATAAAGATGGCCTCATGGAGGAAGAACTAGATAAGTCCTAAGTGACCCATGGGACAAGAGCCTCCAAGAGAGGATGAAGTCTGACGTGTGTCCCAGCTCTTTGACATAGATGACTGCTTATTTTTAGTTGTATTTAAACTCTTTGGTTTATTCTTATGATAGTAAATAAACATTCTTTTTCTTGACAACAAATTACACGCCAGGTGGTGTGCTAAGCACATTCCCTGAATTATGCCACCTAATTCTCTGAATTGGCGAGTAAATTTGGTGATATCATTCATGGTGTCCATTTTACACAAGACAAAATGGAAACTGAGACGGGCTACACGGCTCAGCTGCAGGTCCCGGGATGGGAACCCAGGCTGTCTTCTCCCGCCACCCGGACTGTTAAACTCTGTCTGCTCCACCCCTAATGATACTGCTTTCAAACCCAAGCATACAGGAAGAGAATGGGGGGTGGGAGAGAGACAAAATGACTTTCGTTTGGTTGCGCCAAGTTTTGGATGTCTGTATGGCATTCATAATGCAGATTTCTAATAGGCAATATTAGAAGAATCAGAGTTCGTTGCTAAGATTTGGGAATTACTAATAAACGGCTGGTTGAAGGAAGCTTTAGGTCCAGGCAGTTTTCAGTGTGTGGCTGGGGAGTGAGTTTCAACAGCCAACTACAGAAGGTTTTTAAGTGTCAAGGATGTAATGGACTTAGGCTTTATAATGAAATGTACACGAATTGGTGCCACAATCCTCTAAGAATATAACATGCCTTCCGATGAAAATCAAGTTACCAAAGACCTTGCTGAAATCCATTTTTCTAGTAGACGATAGTCTAGCAAGATGTCACAAGGCTGGAGGGAAAATATTTTTGCTTGAAGGTGGAGGAATAATGATTAATGATTTGGCATTTTGATCCCCACTGCCTTACCCAGCCCCTTGGTAATTTAGAGGGAAATATTCATTGTTGTTTGTACTATCACTACAGTTTGGGGGCTGTCTTAAGATAAAGGCTAGATGACAAACTACAAAGGCTAGGGGCATCTGGGTGGCTAAGTTGGTTAAGCGTCCGACTTTGGCTCAGGTCATGATCTCGCGGTTTGTGGGTTCAAGCCCCGCATCAGGCTCTGTGCTGACAGTTCAGAGACTGGAGCCTCCTTCAGATTCTGTGTCTCCCTCTCTCTTTGCCCTTCCCCTGCACTCTGTCTCTGTCTCTCTCTCAAAAATAAACACTAAAAAAATTTAAAAGGCTAAAACATCAGTGGGAAAGGACAGACCCCACAGGGGTCTTGTATAAGCTGTGGGACTCACACAAGCATGATTTCCTGGGCTGATCCCAAAGAAAACTTTCTCCACTTCAAAGACTTTTCTGAGGAATGGTTCATAGTGTAAGAATCCTAGTATAGAACTCTTAGCCATTCTATTTAAAACATTTTTAGAATTTTATCATGGTTTATTTTTCAGTGTCTAAATTTAAATTTGGGATAATGCTCATCTCAGCAACTTAATATCTACAGCCAACATACATAAATTAGAACACAAAAGCCCATGCCGCTATTTATTGGATGGGAAAATCTACTAGGTGGGGGAAAAAAATGAGAATAGAGTGATTGTATATTATATATTTGTGTGCAAGAACTTAAGTTGAGCAAAATATGCTATTCCATCAGCAAAACTCATAGCATTTATAGATCAGTAAAACATCTTCGAACATTCTTCAGATATCTGGCTTAGCAAAAATTTGAAAAAGCACTTAGTCATGCATTTTTATGCTGGATGGTAAAGCCTATGAATACCACACAAGGCAAATTTCATCTTCATTTTTTTTATATCATCTATGTCAGCCCCCATCCACACTGAATTTATAGAAAACATTACCATTTCTGAATCATCATATATTTTGAAAGCAAAGAGTAAGGATTCTCAAGGCTGTAAGAGACGCTAAAGGTCAGGAGCCCATCCACACAACTGGGCAAACTTTGTATGTTTAGAATTGTCATGATTACCCACAGTTCTCTAAGGGAAAACTCTAGTCCTGCTATTCGCTGTGTGAGCCATAGCACCAGGTGACATTTAGCCCTACTGCTTTGTCGCAGTCAGCCCTGGGGTAAGGTTATGTTGGAATCATTTCTACAGTATTGAGAAAGTTTCTTGAGTGGGTTATTTCCTAAACTACGTGCCCCTCTCCGTAGTTCATATGTTGAAATCCTAATTCCCAGGATATCAGAATGTGACAGTACATATTTAGGACAGGGTCTTTAAAGGGGTAATTAAGTTAAAATGAGATCATTAGGGTGGGTCCTAACCCAACAGGACTTTTGATGGATGTCCTTATCTGAAGAGAAAATTGGGACACAGACATGAATAGAGGGAAGAATAAGTGAAGACAGAGAAAAGATAAGCCAAGGAGTGAGGCCTCAGAAGAAACCAAACCCGCCATGCCTTGATCTCACACTTCCAGCCTCCAGAATTGTGAGAAAATAAGTTTCTGTTGTTTATGACCATGTCTGTCGTACTTTATTATGGCAGCTTGAACAAACCAGGTAAGAGAGAAACACCCCCTAATATACATACTAGTAAGCTCTTTGCAGATTCAGGTTTCCAGACTCTCTTTCTGCCTTGCCAGTGACAACCCAGTTGTCCTCACATAGAAGATTGATATAAAGAGTTCAAATAGAGGATTAAAGCCTGCTAACGGATCTCTGTGTGTCTTCAAATCCTGACTTTTAGTACTATTTTTGCCCCTCATATTTCAGAAGGAGGGTTTGAAAAACAAGCTTAGCATTCCCTGGGGCAAAAGGGGTGGGAAGAAGAAAGAATTTAAATTACCTGCTAATGAGTAAAACTCCTTGGTGTATAAAGCTAAACTTTAAGTTGCTAATTCAAAGATTTTCTGTTTAATGTATGATTTCAGAATACACTCCAATTTAGTGTTTAGGGCATTAAGAAAACTTAGAAGCACAGCTTGAATGCATTCTAATTATAAAATTAAAAGATGGAATATTGAACTGCTTAGTATGCCACTTACATACTTTCAAACAATAATGAGGGTTTCAAAATAAGTAGCAGTCTTATAAAATTCAAATGGATGATAGTTGTGTGACGGTAAATATGAGCAAATTGTGATTTCCTTATCTCAACAGTAGTACATAGAATGAGACTACACCAAATATTTGTCTCCAAATGTCAACAATATAGTAAATCTCAGCAATCTTTTGAGGGATTACAAAACAGATAGAAAATGACTCAGTAGTAAAAAATAAATAAATAAATAAATAGTACATAATAAATAAATAAATAAATAAATAGTACGTATCGGCAATTTTTTAATAGAGAAAAAATTTCCTGTAAGCAAACACAAACTTAACCTCTCAGTTACTGCATAATGGGGTGAAAGTCCTCCAATACTACCACACAAACTGAGAAACTTGATGATCGTATCTTGATGTAAGAGGGGATGCCCATTTACCGGATGAAGATATGGGGATTAGAAGTGCTCCATGAGCTGTTCCTAACTAGGAATCATTATACTACCGATAAGTAAGTAACAAATAACATCCCCTAAGTGGGAAAAGTCTCTATAAATTTTTTCAGTTGGAAAATCTGTCAGTAAGATGTTCTCTGATGCTTTGGCCTCTCAACTACATCCTTGAATCCAAGTGAAGTAGGCTATTTTTTTAAATTTTTTTTTAACGTGTATTTATTTTTGAGACAGAGAGAGACAGAGCATGAACAGGGGAGGGTCAGAGAGAGGGAGACACAGAATCTGAAACAGGCTCCAGGCTCTGAGCTGTCAGCACAGAGCCCGACGTGGGGCTCGAACTCAAGGACCGCGAAATCATGACCTGAGCCGAAGTCGGCCGCTTAACTGACTGAGTCACCCAGGCACCCCTAAGGAGGCTATTTAAATGAATCATTGATGAGGAAGAAAACATAGTCTAAGACATAGGGAAGGATTGTAAGATATGAGAAATTGTGGATCCCTTTCTGTTGACATCAAGGATTATTAAAAAAAAAGTGTAAAAGTGTTTTCAGTTTTCTTTTGCTCAAAAATCTCTAATTTGGCTGAATAAATTTAGAATTGATAATGAGACATGCCAAAAGAATACTTCAAATAATTGGTTGACATTTAATTTTGATATGACATACTATAAAACTGTTTTATTCTTTTCAACATGTTCTAGTATTTATGACTGTCACAATAGGTTTATTATATTAAGTTAATATCATTGTTTTATTTCAGATACATGTGATTTTCATGTCATCTTTCTCTTTTACAACTTTTAGTTCAAGATGAAATACCATCTTTTATTTATTACTATTATTGTGTGTGTGTGTAAAAGAGAGAGAAGCATGCATGCATGTGCACAAGCTGGGGAGGGACAGAGGGAAAGGGAGAGAGAGAATCTTGAGCAGGCTCAACGCCCAGTGTGGAGCCCCACACAGAACTCGATCTCACGACCCTGAGATCATGACCTGAGCCGAAATCAAGAGTCAGTCACTTAACCAACGGAGCCATCCAGGTGCCCCAAAATATTATCCTTTAAAAAACTGACTTAATAGAGCTAACGGTTTTGTGCCCATGTTTTCACTGAAATGACATATGTCATTACGGATTTTGCTAAACTTTTCTCTTTCTTCCCAGGCCAAGGTTTTTTTAAACATCTCCTAAGAAGGCGTTGGTTCACACCAAGCAAGGAGAGTAGAAGATGGTCCTTGTTAAGATGAAAAATGCAACACGAATTCTGTCATCAACAAAATAAAATCAGCGTTAACCATGAAAGCAGAGTTTACATGAATAATCCAAATGCTTGATTTATCTGTGTAGATTACTACAAATTTGGTTGGACAGTTTGTCTTCCCTGCCCTCGCTCCTCAAACCCCCAGTAACAGACCTGAAAGACCTGAAACCGTTTCTTCTTCTGACTATTCAAAGACAAAAAAAATCAGTTAAACCTTATTGATAAGGAGATTGAGTTAGAGTTGAGAGGAAAAGGGGGTACCTGAAAGACAGGAGAAATGTAAACAATTTCAGAAGACTATTCTGAATTAAAGAAAGAATGAAGGTTGCTCACAGATAGAGGGAACTTCTTGATGTCACAGATAGATAACTCAATGTAGACTGATAGGGGTTGATAGGTACACTGAGGGAAAACATGAAAAACATACAAACAGACAAACAAAAATTCTGCACCCATCCTCTGGACCCCATGTACATACCTGATCATATTAAGTTGTGCTTTTCTCTTATGGAAAGAAACTGTACCTTGCCATATCAATTAGGCCATGAAAAATTACACACTGAAGAAGGACAAAAATAAAAAGAACTTGATATCAGAGTTGGGAAATAAGAAACCACTGTTACAAGAAGTAAAGACGGAGAATGATTTCTGGAATATGTAAATGCATGTTGGACCAGGTTGATGGTAATGCACATCAGGGCCAAGGAATCCACAGTGGCATACAAAGATGACAGATCATAAGAAAGTGCTTGTTCATCAGAATCCACAAACAATTCCACAGTCCGAAGCAGCAGCACTGCAGGCAAGAGAAATGCACAAATGTCAGAGCCATCTACCCTTCTGCCCTACAACTATCTGAGCAGAGCAGACCTGGGTCCAGAGCAGTAAAGTAGTAGAAACAGCACAGCAACAGAAGAGGCAGTAAACTCTCACATCTAGAAGACGCAGCCATCAGGGGTTACTTCCTAGAACCAGAACTGAATTTAAAATAAATACAGGAGGAAACAATATTTCCATTTGGACTAAAGATTAATACTTATTAATTTTGCTCAAAATTAACTTTAAAATGTGAAGTTAGTTTTAAAATATGAACAACCAGTCATCACCAAACATCTGGAGGAAAAAAGCAGCATTTAAGAGGGGCATCAACACAGAAGCTTTCTCTCCAATAGCTTTAAAATTAGTATAGTCAATATTGAAAGAAATACTGGAGGGGCGCCTGGGTGGCGCAGTCGGTTAAGCGTCCGACTTCAGCCAGGTCACCATCTCGCGGTCCGTGAGTTCGAGCCCCGCGTCGGGCTCTGGGCTGATGGCTCAGAGCCTGGAGCCTGTTTCCGATTCTGTGTCTCCCTCTCTCTCTGCCTCTGCCCCGTTCACGCTCTCTCTCTGTCCCAAAAATAAATAAACGTTGAAAAAAAAAAAAAAGAAAGAAAGAAATACTGGAGATTTAGCACATTAATTTCATCCTTTAGAAAGCATAGGTTGCCAAGAACATACAAATGTTCTAGGGCAAGGGTAATTGCCAAAGCACTTACATTCAATAAAACATTAGTTGAAGATCAGAATTGAAATGGCTGGGGATAAAATTAGAGAATTAGAAATCTTTAATGCAAAAATTGATGTAAATAATCTCATCTATGATTTTCTTTTCCCATTTATTAGTGATTTGAGAAATACACGACAAATTTATTTACCAACTACTAAGTGCCGGTCATGATTCTAGACGTTTTATGTATGTTTTTATCACATATTGTAAGATTATATCACCATTTTACAGATGAAAATCGAGAGGCTTAGCAAGACCAATAATTATGTTCAAGTCATTCAGATATGAGCTATCATCCTGCCTCTCTAAATCTTAAAATATTTAGGTATTTTGATATTTTAAGCTGGATCAGGTATATATTCTGGGGTCCTGCATGCAAATAAATATTAGAGGTCCAAGCAAGCATACCGTATTGTATTAAAGTACATTTTAGTATGAGGTAGTAATACATTTTCAAGGAAGAGAATCCAAGTCTCTGAAACACATAAATGTTTCGGATGTAAATGTAACATGCATTTCAGAATGAATTCTGACTTTTGGTTTAATAGCACCTTGATATCTACGATAGCTGTATTTGACAAAACTGGGAATCATAATGAATCATACAAATAAGACAGCATCTATTCTCTTGCTAATGATTATATAATTCCTATTGCTGTCAGTAGTAATTTTGAAGTCATACATTTTCAATGAAAAATCTTTGTGTTACAAGTTTTTGTGAAGTACTTGACATGATTTCAGGTTTGACAATAGTAATCTTACTATTTTTTACTTTAAGTTACATCTTTTTGTTAGTTTCATGGCCAGAAGTTAAACTAGAGTGGCAGAATGACTGTATTTTATATATTAAAATGTTCTTAACAATATCATTTTTCTTCCAGTGTTATCTTAACTTTTCATTGACTTTTTTTCATTATCCTTCTATTGAACAACTCAAACTTTTGAATCTAACTCAAAAGTTAGTTTTAGAGTAGTCTTTTTTTTAGACGAAAAAAGAGAATTAAAAAGTTAGATTATAAAGATCCAATATATTCCAACTACTAATGAATATATTTAATTTTTTTCATAAATATTCAATAATTTTAATTCATCCAACAAATAGTGAAGGTCCAAGCAGGAAAAGAATGTGTGTGTGTGTGTGTGTGTGTGTGTGTGTGTGAGTGTGTAGTTTCCCTGTTGTTTCCTTTTCTATCAAAATTGATTTTTAATAAAGACTACATTATTCAAGGGCACCTGGGTGGCTCAGTTGGTTAAGCATCTGACTCTTGGGTTAGGCTCAGGTCCTGATCTCAAGGTTTGTGAGTTCAAGCCCTGCCTCTGGCTCCACACTGACAGTGTAGAGTCTACTTTGGGTTCTCTCTCTCCTCTCTCTGCCCCTCCCCTGGTTTTGCTCTCCCTCTCTCAAAATAAATAAACAAACTTAAAACAAAAAAGAGTACATTGCAGAAAAGCTTTTAGGAATTAGGGGACAAAACATCCATTCCAAGACATGGAGAGGCTCTGGATTTTTGTCAGAAAAGTTGTTGACTAAATCACAGGGCCTGTATTACACCTCATTTCTCTGCTAATGATACTACATCATTTCCCCCACTTAAAAATATGGAGAGTATACATTTAGAGAGGACTGGAGACTTTGAAGAGGGATAAAAATGAAATCAATATACTTTGCAAGAACTATACAAGGTAGAATGTTGGGCATTATATACATTTTTAATCATACAATATAATCCTGAAAGGTAGGCATGTGGAACTTTTATTTTACAGATGACAAACAAAAACTGCAGTGAGCATCTAAGAGAACCAGCTGGATTCGTATCAGGGCTCAAAGGCTCCAAAACTCTTGCCCAACCCAACTCATTCAAAAGCACTTGATTTTTTGTGCAGTAGCTGAATACTATGGCAGAAATTTTCTTTTGGGAAAAAAGCAAGAAAATAAACTAAACTGTTTTGATTGCAGGTACTAGACCATTCCTGCTTTTTGCAGACTGAATAAGTGAATCTCTCCTGTAAGATCAGAATCTGTCAGTCAGCTCTGCTTGAGCACAAGCTTAACGGGCCATAAATGCCAGAGCAGGATAAAGAGAGTAAGCGGGAGAACTGCTATTGACAGTCTTAACAAGCTCTGATAATTGATTTATGTAGAAAATCCAATTAGATCTGGCTGACCAGAACTCCAGTGACACCAGGCTAAAGTCCAATTGTGAGTAGCGATTGTTGTTAGGATACCCGTTGGCCAACTGATCAAATATTTAAACCCCCTTTAGTTAGTTCCCATAATAAGGATGCTACCGTTAATTCTCCACACATTAAAATCCAAGCCCATGGAGCAAGGCGTAATAAAGACTTGCCTGGCAAAAATAATCACGCAATTTTGCATACATGTATAAATAACAGAGTATGTTATTTTTTTCTTAATCAAATGTTTCCAAACAAATTTAAGTCTTGCACCCATTTCCTATGGGAAAGGACTAAAAATCATCAAAGAGCATTTTCCCATGGTGTTCATTTCCTGTTCTGTCACTAGGGTTGTCTCTTCATCGATTATTTAAAAAATTATTCAGCACAGTGGTTAAAGAATAGTTGTCCTCACTAACTTTGAATTGAACCTATTTAAGTGAAATTACCTTTTTTGTTGTTTGGTTTCTTTTTTGTTTCTTTTGGATATAGCAGTTTTACATACACTCCTAGTAACATTATATGTCATAAATTCCCAAGTTAATATACACTAAATGAACATAGGAACCAAGGAACCATAGACTTAGTTTGATTCTGTTCTTTGACCTGCTACCGTCACTGGTAGCTGAGTCCTTGCATCATGAAGAATGTCATTTTGCTCCATCTTCCATACAGGCTCAGAATAATGTTCATCTTAGTTAGGCTTATATACTACAAACTAAAATTCAGTAATATTCATGTAGTGAATGTCTAGTGAGCTTGGTCAACCACAAATCTAACATTAATCGAATTTGGATGAGTTCCCGTATGTGCTCTTCTGCTATTATGTTCTTAATAGCGGAAGTAGTGAAACCACCAGAAAGTAAGTTTGGCAGCTAGTATCAAATAGCACCTCAATGTCTTGTCCTCAGGTCAGTTCACATTCTAGTCTGCCGCACTTGATCCTGTATCCTTTACTTTGGTCTGATTTATATTTTCTTTAAATGGTTAAAAGAACAACTGAGCACAATTAGTTATGTTCTCGTCAGGGAACCACTGTATTTTATAGCTTAAAATCACTTTTTTTAAAGATTTGTTTTTCTTATTTAGATTTAAACTTGGCTATTCATTTGCTCACAGTAACCAGTATAGTGCTTGGCCCAAGGTTTATTGTTTAAATTAATGAACAAGATGCCTAAGAAAAATATGCCATATGTAGATGTTTCCCTATTTATTTCATCCTCAAAGGGTGTAAAGGACATTGAGAATAGAGCACATGGCCTTTGAAACTTTTCTCCCATAGCAGCACATAGGAATTTACATGGAATAAACTCTCAATTATTTGTTGAAGGAATAAAGAGCTGAATAATTAAATTAATAAAAGATATCCGTGGTCTACAAAAGATCACACATATTTCAGACAATTACATAGTGTGAAAAAATTACTTGGATGAGGATAATGCCATATCCAACTGTCATCTACAACTTAGTTTGAGAATTTTCTTCTCTCATTTACAAAACAGGTTTCAAACACAGTGAAATATTCTAATGGTCCTCTTAAAATGTTTTGAAGTCTAAGACATGTGGATCCATTCAAAAAATCACCATAAAGGATTTGAAGTTGTCCAGGAAAAGTATTTGTACAACAATAAAATATAAAATAGTGGAGGTGTGCACATAAGCATGTGAGACCACTTTAGAAGAAGAAACTTCATGAACCCAGTGAACCTTTTTATCAAATCAATTCTGTGAAACTTTTTGCTTGTTGAAGCAAAGGGGACTGACTCCATGTGTTATTAAGAATTTCACAGAGACTAATGGAAAAAAGCACTGCTCTCTTCATGACCAGATGAGGCTTGGCCCCTTCTTGAGAAAAGCTTACTTAATTCATTCTAATGGATGAGAAGTAACAGTAAAGCAATCGACTCTACACTGTTGGCTACTCAAAAAAGGGAGCTGGAGGAAGTGTTCTCTCCCAAAGGCACTTTGTGAATCATGATCTCTTTCCAGACTAGTGTGAATAACTGCAAATGGTGGGTTATTCTCCTGTGGACTGTGAATAATAACCTTTGAGTGGCTTTCAAATTCCCAGGGAAATAGTCACTGGATCTTCAGCATACATCAAAACCCAGAGAGAGCTAAAAAGTAATAAAATAAAATAAATTAAATAAAATAAAGTAAAATAAAACATACACCAGAATGTACAAAAATCAGGAGAAAATGCATTGCTAAGAAAAGAGAGTGAAAAGAATAAAGAATAACAATACACACCAAATATTTCATTAAACTTTCCCCCAATATCCCTTCATGCCAATGTTGTTGCTAATTAGTATAAATTTTTTTTTAGTTTTTTTTTACACTTATTTATTTTTGAGAGACAGGATGGAGGAAGAGTAGAGTGAGGGAGACAGAGGATCTGAATCAGGCTCTGCATTGACAGCAGAGAGCCTGACATGAGACTTGAACCCACAAACCGCGAGATCATGACCTGAGCTGAAGTCAGACGCTCAACCGACTGAGCCACCCAGGAGCCCACTAATTAGTACACTTTATGGCATAGATCATGCTTGAACATTGTTCAGGGTCACAGTATATGAGATATAGTAGAGAGCCTTTCTATAAAATTAGTCACAAAACTTCCAAAAATTTTAAAATAACTGATTTGACATGCTTGATCTCACCAAATAAATCATGCCAATTTGATATTAGATATAACTGGAAAGGAAGAGCTCTAGTTAAGGAAACATTTTGTAAAGGTTTTTGTTTTGTTTGTACTTACCTGGCATGCCACCTCTAGACACAAACATTTTGTCTGCATTATAATCCCTGAATTAGCTATAAAGCTGACTATATTCTTTTATTTGGACTTTTTTGAGACAAACAACTGACTAAATAGAACAATAAATAAAATACCATTTATATATATGTATGGATATATATATATATATAATTTATTAATTTATTACACTGGTAAATTAACCTCATAATATGCAGCCTTGGGAACCCACACAGAACGTGTTGTACATCTTCAGTGACTAACAGTAATGCAATTGTCAAGGTTGTGGAATAGAGGTTTGTATAAGTGAGAAAGTCGTGATGCAGTATTTCGCACAGTCATGTTGTAACACACTGTCTTTTCATTCATTAAAGCTGGTTTTGTCACAGAGTGAAACTGTGAACCAAACATTTGAATTCAGTGTAGCCATGTTAATAAAATTCATAAAGCTTATACAAAATGAGGCAATAAAATCAACTGAAAGCCCAGAAACTTTTGGGTCACATGCAGCAGCTTAAAGAGTCTTCCCTCCTTCCCAGCTGGGGAATTCCAAGGTATCCTTCTGTCAATCTGCTCACATCCCAGCTGGACAGCTTGAGACATGAGCTGATGACTACATGAAGTGGCCTTTCTCTAGAGGAGGGCTAGACAGCTGGCAGAGTAGGGCATGGTGCCTTTGACATGAAACTCAACAAGACCGCACCTCTCTTCAAATTCCACCCATGTATGCACTTTGAACCAACTATTATAGTAAGATCAACTAGAGTACTTCGTAGCAGCCAGGATAAGACGATAATAAAAAATAAAGTAAATAAAGTGCCCTTATATTAGTAAATCACAATTCCTACTTAGGATTGATTTAAATACTTAGGGAAAAAAGAGGTGAGAGTAATCTGCTTTCGTCTGTTTAAGATTCCTTCCTTCCTTCCTTCCTTCCTTCCTTCCTTCCTTCCTTCCTTCCTTCTTTCCTTCCTCTCTCCCTCCCTCCCTTCTTCCCTCCCTCCCTCTTTCCCTCCCTTAAGCAATTGCTTAACTTTTCTGTGATTCTGTGATCAAATAATAATTTCTTTGAACAAAAGCATTCCATTCTTTGTGCAATCATTCACACTTTCATTTTAAATGCAGAAATTACTCTAATGTTGCTAGAGTGAAACTTCTTCCAATTCGCTCAGGAATGAAAATCTCTTTTGCTACCTTGTGATTCTGAGGCCGATCCTTGCTGCCTGTGCTTTTTGCCTTGATGCAAAAATGGGAGCCAGATTTCAAATTACTTTCATTTCAGGGGAATAATATAATTTTCGAGTAGGAAATTAGCTGAAACCAAACCTACATATGAACGTAAATATGGTTATTACTTTTTCACATTATGAATATAATTCCTGGTTGCCATTGTTTGGTGTTTTACAATTTCTGTAGGATAGTGATTCGTAGACTTTGGGGATTTTGTACATTTAGAAAAATGAGGAGCCAGAGAGTCACATGAAGTTGCATTTTTTCCGGGTTTATACATTAAAAGCAAAAACAAAAGTGATTTGTTACCAATATGTCATAAAATAAATATCAAAGAAAATTAGAAGTAGCAATTTCAATATTAGTCACAATTTTTCAAATCATAATGATATAATTTTTTAAAACACTTTCTATGTATCATCACCCTTGTTTCTCTGGCTTTGGTGGAAACTTCATCGTGGACTGGCACTTCTCCTAAGACAGGAATTTGGGAAGCACAGTCCCGGCTCTCATATAGTCAGTCTATAGATATTGAATACTTTGTACACTGAAGCCTTAAACATATACATGCATTTCTGGGCATCATTTATCGAATTTGATTATTTCATAGGAGCTGTTTCTATATTCTGTGTCATAATTATAACTTTTGAAAGATTAAGCAAGCGCTGCTTAATAGTTTTTACTTTTTCTGTTGCTTAACCTATGACTCTATCCTCTCATTTTTGGGAAATGTGACTTTGCATGATATTATGTTTAAGAAGATTAATATAGATTTAACAAAATTACTCAGAGTTACTGCTTTTAATGATTCATTAGGTAAGTAAATCCAAGGAAGAAATAACTGGAGATTTGTAATTTATAGCAAGACCTAAAGCTAAAAGTGTTTATTTAGTGAAACTGCTTAATTAGGAGGACACATTGAGGAGATATGTCCAAACCTTAACCCCTTTTACACCCTATGGACAACCACTTCTATTGTTTTCTTACTGATACTTTCAGTGGTCTTTTGCAGATAAGAGCAAATTTATGTTACAGATTTTATACATTAACATTTGTTACGCACAACTAGAAACTGTAGATCTTCTTACTTGCCTAGTTTTTTTTTTCACTTAATAAAAATATCTTAAAGATATTTCTATATCGGTACATAGACAATAAGTCCATTCTGTCTCTTTTCAACAGGTAATTAAGTATATCAAGCCTACAGAGGTATAGCTTTTCGTAGCTAACACTAATGAAGACATCAATTTGATGTTATTGTTTGACAACACATATAGGATACCTTTGTTTAATAGCTAAGTGTTTACAAATTATTTCACTTATTTATTAGCCTAAGAGGGATGTTTTAAAAATACTATGGTAGGAAGAGTTCCAATTCACTTTTGTTCAAGGTGAAAAACAGTTACTCACTATATAGTTACTTGGTATTTCCTGTAAACCCCTATTAAATGTATGCTGAAAGCAGTGACTCAAGCACTCTGTAGATCTTGCCAGTAATAATGAATGGGCACAGACATGTTATATTGAAAGAAATGGAAATAACTAAGACAAACTAATAGGTTCACATGCTCTAAAATCCTAAGTGTCATTTTGTTTAGACTAATGATTTCACATTTACTCGGAACATATGCCTTATTTACAAAGCCATTCCACATTTATAGTGATGTTTCACATAAGCAGTCCAGAAAAGACAAAAAAAAAAAAAAAAAAAAAAAAAAGGAGACTCCTAGTTGAAAAGATTAGAGCTTATTATTTAGGAGTTTAGGCTCTGTGTCTGATGTGGCTTAGCTGTATTCCGGGAAGTCACATACAAGCTGCAGAACATGGGGGAAAAGTACATTCCTTCTAAGCTCCAGTTTCTGATTTGTGAAATGGGGAAATTATTTCATCATGTTTCCATTCTTAAATGAGAAAGATGTGTTTATCAAAGACCCTGGAAAATAGTATACATACAAAATAAGCTCATGATGATGATGATGATGATGATGAAGAACAGCTTCAATGAGAGCGAAAATATTGAGAGGAATATAATTAAAACTGTAATTAAATTATGTATGGGATTTAACTCTCACTTTGAAATAGGCATTTTTAAAAATTGAACTTAAATGTATGTTCAATTCAGATAAAAAAGTGAATTTCTGTCATACATTTTTAATCTGAGATATATATTTTATTGAAGATTTAAGTGGTGATGTTTCTCAGCATAACAAAGTTCGTTTGTAAAACATTCATTTTGTTAATACGTTTGCTGCTAACTTATAGGGGTGCCAAGTTTTTATAAAGATATAAAGGAATTTTAAAATAATAAGATATATATATAAGTAAATAATTCATAAAAATCATACATATTAGAAATATGTGTGTGTGTGTTCAATCCTGAGATTGAAGACACTATGTAACAGAGAAGTTTGAATATACCAATGTGAGTTTTTTTAGATGCCTTGGGAGAGTAAAGCATTTATTTTAGATCTCTGTTATACTATGTAGTTTGCTATGGCTTTATGCTTGTAATCCTTAATGTGTTTTGTAGTTTCTTAAATGTATACCCAAGAGCATACGACAAAGTGTTTAGAGATGTATTGTATTTTTTATTCATAATTTTGCACCCATGGATTCAGGTATCAATCATACATATCCAAGAAAAGTATTTGTTTACTTCTATTGTCTTGTATTTTGTAAAAGCAAATTAATTATCATAATAATATTGCTGCTGTCTCTTACTCTGTCCCTCCTTCATTTGATCTTTCTCATTATATAACCTCTGAATCTCACTTCAAACTCTTTTCTAAACTCCCTAGGTATAATTCTACCATTTATTATAATTACAACATCCAGTTAATTTATCTTCATTCTAACTCATGATCTTGCTTTAATTAAATTCCACTGTTGTATCCATTTTCCTAAGACTTGCTTGGTATGATTTGGATTGCCATTTTTAAAATAATTATGATCATTCATACAGTTATTTTCTTGTATGAAAGTGGTGGCATTTGCCAATTATTGATATAGGACTAATCTGTTTTATTAGGCTAGAGGGCACCTTTCAGAAATGGCCTAAGTGGAAAGGATAAAGAATGAGTGCAAAGGAAGCAATAGGATGGTAACATTGGAAATTTATGGCGGGAGTATTTTATTATGTGTCATACAGCTAGTAGCACTGAAAATTCAAATATATACTCTCTATTGAAATTTTTGTACAGTGCCTTTAAGATGGGTTTACTCTTCGTTAAATTTTGATAGGTATCTGTTGAATCCTACGTTTATCAGACTTGACTCCCTGAATTATGAGAATGAAGCATCTTATCCATAGTATTTTCCCCTAGAACTAAGTGATTTTATTGGATCTAATCTGAATAATATTTGAATCAAGAGAATTCCATATCAATTAAATTTCTACACTGGGTTCACATCTCAGTGGAGATAGAGTTAGCCCAGTATATGCTATTTCCTTCATTGATTAGAACTAAAAACCCTACACTAAATATATAGTGAAGCTACCGGAGGACTCTGAAAAGTGAATAATAGCAGGCAAAATGGGGTGTAATGGCAAATCTCGACAAAGATAAGTACCACAATAAGTATTCTGTTTTTCTCTCCTATATAGTTCTCAGCTTTGACTTGAAGGTAGCTGAATCCCAGAATCCCATTCGCAGGCTCAGGCAGTAAAACTCTGAGAGAAACAATCTCTTTCTAACCAGAAGTAAGGGGGCGGGGCAGGCAAAGGCTTCTGTGAGGTACTGAGGGTAGGGTAGGAAGGAATTCCTTGTTTTCCTCATATCTCAGCCCCAGCACAGATAAGAAATCCCTAGTGTTAAAAGAAAAGAATCCCTAGTGTTAAAAGAATTCCTAGTGTTAAAAATCTTACTGTTGTTGCCTCAGGGATGATGGCAGTACAGCCATGCTGACTCCTAATCCTGTCTGGCAAGAAAAACTAGAAAAAAAGGATCCTATGGTCTGAAGCACTTGGGGGAAATCCCTGTTGTTTCTATTTTTCTCTTGCTCTTTCTCTCCGAAAGGGAAATCGGTTACATGAATGTACACAATAGTGCAAGGGGCTAAAACCTTGAGTTATATCAATTTTTCATCCAAAGGCACCAGGAAAAGAGGCCTCTGTGATCTGGAGAGTCTGGAGAGAAAGGAGCAAGGAACCGGAAAATGGGATATGCTAAATCTGCACCTGAGCTGACCCAAGTCCCAAGCTTACCCCTGAGCTGCATGTGAACTTAACAGGTCACTAATAACATGTTGGCTGTTTTGAACTGGACTGCCATATAAACTACCACTTGAGTCTGCTCAAAAGATCAATATCCTTGGCCATAAAACAAACTTTATTAAAAGAATGCATACAAAGTACACCTGACAACAACAGGATTAAACTAGAAATTAGGTTTTCAAAGATATCTAGAAAACCAAAACATTTAGAGATTAATCAGTGTACCTCTAAATAATCTATGGATAAAAGATTAATCCTCAAGAAATATTAGAAAATATGTTTGACTAAAATAACGTGAAAATACGACACAAGAAGCTCTTGAATAACATGGGGATTAAAGGTACTGAGCCCCTGTGCAGTACAAAATCCACTTATCACTTTTGACTTTCCAAAAATTTAGTACTCATAGCTTACTGTTGACTGGAAGCCATACCAATAACATTAACAAGCAAGTAACACATAATTTCTGTATATGTATTATATACTGTGTTCTTAGAATAAAGTGAGCTAGAGAAAAGAAAATGTTAGCAAGAAAATCATAGGGAAGAGAAAATACATTACTGTACTGTATTTATTGAAGAAAACCAGTGTATAAGTGGACCACACAGTTCAAACCTGTGTTACTCAGGGATCAGTTGTATACCAAAATTTGTGGGACTTTGGGTTAAAGAGGTGGTAATATAAAACCGCATACCAGTAAATTCCCATATTAGAAATGAAGAAAGTTCTCAAGTCAGTGGTCTAAGATTTCATCTTAAGAAACTAATAAAAGAAGAATAAACTCAATCCAAATCAAGCATATATATATATATATATATATATATACACATATATATATATACACACACACATGTATGCATTAATGTATATAATACATATTATATACACATTAATGTTAATAATGTATTGATTATATGTAATACAATATATTACATATATTATATTGTATTATATATGTATTATGTATTATAATATATGCATTATGTATATATTTATATGTATTGTAATATATGTATTATATGTAATATATATTAATAATACATAT
The DNA here is from genome assembly GCF_018350175.1 of Felis catus. Classification (NCBI taxonomy): domain Eukaryota; kingdom Metazoa; phylum Chordata; class Mammalia; order Carnivora; family Felidae; genus Felis; species Felis catus. The sequence goes on along the minus strand of NC_058368.1, from coordinate 215,054,066 downwards.
TAACACATATAAATATATAATATATATTAAGACCAAAAATCAAGGAAATTGAACACAAGCAAAAATAGAGAAAAATCAATGCAATTATAGGTGCTTACAGAGCAAGTCACGGCCTTTGACGTCATAGAAAAATAAAGCAAACAAAAAAAACAGTGATCATACAAGTGAATAAAATGATTGCAAGGGCTACAGAAAGAATACAGTGGTTTTACTGCGTTAGGAGGCTATTGAGAAAGAACTCTCACTGATTGTCACCTTAAAAAGCTGACATATGCAGAATCTCACCACGGGGAGACTTCATGAAGGAGAAAAAGGTCAATGGGACTGGGGATAGGGCGGAGAACATAGCACGTAGAATGTTCTTGAAGCAGGAGGAGATATTTGTATAAGAATATCAGGATTTGTGCATATTGACAGGAATCATGGAACAAGCTATGGGAATCATACATCCACTTTTCTAGTCAAGAAATACTTGGCTGCTACTTCTCATTCTAGGTACTGGGATTAGAGTAGTAACAAAAAGTGTCAAGCTCCTTATAGAGCTTGTAAAATGTATGAGAAGCACAATAAGCAAATAAATAATAAGTATATGATTTGGCCCATGGTTATGAGCCCTATGGAGGAAGTGAAGTGGTTTAGGGGACAGGAGTTGTGAGGGAGGGGTGAAGACTGTTATTTAGGATAAGTGGTAAGGAAAGAAAGACATTTTGGATGAGGTCAACTTTGAGCAGAGAGCAGAAAGAAAGGAGTTAGCCATGAAAATAACTGGCTGAAAAAGATTCAAGGCAGAGTAAACAGCAAATATAAATTCTCGTGGTCAGAATATGGTTGGTGTCTTTGGGAAGCAGTAAGGAGGTGAATATGGCTGGAGGACAGTGAGCCAGACAGAGGAAGAAAACAGCCAGATCACAAGTGGGCCAACCAAGTGGGCCATGCTAACATCCTGGCTTTTACTTTAAGGGTGCGGGATTTCTAGAAGAGGAGTAATACAACCTGAGTTACATTTTAAAAGGCTCTTTCTGGATGCTGTGTGGAGAAAAGACTGTGGGTGGGGGGAGTGGGGGGAGTAGGGATAGGGAGGAAATGAAGGGAAAAACATAGTGGAATGGGCTCAGTGGAACATGGAAGGAGAAGTGGAGACAGCTAATTTAAACGACTTTTTGTTTTGTTTGTTTTGTTTTGAGAGAGACAGAGACCCTGTGAGCAGAGTAGGGGCAGAAAGAGAGGGAGAGAGTGAATCCCAAGCAGTCTCCACATGGTCAGTGCGCAGAGCCTGATCCAGGGCTCAAAGTCACGAAACCATGAGATTATGACCTTAGCTGAAACCAAGAGTCAGATGCTTAACCGACTGAGCCACACAGGCACCCCTAAACAACTTTTAAAATCGTTTTGCTATAAAGAGAAAAAGAGGATTTGGACAGTAGCTAGAATAGTATGTGCTGTGAAGGGAGTGTTTTATTATTATTTCCAGATGGAAAATGTCAGCAAATGTGTTTGTTTAGGGAAACTATTTGTATATCTGGAAATGGTGGTGATGCGGAATATGGGGAGGGAAGGAATATCACTGTAATTTCTAGTTTAATTTGCTGTCAATACTGGAGGGGTTGCCTGGAAATACAGGCCTGACAGTATATGCTTGGTTATAGGAGGGAAGAAAGTACAGGTGTCCTGTTTGATAGGCTGTAGGGAACTTGTGGAATGTCTTTCTATTGCTTCTATGCTTATGATTTTCGCTGTAGACCTGTTAAAAAGTCCATCTGCTTAGATTAGAGTACATGAAGGAAGGACGCCTGGGTGGCTCAGTCGGTTGAGCTTCTGACTTCGGCTAAGGTCATGATCTCACAGCGTGTGGGTTTGAGCCCCATGTCGGGCTCTGTGCTGACAGCTCAGAGCCTGGAGCCTGTTTCTGATTCTGTGTCTCCCTCTCTCTCTGCAACGTCCCCTGCTCATACTCTCTCTTTCTCTCAAAAATATATATAAAATAGAGCTTAGACTCTGAAATCAGATTGTTGCATTTGAATCTTGGACTTACCATGTGTGCTTGAGAGCATGTATCATACCTCTCCTAAAATCCACTTCCTTGTCTATAATATAGAATGAATAGCCCTAAAAATTTTAAGTTTGAGATGAGAATTGCATATCAATAATGGTTCCTTGTTAGTAGTTATTTGTGTGTGTCATCTGTTTTAATTTCCAAATCCTTTCCACATGACGTTGACCTTCTCTGATAGATTTCTTAGAATTTTGTCAAGGTGAAAAAAAATTTGTTAGCAGCGTTTTTGTGAAATGATAGGAAAGCCCAAATTTGCATACCAATTTGGCTTTCTAGAAATGCGTAGGGAAGAGCAAAAGAATAAGAGCTGAAGGCGGAGAGTCTAGCCTCATTTCTGGTTATACCATGTGATGATTAATTTTACTTGTCAACTTGGCTAGGCCATGGTATGTGGTTTTGGTCAAACACAAGTCTAGATGTTACCATGGGGCTCTGCACTGACAGCAGGGAGCCTGCCTAGGTTCTCTCTCTCCCTCTCTCCCTCTCTCTCTGCCCCTCCCCCACTCACACACCTCCTCTCGCTCTCTCAAAATCAATTAACCAATCAATAAATAGATGTTCCTGTGAAGGTATGTTTCAGATTTTATTAACATTTTAATCATCAGACTTTGAATAAAGCAGATTAACCCCCCCACCATATGGGTGGGCCTCATCCAATCAGTTAAAGTCTTAAGAGAAAACCTGAGGGCCTTTGAGGAAGGAATTCTGCCTCTAGACTGAACTTTCAACTTGATAGTCTAATATCAACTCTTCCTCGCATCTCTGAAGAACACTAACTTCACCTCCATTTTTCTAGGCATTCACATTAAATCAAATAGTGAGTCTGGAAGTGTTTTAGAACATAAAAAAATAAGTGGAAATACTAAGCATTATTACACTAAAAACTGTAATAATTATAAATATCTTTTAAGCACATCATATATGTCAGGAACTATTCTAAAGTGTGTGTGTTGTGGGGGAGAGGGATAGCTCTTTGACTCCTCAGAACACCCTCTGATATAGGTAATATTTTTTCCTCCCTGTTTGATTGATTAAGAAACTGAGGCCTAAGAATTCTAACCCAGGGTCAGACATTTGCTAAGTGGTAGAACAAGGATACAACCAGGAATATTCATTTCAGAACCTCTGCTATCTCCCTACAAACATATATGTACTGTATTTCCCTACTAAATTTTCTAACTTTTGTGAACAGCAATTCTTACATGGTTTCCTCTTACCTCAGCTCTTCAAAATTTCCTCCATGTACTTAAAAAACTTTTTTAATGTTAATTTAATTTTTTGAAAGACAGAGACAGAGACAGAGACAGAGTGAGCAGGGGAGGAACATGAAAACAAGATGCAGGTTTCAGGTCATGGTGTACCACTGGCTGACCATACTACTTGGCATATCCCTTAACTGACGTAAGTCCCAGGTCCCTTCTGTAAAAGTGATAAACATAATATCTTCCCATCCTGTCTACAGGACTTTTTGGGGTGCAGATGAGAAATTTATGGAAAAATTCTTTCAAAGTTTAAAAGTCTTCATATATGAGCTCTTAACTATTATTATGGAAAGAAGATCAGCGACTTCCCCTGGTGTATATTGTTCTGATGAATTATTTTAAAAACTGGAGCTACATCACTATTGCTGATCTTGGAGACCCACATAATTTTTTTTAAAAAATAGAGAGCCCCAGGGCTTTTCAATTTACACTGATTATTGTTACTCCCATCATGTTTGGGGGAAAAAGTAAAAATTAGTTTGACTAAAAGAAATGTTGACTATTTGATAAGAATTCAAGTTTGCATTCAGTAAATTACAACATTGCATTCAGTCTCAAAGAAAAAGAAAAATACATTTTAATTTTAAAAGGCATCTTGTCGGCCGGATGCTTTTGGTCTGCTGACATACACCTGCCACATAATACCTGAAGCAGAATTGGACTCATATGATTAATAGATACATCTTACCATCGTTTCTGTGGGATGGGCCTGCAGGGCTCCAGTCATTTGGGATTTATTTAACTTCAGGTCTGTGACAGGCCAGCAAGAACTAGAGATATAGCGCAGCTAAAATTACTACAAAATTCTACAACTTACTTGAAGAGATTTTTTTAAAGTAACTTTCATTTCCCCAAAACACAATAAATATATCAGAGACTGTTCTTTATATTTGATTCCAATAATGAAATCCATAAAGTGCTAAATTAACAAAGTCATTCAGCAGGAGAAATTATAAGAACATTCTATTATTTGTGGTTAATGATACTTTCTGTGGCCAAAACTTTTTGTCTATGTGAAGAAAACTAATTATTAAATACAATAATCTTCTTTTGCTAATTATCTTCCTTAAAATATAATTTAGTCATTTTGATATAGTATTTTCTGTGCTGTGAAAATGTAAAGGTGGTAATATACATTGGAATCTCTATACTTTCCTTCATTATTATATTTTCCTTACGAAAGTTCTATTTTCTCTCCTCTGTTACATATTAAACAGAATATTAACTGTATTCGGTTTATACACATGCACACACACGCGCGCACACACACACACTTACATTTCCATATAGAATGAAGAAACTACAGTGTGATTGAATTTGGACAACCAAGTAAGTTCCAACAATATAATAAATTTTGGCTTCTTTTAAACTTTGAATTAACAAAAAACTGAATTCACTCTTGGTCACTCACTCATCACTCTTCTAGGGGAAAAAACATTCCCCTGTGAGAATGTGTTTGAAGTTCTACTCCTACACAAATTCCTCTTTTGGCTTATTTCTTTATTGTCCTGTCTACACAGAGTGTTCTATATAATTTTAATCTATGATTTGTGTATTGGTTATTGTTCTTGTTATTGTTCTGTGGGTAGTATAGATGAGATTTAGTATTTTATTTTATTTCTCTATTTTGGGTTAAATTGCAAACAAAGAGTTTGATCTGATCTTTTCAAAATATTTGCAGGACTTTTAAGGATGGGCTGCTTAGAATTTTATGTTAACACATATATGGTTTCATGTCCTTATCTTCTGGACTTCTCTTTTCCACACTGATCATGAATTCTAGTTTCTTAATTTGCTGTATTTTTCGTATTTTTTTCTCCATGTCAATGACTAATATATTTTTAATGGGTGTCTTCTATCTAATTATTAGGACTACAAAGTCTCTCCCAGTTCAAGCAGAGATAGGATTTACAGGCACTTACACAGGGTACTACGAGAACACATTCACATTCTTGTCATGCTAAAGCTCTTGACTTTTCATGATTTGCTTTTTCCAACTTCATAAATGGTTCGGTAACCAATCTAAAAGTAATCTCTGATTTCAGGCCCATAAAATGATTCTGCTATAAAAATACTCAAGTCACATTTATAAAATGCAAATTACATTCATCTTCATTTCTTCTTTCATTAATTTAATTTTAATTTAACTGATGTTTGTTGAGCAACTGTAGCAGGTGACTGGGGTACAAAATTAAATTAAACAGGGTCAGTGCACTAATAGGCTGGTGGTTTAAAAGTGAATTCAAGAATATATACAGATTCTTTTCAAAATGTGGGCAATGATAGATACCATTCTTTCTTTTTCTCTTTTATTAGACCAATGAGTATTGGGTGAATATTTAGGATATGTTGGGCACCATGCTAGCAAAAACTTGAAATTTAAGAAAAAATAAATAAACATGGTTCCCTCTTTCAGGAGCAGATAGTCTAGCAGGGAAGGCAAATATAAAGAGACCACCGGAATGAAATACAGAAAATCCAATGAAACATACCTTTTGAGTAATTAGTTTACCGATGTTATAACACAAATGGTTTACTTTTTATAAAGAATGGGTTTAGAGGCAAACAGTGATAGATAGGTGTGCTACGAAATGAGTTATTAGTAAGTGTTATTTTATCAATGATAGAATGAGTAAAATATTTAATCAACATTGGATTGAACAGAACATAAGCAATAAGGAAGTGCAGGTTACTTTTTGAAGTGTGTGTAGGAAAGGGATGGGAAAAAGATTGAAGGGAGAAGTGAATTAAATGAAGTGATATTTTTTGGGCAAAAAATTTGTGGGCAAGAATTTGTTGTGGGAAAATATTCCTGGATTTTAAACCCATCATTGCCACTTCTTAGCTGTGTGGCCCTCAGCTTGTTATATAGCCACAAATGTATTGTTTTTAGAATGGGAAAAATAATATCCTCTGTTGTGCTGTTGCAAGGAATAATTGAGAGAAAGTAAATAAAAGGTTTGGGACAGTTACCAACTCTAGTAACAACTCAAGAATAGATGGAATAAGAAGAAGGTCAATGAAGAAGATGAAGACAAAGCATTTTGCTCTAATGGCCTTCAATATTCACCTGAGAAAGCACAAACTTTAGTTTTGTGTTTTATCCTGCTTTCTTGTCATTCTTTCTTAACCTACTCCATTTTCACTGACCTGTGGGAGATTTGCTGGATCTAACAGTCCCTTTTATGTCAACACATGTTTTTTTTAATTTAAATTTTTTTTTTAAATCTGTATTTATTTTTGAGAGAGAGACAGGGTGTGAGCAGAGGAGGAGCAGAGAGGGAGGGAGACACAGAATCCAAAGCAGGCTCTAGGCCCTGAACTGTCAGCACACAGCCTAATGCAGGGCGCAAACTCACGAACCGTGAGATAGTGACCTGAGCCGAAGTTAGACACTCAACTGACTGAGCTACCCAGGCGCCCCTATGTCAATAAATCTTTAATCATATGGAGCTTCTATCTGGAAGCGTCTTCCCTCCACTTTTTCAAAACTTGCACCATTCACCTTGGTTTTCCACCATGGGATCATTCTACAGCCCCCACACTAATTGGAACTCACCATCTTCCCTATGTCCTTTCCCCATAGCATGCAAACATTCTTTTATTACAATTCTTCTATGACTACGTTCCACTGTTTTTGCTTAAATGACTACCTTCCCATTTATCACTATCCTATTGAAAACCTAACCATCAAGGGTTACCTAATTTTACAACCTAACTACCCAACACAGCCTAATGCATAGTAGGGCTAAGTTGTTGTTTGTAGGAAATAAAGGACTTTGTGCAGATTTCTGCAGTTACAATTACAGAAATCAATAAAACAAAAGAAACATAATGCATGAAGTCTACATAGTTGAGAAGGAAAGCCAAAAGGAACTTGAGAAGTTGCAGCAAATTCAGGCATAGAGACAAAAAATCTGCAACAAAATCACGTCCCCTCTCTTGATGACTTCATGCATGCCTAATTCATCAGCATTTCTGTAAACTAAATCCTAAATGTGTCATCAGTGTTTTTTACTTGACTTCTGCATTCATTCTATTTGGACTTATACAATATCTTTCTGTTGTATTTTCCAGCTTTTACCCTCACTCATTTGCCTCCAAACAATCATATCTCCTCATATTATGTACCCTTAGTGTCTGGGACATTATCCGCATTTAGTATGTCTCCATTCCTATTCTATAGATGAATAAATGATCTAATCAAACATGTTAGATAATCTATACCTGAGATGTTTTGTGTCTGTACTTGAATATTTTTATTGCTTCTTTTTCAGTTTATATTAACTAAAGTTAAAAGTTTTTAAGCAATTTCCTATAGTGCCTCAATTTTACTAATTTTGTTTTGTTATTGCTCTTGTAAGGCCCCGAAACAAACAACAACAACAACAACAACAACAACAACAACAACCTTCTCACTCTTTGGTACAGTAAGAATACTTGTTCCCTATCAACACACAGTTTATTTAGCATCTGGCTGAAAACAGCCATGTTAGTTTATTTTTAATTTATTAAAATCTAATTCAGACCAGTTTGGACCAAAATATTATATATATAATCAGGGAAATTTGTTAAAGTCAGGGTGTAGTGAGATAAAATCTTTTTGATGTCATCAAATAAGAATTAAACAAAAAAGCCTGATGATGTAAGACAGGGGTAAAAGTGACCATTAGATTTTTATTATATTTATATATATAATTATGCAGTATATATATATAATATTTATATATAACATATAACATATTATTACATAATATATATTATATATTACATAATATATATTCTATATATTATGTAATATATATGTTATATATAAATATTATATATATACTGCAATATATACATATATATAACATATATATATTGCATTACATAATTGATGGAAAGACTGAAAAATCTAACAGAAGTGAGTGTGGTGTAGCCACTGGGACTCAATAATAATGGGGACTGGAGCTCTCTCAGCACTCAGATATCATTCTCTTAACCAACAAAGAGGCTTCCTCCTCACAGAGTGATTGGATTTCCAACAGGTCCAGAAGTTGACATTTTAAAACTTTTCCCACCTATTTGGCAAAATATCAAGGAAATGCTGCTCTACTCAGTGTCAGGATCATCCAAGAACAACAGGGTTGTCCAGAACTCAAATTGTTACACCGTGGAAGAGAGCAGTCATCAGAACAGGGGAAAGGGAGGAGAAATGGTGCAGGTGACTGCTGACCAGAGACCAAGAAGCAGTCAGGGCAACAAGGGAAATCTATGAATGCGCTAGCACATCCCCTAATGTTAGCTGGGGCATTATTGAAAGAGGGTATATTGGTTGTCAAGAAATAGGATTAAGCAATCGTGTAGGAGCATAAATGCCATGCCATCAGCATGTCTATGCTAATGTAGGGATTGAGGAGCTCAGTTGAAACAATGAATGTATAATGATGAAGCAACTCTAATGATATCAAGTAGTAGTAGTTGTACAGGCTGACACGGAGGCCCTCTCACAGTCCGTGTCTTCACTCTCATCTCAAACACACGTACACATTCACTGACAATAACGCAATATACATAGATTTTAAAATGTTCTCTGTATTGTGGCCAGTTTCCTAGAGTATTTATTGGAAACCCTGTATCTATAATTAGATGCTTCAACTCAAGAGAGAGCAACATTAAACGTTCTGTGCAGTAGGTGCAAGTTTTACTAAGTTTGCATGAAATTTGTTAAAGTCAGTGTGTAGTGAGATAAAATCTTTTTGATGTCATCAAATAAGAATTAAACAAAAAAGCCTGATGATGTAAGACGGGGGCAAAAGTGACCATTAGATTTGTATTAGAATATTGATTCAAACTAGTTTTCCAGTGTACGGTATAAAATACTTATGTATTCATATTGTACATGTTCTTAATATTTCGGTTTGTGTATTTCAGTAGTTCAGGAGTATTAATAGTACATTTGTACTTCTTCTTTCTTTTGCTTCCAACTATGAGATTGAGATTGCTTCCTTCAGGGAACTAAAGATCCTTCCCAGATCTTTGCTTTTTTTCCCTTCCATTTTATCACACATCCCATCTTGCTAAGAGACTAAATCCATATTTAAATACTAATGTGATAAAAATATATTTATCAGAGAAAGAAAGTGATATCCTTTATTTGAATTCAAATTGATGGAGACATTTCAAATTTTATCTGGCATAAGAGAGCATAGTTTGCAAATAATAAGTTGGAGCAGAATCTCCAGAGCATACTGGTGTACGCCAACTGGAGGTTGGATTTAAATAATTAGTGAAATCACCATTTGTGTGCTAGAAATATGATATTTTTACTCTGCACATTACTGCTGCAGAGATCAAATCTAGAAAGTCTGTCTTCCAGGGAATTTGAGATCCCCTGCTTTGATTGAACTATAGGGAAATTTTACTTTCAGTTGAAAATCAAGAATTGTACTGGTAAAAGTGAATCATTATACATGAGAAAAAAAAAGAACAAAATTAACAATCTCCTCGTGGAAAAGAAAGACTTACTAATGAACACAAAACATTAGTCAGGGCCAATTCTCTTTTTTCTGTTTTTAATCACTGGATGTGGCATAATCTTTTATAAGTTCATGGTATTGTATCTCTGCACGGGACCACTCAGGAAGGGAGGGGTCAGTAATGTAGAACCCTGGAAAACTACACACATCACATTGTGACTTATCGAGAAGTTTGGAGGAAGGGAGGAGTTTGCGGCATTTTCAACTAAGCAAAACTTGAGGCTTTTTGGAGCTATGCAAGATAATCAAGATGAACGAGAAATCTATCAAGTCCCACCTGCAGCGTCTCCTTTAGGCCTGATTGTATCATTAGTGTTTTCAAACTGGAAGCACAATGTCCAGCTACCAAATGAATATCAATATTTCTTCTGCTTAAGGAAATCAATTTTTGCATAATCCTTATGATTTGATGCAAACAGGTATGAAGGTTTCTTTTTTTATGCCAGACTGTCATTTTGATCATTAGTTAAACAGATTAAAAAAAACAAAAAAAAACAAAAAAAAAACTAGGGGCACCTTGTGGCTCAGTTGGTTAAGCGTCGAAATTCGGCTCAGGTCATGATCTCACAGTTTGTGAGCTCGAGCCCCATGTGGGGCTCTGTGCTGACAGCTCAACCTGGAGCCTGCTTTGGATTCTGTCTCCTTCTCTCTCTGCCCCTCCCCACTTATGCTCTGTCTCTCTGCCTCTCAAAAATACATGAATGTAAAAAAAAGAAAAGAAAAAGAAAACTATTAGAGTTTGTTCTATATTCCCCACTTATTTCTTTGCTTACATATTGTGCACAACTCCCTACTTGCCATTTACAAAGTGTTAGTAAAATACTTAGCCATATAAATATATCTCTATCCTAATTTTGACTCAGTAAGTTAGTGTTTGTGGCCAAGACACTAATTGTTTTTCAGAAAGTTATTGGACAATACTTTAGGGAAAAAAAGATAAAGCTTATGGATTTTTTTGTCCTTCCAGACCCTTCTATTTTTATATCACATGTATAATTTTCGCACTCTTTTCTTCCATGAGAGCTTGTGACATGAGTCAATCAATACTAGACTCATCACCTTTTCCTTGTTTGCTAGTAACTCTAGAACAATTGTACTACACAATTGTATTGATCCATAAACAAATGGTAGATGGTTTGGCAGGCAGTTTTCTGGTTCTGTAGAAATTATAAAATGGACCCAAAGATTCCATAGCACCATACCTCACTAGAGATTAGTTAATCCTCAATGGGATACAAAAAGAAAATAGAACAGCAAGATCTAAGATTTTTTTTAAATCAATAATTAAATCCTTATACTCTTATGTTATAATTTTGTAACAGGTAGGATCTTGCTGAAATATCAGAAGGTTGATATTAGTAATATTACCTTTGGAAAACCGACATTGATAAAGATCTGACACACGGAAAGTACTAATTAATTCCTGGAATTTACTACTGTGACGCTAGTTCAAAGTCAGGAGAGATGGTGTATACTTTAGATCTCCCCAAATAGAAAGTTGTGTGCAAAAAAGACAGACCAGAAAAGTTTGATGCTTTGGTATCTGGCAAAAAAATTCACATAAAGAGAAGGTAATAAGCCTTCCAGCTTCCTACACTGCCCTCTTCCAACTCCCTCATTAAGAAAAATGTGGCTTTCTGGGTGCCTGGGTGACTCAGTTGGTGAAGCGTCTGACTTTAGCTCAGGTCATGATCTCGTGGTTCATGGGTTTCAGCCCTGCATGGGGATCTGCACTGACAGCTCAGAGCCTTGACCCTGCTTGGGATTCTGTGTCTTCCTCTCTCGCTGCCCCTCCCTCACTTGCTCTCTGCATGTCTCTCTGTCTCTCTCTCAAAAAATGAATAAAGACTAAAACTTTTTAAAAAATATGTGACTTTCAATATGAAGGAATGATGAGTGTTTTCCTAATTCTTATAACTTTCCAGGACAGAGAGACTTTCTCTATGATAAGGGGATAGTGAGTCAGTGATATGTCTGAGGCAAAAGCCAAGAGTTCTAAGATCATACAGGAGGTGATGTAGGCTCACAGTTGTGGGCTAAAATGGTTTTAGTTTCTTTGTCCTTTTTTTTTTTTTTTTGAGAGAGAGACAGTGGGTGGGAGGGCAGAGGGAGAAGGAGAGAGAATCCCAAGCAAGTTCTGTCACCACAGAGCATGACACAGGGCTCAGTCTGACAAACCATGAGATCATGATCTGAGCCAAAATCAAGAGTTGGGTGATTAACCCACTGAGCCACCCAGGTGCCCCTAGTTTCTTTATCAAGGTAAGCCATTATAGAAATTTACATAAACTGAAGGAATTCAAAAGAGTAATTTTGTAAAACATTGGTTACCACAAATATTTAGAATAAGTCTAATATCTTTTCGTCTGTTTCACCAGGATCCTTCTTATCTGGTCATGGTTGAAAATATGTCAAGGGATGATACACCTGGTGAGTGCACATGCTTCACCTTCCCTAAACCTCTGCAGATTATGAGATGAGATGCACTAAAAGTGATTGCACAATTAAAGGGATTAATAATAAAAAGTGCAGGAACTATATATGTTGACTCTGAAAATGACTTATTTTTCTCCTTTGTAAAAAGAATTAAAGGGTTTTTTTTCTTTTTTTCCAGAAAGAATTACAGTTTTCAGTACAGAATTCTGACCCTGAGATTATATTTTGCTGTCCAAGGAATAATTAGAAACTACTAATGTCTCTAGGGCACCTGGGTGACTCAGTAGATTAAGCGGCCGACTTGATTCTGGCTCAGGTCATGATCTCAGGGTTCGGTTCCTGAAATGGAGCCCCACGACAGGCACTACGCTGACAGCACAGAGCCTTCTTGGGATTGTCTCTCTCCCTCTCTCTCTGCCCCTTCACGGCTCGTGCGCACACACATGCACATGCCCTCTTTCTCTCAAAATAAATAAATTAACATTAAACAAAGACTAATGTCTCAATGGTTAAATTCTGTATGTATGTGTGCATTCATGTGTGCATGTAATAAATACATAGCTATGAGACATGTGGAACTGCTTGTGTTTGATATTATATGACCTCCAAGATGGACATTTGTATAACTCAACCTGGAGTTGACAACTCTGTAGATGGAAAGAAATTATTTTTTCTTCCGATCGTTAGTTACTCTCATTTGCCTGGCATATGGAAAAGGTTTAAAAATTATTCGTATTTTGGAGCACCTGGGTGGCTCAGTCAGTTAGGCGTCTGACTTTGGCTCAGGTCATAATCTTTCAGTTTGTGGGTTTGAGCCCTATGTTGGGCTCTGTGTTGACAGCTCAGAGATTGGAGCTTGTTTCAGATCTTGTGTCTCCCTCTCTCTCTGCCCCTCCTTTGCTCACGCTCTGTCTCTGTCTCTCAAAAATGAATAAACATTAAAAAAATTATTAGTACTTTGAATTCTAAGGAAGTGGCCTAATTCAAACACAACTGCTAGCAATGATGTGCCTGACCTTCCCTAGCAGGTAATTATTTATCCTTCCACCCAAAGCGATGGCATCCTGCCAGCTTGTGAGAAAAGATTTAGAAATGAATGTTATACTGCTCTTTTTTTCCATGTGGGTTTGTGGGTCTTAGCTTTACTTGTTATTGTTGGCACTATTACATAAGTATCATTGATACTCTGTCTCTATTCTCCAGTCTGTCACCTTCGTCCTCTAAATTAATGTGGTATTAATTTGAACAGAGTTGAGAAAAATAAGTTTTTCAAACATAAGTTCAATGTGGATTGATTATAGATGTTAGCTTCTGAAGGCTCCAGAAGAAAAGTTTGAAGCTAACAGAGGCTGGTTCATGAGATTTAGGAAAGAAGCCATCTCAGTAACATAAAAGTGTAAGATAAAGCAGAAAGTGCTGATGCAGAAGCTGCAGCCAGGGATACAACATTCTTCCTATGAAGTCACTGACTATTAGATTCAGAAGGAATCTATAAAACATTTACCTCAAAGCTCAAACAATCCATAAAAGAGAAGATCTAGAAAAGAGAGGAATTACCCCAAAATCATGAAGCTGATTAATGGTTGACATTTTTTGACCACTGCCTAGGCAAATAAGCTGCCTACCACTTAAATATATTTTGGAAATTCAAGTAAATTATTATTTCCTCAAAAAACTCCACCTCAACGTTGGCCATTTTGGGGTTATGTGTTTCTGAGACTTTTGCTTTTTCATCAGAGATCATATTCTTTCCACAGAAACGATCAAGTCACTACAGTCTAGGTATTTTCAGCATCCCATTTACACAGTTTGTCTCCAAGGATCTGAGTATAACATACATTCTACATACCCCAGCGGCAACTGTAGAACTTGGGTTCAAATATTCACATGAACTTGTGGTTAGACATCGTAGGCTCACATGTCTCAAGCAGCACTATGTAATGCGGCAGAAGGAATTATACACTATATAATTTGAGTACAGAAGTAAAACTGCCTCTCCATTCGGATCAGATACATCTAGTCTGGGCCTATATCATTTTATTGCACTTCGATTTATTGCATTTCATAGATATTGTTTTTTTTTTTACAAACTGAAGGATTGTGGCAACCGCACATTGAGCTAGTCTAATGGCACCATTTTCCCAACAGCGTTTGCTCACTTCATGTGTATGTGTCACATTTTGGTAACTGTCATAATTTTTCAAACTTTCTCATTTTTATAATATTTGTTACGGTGGCCTGTGATCAGTGATCTTCGATGTCACTACTATAAGTATTTTGGGGCACCACAAACTGTACCCATATAAGATAGAAAACTTAATCACAAAATATTGTGTTGTGATGGCTCCACGACTGGCCATTCCATCTCTTTCCCTGTCCTCAGGCCTCCCTATTCCCTGGGACATAACAATATTGAGATTAGGCCAATTAAAAACCCTGCGATGACCTCAAAGTACTCAAATGAAAGGAAGAATCACACATCTCTCACTTCAAATCAACAGATACAGATGATTAAGCCTAGTGAGGAAGGCTTGTCAAAAGCCGAGACAGGCGAAAAGGTAGGCTTCTTCCAACGAGATAGCCAAGTTGTGAATGAAAAGAAACCTTCTCAAAGGAAATTAAAAGTGCTACTCCACTGAGCACATGAATGATAAGAAAGTGAAACAGCCTTATTGCTGATATGGAGAAAGTTTTCGTGGTGTGGATAGAAGATCAAACGAACCACAACATTCTCTTAAGCCAAAGCCTAATCCAGAACAAGACTCTGTGTTCAATTCTATGAAGGTTGAGAGAGGTGAGAAAATTACAGAAGAAAAGATGAAGCTAACAGAGGTTGGTTCGTGAGATTTAAGAAAGAAGCCATCTCAATAACATAAAAGTGCAAGATAAAGCAGAGATTGCTGATGCAGAAACTGCAACAATTCATCCAGAATATCTATCTCGGATCATCATTAATGAAGATGGTAACTAAACAACAGAGTTTCAAAGTAGACAAAAAAGCCTCCTATTAAAAGAAGTTGCCATCTAGGACTTTTATAGCTAGAGAGGAAAGGTCAATACTTGGTTTCACATTTTCAAAAGACAGTCTGACTGTCTTGTTAGGGGGTTAATGCAGCTGGTTATTTTAGGTGGAAGCCAATGTTCATTTACCATTCTAGGAATCCTAAGGAACGTACAGATTAAGTTAAATCTCCTCTGTGCTTTATAAATGAAACAAAACATAGATGGCACATCTGTGTTTACAACATGGTTTACTAAATAGTTTAAGCCCACTGTTGATGCCTATTTCTCAGGTAAAAAAAATTCCCTTTAAAATATGATTGCTCATTGACAATATACTTGGCAACCCAAGAGTTCTGATGGAGATTAGTGTTATTTTCACACCTGGAATGCAACATCCATTCTGCACCCATGGAGCAAGAAGTAATTTCAACTTTTAAGTATTATCATTTAAAAAATACATTTTATAAGGCTATAGCTATCATAGAGATTGATTTGTCTGATGGATCTGGGAAAAGTAATTTGAAAACCTTCTGGAAGAATTCTAGAAATCATTAGGAATATTGGTGATTCATGGGAAGAGGTCGAAATATAAATATATTTTTAAACTTTATTTATTTTGAGAGAGAGAGCATGCAAGCAGCGGAAGGGAGGAGACAGAGGGAGAGAAGCCCAAGCAGGCTCCATGCTGTCAGCCCAATGAGGCAGCAAAGAACCACAAGATCATGACCTGAGCCAAAATCAAGAGTCAGATGCTTAACCAACTGAGCCACCCAGGTGCCTCAGCACTAACAGCAGTTTGGAAGAAGTTGATTCCAGCCCTCACGGATAACTCTGAGAGGTTTAAGACCTTAGTGGAGGAAGTAACTGCAGATGTGGAAATAGCAAGAGAACCGCAGTTAGAAACGGACCCTGAAGATATGACTGAATTGTTGCAATCTCATGATAAAACATAAATGGATGAGGAATTGCTTCCTATCGATGAGTGATAAAGTGTTTTTTTTCAATGAAATCTGCTCCTGATGAAGATACTGTGAAGATTGTTCAATTGACAATGATTGAGAATATTACATAAACGTAGTTGATAAAGCAGTGGCAGGGTTAGAGAGGACTGACTCCAATTTTGAAAGAAGTTCTACTGTGAGTAAAATGTCACCAAGCAGCACTGCATGTTCCAGAGAAATCATCTGTGAAAGGACAAGTTAATTGATGCTACAAACTTCATTGTTATTTTGAAAAATTGCCACAGCCACCCCACCCTTCAGCAACCACCCTCCTGATCAGTCAGAAGCCATCAACATTGAGATAAGACACTCCACCAGCAAAAAGATTGCAATTCACTGAAAGCTCAGATGACAGCACTTTTTAGCAATCAAGTGTTTTTAAGTAATGGGATGTACACTTTATTATGCATGATGCTATTACACACTTAACACACTACAGCATAATGTAAGCATAACTTTTACATGCACTGGGACCTCCCAAACATGTATTTGACTTACTTTACTGCAATATATGCTTTATTGCAGCGATCTGGAACAGAACCTGCAATATCTCTCAGTATGCCTCTAAATGCACTCTCAAATAACACAACTATTCAACAGCAATCAACAAACACTAAATGATCATAGGGTTGTATCTGCACAGTAATATGTCACTATTATTTATTTTGAGAATTGCATTTCAGCTAATGGAAAGAGGGAAGCCAGTCTAAAATCTCAGATTTCAAGGCAATTGTTTTGTTCAACTAGACCTATTAGCAATGCTATCTATCCCTATCATGCAAGTTATTGCTTCTCTTTTCCAGAGTGAAGTATCTTGCTAAATTTTAGAAAATTTGAAAATTCTCTTCTATATAGACACAGTGCATTAAAATGAAAAGTTGTTTTATTAAGGAACAACTTCATTTTATCACATTTTTTTTCCATTTAGTATTCAATTTATCGGTTTGTTGTCCAGAGAAAAGATTTTTTTTTCTTTTTCTAAATTCTTTTAATGTTTCTTTATTTTTGAGAGAGAGAGAGCACACCGGTGCACGCAGGGGAAAGGCAGAGAGAGAGGGAGACAGGGAATCTGAAGCAGGCTCTGCACTGTCAGCACAAAACCCTAAGCCAGGCTCAAACTCATGAACCGAAACACAGGATCATGATCTGAGCTGAAGTCAGACACTCAACCAACTGAGCCATCCAGGCACCCTTTTTCTTTATCTAAATTAGAGAAAGGGGGAGCACCTGGGTGGCTCAGTCAGTTAAGGTCTGACTCTTGATTTCAGCTCAGGTCATGATCTCTTGGTTCATGAGATTGAGCCCAGGCGGGCTCTGCACTGACAGCACAGAGCCTGCTTGGGAGTCTCTCTCTCTCCCTCTCTCTGTCCCTCCTTTGCTTGTGCATGGGCACATGTCCTCTCTCTCTCTATCTCAAAATAAATAAATAAATAACACATATTAAGTGAGAGAAAGGGGTTGGAGGGAGGCAGGGAGAGTGGGAGAGAGAGAAGAATATAAGCAAGTTCATTCATGGTAACATTTTTAGACCCATTGTTTAGAATTCTTTTCTTGTTTAGAAATTGGCTTATGGATGAATTAAGTATATCTTAATTTTCAAGGAAGAAATATTTCCTCAAATAAATTTCTTTTTTTCTAAATTTTTTTTCAACGTTTTTTATTTATTTTTGGGACAGAGAGAGACAAAGCATGAACGGGGGAGGGGCAGAGAGAGAGGGAGACACAGAATCGGAAACAGGCTCCAGGCTCCGAGCCATCAGTCCAGAGCCTGACGCGGGGCTCGAACTCACGGACCGCGAGATCTTGACCTGGCTGAAGTCGGAGGCTTAACCGACTGCACCACCCAGGCGCCCCCTCAAATAAATTTCTTTCTTTTCCCTGGAAAAATGGGGTACATTGGCAAATACCTTTTTTATAACTAAAAACAAAACTTGGAAAATATGGCCATTGTAAAATTAAGAGCATACAAAATAATATTAATCTATTTCATCTAACTATAAAATCAATTAGTAATATTTATATTGGTATTAAAGAAATATCTTAGTGTTTTCATAATCGTTGCATGGGCCAAATTAGGCTTATCAACGGTCAGTGCAAGGATTCTTTTCCTCTGAAAAATAATATTAAAAAGTCTCTGGCCACTGTTTTAATATTTCACAATTAATTCATAAATAACAGCAACAGTAGTAATGAAAAGAGGCAGTTGTTATTTCTTTTAGTGTATAACAGAAAAGAGAGTTATTAAAATTAAAACTATACCTGAGGTTAAGTTCTTGATTCATTGAAAGCCCCTAAAATTTGGCTCCAATTTATTAGCAGTTTCTAAAATAGAGCAAATATTTGAGAGAATTTTGAAAGTATTTTGGTGTTTTAAATAGAAACTCTCATAGAAAGCTCTTACGGCCTTTGGGATAATTAGCAGCATATCTCCATTTTTAAGTCTATTTTAGGCTCCAAGATCAATTTTGCATATATTCTAAAAACTCAGGGTGTCACTTCTGGTCCAAAGAAAAAGGTTTGGAAAGGTCTCAGACAATGTAGTCACTGTAATGCATACATACTTTAAGCAAAAGCCAGTAGTAATAAAAGTATCATATCAAGGTGGCTCCCAAGATTCATCCATTGATTCCAAGCATAAAATGAACTTCTAGCATATGGAAGTTTTGTGGATATTAGAAAAAGAATACATTACAGAATCTTCTCTCAAAAAGTTTACATTTAAATATGGAAGATACAACTTATTCTGTCAACTTTAAGAAGTTGATAAACCTTCCTGGTTTGGTATTTTAGGAGTTTTCTTGTTTCCTCTTAAATTCAGAAGAGTGGCTGATGTCAAAAGCTGTGGGGTTGGTTGGTTGGTTGGTTGGTTGGTTTTTTAACATGGTTCAACTGTACCCCTTTGAAATGTCTTTATATTTCATTGACTGGTTTACAAGTGTTACATTAACTTCCCTTTAATTTCATCAGAGATGGTATTTTAGGGTTATGGAATCTAATATTCTTTATTACTATTTATGAAATAAATGAAGTTGTATTAGATTACTGTGGCTGCCATAACAAATTACCACAAACTTGATGGCTTAACACAACAGAACTTTATTCCTTTGGTTCTGGAAGCCAGAAATCCTAAATCAAGCTGTTGACAGGGCCCTTTTCCCTCCAAAGATTCCAGGGAAGAAGCCATTTTCTTCCAGCATCTGGTGGTTATTCCCATTCCTTGACTTGTGGCTGCATCTCTCTGATCTCTGCCTGTATCTTCACATGGTCTTCTGTCAAAAGACTTGTAAAGATATTTGTCATTGGATATAAGGACCACCTGTATATTCCAGGGTTCTCTCTTCATGTCAACATCCTTATTTTATTTACAAATATTCTTTTTCCAAATAATTTTACATGTACAGGTTTCAGGAATGTGACAGGATGTGGACATATGTCTTTGGGAGCCACCATTCAATCTACCACATACCAAAAGTAAAATAAAAGAGAGTGGCCTTGGGACACCTCGGTGGCTCAGTTGGTTAAGTGCCCAACTCTTGGTTTGGCTCAGGTCATGATCTCATGGTTCGCGAGTTCGAGTCTCATGTCGGCCTCTGCACTGACAGTGTGGAGCCTGGCTGGGATTCTCTCTCTCTGTCTGTCTATCTGTCTGTCTGTCTCTCTCTTTCAAAGTAAATAAATAAACTTAAAAAAAGAGAATGGCCTTGTTTATAGTATCCATTAGGAAGACAGACATAACAGACTGAATAAATTTGAAATATGACTGCTGTTTCAGAAAATCCTAACAGATTGTTTCCTTGAGTTGAAATTTTGACTTGCTGGAGGTGAATGCATACTTTTCTCATATGGCAGCTAGACTGAGATGGTTTGCAAACAGCTGTCTGGAAGTTAGGAGTAAATGTCCATGTTTGAGAAACTTACATGTAGAGCCATGCGTCTTGGGTACACATGTGAGGAAACAGCAGTCTCAGGCTCAGGCTTAGACTGTATCATCCACAAATTTTTGGAATAATCAATACTTAATCTTAGGGTTCTAACTTTTATCCACATTGCAGGATGACTCATTGGTTCAGGTCTTTAAGCAGGAGTTGGCAAAATACAGCCCCCATGCCAAATCCAGCCCTTCCCCGTTGTGAATACAGAGCACGTGATCAAAGAATGCTCATTCTTACATTTCTACATTTGTAAATGGTTGAAAAGAATCCAAAGAAGAATAATCACACTTTCATGCTCATAAATAAAATCTCATTAGAACATAGCCACAGTCATTCTTTTCTGTATTTTCTGTGTCATCACACTTCAGTGGAAGAGCTGAATAGTTGTGACAGAGATAGATATACATAACATCATCAACTTTGCCTCTTGGCCTGCAGAGCCTAAAATATTCAGTATCTGGACCTTTGTTTGCTGAAAGATTTTGCTGAGGCCTGTCCTAGATTTGGGGCTATTAGATTATTCTGTGGCAGAATGTAAAGTTTTGAGATTCCTTGCATTTCATGTAATTTACATCAATAAAATAGAACCATCTTCTCTTTTGAATATCAGTATTACAGATAGTGAAGTTATATCTCTTGACTTATAGAAAAGTTCTGACTCTTTCTTTAGAAAAATGCTGGCTAGCTTGCCCCAATTTTTAGAAATGCTGTCATATCTACCATTCAGATTCAAAAACAAATTACAAAATTCTATTCCAACATTTTTGTCAGGTATTTATTTCCATATTTTGGATCCCAATGACTAAGAATATTAATCTCAGGACTTCAAAATTGCTTTAATAAAGTTTATGAGCCTCTATGAGTGTGTGTGCACATGCGTGTGTATATGCTCCAATTTTTTTAATCCTTAATTTCCTTTGAATATTTTTTTTTCCTTATTCTTTTTTTTTCCTTTAGGGAGTGATTTCTAACTACGTTTTTCTATTTCTGAAATAATTAGAGCCATCGAGGGAAAAAAAAGTATCCTCAGCCTAGATGTTCTCTTCCTCAATTTGCAAGTATAAATCAAGATAGTATAAAAAATAAAGTTTCTTGCACCAATAACTTATTTAGAAGTATAACAAATACCATGTTTTAAATATATTAATTAAAACATTTATTTTTTTACCAAAGTTTAATT
This sequence comes from Felis catus, assembly GCF_018350175.1. NCBI lineage: Eukaryota > Metazoa > Chordata > Mammalia > Carnivora > Felidae > Felis > Felis catus. The sequence goes on along the minus strand of NC_058368.1, from coordinate 215,032,678 downwards.
TTTTTTATAAATTTTTTTTTATTTATTTTTTAATTTTTTTTCAACGTTTTTTATTTATTTTTGGGACAGAGAGAGACAGAGCATGAACAGGGGAGGGGCAGAGAGAGAGGGAGACACAGAATCGGAAACAGGCTCCAGGCTCCGAGCCATCAGCCCAGAGCTTGACGCGGGGCTCGAACTCACGGACCGCAAGATCGTGACCTGGCTGAAGTCGGACGCTTAACCGACTGCGCCACCCAGGCGCCCCTAATGTTTATTTATTTTTGAGACAGGGAGAGACAGAGCATGAATGGGGGAGGGTCAGAAAGAGGGAGACACAGAATCCGAAACAGGCTCCAGGCTCTGAGCTGTCAGCACAGAGCCCGACGCAGGGCTCGAACTCACGGACCGCGAGATCATGACCTGAGCCAAAGTCGGCCGCTTAACCAACTGAGCCACCCAGGCGCCCCCAAAGTTTAATTTTAATGACTGTATACATTTCTAAGACAAAAGAGGAAACAAAATATTTTCAAAATTGCTTTATGGTATAATATGTAAGAAGAATTAAGTGGCAAGGTCACATTATAATTGCATAATTTATTAATAATAATTAAAGGCTACTAGAACAAATTCAGTAATGAGTTGCTTTTTTCAAATGAGTACATAGGTACACATATATTTTTTATAAAAATAAATATATTGTATATATTTGTCAAAAGGACAATTTCAACTTCACCTGGCAAAATGTAATATAAAATAGTCCTACTATAGTGACTTCTATAATTCTTTTTCTTTTTTTAATTGACATATAAAGAGTAAAAGATATGCCGTGTACCAAGAGATGTAGTAAAAATATTAATTATTGCACTATTTTAAAATTTTTAATGTTTATTTTTGAAAGAGAGAGAGCACATGCGCACACAGGGCAGCAGCAGAGAGAGAAGGGGACAGAGGATTGGAAGCAGGTTCCACATTGATAACAGAGAGCCTCATGGGGGGCTCCAACTCACGAACCATGAGATCATGACCTGAGCCCAAGTGGTCGCTTAACCGACTGAGCCACCCAGGCTCCCCATCATTATTGCATTATTTTAAAAAGCAAAGCAAAACAAAAAACAAAAAACAAACAAACAAAAACTTCACCAACAGAAAAAAAGATAAATATCTGGAGGCATATTCACACAATGGAAAAACATATAGGGGTTAAAGTTGAATGAACTAGATCTGGAATGGGCAATTTTTTTCTTGACAAATAGATAATAAATATTTTAGGTTTTGCAGCCCAAGAGACAAAATCAACTATGCTAGTAGGCACTTACATAAAATTGAACAAATTTCCACAATTCTTTAATTAACCAAATACAAAATAGAATAATAATGATGATACTTGAATACAATTGTGTACTAGACTTGGGCTGGACTGGGGAGGAAGCAGAGGGCAGACAGCAAAGGTGTGGCCAGCAGAACCACCGTGAGGCAGAGAGGACTCTTTCAGAAGAGACAAAGCAAAGAGAAGAAAGCCGGGGACAGCTCTCCCCAGGCTCCATTCCCCAGGGGTTTGTCCAGTGTGTCCGGACACTGAAGGAAAATTTTAAAATGTTCGTAGCCAGTAGGCATGGTGAGGAAGGTCTAGTTAAAGTAAAGACGTACATATTAGAAAGGCTGTGTTTGAAGGGCATGAAGACACATCCTAGCCTTTACTCCCACAACTATTGAACTCTCACTGCAGCGTGAAAGCATCCATAGACAATACATAAATTAATGAGTGCAGCTGTATTCCAATAAAACTATGATGAACATTTAAATTCAAACTCCACTTAATTTTCATATGTAAAGAGACATCATTTTCTTTTCCTTTTTCCCTCAAATACTTTATTTTTAAAGTTTATTTATTTATTTTGAGAGTGAGAGAGAGAGCACGCAAGCAAGCGGGGGGTGGGGGAGCAGAGAGAGAGAGAGAGAGAGAGAGAACTCCAAGAAGACTCCGTATGCTATCAGTGCAAAGCCCGATGTGGGGCTTGAATTCATATAACGTGAGATCATGACCTGAGCTGAAATCAAGAGTTGGATGTGTAACTGACTGAGCCACCCAGGCGCCCCTCCCCAAATACTTTAAAATGTAAAAAAAAAAACAAAAAACAGAAAAAGCTGCAGAAACCAGATTTGTATGTGGGCCTTCCTTTGCCAGCCATGAACTATATAAAGCTATATATATGAACAAAACTGGCTTGAGTGAAAAAGATAGGTGCATTAGTCACCCTTCCCCACATTATGCTGAAATAACTCAGTGTCACAGCAACAAAGTTTATTTTTCATGCACATCATACAATGGTTGCAGGTCAGCTGCTGTTCTGAAGGACATGACTTCTATTCTAAGACCTTGGCTGAAGGATCAGCCCTTACACTGATTTGGGACTGAGCAAGAAAAGAAACATGCAATGTCACATGAAGTTTCAGCATAGAGAGAGCAAATCATTTAGCCAAGCCTGACTCAGTGAAGTAGATAGAAAAGTCTAGAAAAACACTAAAGTCACATGGAGACAGAAGTGGGTGCAACTCACTGAAAGGAAGCACTGTGGATCATTAGGAACAATAATGTAATCTTCCACAATTAATATGGTAGACCATTCAAGATAAACAATAAACAATTCTATCATACCTAGTTATATATGTATTTAGTTAAAAATATAAAAGTATTAACTGTAATAAAATATGATAACCTCAGTTTTGGGTTGGGAAGTAAGGAAATGGGAAGAGCAAGAGAGTAAATTGTAGCTTTAATAATCATGTAATACAGGGGCACCTGGCTGACTCAGTTGGAAGACCATGTGACTCTTGATCTTGGGGTCATGAGTTCAAACCCTAAGTTGGGTGTAGAGGTTACTAAAAAAAAAAGTAATCATCTAATACAAATATTTTGTTAGCTTTTATTGTTTAAGGCAACAGTTCAGGGGCATTTGTTATATCCTTTTCTATTTTTTTTTAATGTTTGTTTATTTTTAGGGGGAGGAGGGGCAGAGAGAGAGAGAGAGAGAATCCCAAGCAGAATTAATATTGTCAGTGTGGAGCCCCATGCGGAACTCAATCTCACGAACTGTGAGAGCATAACCTGAGCCGATATCCAGAGTTGTATGCTTAACCAATGAGCTACCCAGATGCCCTTATATGCTTTTCTATTTTTGATATTAAGAAATAAGGGGCGCCTGGGTGGCTCAGTCGGTTGAGCGCCGACTTCGGCTCAGGTCATGATCTTGCGGTCCGTGAGTTCGAGCCCCGCGTCGGGCTCTGGGCTAATGGCTCAGAGCCTGGAGCCTGCTTCCGATTCTGTGTCTCCATCTCTCTCTGCCCCTCCCCCGTTCATGCTCTGTCTCTGTCTCAAAAATAAATAAAATGTTAAAAAAAATTAAAAAAAAAATAAGATAGGGAGAAAATGTAACTATAGGAACAGTATAATTAATCAATTTTTTTTAGTTCCACATGGTGTCCTATTAAACCAATCGCTATAGTTACTGATTTTGCTTCTATATATTTTCTGGAAATTAAAAAATAATAATTTGTATTATGTAAAAAAGGAAAATTTACATTGCTCCAAAATTAAGACTACAAAACTGGTATGTATGTGAACTTAAAGTGTACTAGAATTAAATTACCTTTATTAAGTTTTCTAAATAGAAGGGTCCCTGACAGCTTTATCACCATTGCATCCAAGACTGGTTTACAATTTCTAAGAATTACATGTAGAAAAAAAAATATTTAATAGGAGGTATTGTTTGTGATTAGCATAGAGGATTTTATCACTTTTAATGTGTATTCTCTTTCCCTATCATCGTATCCACTATGGCATTTCTCTTAACTGGCCATATAGAGACTGTGAGTGGACTTTTCCATATTACCTTGAAATATGTGTAAACAAGGTTGCGATGTCCTCCCAATGCTGAGTATGCATTTCTTTTCTAATAGACAATTTAAAATTAATGGTAAAAGCTTGAAGGTTATTATTAGCTATCAGCTTCATATTTAAAATATGTAGTACATTCTATAATTGTCTTTCAAAGCAGTATATTCTTCAAAGTTCCTTGAGAAACCCTATTATTCTAGGAGAAAGAATAAATATGGTTTTAAGATCTTGGAAGGAAATTATTCCCTCTGTGACTAAGTCTGTGAAATGGCAGAAATGGCAGTCTGTGGCACTCTCTTCCTCAAAACATTAAATCTCGGTTTCATAAGGTATCTTGAAAACAGGATGCTAGTGTGAAGGGGGAGTGGCGGTGTCAAAACAGACAGTTCTTACACAGGACCAGGTTCATTGCATTTTATACCAACCATTACACCTCTATCTTAAAACTTTATATATGATTTTATAATCATGGGTAATAAAAGGGCTTTCTTTTCACTGCTGTCAGAAGGAGTACTTAATCCTCTACCCCTAATTCATCCTACAAGGGAACTACGCTATTTCCCTGTAGGAGAACTGGTCTCTAAGGTAGAGCAGACCCATATGCCCCACAACATGAGCCATGAGAATCTAGGCTGGTCTTAAGTCTCCCAATGTTTTGCTCAGGCCTGCCACTCTATATTTTATTACACTTTATAAATAACCTTAAGATTTAGAAAGCCTTAATTGTTTTTTGAAAGGCTTAATTCTTTTAAAAGCACCAATCAATAAACTACACAATTTTTTTAAAACTCACTGCTTTCTGAAACAAATATTTAAGAGAATATTTTCCAAAGAATACTTTCCAAAATCTTATGTTTAATATATACATAATGTGCAGGGTTCTTACTTATATTCAGTAGAAAGACAGTGAAAATTATATCTGTTCTACCATCCCAGAAGGGAAGCTCCCACATATTAAGTCTTTACATTGTGCATGGAATATTTTTATTTCTATATGAAAGGGTATTGTCTAAAACATAACAATGTAAGCAAATCTTAAGATTAGTTTCCTATTTAATTTGGCATAGGATTAAATATATATTTAGAAATGTCATCAATGCATTACTCCATTGGACAAGTGAAACTAGAGTCTGCAGTTATGACTTTAAGAAACACCTATGTGAACTAGGAATATTTTCTCTCCAGATGTTATAATAGTTTCATTTGCAACTCTTCAGCTTAAAAACAATAGAAGGGCTTGGGGCACCTGGGTGGCTCAGTTGGTTAAGCATGGGACTCTTAATATCAGCTCAGGTCATGCATGATCTCATGATCATGATCTCATGGTGATGAGATCAAGCCCTGCACTGGACTCCTTGCTGGGTGTGGAGCCTGCTTAAGATTCTCTCTCTTCCTCTATCTCTTCCCCCACCCCTCAAACACACACACACACACACACACACACACACACACACGCACACACACACACACACACACACACACACACACAAATAGAAAGCCTTCTCATAACCTTAAGATTCTGGATAATTTGTTTAGCAGAAGTATACAACAGAATAGTTTTTGAAGCATAGAAGCTATATCAAAGAGCACCTTAGGGATATACATTTAACCAATATCCTCTTAGTTTTAAGGAAATAAAAAATTTAAGAACAGGTTGTGCTAAGAATCTAGGGTCTTAGGAATAATAATTAAATGACCATCCTAAACATATTCTTTAGAATATATTCCCAAATAATATTTCCAACTGTTTACATGTTTAACAAAGTTGTTCGTTATAAAAATAAAGTATATAGTATGTCATTCAGAGTTACTAAATACTCCATGTAAATCAATTCAATAAATGAGAAAATAAAATTACAAAAATAACTTTCAATGAGAGAAGGGTGTGAATACATGCATAATTCAATTATATATTGATAAACCAAATATGTGTCTCTCAAAAATGAATCACAAAATGTTTCTAATTACTGCTACATGTTATGTTAATTGTCAAAATTTTTATAGTGTGGTGTAAATGACTGTGTCTCCGTTATGTCAAAACAGTTTCTGGCAAAATAAAGTATTTAGTAATCAGCTTTTTTTTTTCTTTCATTATTCACCAGTCAATATGGGTAAGTAATCCCCACTCATTTGTTACTTAATGAAAAATAATCCTGCTGTTGCTTTATACACTATAGTTTTTAAGATATCAATTAAAAGGAAAAAAAAAAGAAACACCTAAATTGTTTTTCTGTCTCTCCAGTGATTAGTTGTGAACATTGATGGCATCTATTGGGTAGAAGAAGTGCTACAAGCTACATAATTAATCCTATTCTAGATTACCTAAAGATGTCATTTTGTTTGAAAGGGCACATTTTAGTTTTCTCTTGTTTCATAAATGCATTCTGCTGTTCTAAATAATGTAATAACACAGTGTTTATTTTTATATATAATACAGAGTATGCATTTATTTTTAAAAACCAAAAAATATATAAGATTTATTTCAAAATAAGCATGTCTGAGAATTGTTGGGAAATGAAATAAGCTGCAAAAATAATGAGAATTAACCTTATCATTTACAAATTAATGTCAATTTTAGGTTCAGATATTGCATACCTTCATATACAAAGAAGCTTGCAGAACCTTGATGAAAAATAACATGTGATGTATACAGGAAGTACACAGGTTATTAAATTTCTGTTTGCTTTCCTTCTGCTAATCCATCTTTCATTAGGGGGGTCTCAGCCATGAACATAGAAGGGTAAAGAGAGAATTAGTTTTCCTCTACTACCGGCTCTTGATCCTAATGTCTTCCATACAATGATGGATTAATATTACTAGATTCTTATATTCTGTAATTACTCTTGATCTGATTGTCTTGGGCCAAGGTGGTAATAACATACTGTCACATATCACAGATACCCAGAAGAACAGTAACTCCAGGAAATGGCTCACATGATCACCTCCAAATACCAGCTCCAGCTAATGATGAAAGATTAGTGGGGGCAGTAATTGCAGTTACCAGGAAAAGCACAGAAAACAAGGTTGTTATTTAGATTTAGGTCATTGCCTTCTCCACTGACGAGAGTCTCTAGACAGTCCGTCATCTTTCTGTTCCTGGCACAGAGAGGGAGACACCCTTATAAACGGGGATTTCCCTCATAAATGTAAATGTCTCTTACAAAAGAGTAACTTCTAAGTTTTCAGAGCTTTTTCTATGTCTGCTGTTCCTTAAAAATAATCAGCCTAAAATAATCCTTATGCCAAGGAGGCATATTTTGAGATGGCAAATTCTACTCCTCTCCATCCTCTAGGAATACATAGAAATTTGAAAAGATTTCACTGTTATATAATAAGACAAAAGAATAGTTGTAGTGAAATTATAGAAGTAATTATTATTTTACAAATAATTGTTTTTTTACAAAAGCATCTTGTAAAGTTTTGATACAGTTATTAATATTTAAATATGAGTATTTGAGACTGTAACAATGACATTAATGTTGAAACATCTTTTATAAAAACCATTCACAATTGCCTTAATTTAAAAAATTCTGTCTATATTTTTGAAGATATGCAAAGCCAATGGAAAAATTATAGTTCTGAATTTCAATGCAAAGTCTTTTTACTGGGTTGAACCGTATTCTCCAAAAATTCATATTCATCTGGAAACTAAAATGTGACTTATTTGGAAATAAAATATTTGTAGGTACAATTAGTTAATATGATCTTATATCCAATTAGGGTGATATAACTAGAATCCTTTTTATAAGACCATGTGAAGACACAGACAGGTATAGAGATAGAAACCCATGTGATAGCAGAGTCAAAAATTGGAATGTGCTTATAAAACAAAGGGTGTCAGGAATTTCCAGAAACCACAAAAAGCTATGAAGAAACAAGGAAGGATTCTTTCCTAGAGCCTAAGGAGTGAGCATGACTCTGTCAACACCTTGATTTTATTCTCATACCCTCCAAAACTCTAAGATAATAAGTTTCCATTATAAACCCCCCAATTTGTGGTAATTTGTTATAACCCCAGGAAATTCATGCAGTCTTCAAATAATATTAAGAAACTATGAACTATCTCTTAAATAAATTGTATGAAAAAGGTAAAATATATCAACCTCACCACCTAAAATAATAGCAATACAACATGACGATGATACTGATTAAACTTAGCAACTTACTACTTAACAGCACTATGTAATACTGGTTTTGAAAATGAAGATTCATTGCAAAATTACGACATCTGTGTGCATTTTAACTAAGAATTCTCTTCTTCTACGCCCAGTTTGTTAAATTTTTATCATGAACGAGTGTTGGATGTTGTCAAGTGTTTTTTTCAGAATCGATTATTTTATCACCCTCTGTTTATTGTCCCTCTGTATTGTTAGGGTCGTGAATTTCATTGACTGACCTTTAAAATTGATAAATCTCATAAACTCTATTCTAAAATAAACGAGGCTCAGTAGAATAGACAATGTATCATTGCATTTATTTATATTCCCCAAACGGGTAAAACTAATGTAAACTATTATAAGTCAAAGTGTGATGACTACTTTTGGAGAGAAGGAGGCTAGAGAGGCTCCTAGTTCTCCCTCCTGACTTGTGTTCTCATGATTTGTGTTCCTTCCTGAATATATATTATAGTTCAAAAAATGAAATAATTATGCTTAGATAAATATGGATTAATCAATTAAGCTTTGGGGAAGAGTCAGTAATTCTCACTGAATATAACACTTATAGGTGTTATATTTTATGATGCTTTACATATGTTAAAAATGCATAACCTTATTCATTCCCAAACTGAACATTAATGACAAGAAATAAATGGCCTAATAGTATTTAACTTTGATTTTTAGGACAGGATTAATATTGGTACTTGTTGGGGCACCTGGGTGGCTCAGTTGGTTAAGTATCTGACTGTGACTCAGGTCATGATCTCACTGTTCCTTGGTTCAAGCGTCTGTGCTAACAGGGTGGATCTTGCTTTGGATTCTCTGTCTCACTCTTTCTCTGCCCCTTCCTCCCTCTCAAAAATAAATCAATAAAAATTTAAAAAATATATTAATAAAATTGTCATTTCAAAAAAAAATATTCCTTGACATTACAAAGATTACCAACATGATTTCTCTAGATCTACTTTTGGGAATATTTACATGAATTTTAACTGAAATTAATCAAATTAATCAATAGTAAAATGTTTAGCCATTCAATGAATAAAGGTTCCTAAACTTTTTGAAGAAAAACTCAATCAAAATGGTTAAGATATGTGAAGTGGTATAGTCCTGGCTTTCCCCTTACCTCTAGCTGTGTGGTGTTAGGAATATTGCATGATCTCTCTGATCTTCTGTTTCCTCATATTTAAAATTAGGGTAATATTAATGAATATTTCATTCTGTCATAGCGACAACTCAATGAGATAATCCATGAAAAACAACAACAGCAGCAAACAGCCTGCCTGATCAAGAATGTAAAATGGATAAAAAATAAACGGAACATTTATTTTTGGTTGTATGTCCTCTATCCAGATTGTGATATTATGAGTATAACAATGGTAATTTCATAAGGGACCATCGATAAACATATATCTCAAATAAAATTTCCTCTCAATAAGTAGTTTGATTGCCCTCATCTTAGAGAATATGAGAGGATGAAGACAATCTTGATGCAGAGGAAATAAAAGAAATAATTATCACTGATTTTTGGTCTCAAAAATGTTTTATAGAATTCTAACAGGCTTTTTGATTTCTAAAAGTCTTTCCATTCTATTAATACCATGGCACCGTCAACAAATACCGAAAGTACAAAGTGAATAATCATCACTTTACTTTCATAAATAGGCATTAACCTAGTTCTTCAGAATATGAGACTAGCTTAAAACCTTGATTTGAACATTAGGTAGATTTGAATTTCTTATTTTAATCTGTTAAAAGCATCCTTCTAAATTCACATAAAGAGGAAGATAAAATATTATGGATTTGGAGTGCTGGTCGCTATGATAATCATACCAAGGAACAAGGATCATTATTTGATGTACTTTTTAAAAGTGTTTCATAACCAAGGTGGCTAAATATGTCTTAATTTGTCAGAGTGAAAGCTTGGTAGATATGGATTAATGAGCTGCATACAGCATTGTTAGTTTAGTAGGTGGAACTAAAAGACTCATACCTATTTCCAAGAGCAGAAATGATTCTATTAAGAACAACAATCAGGGGGCACCTGGGTGGCTCAGTCAGTTTGACTTTGGCTCAGGTCACGCACTCAGTTTGTGAGTTCGAGCCCTGTGCTTCGGCCTCTGTGCTGACAGCTCAGAGCCAGTAGCCTGCTTCAGATTCTGTGTCTCCCTCTCTCTCTGCCCCTCCTCTTCTCATGCTCTCTCTCTCTCTCTCTCTCTCTCTCTCTCTCTCTCTCAAAAATAAACATTAAAAACATTAAAAAAAAAAACCGGTTCTGGGAAGATGGAGGCGTAGGAGGACGCTGAACTCACAGCATCCTGCTGATCACTTAGATTCCACCCATACCTGCCTAAATAACCCAGAAAATCTCCAGAAGACTAGCAGAACAGATTCTCTGGAGCCAAGTGTAGAAGAGAGGTCCACGGAAGAGGGTAGGAAGGGCGGAGAGGCAGTGAGCACTACACGGACTTGCCGGTGGGAGGGAGCCGGGGTGGAGGGGCAGCTGCGGCCAAGCAGGGCCCCCGAGTCTGGCTTGCAAAAGCGGAGGGGCCAGACGGAGTGTGTTCGGACAGCAAGCGGGACTTGACCTCTGGAAGGTTATAAGCTAACAGCTCTGCTCGGAGAGTGGGAAGGCTGGAGGACAACAGGAGGGAGAGTTGTTGAGCCCCGGGCGACAGAGCGCAGCTTGGCGGGGAACAAAGGCACTCCACAGCGCCATCTCCCTCGCCCATCCCCCAGCCAAAATCCCAAAGGGAACCTGTTCCTGCTAGGGAACAGGCTTGCACCGCACAAACACCCAACACTGTGCTTCTGCGGATCCATCCCTCCAGGGGGTCTGACTCCCTCCCTGTGCCTCAGGGCCACTCCCGCAGAGAATCACCAAAGGAAAAGCCAGCTGAGCCTGCCCCTCCTGCCCCCTTGCACGTTGCCGATCCACCCAGCTAATACAAGAGATCCCCAGCACCACAAGCCTGGCAGTGTGCAAGTAGCCCAGACGGGCCATGCCACCCCACAGTGAATCCCACCCCTAGGACAGGGGAAGACAAGGTACACACCAGTCTGACTGCTGCCCCAGCGGTGGGCTGGGGGCAGACATTAGGTCTGACTGTGGCCCCGCCCACCAACGCAAGTTATTCAAGACAGTACAGAGGAAGTGGTGGAAGTTCCTCACCACTCCAGGGACTATCTAAAATGATGAAACGGAAGAATTCCCCTCAAAAAAACGTCCAGGAAATAACGACAGCTAACAAACTGATCAAAAACGATTTAAACAATATAACAGAAAGTGAATTTAGAATAATAGTCATAAAATTAATGGCTGGGCTTGAAAACAGTATAAAGGACAGCGGAGAATCTATTGCTACAGAGATCAAGGGACTAAGGAACAGCCAGGAGGAGCTAAAAAAATGCTATTAATGAGTTGCAAAATAAAATAGAGACGACCACAGCTCAGATTGAAGAGGCAGAGGAGAGAATAGGTGAACTAGAAGATAAAGTTATGGAAAAAGAAGAAGCTGAGAAAAAGAGAGATAAAAAAATCCAGGAGTATGAGGGGAAAATTAGAAGACTAAGTGATGCACTAAAGAGAAACAATCTACGCATAATTGGTATTCCAGAGGAGGAAGAGACAGGGAAAGGTGCTGAAGGTGTACTTGAAGAAATAATAGCTGAGAACTTCCCTGATCTGGGGAAGGAAAAAGGCATTGAAATCCAAGAGGCACAGAGAACTCCCTTCAGACGTAACTTGAATCGATCTTCTGCACGACATATCATAGTCAAACTGGCGAAATGCAAGGATAAAGAGAAAATTCTGAAAGCAGCTAGGGATAAAAGTGCTCTAACATATAAAGGGAGACCTATAAGACTCGTGACCGATCTCTCTACAGAAACTTGGCAGGCCAGAAAGGAATGGCAGGAGATCTTCAATGTGATGAACAGAAAAAATTTGCAGCTGAGAATCCTTTATCCAGCAAGTCTGTCATTTAGAATAGAAGGAGAGATAAAGGTCTTCCCAAACAAACAAAAACTGAAGGAATTATTCACCACTAAACCAGCCCTACAAGAGATCCTAAGAGGGATCCTGTGAGACAAAGTACCAGAGACATCGCTACAAGCATGAAACCTATGGACATCACAATGACTCTAAACCCATATCTTTCTATAATAACACTGAACGTAAATGGACTAAATGCGTCAACCAAAAGACATAGGGTATCAGAATGGATAAAAAAACAAGACCCATCTATTTGCTGTCTACAAGAGACTCATTTTAGACCTGAGGACACCTTCAGATTGAGAGTGAGGGGATGGAGAACTATTTATCATGCCACTGGAAGCCAAAAGAAAGCTGGAGTAGCCATACTTATATCAGACAAACTAGACTTTAAATTAAAGGCTGTAACAAGAGATGAAGAAGGGAATTATATAATAATTACAGGGTCTATCCATCAAGAACAGCTAACAATTATAAATGTCTATGCGCCGAATACGGGAGCCCCCAAATATATAAAACAATTACTCACAAACATAAGCAACCTAATTGACAAGAATGTGGTAATTGCAGGGGACTTTAACACCCCACTCACAGCAATGGATAGATCATCTAGACATGGTCAATAAAGAAACAAGGGCCTTGAATGATACATTGGATCAGATGGATTTGACAGATATATATAGAACTCTGCATCCCAAAGCAACAGAATATAATTTCTTCTCGAGTGCACATGGAACATTCTCCAAGATAGATCACATACTGGGTCACAAAACAGCCCTTCATAAGTATACAAGAATTGAGATCATTCCATGCATACTTTCAGACCACAATGCTATGAAGCTTGAAATCAACCACAGGAAAAAGTCTGGAAAACCTCCAAAAGCATGGAGGTTAAAGAACACCCTACTAAAGGATGAATGGGTCAACCAGGCAATTAGAGAAGAAATTAAAAAATATATGGAAACAAACGAAAATTAAAATACAACAATCCAAACGCTTTGGGATGCAGCGAAGGCAGCCCTGAGAGGAAAATACATTGCAATCCAGGCCTATCTCAAGAAACAAGAAAAATCCCAAATACAAAATCTAACAGCACACCTAAAGGAAATAGAAGCAGAGCAGCAAAGACACCCCAAACCCAGCAGAAGAAGAGAAATAATAAAGATCAGAGCAGAAATAAACAATATAGAATCTAAAAAACCGTAGAGCAGATCAATGAAACCAAGAGTTGGTTTTTTGAAAAAATAAACAAAATTGATAAACCTCTAGCTAGGCTTCTCAAAAAGAAAGGGAAATGACCCAAATAGATAAAATCATGAATGAAAATGTAATTATTACAACCAATCCCTCAGCGATACAAGCAATTATCAGGGAATACTATGAAAAATTATATGCCAACAAACTGGAAAACCTGGAAGAAATGGACAAATTCCTGAACACCCACACACTTCCAAAACTCAAACAGGAGGAAATAGAAAGCTTGAACAGACCCATAACCAGCAAAGAAATTGAATCAGTTATCAAAAATCTCCCAACAAATAGGAATCCAGGACCAGGTGGCTTCCCTGGGGAATTCTACCAGACATTTAAAGCAGAGATAATACCTATCCTTCTTAAGCTATTCCAAAAAATAGAAAGGGAAGGAAAACTTCCAGATTCATTCTATGAAGCCAGTATTACTTTGATTCCTAAACCAGACAGAGACCCAGTAAAAAAAGAGAACTACAGGCCAATATCCCTGATGAATATGGATGCAAAATTCTCAATAAGATACTAGCAAATCGAATTCAACAGCATATAAAAAGAATTATTCACCATGATCAAGTAGGATTCATTCCTGGGATTCAGGGCTGGTTCAACATATGCAAATCAATCAATGTGATACATCAGATTAATAAAAGAAAAGATAAGAACCATATGATCCTGTCAATTGATGCAGAGAAAGCATTTGACAAAATTCAGCAACCTTTCTTAATAAAAACCCTCGAGAAAGTCGGGGTAGAAGTAACATACTTAAACATCATAAAAGCCATTTATGAAAAGCTCACAGCTAATATCATCCTCAATGGGGAAAAACTGAGAGCTTTCCCCCTGAGATCAGGAACACGACAGGGATGTCCTCTCTCACCACTGTTGTTTAACATAGTGTTGGAAGTTCTAGCATCAGCAATTAGACAACAAAAGGAAATCAAAGCATCAAAATTGGCAAAGATGAAGTCAAGCTTTCGCCTTTTGCAGATATGATATTATACATGGAAAATCCAATAGAGTCCACCAAAAGTCTACTAGAACTGATACATGAATTCAGCAAAGTTGCAGGATACAAAATCAATGTACAGAAATCAGTTGCATTCTTATACCCTCATAATGAAGCAACAGAAAAACAAATAAAGAAACTGATCCCCTTCACAATTGCACCAAGAAGCATAAAATACCTAGGGATAAATCTAACCAAAGATGTAAAGGATCTGTATGCTGAAAACTATAGAAAGCTTATGAAGGAAATTGAAGAAGACATAAAGAAATGGAAAAACATTCCGTGCTCATGGGTTGGAAGAATATACTGTTAAAATGTCAATATTACCCAAAGCTATCTACACATTCAATGCAATCCCAATCAAAATTGCACCAGCATTCTTCTCGAAGCTAGAACAAGCAGTCCTAAAATTCACATGGAACCACAAAAGGCCCCGAATAGCCAAAGTAATTTTGAAGAAGAAGACCAAAGCAGGAGGCATCACATTCCAGACTTTAGCTTCTACTACAAAGCTGTAATCATCAAGACAGCATGGTATTGGCATAAAAACAGACACATAGACCAATGGAATAGAATAGAAACCCCAGAACTAGACCCACAAAAGTATGGCCAACTAATCTTTGACAAAGCAGAAAAGAACATCCAATGGAAAAAAGACAGTCTCTTTAACAAATGGTGCTGGGAGAACTGGACAGCAACATGCAGAAGATTGAAACTAAACCACTTTCTTACACCATTCACAAAAATTAACTCAAAATGGATAAAGGACTTAAATGTGAGACAGGAAACCATCAAAACCCTAGAGGAGAAAGCAGGAAAAGACCTCTCTGACCTCAGCTGCAGCAATTTCTTACTTGACACATCCCCAAAGGCAAGGGAATTAAAAGCAAAAATGAACTATTGGGACCTCATGAAGATAAAAAGCTTCTGCACAGCAAAGGAAACAATCAACAAAACTAAAAGGCAACCAATGGAATGGGAAAATACATTTACAAATGACATATCGGACAAAGGGCTAGTATCCAAAATCTATAAAGAGCTCACCAAACTCCACACCCAAAAAACAAATAATCCAGTGAAGAAATGGGCAGAAAACATGAATAGACACTTCTAAAGAAGACATCCGGATGGCCAACAGGCACATGAAAAGATGTTCAGCGTCGCTCCTTATCAGGGAAATACAAATCAAAACCACACTCAGGTATCACCTCACGCCAGAGTGGCCAAAATGAACAAATCAGGAGACTATAGATGCTGGAGAGGATGTGGAGAAACGGAAACCCTCTTGCACTGTTGGTGGGAAAGTAAACTGGTGCAGCCACTCTGGAAAACAGTGTGAAGGTTCCTCAAAAAATTAAAAATAGACCTACTCTATGACCCAGCAATAGCACTGCTAGGAATTTACCCAAGGGATACAGGAGTACTGATGCATAGGGGCACTTGTACCCCAATGTTTATAGCAGCACTCTCAACAATAGCCAAATTATGGAAAGAGCCTAAATGTCCATCAACTGATGAATGGATAAAGAAATTGTGGTTTATATACACAATGGAGTATTATGTGGCAATGAGAAAGAATGAAATATGGCCCTTTGTAGCAACATGGATGGAACTGGAGAGTCTTATACTAAGTGAAATAAGCCATACAGAGAAAGACAGATACCATATGTTTTCACTCTTATGTGGATCCTGAGAAACTTAACAGAAACCCATGGGGGAGGGGAAGGAAAAAAAAAAGAAAAAAAAGAGGTTAGAGGGGGAGAGAGCCAATGCATAGGAGACTCTTAAAAACTGAGAACAAACTGAGGGTTGATGGGGGGTGGGAGTGAGGGGAGGGTAGGTGATGGGCATTGAAGAGGGCATCTTTTGGGATGAGCACTGGATGTTGTATGGAAACTAATTTGACAATAAATTTCATATAATAAAAAATAAATAAATAAAATTAAAAAAGAGTATATTGATAACGAAAAAATAATAAAGTGATAAAAAAAGGGTAATAAAATAAACAAGTGAAAAAAGCTCATAATTGGGAAACTAACTTTATTAAACCAATTTTATAGTAACAACAATAAAATCATGCAAAATTAAAAAAACAACAATCAGGAATTCTAGCACTTTTCCTAATGAATTTGTTATACCTATTTAAAACTATGATGTTTTTTATTTCAGTAAGATCTGACAACAATGCATCGGTTTGGATGATTATATAATTAATACTAAATTTCAATGAATAATTTATGAAATGTTTTTAACTTTGGTCTAATTAGTCTCATTAAGCAGAAGTTGGACAGAATCTTGAAGTTACTGAATTGCTCTAAGTTAAGAAAAATACCTTAAAACAAAATTCCCTTGTATTAGTTGATGAATTTGTGGCAAAGATTGGTAAGAAAAGTACACTGACTAGAAGTTTTATTTTAAAGACGTAAAAAATATATAAAGATTTCTAAATACAATACAAAGATTTTATCATATCTTTTTTCACTGATATTTCCCAATTTTTAGCATTTAATGACATTTTTCATATACAAACAAATACACACACATACGATATCATCAGTTGGTCTTTTTCTGAATCATTTGACAGCAAGTTGTTAATACTTTAGTGTTTTCCCCCAAAACAAAGACATTCTCCTAATCGTCCTCATATAATCTTCCAGTTGGGGAAATCAGTGTTGATATGTACTAGTATCCAATCCACAGACCACATATGTGTTTTCCCTGGTCCCAACAAGATATTTTCCTTTATGGTTCAGTATACCATAAAGTACAGGTTACATTTAATTGTCTTTTCTCTCATTTTCCTCAAAATGGAATTGTCCCTCAGTTTTCTTCAATTTTCCTGTACCCATTATTTTTTTTCCAACGTTTTTTTATTTATTTTTGGGACAGAGAGTGACAGAGCATGAACGGGGGAGGGGCAGAGAGAGAGGGAGACACAGAATCGGAAACAGGCTCCAGGCTCTGAGCCATCAGCCCAGAGCCCGACGCAGGGCTCGAACTCACGGACCACGAGATCGTGACCTGGCTGAAGTCGGACGCTTAACCGACTGCGCCACCCAGGCGCCCCCCTGTACCCATTATTAAAGAATGCAGACCTATTCTCTATATCAAATCTTTCAACTTGGATCCATCCAATGTTTCTTCAATACAAGAGTTCTGATGAAGCCATGCTTCTTTTGCAAGAATATCACCAAAATTATGCTGTTCCTGATGCATCATATCCATGGACACTGGTGACCTGTCTCATCAGAAGTGGTGTTAACCTTGAGTATTCAGAGGCACTTGGGTGGTTCAGTCAGTTAAGCATCTGATCCTTGATCTTAACTCAGGTCATGATCTCACGATGTGTGAGATCTAGCCCCTCTGTGCTGATGTCACAGAGCCCACTTGGGCTAGTCTCTCTGCCTCTCTCTCTGCCATTCCCTCAAAATAAATAAACTTAAAAATAAATAAAAAAATCTTGAGCACCTGGACATATTGGTGTTCTTCAGGTCTTTTCACTAAAATGTTACCATTTTCCCTTTTGAAACTGAATATTATTATTGTGGGGGAAATATCCTAATATTAAACCAATTTCCTGTTCTTCAGTTCCTCATAAAACCACCCACGCACCTTGGCCTCTATTGACAACTATCATCTAAATCAATAATCACTGAGATAATTGCCAAATGGAGATTTTCTATTTCAGTCATTTTTATACATATTTCTTTCAATTGGTATTTTGCTAAAGAATCTTCCTTTAAATTTATTATGGGCTGAATTGTGTTATCCTAAAATTTCTTGTTGAAATCTTAAGCTTCAATATTTCAGAAGGTGACATTATGTGTGGATAGGATATTTAAAGAGCTAAATTAAAATGAGTTCATATAGGTGAGTCCTAATCCAATGTTACTGAGATTATATCAATATATAGATACTGTGTATACACACACACACACACACCCACTACAGATAGTATATATATATATATATATGTGTGTATATATATATATGTGTGTGTGTGTGTGTATATATATATAATATTGGTGTGATTGTGTGTGTGTGTGTATATATATATATATATATACATATATATGTACATATATATATGTACATATATATATACACATATATATACATATATACATATATACACATATATATACATATATATATGTACATATATATATATACACACACACACAATCACACCAATATTATACAGACATTTCACACAGGGAAAATTAAAGATCAAGGGAGAAGACAGCCATCTACAAGCCACCAAAGAGAGAGGCCTCAAAAGAGACCAACCTTTCCAATACATTAATCTCGTACTTGTAGCTTCTAGAATTATGAGAAAATAAGAGTTTATGATTTAAACCACCCAGTCTGTAATACTTTGTTATGGCAGCCCTGGCCAACTATGAAATCATTGATTCTTATTTTATCCAATGGAATTAAGTCGATCAGTATCATTCTTTATTCTGATGCTTAACTGAAACCAGTTCCCTTTCAAGGCACTTCCCTTTCAAATGAGTTTTGACACGTCTCTACTGTTGCTTAAACATTTCCTTTAATTTTCATTTCTACTCCAGTCCTCCAGATTACTTTATAATCTAGATTAAAAAAAAAAAACTTGTTTATCCACTGGACTACAAAATCTTTTTAATTTGTCCCTTGAAAAATAGGCACCATTGATGCTAAAGAGGCTTAAATGGCATGGCCCCTTCTCTGTCGATTTCTAAGTAATAATAAGTGAGATGTGCCTTTCTTTCTTAAACCCAATCTCTCAAACACTTACCTATTCTTTTTTTTTAATGTTTATTTATTTTTGTGAGACAGAGAGTGAACGAGGGAGGGGCAGAGAGAGAGGGAGACAGAGGATCTGAAGTGGGCTCTGTGCTGAACAGCAGAGAGCCTGATGCGGGTTTGAACACACAAACCATGAGATCATGTCCAGAGCTGAAACCAAGAGTTGGACATTTAACTGACTGAGCCACCGAGGCACCCCAGACGCTTACCTATTCTAATTATCATTAAACTAATGTTCATTGAGTGCCTGCTATGTTAAAGAAATGATGGCAGGAACAGTAAAATATTATTACTTACCTCAAGTTGCTCACAGTTTTGTGGAGAGAATTGAAATAGAGTCCCAAGATTTGTGGGAAGAAACAAATACAGAAAAATAAGCAATGCTAAATGCTGCAGGGAAAATAAGTGGTATTAAAAACTTAGACATGTCCTTGAGGATAATTTCCATAGTCTGTCTATGGTTTTCATATATCATGTTTTCTTTTTGCTTCCTGTCTGTGCCTTTCAGTCTTCCATCGAATTAATCAAACTTTTGTTCTATTTTTTCCTCCTTTCCTTGTTTGACATTGTGGCAAAGAGAGCTGTTGTGCTGGCATTGTGCTGCAGTAACTGTTCTCTTCCATAGTAATATATCCTCCGATGTTTAGATAAGTGAACAGTCACCCAAAGACCACAGTGCAAGTCTATGTTACTGAGCCATTGGACTAAAGTCTTGCCAAGGAGACTGAAGCTAAAGCATCTTGTGTAGACTTCCTTCAAA